>NC_140582.1:79355151-80091818 GCF_964204655.1 Triturus cristatus | reverse complement strand
AATCCGACGTGAAAAACATCCTTCGTCGTCAGGCCCTGAAACACCAGGTTACAGTGGCAAGCTCTCTGCGGCCAGGCTGCCACATTCAAATAACATCAAAAAGTTGCCCTGCTGGGAGAGCTCGCCGTCAGCGGGATGGAAAACACCATAAATAAATGCCACCAAACTTGCACAGTCCAAAGTTCATTTAATCACCATCCTAACGCGTTTCAAGGCCTCACGGCCTCTTCATCAGAGGAAAAAGCGGCAGACAGCAGACCATTGCTGAAAAGGTACTTTTAAACGCATGCGCTGCTTCTTCACAGGTGTGCTTAATTCTCCTGGCATGCTGGTACCTGTAGTCCTAATAACAAGTGCTGTATTTCCCAAGTGGGTTCTGTCGATCTGCCACTCATTAAAAGTCAATAAAATGCCCCAGTGGGCCTCTGGACAGGGAAAGCAGGTTATTTGCATGAAAGTCCGGCTGTGCCTGCTAATCCGACGTGAAAAACATCCTTCGTCGTCAGGCCCTGAACGCGTTAGGATGGTGATTAAATGAACTTTGGACTGTGCAAGTTTGGTGGCATTTATTTATGGTGTTTTCCATCCCGCTGACGGCGAGCTCTCCCAGCAGGGCAACTTTTTGATGTTATTTGAATGCGGCAGCCTGGCCGCAGAGAGCTTGCCACTGTAACCTGGTGTTTCAGGGCCTGACAACGAAGGATGTTTTTCACGTCGGATTAGAGTGATGTAATATGTGACGTCATCAGCAGTGCATTGCGGGCGCGCGAGTTATAGTTAGCTGAACTAACTATAACGGGGGAATTTCAATGGTTTTGTACAAGTGAAAAGTCCAGCTAACTATAACACCCCTGAAACCTATGTTTTTTTCAGTGAATTTCTGAGGTTTTTTAAATGCTAATTCCTAACTATAACGTGCCTGAAACCTATGGTTTTTTCTGTGAATTTCAAAGGTTTTTTAAATGCTAATTTCTAACTATGCCTACAGAGATAGGACATGTGAAGAAAGAAGAAAAAATGCACAGAAAGAAACAAAAGAAGTGCAGAAAGAAGCAACAGAAGTCCTCAAATACGAAGATAAGTGCAGGAAGAAGGATAACGTGCAGAAAGAACAAAAAGAAGAGCAGAAAGAAGCCTTGTTGCAAAATCATCCTGTACCCTCAACTTTTTCAGACGGATACTGGTGGTAACTGAGTCTGACTAACCAGTCCTAGAGCCAGTGCTATGTTAAAAGACACTTAGAATACAGTGAAAACACCTACATACACTAGGGAACATTATGCGTTGGGGTCCCCCTGTGATTAGCATGACCTCCTCTGTAAGCCCCTAGTATATAATAGGGCATGGGGATTAAAACTACCTCTTAAAACAGGCCACAGGGCGTTTTTGCACACGTTAACTCAGGCCCCGTCCCCTCCATTCACCACTGTGTAAACACGCCCTGTGTCCATTTTTTGTTGGGAGATTAAGTTCATTTGAATCCTGAGGGTCCCTAGGGTCCAACTAGCCCACTAGGTACCTCCAGTAAGTGCCACAGAGCTGCGTTGCAGAGAGGTGTAAAAAGTGGCACGGCCTGGACCACCTCTCTGCAATGCAGCTCAGTGGCGCTTACTGGAAGCACTTGGTGGGCTAGTTAGCCCCCAGGGGCCCTCAGTATTGAAGGGAAATTATATCCCCAATTTAAAACGTGCCATAGTGCGTGTTTGCACACGTCACCTCAGGCCCCGTCCCCTCCCTTCACCACTGTGTAAACGCGCCCTGTGGCTGTTCTAAGTTGAGAGATTAAGTCCCCTTGAATCCTAAGGGTCCCTAGGGTCAAACTAGACCACTAGGTACCTCCAGTAAGCGCCACAGAGCTGCGTTGCAGAGAGGTGTAAAAAGGGGCTTGGCCTCAGAACACCTGGCTGCAGCGCAGCTCCCTGGCGCATACTGGAGATGCCTGTTGGGGGCGCGTTTGCAGAGTGCTGCACGGAGGGGGCATGGCCTCCGGCACGATGCCAGTCTTTTATTTATTTTAGTTTTTTAAGAAGGGGGGCTGTTTGGTTCCCCTTCTTATTCTAATTTATTGGCCCTGATGACCCCATCCCCCAGGGCCAGTCTCCTAATTATATTTTTTTGACCCCAATCCCCAGGGCCGGCCACTGTTTTTTATTATTTTTAAAAAATATATATTTATAGACACACCTAGGACATGCTGGACAAACCGTACGTACCTATCACCATGACGATTTGCGTGATATTCATTAAAAGGCGACTATGCATGCAATGAATCCACGTGGAATGTATTTACACCACTAGTGAAGCTCTGACATGTCTGATGCCCTACCGTGCCTAATCCTGGTAGACACCCTTGTCGTTTATTTATACAAACATGGGTAGCTATTGACGGGCACATTTAATACACATGCACACCAAGCCATTCAAAGGGGATTCGACAAAAATTCGACCAAAACTATGCAAGAAACCCCCCTCACGGTTAATAAAACACACATCCACTGCCGGATGTGTAATACTTTTTATTTTACTCTCTGGAAAGGGGACGAACATCACTTGAGAGTCACAGCGTGCTCCTGACAGAGCCCCATGCTGTGTTACACCCACCATTGCCTGCCGAGTGCCACACACCTCTGTGTTGTATTCCACTAGCTAGTGCATATGCTATGACACTCTCTAGCCCATGTGCACTGTAACACCACCCCGTGAATATGTCATGCCACACTTGTCTTTGCACGGGTTATATTGCCCCATCTAACGTGCCTTTCTCGATGCCTATGTTATAACGAACAGTGCTATGCCATACATATTACAATCTGGGATCCATATCTTTGTCACAGTGCATATGCCACGTTACACTCCCCAGCACATATTTTATATTACAACTTTAGAGACTAGTTAGGTTACACAACACTGCCCTGTGCATATTACACTCCAAGGCGCATATCGCATAGCACACGCTAGTGCCTGTGCTATCTCGCGCTCTCCAATGAATCTGTCATTGCGCACAATGTATTGCATATTATATTTCACGCCCGGTTCATCTTATATCACACTTTTTGGTGCATAGTTTATACCATACACTATATCTAGTTTTCATTTTCAATCGTGCTCTCAGGACTATGTTCTATATAACACTGTGTTCACCTACCCTTTTCACGGGCATTACATTTTGCGATAGGGGGTGGAGGGTCAGGGGGTGTTTCTGCCAAGTGAGCCCGGAGTCACAGTCACAAACGTCCTCTTCTTCCTGAATAAAAGTGAGATTATGCTGCATACTTGTTCATATTTTAAGTAGTTCGCACAGACACAATGTTTTAAAAACAATAAAGTTCCTAATACCCGCCTTCTCTGAACAGTTAGCTTGCTGCCCCATCCCCTTCCTCCCTATCCTCTGTTGTGTGAATCCATGGACTAGCCTCCTCCCTCCTGCCATGCATGGTCTGATGTGCTGCCACTGCCCTCAATTTAGTATGATGTACCAGTCCACTCCTCCTGCCCTCCATTGCCCAATTCTATGCCCCATCATTGACCTCCTGCTTAAACTCTGTGCTTAGCTTGCTGCCCCTATTCTCCTTCCCCCTGCCCTCCGATGTCTTTGTGCATGCCCCTGCTCCATCCTTTTTGCCCACCATGTCCCATGGACCTGCCACTCCTATCTACTCTGAGTGTTCTGTTGAGCTGCCACTCCCCTCCCACCTGCCTAGCATTGTCAGATGACTGTGACCTGTCCCTGCCACCTCCACCCTGCCTGTCCACATGCCATGCCCCTATCCTCTTCCTCCTGTCCTACATGGTCCATTGTACTGCCACACCCTTCTGCCCTCCCTGGTCTGTTGTGCTGCAACTGCTCCTCCTGCCTGCCCCGTGTGGTCTGTTGTGAGGTCCCTTCCCCTGAACTTTCTTGTCTGTGCACAGGTCCTGACCCTCCCTTCTATCCTCCATCGTCCTTTGTGCATGCCCCTCCACCCTCCTTCTTGCCCATCATAGCCATTGTGCTGCCACTAACCCTACCACTTGCCATGCATGGTCTTCTGTGCTGCCATGGACCCTCCCACCTTCCCTGTGTGGTCAGTTAGCTGCCCCTGACCCCCTCCCACCTTCCCTCCATGGTCTGTGTGTATGCCATCACAGTCTCACTGTTGCTCTTCATGGTGTGTCTTGCTTCTAGTGCCCATCCTGCCTGACCTCCATGGCTATCTTGCTGCTCCTGCCCTGCCCCCTTGCCCCCAGCCCTACTCCCTCCCTCCTGGCTTGTCTGTTCCATTGTAATGCCCCTGATCCGTCCCTCCTGCCCTTTATGGTCTGTTATGCTGCAGCTTTCTCTCCTGTCTGTCCATTATGGTCAGCTAGCTACCATTGCCTCTTGCCCCTCTGTTCTCTGTTGTCCATGTGCATGGTCCTGTCCCCTCCCTCTTGCTTTCTATGGATTGTTGTGCTGCACTCCCGTCCTGCATGCCCTGTGTGGTGTATTGTGCTGCTGCAAACCCTGATGCCTGCCCTGCAGGGTCAGTTCGGTGCACCTCTCCATGTCCCTCCTGTCCTCTGTTATCCAAGTCCATGTCCCTATCCCATTTCCTTCCATGATCCAATGTACCATACTTGCGAACATTTTGAACTTGGTAAGAGGCAGATTTTGAAAAAAAACTGGGGTATTGATTTTCCCCTTTGAGTTACATTGAAAAAGAGGATATTGTAGACAGGAGACAGATCAAATAAAGCCCATTTGAGCTTAAAAACATTGGACGTTTCCTGACTGAATCGGGTCTGTTGGCATGTATGGTTGTACTACCATTGCCTCTTCCTTCTGCCCACAATGGTCTATTACATTGCCACAGCCTTGAAGGAGGGTAGATTTTGTATCACAGGGGGCCCCTGGCCCGTTCTGTCCACACCTGAAGTATGAGACCCTTGTCCTTGCCCTGCCAGCTGCATTTGTAGGCCGTATTAAATTGACCAGCGGGTCCTGTGTTGCTATATAATTATCCTGAGACATCCTTACCACTCAGCCAGCATAAAACCCCTGTGTAGGCCCTTCTGTTCAATATGTAGGCCTCTTTGTTAAATTGACCATAGCTCTGCAATTTTAGTGTATAGCAGTCTGAAGGCAGGTCTGCGAGGCCTTCTGATCCAAACTAGTAGCCCCCACCCTACCCGAGTGCTCCGTGCTCGGTATCAAAGTTCAACATCCCCCTGAAGCTGTCGACATACAGTAGGCTGCATCCTGGACTGGTACTTGCTTCCTGGGCAGGTTTCCCGCTTTTAAGGAAGTGGCAACCGCAGAGCGTCAAGTTAGGAGAACTGAGGAGATTTTATACATGAATATATTGAATTCCCGTACAATACCCATTATTTTCTGCTTGCTCTATGGAACTTACGATAAGCGATTGGCCTGAGAGACTGACCTTTTCACCCAGTCCATTGTCAGCATTAAGTGGGTAAATGACGAAATGTCTGGTAAAATCTGCAGACGAAGCTTTTGGGTAGCATACGTAGGTAGATGTAGCGTGCAAAGGAGCCCACAAAATGATATAAAAAGGGAGCACCCACAGATATCGACGGACTACCTCGCCGTCTGTATGTAGGTTAACAGGCAGTGCAGGTTTTCCCCAAGAGCTGGGAGCTCTTGTCTTCCTTTGCTTAAAATGTCTTGCTCTGCTTTGCTTGAAGTATCTTATTCTATTTTACCTATATGAAATGTCATGTTATGTTTAACCATTGTTCTCTTTACTTTTGCATTTAAAAGATTTTGTATTGTAATTGCAGGAATGCTTGCTCTAAGAGTAAACGTGAGTGTTCCTAGGTAACATTTTCCTTGGTGTAACTTGTTTCTCATGATGCATTTATAGATGTGTTTTCTCTCTCTCTCTGTCAGTACATTAATTGAGATACAGAGAATATTATGACAGCTGTATGATTATCTGGATTCTGTATTTTGTACTTTATGTCTCTATTCTGCGGTTTCTTTGAAGTTGCATCTTCTCATTAAACTGCCATTGTTTTCTGCCTCCAATTCCATGTCTCATATGTCTGTTTTCTTCATTTTTGGAGCAAGCGTTCCTAGGCACCCCGGCTCAAATTAAGGTGCCCCTTTTGTCCCTGACTCACTCTCCTGCTCAGTTCTGTGGTGGCTCCCGGGGATCTGGGGACCGCCCCTAGCTTCCTTGACCCGTAATAGATCTTCCCTCCAACAGCCTCTCTTGCAAGTCCTGTATTGTTGGTTTGTTGCCCCTGCCCCCCTTTCCACTGCCCTCCATAGTCTGTTGTGCTTCCACGGCCCTTCCTGCCTGCTCAGTGTGGTTAAATTGTTGCCTTTGCACCCTCCTACCTGCCTTCAATTTTCAGAGTCCGTGCCCCTGGCCTCTGCCTCTCAACAGTATCCTAATGAACAACTAGATTGCTAACATTCTATATTTATTACAAAAGTGTGGAACGCCTGACATCATCTTGATGTAATCAAAACTGTAATACCTAGAGCATATCCTTTAGAAATTACATATATGAGAGGGTCTTATTGGCATCAAAATTATGGTTAGTGCTCTAAAAGACTAAAATAAGGACATATTTTCTGAGTTTTCAAATAGCGACAAAGCACTTTTAAATTATTTGTTATCTTTATGTTTTTTTATCCAGTTGAACACTTGATTAAATGTTGCACTTAGGGGAGAGGATGTGGTGTTACTTCCAGAACTGCAGACTTTGCAACTGGGGAACCAGGTTGAAGTTTCTGCTTCAGCTCGACATTCTGTGATTCTGGTCAAATCACTTAGTCTCCCCATGTCTACAACCAAAATGAATTTGTTCTTGTGTGATGTAACCAATGCTCATGTAAAGCACTCCAATACCTGACAAGTCTGCACTATATAACACTGCAAAAACACAAAATAATAAGTGTTTTGCACACTTCTGTCATTGGGCTATATTTGGGCTACATCTGGGTGATTTTGGGCTACATTTGGGCTCTTTTGTCTCCGGTGGCCATCTTGGGAGATTTATTTGTTATGAAGTTTCCTAATTTCCTCATGTACTGCAGTCTCCTCAGTAGGAAATGCTTTCAGTTTTTTACTTTGATTCCATCATGAAGGTATCCAGATATGTCACATATTTGCCATAAATTCTGAATGTTAGCACTCTAGTTGCTCATTAGATCACTGTAGGAAAACTACTGCACCATGGAAGTCTGCTCCTGGTATTAAAAGTGCATGTTTCAGTCTGCATGTCAGAATGTTTTAATGAAATAGAAGAGGATTTGAGAAGTCACTCAAAATGTGCCCTCATTTTCTTTCTTCAGCATTAATCATAATTTCTATGGCAAAATGAACCTCCTCATTGTGTTCCTTTTTAAATTAAATGTTTTAAGTGTTACCAGTTTATTCTAATCAAGATGGCTTCAGGTGTGCCATACTTTTGTCATAATGAAGACAGTAAGCGCTCTAGTTGTTTTTAAGAACATTCTGGGACATTCTGTCATTGGGCTATACTTGGGCTACATCTGGGTGATATTTGGGCTACATTTGGGCTCTTTTGTCTCTGGTGGCCATCTTGGGAGACTTATTTGTTATGAAGTTTCCTAATTTCCTTATTTACTGCAGTCTCCTCAGTAGGAAATACTTTCAGTTTTTTACTTTGATTCCATCAAGAAGGCATTCAGATGTGTCACACATTTGCCATAAATTCAGAATGTTAGCACTCTTTTTGCTCATTAGATCACTGTAGTAAAGCTACTGCTCACCAGGGAAAACTGCTGCTGGTATTGAAAGTGCATGTTTCAGTCTGCATGTCAGAATTTTTTAATGAAATAGAAGAGGATTTGAGAAGTCACACAAAATGTGCCCTAATTTTTCTTCCTGCAGCACTAATCATACTTTTTATGGAAAAATGAACCCCCTCATTTTGTTCCTTTTTAAATTAAATGTTTTAAGAGTTACCACTTTAATCCAAGCAAGATGGCTTCAGGTGTGCCATACGTTTATCATAAGTAGGACTGTTAGCGCTCTAGTAGTTCTTTGGAACACTCTGGGAAGCTGCAGTAGAACACAAAGGAATCAACTGACAGTCTCTGCCCTTGTTGGATGTACATGTTTTACTGAGAATGTCAGACTTCATTCTCACATGACTGAGAAAGATAATGTGAATTTACAGAAAATAAGCTCTCAGTTTAGCCTATAGATCACCTTCCAAACCTCTGTGGTAAAAGCATGAGAAAATATTTTTCTCTCAATCATGATATCCCAGCAGAAGGCTTTTTCACATGGTGAAATCACCTTAGAACATACCACAATTCCTAAAATGAGTATGGTACCATCAACAAATGATTTATAATGTAACTAAAGTCTTAAAACCTTCTATTAACTGCAATGCTTTTTAATGAGGTGCTATCATGTATATTGGTCCCAAGATGGCTGCCAACACTTCTTGGATGAAGTGCTGACAGCCAATCAGATCTCAGGATGAGATGTGTGGTTAGGCTCCGCCCACATATATATATGCTTTTATATGCTATTTTCTCAGGAAATACTGAACAGATTTACACCAGACCTGCAAAAGGCACTTCCTTGACCTTATCGCTACCTCTCTGCCAAATTTCAAGTAATTCTGTTCAGCCGTTCGGGCTGTAGCTGTGTCTAAAGGTCCTATGGAAAAATGCATGGGGAAAACGCGTTTTGGGACCCCCCTTTTTTCTCGGCCCCTGCTTGACGAATCCCCCCGAGACTTTCAGGGTAGGAGCGGAGCGTAGCGCCCCACCTATTTTGAAAATTTCGTGAGGATTCGTCGACCGGTGCCAAAGTTATTCCAAATAGAATGTTGCGGATTTCCTATGGAAACAGGGTCCTAACTATAACTACCTACTGGCGACCGCCAGTAGGTAATAGATGTGTGTATATATATATATAGTTGTGTGTATATATGTATATATATATATATATATATATATATATATATATATATATATATATATATATACATGCACACAAACACAGTGGCACTGGCATCCTTCCACTCATACAATATCTCTTGGTGCCATCTTAAATTCTTAAACTGTTCTTACCACCTATTTTCTTCATACTTATACGTTTACCTTACGACTTGAAAAGCAACCAGCCAAATGTTTTAACAATGACCCTGCAGTACAACACTGAAAGATGTGCATCTTTGATTTAGCTTTATCTTTAATATACAAATCAATGACGTCAAAAGCACAAAGAATTCTTGTGTCACCAGACAGGTGATGTTTTAGGGCATTAGATTCATTTAGCAAAATGAAGCTGATTTCATGTAGCATAAAGCAATATGGATTGATAGAAACGTTTGCAAGGTTCCACGGGTTCAGGATATTTCATTCTAAGCCTAGACAATTTTTTTGTTGTCACTTGTGGGCGTTACTTGATGAAAAAGTGCATTCCCACAATTTCGGATAGAGGCAAATTCTGGTATTAAAACAGTAACTTAAAGTATGGGTTTTAGGGTTGAGATGTGATGAATTGTTTTGAACAGTACATCTCAGTGAAAATGTTTTCCCATTGTTTTTGACGAATTTGAAACTGAAATATTTTGGTATTTAGGGTTTCATTATAAAAACATCTTAGACGAGAATCAAGTTTTATTTTCAACTCTACTCTCCCCTCTCCTCACCTGACTCTGGTTAAAGAAATGATGTTCTTTCTCTAATAATGTCTTTTAAACCTCAGAAATTATTCATGTTAAAAGGTAAGGTCGAAGGTTCACAGAACAGTCTTGAATCACCAGTGTTGGGAAAACACATATAGGCATACTTACAAGCCCCTAACGCCACTGTAGCGTCATTTTTTTATACGCTCCGGTGGTGTTGCGACATCTCACATATTTACAAGGTGGCACAAAGCCACGTAAACATAACTTAACGCCACCTTGTAAATATGATCCTGGCTGCTGCGTCCCGGGCAGCAAGGTGGCGTGCAATGGGTGTTGCTGAGGGCGTTCCATGGTAAAAGCTTTCACTTTCGATGCTGTACCCAGATTTTCAAGGCTAGGGCAGTGCCAAAATCTAAGGCCATGTAATAACTGGTCTTAGGAAGGCGATATGAGGAGAAATTATTAATTTCTCCTCGTATTTTTCTCTTTCTATGTGTGCTGCAGAAGAGCAAATCGCCATTATTGATTGTTTATTTGCAGGAAGAAACTATTGCCCCTGCAGCACAGGCACCCTTGCAACATGGCACAAGGGTGCTTGCACTGGGGCTAGGCAGCTTTCTTAGCACCAACACTAGAGAAAACGCTGGGGTGCGCTGTATTTTTGTAAATACGCCTGATCCCTGCTTTTAAAAATGTCTGAGCGCTGCGATGCCAAATTTGGCGTAACACCCCGTTCCGACATTGTTTTGTAAATATGCCCCTTATTGTATACTGTTTCCTAATGTGGGAGGCTATGTCATTGATCTCAGACTTTCGCAACTCATGGAATGTGTGACAACTGGAGTGCTTGACTTCACACACTAACTTTATTTTTTAATTCCCAGTTATTTGCCTACCGTCCAGTTGGGGGAGCACCATCATCCACAACTGACATTTGAATTTTACTCAATTGAAGATGTCCATCAATGTGAGTTTTTATTTCATGCCTGTAAGTGTAAATAAGGTATCAGGCTTAGTTGTCACTACCAGGGTTTGAGTTTCTGAAATATAAAAGTGTACTCTTAATTAGGTGAAAGTTTACAGATTAAGGACCAAGAAAATAGCAGCAAATATAGTAGAAGGGGATAAAGGAAACAGCAAGTGAGCAAGGGAAAAACATGAGACATGAACGTGTTTTAAAATAGGAGAGGAATACAATGTAGTGTCACTAAAAACACGGGGAGCGGTAACAGTTTTTGGAGTAACCTTTGATCTTTGTTTTTGTTTGGTAACTGAGAAATGATTGGAGCTGGACATACGGTTCCTACCCAACTCACAGCGTGAGTTTAAAGGATTCCGAGAATAAGTAGTGAGGGGATTATAGTGCTTACTTTAAAGTTTACCCCTTGATGAAAAGAGTGTGTCGCTTTGGATGTTCTCAGATTTGTTCACAATTGATTCAGTGTCTCCAAAAAAGTGTGGGAGATAGATATTTTTACAAAGTTGCACAAATATCATGTTTAGTTCTCACCCCACTACAGGCGTTCAATGTGAAGTGAACAAGTTACACTGAGCTAAACAATTTACTTCCCCTTCAAGGCATGGGTGAGATATAGGGCAGCACACCCAGGAGGCTCATAGAATGGGGTGAGGCCATTAACATGGAGACCAGGGCAGTTGAAAATGTAGATGTTCCCTTCAGTAGTTAGCTACTACATATCAACAAGAAGGTGACTGCACAGAGCGTAACACTGTATAACAACATGACTCAATGGTGAAATCTGGTTTTAGAGAGAATGAGCTCATGATTTGTTTCTGCTTCTCCTGTAGTTGCAAATGCGAGCCCGCCTGAGGTCAGTAATCTGCTGCTGTAGACCATATGCAGTGCCTGAGGGAGGTAAGTGGTCAAAAACAAAACCCCTCATTACCTCATGGGACTAGACATAAATGTACTCTGGGTGTTCTTTTGTGTGCCTTCTTTGATTATTTATAGTTGCATGTAGGCAAATGAATGCAGTTCTGAAACACGTACAATTTCAGCACAGAACTAGCTGTCCTTGAAGCTATTTTGTAATATTATAGTACGTGAAATGCAGAGGGAATCAACCACTCAATATTGAAGTACATGCGTATATGGATGCAGCAGTCACTCAGTATTAGAATGTATGATGGATATGATGGCGGCATCAGTCACTCAGTATTTCAGTTCTGGGCGTATTGGGCCATCAGTCATTGAGGTGGGAGGTATTTACTGTGTTTCTAAACCTGGCACCACCCCAGCTGAAAGCTCAAAGGAAAACCAAATGCAGGACTGACAACTTATTAGAGCCCTATGGCATGTGGGTGGTGGGCTTGGAGGCCACAGGATGAATAGGCAAGATGGCCCACCACCCTAACAGACCCCATGGGAAAGAGAACTTTATCTCTATTTGATCTCTGTCTATTCTATTTCTCTATCTACACTATTTGCCTACTGCAGCAACAGACTCTTTTTACCCTGTGTCATTTTAAGGACTTTTGGCATCCTGTTCAAGAATTGATTTAGATAGTTATGTGACCCTGTTAACATAAAATTCAGTACTGTATGGCATCATGTGGGCTTGAATTACCAGGAAATGGGTAATGCAATTCAGATTTGTACTGTACAGGGGCCTATAAATTAGGTTTTACCCAGGAGCCACAAAATCCTTAAGATAGCACTGAAAATGATCACAGGTAGTGTGGCCTTTGAATGCATGCTGCCAAATATTGGTGATGGCCGCAGAGCTACGTTACAAAACAGGCGTCCTCTGGAAGTACCTAGTCCACAAAGTCCAAAGGGACAATGTATGCTGATGGGAAATAGAGAGGTTTGGTCTCCTCAGCAATCCTCCCTCTCAAATTACACTTTTCTTCAGTGTGGCAGAATTAGCACAGCACTCCTGGTATTTGGATAGGAGGTCCGTGGCCCTAGAATTCCAAAGCAAAATTACCAATTGTAGACTGGGCCATGAGCAACACTGCCAACATTATAGCAGTTTTTAGAGTAGCAGTAAGTAGATTCAGAAGTGCCTGCCCAAAACATTGGCTAAGAGACAATATATTCAAATGGAGTGCATGAGAACAGGCGCTCCACTTGTATGCGTCACTCAAAAAATGTGATGCTTCGCTGCAGGGAGAAATTAGAAGAGCCTTCTAAATTTATATATATTAATACAACAATCACAAATATGTATTGTTGTGTTTTGTTGTGTTATGTTATGTTTTGTTACGTCATGTTATGGTATGTTGTGTTTTGTTATGTTTGGTTATGTCATGTTATGTTATGTTATGTTATGTTTTGTTATGTTGTTATCATGTCATGTTATGTTATGTTATTGTTTCAAGCACCATCAACTTGGGCCATGAAAGGAGGGCCACCTGGGATCCACTATCTTCAGGTTGTGCAGACATATGGGACTCTGTAATCGAAATTCACATTGAATCTAGTGATACTCATGCCCTCAATCTAACCCTAATTTTTTACCATAGGCTCTTTGTGATTAACAAATACCAATGGTGTCCAATATGATTAACTCTAATCAAGGCCCTTTAAATAGGTTAGAGAGCTCATGGGTTCTGTTATCTTGTATGCCGGAGGGCTTTTACATAACATAACAATTGAGGAGTCTGACTATGAAAATTAAGAGTAATAGTGTCAGAACCTCTTTAAGAGGGACACTGGGCATGAAGGGACTATTGGGCCCAACTGTAGTGGTGAGGTCTTCTTCTCCTGATCTCCCAGGGGATCACTGACAGAATATCGAGGAGAAGAATATCGACCTACAAAAATATTGAGGAAAAAATATAGAATGGCAAAATATCGAATCCCTATCTACAAACAGGTAAGTACAAAAATATCGATTCCAAAATATCGTTGTAAAAAATATAGTTGGTCAAAATATCGAATTTTTTAAATGTATTAAAAGTAATGTAAAATTAATGAAATAATAAATATAATTAACTAAAACATACTTACAAATACTTAAATAATTTTACAATTAATAAATAATTAATGTAAGTTAAAAAAACATTTTTTTAATACCTATATATGTTAACGTAATATTAATAAAAAATATTCTATATCTTTAGCGTAGGATAGCGGGCGGGTCAAATTTACTATTACCACTCCAGTAAGTCCAACAGTAGGGAAAGCATTGGATAGCGGGATGGTAAAAATTACTATTCCCACTCCAGAGAGTGCGACAGTAGGGAAAGCGCTGGATAGCGGGAGGGTAAAAATTACTATTCCCACTCCAGATAGTGCAACAGTAGGGAAAACATTGGATAGCGTAGGGGTAAAAATTACTATTCCCACTCCAAAGAGTGCAACAGTAGGGAAAGCGTTGGATAGCGTAGGGGTAAAAATTACTATTCCCACTCCACAGAGTGCAACAGTAGGGAAAGCGTTGGATAGCGTATGGGTAAAAATTACTATTCCCACTCCAGAGAGTGCAACAGTAGGGAAAGCGTTGGATAGCGGGCGGGTCAAATTTACTATTACCACTCCAGTAAGTCCAACAGTAGGGAAAGCATTGGATAGCGGGATGGTAAAAATTACTATTCCCACTCCAGAGAGTGCGACAGTAGGGAAAGCGCTGGATAGCGGGAGGGTAAAAATTACTATTCCCACTCCAGATAGTGCAACAGTAGGGAAAACATTGGATAGCGTAGGGGTAAAAATTACTATTCCCACTCCAAAGAGTGCAACAGTAGGGAAAGCGTTGGATAGCGTAGGGGTAAAAATTACTATTCCCACTCCACAGAGTGCAACAGTAGGGAAAGCGTTGGATAGCGTATGGGTAAAAATTACTATTCCCACTCCAGAGAGTGCAACAGTAGGGAAAGCGTTGGATAGCGGGCGGGTCAATTTACTATTACCACTTCAGTAAGTCTAACAGTAGGGAATGCATTGGATAGCGGGATGGTAAAAATTACTATTCCCACTCCAGAGAGTGCAACAGTAGGGAAAGCGCTGGATAGCGGGAGGGTAAAAATTACTATTCCCACTCAACAGAGTGCAACAGTAGGGAAAACATTGGATAGCGTAGGGGTAAAAATTACTATTCCCACTCCAGAGAGTGCAACAGTAGGGAAAGCGCTGGATAGCGGGAGGGTAAAAATTACTATTCCCACTCCAGAGAGTGCAACAGTAGGGAAAACATTGGATAGCGTAGGGGTAAAAATTACTATTCCCACTCCAGAGAGTGCAACAGTAGGGAAAACGTTGGATAGCGTAGGGGTAAAAATTACTATTCCCACTCCAAAGAGTGCAACAGTAGGGAAAGCGTTGGATAGAGTAGGGGTAAAAAATACTATTCCCACTCCAGAGAGTGCAACAGTAGGGAAAGCGTTGGATAGCGAAGGGGTAAAAATTACTATTCCCACCCCAAAGAGTGCCACAGTAGGGAAAGCGTTGGATATCGTAGGGGTAAAAATTACTATCCCCACTCCAGAGAGTGCAACAGTAGGGAAAGCATTGGATAGCGGGAGGGTAAAATTTACTATTCCCACTCCAGTGAGTGCAACAGTAGGGAATGCATTGGATAGCATAGGGGTACAAATTACTATTCCCACTCCAAAGAGTGCAACAGTAGGGAAAGCGTTGGATAGCGTAGGGGTAAAAATTACTATTCCCACTCCAGTGAGCGCAATAGTAGGGAAAGCGTTGGATAGCGTAGGGGTAACAATTACTATTCCCACTCCAGTGAGTGCAATAGTAGGAAAAATAATAATTTAATATTTTATTAAAAATAAATTAATTACTAATAGTAATATAAAAACAGTATTAACATTATTTACCAATCACACAAACTTTAATAATTAATTATTTATAAATACCAATAAATATTTTTTTAAATTACCTATTAATAATTATTTAACAACCAATTCATTTTCAATACAAAAAAAATTATAACTACAAATACAAATTAATAATTAATTAATAATACATTAATTATCAATATACAAAAACAATTTCAAAAATTAATTATTTACAATTAAATTACTTCCCACCATATTCCCCTATAAACCCACAATTAACATAATTATCAATTAAACAATTAATAGAAATTAATTACCAATTAATACACATTAATTACCAATTAATAATCAACAACCAATTGTCAATACCATGAATTGATAAATAATAAAAAATACCAATTAATAATTAACAGTAAATTAATTATCAATACACAAAAATAATTTCAATAATTACTTAATTATAATTAAATTACTTCCCACCCTATTACCCTATAAACCCACAACCCGCTCCGAATAATAAATTAGTAAAATTAACATAATTATCAATTAACCAATTAATACAAATTAATTACCAATTAATAAAAAATAATTACCAATTATTACAAATTAATTACCAATGAATAATTAATTACAATAAATTAGTTATTACCAATTAATAATTACTTAATAACAATTAAATTACTTCCCACCCTATTCCCCTATAAACCCACAACCCACTACAGAAGTAAAACGCAAAATTAAATTACAAATAATTAATAATTCCTAAAAAAAAATTATTATTTGTTGTACTATAATTAAATTACTTCCCACCCTAATCCCCTATAAACCCACAACCCGCTACGGAATTAAATTACAAAAAAATTAAATAACATAAAATTCATTACTTTAAAAATATTCAAACATACATTCCAAAATTAATACATACTTTTAACACATATACTAACACTTAAAACACTCTAAAAAAATTCGATATTTTTAACAACTATATTATGACTGTCGATATTACTTACTTCGATATTATGTAAATTGATATTTCTTACCTGATTTTCGATATTCTTCACCACTATATTTTGGCAATTCGATATTCTGTCCATTCTATATTAAAAACTCGATATTCTGTCCAGTCGAAAGTTTTTTTTTCTCGATATTTTGACTGTTTACCCTCCCGGGGCCTGACCTACTATGGGTCCTGAGCAACTGGGCCTAGTACCCCTGCTGCACTTGACTCTCAGTGATAGCTGTGGATAACCAGTTAAAGGCTCCCTCGTGGAGGAAGTGTAGATACAGGTTGATTAACACGACTCATAACTTAAAGTGCACTCAGTAATGTCAAATAAATCAATGGCCAGTGAAGTATTTGTTTTTATATCAAATAGAAGTATTTTATTTTTAACGCTACACATTCAAAAAAGTATTTCAGCATTCGTAAGCAATAACACAATCCCCTTGAGGTCAAGGCGCTAGTGTTTAACTGACAAATCCCTGTATCGCACTCTTTCTTGTAATGTGGTTGGAGGTGTCCCCCATTCACTGGTGGCACTCTTAGGAAACAGTCAAGTGTTACACCTTACCAGCGAGTAAGTGTTGCACCTTACCAGCGAGTGACACTGGACCTGAAAGGCCTGTATTAATACTTACCTGCTCCAGTAGCAAAGAAACATTCAGCACTACAGAGAGTGCCTCGACTTTGGGCGTTTCCAATGCGCCGCTCCTGCTAAGTCAAGTTGATTTGCACACTGGATGCGTGGCAGCACACAGCAGGTGCAGGTTCTATTCTCAGGAGCACAGCCGGCTTCAACAGCAATCGGAGATGCTCCTGGCTTCCTTTGGTGTGGTAAATTCAGCTTTTCCTACTCAAGGGGAGGTGGTTAATCCTTGTGCCACGACCCGGTACTAGTGACGGGACGAAGTCCTCTCAACCTACTCTGGAGTCCACGGGTCAGGTCGAAGGGCTGGTCTTAGTGCTTCTTTCTGACCCACAGGTCACAGCTTCAGTTTATTCAGGTGACAGCACAAACATTTGTATTCCTGGTTACTGGCAATCCCTCCTGGCACACGGGGTTGCTGCAGTACCCGCTGGCAAGACATCAGTCTGTACTTCACAGGAACATATGCCACTCCAGCCCCTCCTGCGGTACAAAAAGGGGTGGTGATGGACGGAGCATCAGAACCAATCAAACACTCACACCCAGTCAACAGATCTGGGTTTGATCCATCACCGTTCTTTAACCCACTCTGCCACCCCAGTTCAGACATGGCCATATGCAAATCAGTCTGACCCTGTGCCTCATGGGAACAGTCCAGCCCGAAATGCCAAGCCATGCCTTTCCTGGACCAGAAACAAGCTTCCTAGGACCGGTTTATGGCATTTCAGCCGTCTTCAGCCAGGCTTGCTTGAATCCAGTGGCAAAGTGAGCAAGGGACTCACGTCTGAGCATACCCTGCCAACTTATGGTGAACAAAGCGGTACAAAAGGGGGTGGTGATGGACGGAGCATCAGAACCAATCAAACACTCACACCCAGTCAACAGATCTGGGTTTGATCCATCACCGTTCTTTAGCCCACTCTGCCACCCCAGTTCAGACATGGCCATATGCAAATCAGTCTGACCCTGTGCCTCATGGGAACAGTCCAGCCTGAACTGCAAAGCCATGCTTTCCCTGGACCAGAAACAAGCTTCCTAGGACCGGTTTCTGGCATTTCAGCCGCCTTCAGCCAGGCTTGCTTGAATCCAGTGGCAAAGTGAGCAAGGGACTCACGTCTGAGCATACCCTGCCAACTTATGGCGAACAAAGCAGTACAAAAGGGGGTGGTGATGGACGGAGCATCAGAACCAATCAAACACTCACACCCAGTCAACAGATCTGGGTTTGATCCATCACCGTTCTTTAGCCCACTCTGCCACCCCAGTTCAGACATGGCCATATGCAAATCAGTCTGACCCTGTGCCTCATCGGAACAGTCCAGCCCAAACTGCCAAGCCATGCCTTCCCTGAATCAGAAACAAGCCTCCTAGGACCGGTTTCTGGCATTTCAGCCAGGCTTGCTTGAATCCAGTGGCAAAGTGAGCAAGGGACTCACATCTGAGCATACCCTGCCAACTTATGGCGAACAAAGCGGTACTAAAGGGGGTGGTGATGGACGGAGCATCAGAACCAATCAAACACTCACACCCAGTCAACAGATCTGGGTTTGATCCATCACCGTTCTTTAGCCCACTCTGCCACCCCAGTTCAGATATGGCCATATGCAAATCAGTCTGACCCTGTGCCTCATGGGAACAGTCCAGCCCGAACTGCCAAGCCATGCCTTCCCTGGACCAGAAACAAGCTTCCTAGGACCGGTTTCTGGCATTTCAGCCGTCTTCAGACAGGCTTGCTTGAATCCAGTGGCAAAGTGAGCAAGGGACTCACGTCTGAGCAAACCCTGCCAACTTATGGCGAACAAAGCGGTACAAAAGGGGGTGGTGATGGACGGAGCATCAGAACCAATCAAACACTCACACCCAGTCAACAGATCTGGGTTTGATCCATCACCGTTCTTTAGCACACTCTGCCACCCCAGTTCAGACATGGCCATATGCAAATAAGTCTGACCCTGTGCCTCACGGGAACAGTCCAGCCCGAACTGCCAATCCATGCCTTCCCTGGACCAGAAACAAGCTTCCTAGGACCGGTTTCTGGCATTTCAGCCGTCTTCAGCCAGGCTTGCTTGAATCCAGTGGCAAAGTGAGCAAGGGACTCACGTCTGAGCATACCCTGCCAACTTATGGCGAACAAAGCGGTACAAAAGGGGGTGGTGATGGACGGAGCATCAGAACCAATCAAACACTCACACCCAGTCAACAGATCTGGTTGTGATCCCTCACCGTTCTTTAGCCCACTCTGCCACCCCAGTTCAGACATGGCCATATGCAAATCAGTCTGACCCTGTGCCTCATGGGAACAGTCCAGCCCGAACGGCCAAGCCATGCCTTCCCTGGATCAGAAACAAGCTTCCTAGGACCGGTTTCTGGCATTTCAGCCAGGCTTGCTTGAATCCAGTGGCAAAGTGAGCAAGGGACTCACGTCTGAGCATACCCTGCCAACTTATGGCGAACAAAGCGGTACAAAAGGGGGTGGTGATGGACGGAGCATCAGAACCAATCAAACACTCACACCCAGTCAACAGATCTGGGTTTGATCCATCACCGTTCTTTAGCCCACTCTGCCACCCCAGTTCAGACATGGCCATATGCAAATCAGTCTGACCCTGTGCCTCATGGGAACAGTCCAGCCCGAACTGCCAAGCCATGCCTTCCCTGGACCAGAAACAAGCTTCCTAGGACCGGTTTCTGGCATTTCAGCCGTCTTCAGCCAGGCTTGCTTGAACCCAATGGCAAAGTGAGCAAGAGACTCACGTCTGAGCATACCCTGCCAACTTGTGGCGAACAAAGCGGTACAAAAGGGGGTGGTGATGGACGGAGCATCAGAACCAATCAAACACTCACACCCAGTCAACAGATCTGGGTTTGATCCATCACCGTTCTTTAGCCCACTCTGCCACCCCAGTTCAGACATGGCCAAATGCAAATCAGTCTGACCCTGTGCCTCATGGGAACAGTCTAGCCCGAACTGCCAAGCCATGCCTTCCCTGGACCAGAAACAAGCTTCCTAGGACCGGTTTCTGACATTTCAGCCGTCTTCAGCCAGGCTTGCTTGAATCCAGTGGCAAAGTGAGCAAGGGACTCACGTCTGAGCATACCCTGCCAACTTATGGCGTACAAAGCAGTACAAAAGGGGGTGGTGATGGACGGAGCATCAGAACCAATCAAACACTCACACCCAGTCAACAAATCTGGGTTTGATCCATCACCGTTCTTTAGCCCACTCTGCCACCCCAGTTCAGACATGGCCATATGCAAATAAGTCTGACCCTGTGCCTCACGGGAACAGTCCAGCCCGAACTGCCAAGCCATGCCTTCCCTGGACCAGAAACAAGCTTCCTAGGACCGGTTTCTGGCATTTCAGCCGTCTTCAGCCAGGCTTGCTTGAATCCAGTGGCAAAGTGAGCAAGGGACTCACGTCTGAGCATACCCTGCCAACTTATGGCGAAGAAAGCAGTACAAAAGGGGGTGGTGATGGACGGAGCATCAGAACCAATCAAACACTCACACCCAGTCAACAGATCTGGGTTTGATCCATCACCGTTCTTTAGCCCACTTGCCACCCCAGTTCAGACATGGCCATATGCAAATCAGTCTGACCCTGTGCCTCATGGGAACAGTCCAGCCCGAACTGCCAAGCCATGCCTTCCCTGGACCAGAAACAAGCTTCCTAGGACCGGTTTCTGGCATTTCAACCGTCTTCAGCCAGGCTTGCTTGAATCCAATGGCAAAGTGAGCAAGGGACTCACGTCTGAGCATACCCTGCCAACTTGTGGCGAACAAAGCGGTACAAAAGGGGGTGGTGATGGACGGAGCATCAGAACCAATCAAACACTCACACCCAGTCAACAGATCTGGGTTTGATCCATCACCGTTCTTTAGCCCATTCTGCCACCCCAGTTCAGACATGGCCATATGCAAATAAGTCTGACCCTGTGCCTCATGGGAACAGTCCAGCCCAAACTGCCAAGCCATGCCTTCCCTGGACCAGAAACAAGCTTCCTAGGACCGGTTTCTGGAATTTCAGCCGTCTTCAGCCAGGCTTGCTTGAATCCAGTGGCAAAGTGAGCAAGGGACTCACGTCTGAGCATACCCTGCCAACTTATGGCGAACAAAGCGGTACAAAAGGGGGTGGTGATGGACGGAGCATCAGAACCAATCAAACACTCACACCCAGTCAACAGATCTGGGTTTGATCCATCACCGTTCTTTAGCCCACTCTGCCACCC
Source organism: Triturus cristatus (assembly GCF_964204655.1). Lineage (NCBI taxonomy): Eukaryota > Metazoa > Chordata > Amphibia > Caudata > Salamandridae > Triturus > Triturus cristatus. The sequence goes on along the minus strand of NC_140582.1, from coordinate 80,070,577 downwards.
CAGTTCAGACATGGCCATATGCAAATCAGTCTGACCCTGTGCCTCATGGGAACAGTCCAGCCCGAACTGCCAAGCCATGCCTTCCCTGGACCAGAAACAAGCTTCCTAGGACCGGTTTCTGACATTTCAGCCGTCTTCAGCCAGGCTTGCTTGAATCCAGTGGCAAAGTGAGCAAGGGACTCACGTCTGAGCATACCCTGCCAACTTATGGCGAACAAAGCAGTACAAAAGGGGGTGGTGATGGACAGAGCATCAGAACCAATCAAACACTCACACCCAGTCAACAGATCTGGGTTTGATCCATCACCGTTCTTTAGCCCACTCTGCCACCCCAGTTCAGACATGGCCATATGCAAATCAGTCTGACCCTGTGCCTCATGGGAACAGTCCAGCCCGAACTGCCAAGCCATGCCTTCCCTGGACCAGAAACAAGCTTCCTAGGACCGGTTTCTGACATTTCAGCCGTCTTCAGCCAGGCTTGCTTGAATCCAGTGGCAAAGTGAGCAAGGGACTCACGTCTGAGCATACCCTGCCAACTTATGGCGAACAAAGCAGTACAAAAGGGGGTGGTGATGGACAGAGCATCAGAACCAATCAAACACTCACACCCAGTCAACAAATCTGGGTTTGATCCATCACCGTTCTTTAGCCCACTCTGCCACCCCTCCTGGCATACGATGTCACCGCTACGGCCCGCAAAGGTCTTGGCACTTTGCTGGCAACAATTACTTCCATGGTTGCCCCTCCGGCATACAGAGTCATTGCAACTAAGTGGTACAGGCTGGGTTTAACGCTCTTGACACAGCTCTTGATTCACCGATGAGTCCATGATGGCCCTCTCCTGGCATCCGGGGGTCGCTGATTTGATCCTGCACACAGAAAATGGACCCATCCAGTGCACAGCTGTCTCCTCAAACCTCGCACTGGAAGTCTGTGGCAGAGCTCCCTACTGGACCTTGCTCCTTTCAATGCTCTCCTCTTCCTCTCAGGGCACACTGATCTTGACAAGCAGGCAGGTGATGGTACTCCAAGCTCCAGAGCAGCGGGCCTTGGTTTCAATGGGTGATGTCCTTCTCTTACCTAGCAGGCCTTGGCCCCCAGTCCAGGTCACAGACAGAAGTCTTGCTGAGCTTCCCCTCCTCACGCAGCCAGACTGGCTGCTTGGCAGAAGACAAATTTGGGGTCTCAACCACCCTTTCTTAAAGTTCTGCTTCTTTTAGAAGTGTACACTTTCCTCTCTCTGTTGTCTCTTGAAAGGCTGTCTATCACAGCAGGAGAGACTCTGAAGCTGATAGTCTCACAACAGAGGCCATAGGAGCGGCTAGAGTTCACACCTCGATGCCAACCACAGCAACATGTGCATCAAAAGATCAATCCCAGGCTCCCAGCTTTAGTCTTTCTGATACATTCCCTTATCAGTCCCATCGCCTTCCTGAGATGTGTACTGGCTCTTTCCTTTGTGATCTATTACTGAATGAAAGAGCACCCATGGAAGTGTACTGGGGGTCTCTCTCTCTCCCTTCTCCAGTGTGTCCCACCCAGCTCACAGGAATGCAGCAATACACAAAGCTGTCTGAGGGGTTTCCTCCACTCCTAATGTCTTCATTAGGCAGGCCAGAGCTTCCCAAAATGGAACCCAGGGTCCTCCATATAATGTGCCATTGCAGGTACATTTGCACTCAGTGTATGGACACAGTACACACTCTATGAAGTACTGCTACTTTCATGCATAGTGCCCTCACAGGCACACATACATTCAGCACACTCATTCACTCCACACACTGTTCATTACTGTAGCCTTTCTGTGTTGTGCCATGATGTGCTACTTGAAAACACACACACTGCCAGTACAGATTCATCAGGTATGTATTGAACAACACTTAACATTTTATGTATTGTACTTTTCACAAGCATCTATATACCCAGCACATGCTTCAGCTGTGCATACACTGCACAGCACTACATCTCTCATATCATGTATTCCTCATAGGCATACATACACCCAGTACTGCGCTCACCATGCATGTACTGCACAGCACTGCTCTATCCCTGTACTGTACTGTTCCCCGGCACACATACAACCAGTGCAGGGTCACCACTCCGGTGCAGCACTTTAGGCATGAGGGACAAGGGTGAGCTAGGCACATAGCAGTGAAACCTTTAAAACGGTAAGTGAGCCTGTAGGCCTAACTCCAGTGACACAGGGTAAAAAGGACCTGTTCACTCTTATATTCACTACAAAGTATGCTGCCACCACAGCATTCGTGCTGCTTAACGTCTGGTGAAGGAAGTGGCCTTCCACCACTGTTATGTTCCATATAGGCATCCCAATATCGGCTCAAGTAGCAACCTAACCTCTCACCTATATTTCCCCTGCCATTACACTACATAACAGTTCTTAGGACTGACCTTTTACCTAGTTATGGTACTGCTAACTAGGAAGTGGGATTTTCCCTGAAAACTAGCCTCATTCATTATGCATGAGGATTCTTGGAAACTCAGCAGGACTACTATCTCCTGCATAATAACTAAGTATAAGGGTCATTCCTTCTGTCATTCTCAGTCCGACAAGATACAGCAAGGTAGATCCCCTGAGGGTACCACTTTGGGTATATAAACACCATATATTTGCTGAGGCAGGGAGAGGAGAAAAAAGACTTCCATGCTGACACAGTGACACAAGACGCTGAGATTCCTGCATGCAGACACTCCACCTCACAGTGGTCTGACATCCCTCGCGGGGTGTCCATCTCAAGACCAGGACGGGGTCCCACAGTCTCCCACTTTCTGTAATGGGGTTGATTTTATCCAAGAGTGATTCTTGGCTTTACACCTACATGCATGCTAGGTACACTTAGGTACATCTAGTTAAGGTTGCATCGTAGGAGTACGCATTATTACTGTCATGTATTTTTTAGCCTGCCTGTATTCATTGTTTTAGTACTATGGTAGAAATCTACCATCCTTCAACACTGTCGGTGCTTATAATCATTTATATCTGTTTCTGTCAAATGGTTGTTTCAGCACACCTATTTTACACTAAAATGACGCTGATTCAATAAATGCTTATTGAAAACGTTCCCACCGTTCATTCTGTGTATCTCTCTGAGACAAAGTGAGCACGAGTGAGTGAGCGAAAAGTACTGTACTGTTTCCACGATCCCCAATGGGACAGAGTTGTAATGTTCGATAGTTGTCAAGAACTATTCTCTCCTTGGTAAGAGGAGTTTACAGTGGTACTGTGAGCTAGCTGGTCCACAGGCAAACAAACCCAGTGGGAGTGTCTGGAATCAGTCTGGACACCAGTCCCACATTCTATGCTGTCTAAACGCACATATCCCATATCGGTTTATAGGAACCACACAACAGCACTATGAGGGTAGTGCTTTGGGTGCCCCTCCAGGCCCAGCAAGACCACAATCTGTGAGAGAGGTCTAAGTCATGGAGCACACGCATAATATGCGATTGCTGATAACAACCAGCATTAGGGATCAAGGCAACAGTACAGTTGGGCACTCAGGGCAGGGGTGCAGGTCCTTTACCCTGCAGAGGGCTTTTCAGTTCCAAAAAACAGCTCTAGCATTATATCCTAATGGGTACTTTCAGTACAGCTGCATATTTATGGAAGTTTTGTTGTAGTTGTCAACCAATTAAACAAATACCTATTAAACAAATAAGTAAATAATGTTTAGTTCAGTTCAAAAGCCACGACTGAAAATGTAAAGGAATACATCATCACATTTATGGGTTTTTCAGAAGCCAACACCACGGAGGGGCAATTCTCATTGCATTTCTCTTCGTAGGCTTCCTAATGTGAAAGGTATAGTTCAACCAATCAGCTGTAAACTGAAGTAAGATAAGGGAATTATCCAAAGTTGAGCATTTACCATCCGTATTTCTCCCAAAGAATGCTCCAAAATAAAATCAAACACTCTAGACAGAACATATCACATAAATACAACACACACTCAAGATGAATCTATGGTCAGCTATCATGGAGGTCACAACTGCACTTAGAAACGCCTTGCACAATTCCAACACAACACATAAGACAGAACATGTTTTACAAACCCAACACATACAAGATATGTCATTTAGGAGGCTAGCATGTGACTCACAGCAGCACTACTGATTATGAAGCACACCAAGTTCCAGAACACATTAAATAGAATACTACAAACATATTCAACATGCATTGTAGTATAGGTATGCAGTGTAGATGGCTATCACAATAGTTTATTCAACAGAAAACATTAATACTCTTAACAAACATTGAACACAGACTCAGATACACTATATAGTAGGCTATTGCAGTAACCAAATCCACCAATGTTAAAAAAAAACGACACGCACAGCGGATATACAGGATTCACACGCATGTATGTTTAGCAGTGTAGAAAATGCATGAGCAGTTGGGGAAAACTTACAGCCTTAACTATCCAGCTAACCCAAAGCATGACCAGCACACGGAAAGGGATACCAAATCTTCATTGGGTAAATAACACAGGTCTGCTTTGTTACCACCAGCACCATGTAGAAAGCCACCAAAACTGTGGAAAGCCCCATTAGACCAGCCAAAGGCAAAATGTGCACTATGCAAATGCATGAAATATAGTTAAAAATGCTGATAAATTCAGCAGTAGCTGATGCATTTAATTAAATATGAGACAACCTATAGTTGCAATGCAAAATATTTAGGTTTTGAGTTTAGAAAAGGTTGATATATGAAATTTATGATGGGATGCTTTGAAGTCAATCATTTGAGTGTTCACAAATTTTTCATCAAAATATATGTTGAAGTGAACAAATCATTTGATCATTATTTTGCTATAAAATTCTCTCCCCTTCCCACACTTATGTTTCATCTTTTAGGCATTTCCCCATTATTTTGATGCCGGTCCTCTGTCATGTTAAGCAGCTACATTTTGTCCTGTGGCCTAATGTTCAGTTCTCAGACAGGACCTACAGTCCCCCGACCTGACCTACTTGTTGCTTTCTTCTTAATGAAATATTGATCATTTGTCAACCTGGGTATACATGACCCTCAGAGAGCCACACCTACCTGCACACTGTCTAATGCTGCTTTATCTCACTGTTCCTATTTACAGCATCTATTACATCTTACACTGCTTATCTTAAGTTCTTCAAATTCAACATAACTTTTCTTTAGGATAAATTATCAGCCCACTTTCATCTTGCAACCGTACCCTAAAATTACTCTTTATACTACCTGTCAACTTACCAAGACAAAATGAACACAGTGCAAAACCTTCCAAACAAATTGAAGAGAGGGTCAATTGCCAGCCACCACATGCAAGACTAAAGGCTCCATGGCATCTATATGATAACATGCCATATGCCAGCCATTGACTGGTACAACACTCACAAAATTGAATCAGTTGTTCCACCTGCCCCAATAACCTAGAAAAAGGAGTCTGTCTGACTCTCTCATTTTGGGGCTATTTTTAGGGCTCTTTAGTATTAGATGTCTAATGTTGAAGACCTATTGAGCAATACAAAACGGAGAGTAGTCTTTGTGTTTTTGTCAGTTCTTTGTTCATGATTGAATGGTTTTCTTGTCTCTCACACTTCTCTGCTACTGTTTTGATGACTTTCCACCTTATTCTTGTGCTTGTCGCTCATTCGAGCCCTTTCTACTAACTCAGTTTTGATTGTATGGCATGACTCCTTCCACTACAGGCATTAGATCTTGCACTGCAGTGCATATGAAGTATTATTTTCTCTTCTTTTCTCCTGCTGCCACATCTTCTGCCACCACCCTCTCTTTGTTAAACCTGCCCCCTCAACCCTTCCTTGACCCTCTAGAGACTTTGGGCTCTTAGCTCAGCTCACTGTTGTATTGGGAGGCGGTAATCATAAAATGTTTTTTAAACATTCCAAGATGTCTGCCGGAGCTTCCACGTGCACAAGTATACATGAAAGACATTTCCCAATAAATTTTGATCAACATTAAGAAAATCCATGCTAAGATGGCTGACAGGGATGTGGGTTCATGTGCAGGGATCATCTTTGAATGGATTTTCTTAAAGCATAAGAAAATCCATTCAAAGCTGACAACTGTGAATGTGTGTACATCCACAGGAGTCATCTAAAAAAAAGTTGGCAAAGCCAATATGGTTCAGGGGTAGGGTTGCCACCTAACTTGTTCCCTAGCAGCACCACCGTCATTTTATTGTCTCAGTCGGAACAAAAATAAGCTAAATCACCTAATGCAGGAATTGTTTTAGGCCTTTTCCGTATATACTTCGAAGAGCAAATATAAATAGAAAACCCATTTAAATGTGTTCTAGGCGTGAGTTAATGATCCATGACGAATGATTAAAGTAAACAAAGACAGAAGAGTCATTTTGCGGATTAATACATACGATTGTGTTTAAAGTCCTATTTTGGGCCTTTGCAGACTCTTAAAACAAAAAAAATGACTGTATTTTGCTCTTGGAAAGGTGGCAGCCCTATTTAGGGGTTGAGATCTATTGCCTATGCCAATGCTAGTTTCACCAGTAGTTCATAAGCACATATATCGAGAGCATAGCACTTGAATTCCATATGTAATCAATCCGTAAAAAAATAACATACAACATAATTTGCGCAAGCACAAATGAATCATGGACATCTGACCTACCTTTAAAAATTCATGCAGATTGTGATGCCAGTTACAAATATCTTTTTTTCCTAAATGACTAAAGAGCAACATCTATCTAGACATGATTCCTACATGTGTCTGTTTCTTGGGGTTGTCATTACAGTTCGACTGATGGAATCGGTCCGGCGCTTGGACATAGAAATCCTTATGGGTTTTTTGGATACGTCTGCTTCTGTCAAACCAGATGAGACCATTTTATCCTGTTGTAAAATCCTGGAACATCGAAAAAAGGTATCTGTGAGTCTCCATTGCTTTACATGGCACTCATGGCAATGAGAGGCAGTGAGCTTTAGCTACATATGTGGTTGTCTAACATTGTGTTATATTGTGTAGAGTTGTAGTGTGACGTTTTGTGCTTTACTGTACTGTGAAGGACTGTGTGGTGTGAAGTACAGCTGTAATAGGTTGGGTTGTATTGGGTTGTAGTGCAGTGCGTTGCTGTAGTGTACAGTATAAATAAGTTATTGTGCAGTATTGCAGTGGTATATCATATATTTACAAACACAAGGAGGTGATGGACGGAGCGCTGAAAGCCCCCATTCACAGATTTGGGTTGAATCCATCATAGTTATTTATCTCACTTTGCAACCGCAGTTCAGAACCAGCCATATGCAAACTAGCCTTGACCCTGTACCTCATAGTAACAGCTCCGCCCAAATTGCCAAGCCAGGTCTTCCCTGCACACGGAACAAGCATCCTGGGACCGATTATGTTGAGTGTCATATAAAGGAGAGAATTCTGAGAGAGCAAGCATTCATGGCTTGTTCCTCCTCTGGGTATGGATAGTTGAGAAAAATGTAGCCCCAGTAAAAGGCCACTGATTACCTGTGCAAAAGGACACACACACATACACACACGTGTACATTTTCTCTTAGACTTTGTAGTAACTTTACTGCCTTTGGCACTCCACCATTTCCAAGCGTATATACATATACAACCATTCTCCAAAGATTGGCCTGAGTCACTGTTATTGCTTGAAATCTGGTGACATGGTTTACTACAACTTATGTTCAATGGGACAACACGGACCACTCACAGGATCACAGTTTGTTCTTAAATTAGCAAGTAGACGTGTTTCGCCGTTAGCCTTTTTTTCAGTCCTTGCTTAACAGTGAAAGAAACATCTTACTAACAGTGTATTTTTAAATGTGAACACCATCATGCATCCCGATAGAAGGATTTGAAAAATAGCAAAGGGGAAAAGAGGACTGCCATTCACATATATATGTAGATAGATAGATAGATAGATAGATAGATAGATAGATAGATAGACAGACAGACAGACAGACAGACAGACAGACAGACAGACAGACAGACAGATAGATAGATAGATAGATAGATAGATAGATAGATAGATAGATAGATAGATAGATAGATAGATAGATAGATAGATAGATAGATAGATAGATAGATAGATAGATAGATAGATATTTTTTAAAATTCAAAATGAGTTCATGTATTTTAACATTCTTTTCTATTGGGTTTTATTTTAAGTCTTTCCTTCCAACAGGTAGAACAAAATGGTAGGTTTACATGCCGGGCATAGACCTCCTTGTAGAAGAGATAAGAGAGTTGGAGACAGAAGTCTTCAGATATAGGTTTTGTGAAAAGCATTTTATAGTATGTTGCAGTTTGTGAATAAGTCCCTGATTGACCCTGTTGTTCAGATGCATAAAATGTGCTTTTTTCCAGTTAACACCCCTGCAGGAACTAGCTATTGTACGTTGTATGTACACTACCATCACTCAAAGGGATTTGACACAGAGCAACATGTTGGTGACTGCTGACACTCTGGACAGCATCCTAAAGTACTCGGTAAGCAACAGGTTCTCACCGACAGATGGTGATTATTCACTCAATCATGGGAAACCTCGGGAGCTTCAGGGTAGGGGCTGCAAAGCACTGCATCTTCACTGGCGTGGCAAAGCAGAAGTACTACTAATCATCCAGTCAGACCACTGGTATCCCAAATAGTTCTGTCGTGATCGCAGCCAGTATGGAAACCAGCAAGGGTGCCATTGGACTGTTAACAGGGTTATACAGATGGCTCTCCCAGAGGTTCTGAGATCATTTACATATGATGATCAACTTGATGCCAAAACGGGTGTGAGTAGAGAGCCCAGATGACATAGTGCATGAGAGACCCAATGGGGCACAAACAAATAGCAAGATATTCCTGACATGAAAAAGTCTAATTTATTACCCAATGGCAATAGAAGGGATTTTGTAGGATGTACCACAGGATGTTGGATTTGTTATATCGTGGGAGCTGCAAGAAATATAACAGCGCTTAAAAAGAGAACACTGACTTAGTTTCACAGTGGGTGGGAATGTAATAATTAATAGGACTGTATATCTGAATATTACATATAGAATATCATTTGACATCAATATCATTTCCTAAATGTGGTGATAACTTTTATCAACAATGTTTAGTATAGAATATTGATGCTAGACAATATTCTGAGAAAGATATTCTAGTACCAGACCTTCAAGGAATGTGGCACAGGATGTCAGATATAATAAAATAAAGGGTGATAGCGGTAAATCAGTAGGGCTTGACAGGCACAGTATGAAAATCCAGTATGTATGACCATATGTTGATCTTGGGCATGGGCACGTTCTTTGAAGGCAGAGCAGAATAACTCTATGTAAATTACCGCATCATTAGATTTTGTCCGGAGGACCTATATAATATTTCTGATGGATACATCTGCCTGTGGATTCCTCACCTTGTGAATATCCCCTGCGCCAGCATTCCACGTAATTTTTCATAGCTCTCCATGCCGACGTGGACGTCACAATTCCACGGCTCTGCTCGCGACTCCGTATGACGTCACCGGAGCCATAAGAGAGCCACGTCGGCGTGATGACGTCAGTTCCCTTTTTTTCGCGCCGTCGACGCGTAACGGTTTTCTAGCACTCTCCTTGTTTGAAGAGTTACTTTGTAGTTAACTTGTGAGTTACTGTTATAAAAAAACTCATGTCTTCGTCGAGGAAGTTAGGTTTTAAGCCGTGTAGGGAATATGGGGTCACATGTCCATCACTGACCCCCATGAAGATTGCTTATGGTGTCTGTCGTCGGATCACAACGTGGAGGACTGTTCCTGTTGCAGGAAAATGAATCCAAAGGCAGTTAAGGAACGGGAAGCGAAGCTGTTTATAGCCAAGGCAAAGAAGGAAGGTAGAGGCCTCAGCGAGATAAGTCGAAGCCGGAGTCGTCAACTTCCCACTCGTCGAGGTTGAGAAAGCATAAGAAAAAGAGGAAGCATGAGACTCGGCGCCGATCGACGAAGGGTAGAGCTTCGAAGTCGCCTTCACCTTGATGTCGCGGTAAGGACTTTGTTTCACCTTCACCTTCACCTTCTCCTCGTGTCACTCCGGAGAAGTCTCCTTCGCCTAAGGTTACTCCGGCGCAGTCTCCGGCGCCGAGGGATTCACCAGCTTCCGACGCCGGGCCGGATCAGGATGCTGAACTCTCTCCTGTGCCTGAAGGTGAACCAGTGGATCCGGTAGTGGATCTGACGGCTCCAGCGCCGGCTACTCCCCAGCTGGATACAGGATTGAATCCATACCCGCAATTCCCGGCTCTAGGGACGGATCCGTCGCATTTTTTAAATGCCATGTATGGAGTATTTCAGAGCAGCCTTCCCATCCGGAGCACCTTCAGGTCCCGTGGGTCCGCTTGCATTCAATTTGGGCATGCCACAACACTATGCTCAGGCACCATTTATGCCCTTCATGCCGATGGCGCCGTCATGGCAGTTTCCGGCGCCGTCTGGAGAGCCTTCCTCCCGGCCTCGTGTGGATCGTGTGCCTTCGTCGGAGCCTCCCTCGACGCCGGTTCTAGCTGCACCGTGTGTGGCGCCACCGACTCCATGAACAGCGCCACCGAGGCCGTGTCCAAGGATTCGTTCATGGAGAGAGGCTCAGAGGCTTATAGTAGAGGAGCAGTATCGTACAGAGGAAGTGGAGGAAGGTGAAATAGATGAATCAATAGATGAATTCAAAGGAATTCAGGAGGCAAGCGGATTAGACACCACACCTGAGTGGGAACTTTCTTCTTCGAGGTCTTCTCCACCTCAAGAGCTGGCTCCTTACCATTTGGTAATAAAGAAGGCTGCGGAGCTTTTAGATTTGCAATTGCCTTCTGCTGAATATAAGCCTAACTTATTGACGGAGGTTCTACATTCGCCTTCCTCAATTGTTGAGCCTCTGTTGCTTTTTAATGAGGCCATCCTGGATCCTATCATGGACATTTTGCGCAAGCCACTTTCTTCACCTGTTGTTTCAAGGGCTGTGGCTGGAAAATATAGAGTAGCTCCAGGGCATCCGAGCTTCCTTTCTTCACATCCATCTCCAGAGAGTTTGGTAGTGCAAGCATCCTGCTCCAAACAATCTTCGGGAGCATTTCTACAAGCTCCAGCTGACAGAGACTCAAAGAAAATGGAACAGTCCGCTAAAAAGGTTTTGTCTTCGGCTAGTATAGCACTGAAGTCAACTAATGCCACTTGTTTGTTGGGCTGCTACATTCACGCTTTAATGGACTCTGTAAAACAATTGGCCCCCAAATTGTCTGATGAAGAGAAGGGTTACTTTATGGAAGTTCTTTCAGATACTCAGACTGCAGCTAGGCAGGTAATCCAGTCAGGCTTGGATACGGCTGATTCTGTTGCCAGATTTATGGGTTCTTCCATAGCCACAAGAAGACAGGCTTGGCTTCGCTTTTCTGGATTTTCACCTGATGTTCAGGCCACTCTTGTTGACTTGCCCTTCGATGGGACAAAGATTTTTGGAAAAAAAGTGGATTCTGCCTTACAGAGGTTTAAGGATAGCAGGGCGACTGCGAAATCCTTGGGATTGCAGACCCAGTCGAAGGGTTTTGGCTTCAGAAAGTATAGGGGTTTTGGAAGGTCTTCCTTTCGCACCATCCGTCAACCTCAGCAGCAGCAACAGCAAAATCCACTCTATAAGCCCTATAGAGGAAGACAAAAGGGACGACGTGGTTCTGGCCGCAATCTCTCCTCCTCCTCACCCTCCTCTGCTCCCAATAATGCTGCAGGGAAGCAGCCCTAGATCCCCCATCCTGTATCATGTGAGGCCTGTTGGGGGTCGGATGTCTCACTTTCTGCATGGTTGGAAATTGGTCACTACGAACCTATGGGTCTTAAACCTTGTAGAGAATGGGTACGCCCTTCCCTTTCGGGAATTTCCTCCCCCTTACCCTCCTTGCCAAGGTTTTTGCTCAGAGGACCATCTGCTTCTTCTGCAGAAAGAGGTTCTTGCATTGCTACAAAAAGGTGCGATAGACAGCTTGGGATACTGCGTACCACCAAGGGATTCCATCAGTGGGATCTTATTGGCATTTCTAGGGTAGGGGACCTCTGGCGGCGGGGAGAGGTGATCACTTTCTCCCAACTGCAGGCAGAGTACGATTTGGCCAACACCGAACATTTCCGCTATTTGCAAATCCAGCATGCACTCCGAACGGCGATTTCACCCGGGACTCGGCTCCCTGAGTCATCGCCCTTGGAGGACCGGCTCCTCGCTGAACATCTGATTCAAAAAGCGACGTCCCTAACATACCGGAAAATAATAAATAATCGCCCTGACCCCTTTTTGGTCCTTAAGGGGAAATGGGAGGCAGAACTTGGGGACTTCGATGATACGGAGTGGCAGGCCGCGCTATCGTCCCCCAGGGAAGTGGGCATATCGTCCAAGTTAAGGCTTGTCCAGCTTAAAATTCTGCACCGCACATACTATACCCGTACACTTCTATTCAAATTACAACGGACGGAGTCCCCAATGTGCCTCAGGAACTGTGGCCACGAAGGAACCTTCCTCCACACCCTATGGGACTGCCCTATCATAGCGCTTTATTGGAAAGGGGTGTTCCGTACTCTTTCCCAAGTAACCAAAATCCCCACGCTGCCCGACCCTCGGCTCTGCCTCCTCAATGTCTGGGAGCAGACGGACCACGTGAGAGTGGCCCAGCTTTGGGTGACATTGGGGCTCATGCTCGCAAAACGTAACATAGCCCAGAGATGGGGATCGGGACAGGCACCTACCCTTGCACAGTGGATCCGAGACATGGACCTTGTAATGGTGACGGAAAAAGCGGTATATGTACATAGAGGATGCCCAAAGAAATGGTCCCAGGTGTGGGGTGGCTGGAATGTGTACAGAGGGAACATCTGTGAGCCCCCACCCGATACAGCAGAATCTGACCTCAGCGACCATGACTAGTTGCCCTGTCTCGCACAACGGTTGGGGATGGAGACTACTGTGTTGTGCCCTTTGCTTGCCTATTTATCTCTGTAATACTTGTGCTGAATTTCTAGGATACATTCTAATTTGCTTTGTCCTAAGCCTTACACTGAAAGAGTGGTTTTTACTTTCTGTTTTGTTGAATAACCTAATAAAAAGATTTAAAAAAAAAAAAAAAAGGTGCGATAGAGGTGGTTCCAGAGCAGAAAAGGGGTCAGGGATGCTACTCCCGGTATTTCCTGATTCTCAAAAAGGACGGCAGATTGCATCCGATCCTGAACCTCAGAGTCTTGAACTTTTACCTGAAGCAGGAGAAATTCAAGATGCTAACCCTTGCTCAGGTTCTTCAGGCATTGCCGCAAGAAGACTGGATGGTGTCAATCGACTTGCAGGATGCGTATTTCCACATCCCAATCCTGAAGTCGCACAGGAAGCATCTCCTTTTTACGGTTGGGTCGCAACACTACCAGTTTGCGGTCCTCCCGTTTGGTCTTACTACTGCACCTTGAGTCTTCACCAAGGTGTTGGCGGTGGTGGCTGCCCATCTCAGGTGGTCGGGGATTCCGGTTTTCCCCTACCTGGACGACTGGCTACGGAAAGCAGAGTCGCCAGAGATGGTGCAACATCATCTGCAGGTAACATCTCATCTGTTATTCAACTTGAGTTTTTCAATCAATGTGCCCAAATCTCACCTGGTGCCCTCTCAGCGCAACCTGTTCATAGGGGCGGTTCTGGACACTACTGTGTGCCGAGCATTTCCTCCTCCACAAAGAATTCTCGACATTCAGGAGATGATCCCTTTATTCCACAATGGAGCGGTTGTTCCAGTTCTGAAGGTCCTTTGTCTGCTCGGTCTGTTCGCATCCTGCATTCTGTTGGTCAACCATGCACGCTGGCACATGAGGGCGCTCCAGTGGTGTCTCCGCAGGCAGTGGTATCCGCACAACGGAGATCTCATGGAGTCAGTCAGGATCTCCAGAGAAGCTGCAGTGGATCTGTCTTGGTGGAGCGTGGAGGGCAATCTGTCTCAAGGAAAGCCCTTTCATCTTCCTCCAACGGTGACCACAGTGATAACGGATGCCTCCACCCTTGGTCATCAAGGTTCTTTGGTCTCCAGAGGAAAGATTGTCTCATATCAATCTTCTAGAATTGCGGGCGATACATTTGGCGCTCACGGCTTTTCTCCCTTCTCTTTGTGGGCAGTTGGTGCAGGTCCTGACTGACAACACTACCGCGATGTGGTATGTCAACAAGCAGGGAGGAGTAGGGTTGTACCGTCTCTACAGACAGGCTTTGCGACTCTGGTCCTGGACTCAGGACCATCGAATTAGCTTGATGGTGAATCATCTGGCTGGGGTGCTGAACGTACGTGCGGACAGTCTCAGTCAACAGTTTTCTGACGACCACGAGTGGAGGCTTCATCCAGAGGTAGTTGCACAAGCGCACTCTGTCCAGATGGATCATCCTAACCATCAAGATCTGCTACGCCCTGGCTGGTAAGGTTCCACCTGAGGGTATTAGAGCTTATTCTACTAGAGCTAAGTCTTCCACCTCTGCTTTGGCCAGGGGTGTTCCTGTTGCAGACATTTGTAAGGCCGTGACTTGGGCTTCCCTCCATACTTTCGCAAAGCATTATTGCTTAGACTCTGAGATGAGGAGGGAGGGCCATTTTGCGTGCTGTGTCTTGCAGGACTTTTTGGTATAGGAAAGGTTGTCTTTTACTTGAATGCTTTTATGGTGGTATATTTTTCACCGAATAAAGCTTGTTTTGACTTGGTATAGGAAAGGTGGACACCCTCCTCCGGGAGTGGGACTGCTGTGGGAATCTATTCACAAGGTGAGGAATCCACAGGCAGATGTATCCATCAGAAGAACAAGTTACTTATCTTCGGTAGCGCCTTTTCTGGTGGATACAGTATCTGCCTGTGGATTCCTCACTGGCCCACCCGCCTCCCCGTTGCCCACCTTTGTATACCTAAAAAGATACCTTTTTTGGCTGGTTGTTTATTCATTGTATTTTCTATCTAGTACATTTATAGGAAATGCTGATGTTTTTAGCTTTCCTTTTTGACTTTGTGCTGTATATATTGGTTCAAATGTTGTGTAATATGTATACTTGAGTCTGTGTCAGTCCACCTGTTTGCCTCGGAGGCACGGAAAAAATGGGTGGAACTGACGTCATCACGCCGACGTGGCCCTCTAATGGCTCCCGTGACGTCATACCGAGTCGCGAGCAAAGCTGTGGAATTATGACATTCACGTCGGCATGGAGAGCTAGGAAAAATTCCGTGGAATGCTGGCGCTGGGGATATTCACAAGGTGAGGAATCCACAGGCAGATGTATCCATCAGAAATATTATATAGGTCCTCCGGACAAAATCTAATGATGCGGTAATTTACATAGAGTTATTCTGCTCTGCCTTCAAAGAACGGGCCCATGCGCAAGATCAACATATGGTCATACATACTGGATTTTCATACTGTGCCTTTCAAGCCCTACTGATTTACCGCTATCACCTCTTATTTTATCATATCTGACATCCTGTGCCACATTCCTTGAAGGTCTGGTACTATATCCACCAGAAAAAGCGTTACTGAAGGTAAGTAACTTGTTCATTAGGTGCTAGTCCAGCAGTACGTGCAGAAAGAAAGTATATGTTGTTTCACACTGTGTGAAATGCAAGTGGTAGTAAATAATTTCAATTAAAATATAAACACTTAATGAGCCACTGTATCCACACAAATTATTTTAAACAATGGCATTTTTAACTAATTAAGTTTAAGTAAGTAAGTTTGATTTGTAAAGTGCATAGTTAATTAAAACCATTACACGGATAATAAAATCAGAAAAATAATTAACTATAAAATATGGCTTTTTTTAAACAGTTTTTTCATTTACACACCGGTTTCTCATTTATTTTTAAGTAGGAGTGTAATTCAAAGTGCTGGACTTTTTAACTACCATCACTGATACTATTATTCAGTAGTGACTGATACCGAATAGTGGTGGTGAGGCGGGGGGACAGAGGGAGGTGTTGGGAAATAATACAAATAATTAAAAAGCATTTACTTACACCACCGACCGCCGGCTGCCCCCTCTTCTTCCTCCCTCCTCCTTCCACTGGAAGCACACAGCCTCCCAGAATCCCCTGACTGATCACAAGGCTGTCTTACAGCAGCATTGTGATTGGTTGGAGCACGGTGGTTCGGCGTTCCAACAGGGGCTGGCAGGCTGTGCATGCTCTCCACACAGGCTGTTAAACAGCCTGCGTGGAGAATATGCAGTGTGCGCATGACGCTTTGGCTGACCTGAGATGGCCGGCCAAACCATCATGCGCACTTTAGGTGCTGCCACAACTCCTCCCCCTGTGACACAGGGAGCCCAGCGCCACCCCTCTGGCTTCATCTGCAAGCTGAATACTGAAAACAAAATGATAATAACAAACGTTATCATCTGTTTATTTTTTGTATTCAGATTGCAGTTCAAGCAGTGGGGCGATGCTCCCCCACCTCAGCGGAGGAGCCGCCAATGCTATTATGGGTGCAATGTTCAATTATTCCCTTTTAAGGGTTTTAGTTATGAGTCTCTCTACTGTCAGCACTCACAAGACAGCAGTTAATCCTTTTGTTACCTGGTGTTTGCACGTTATTTTTTTTCATCATTCTAGGCCCTTTAGTTTGGTGTAGTGGTATTTTAGAGTTGACAGGGATGAATTATGATATTGATATTAAAGAGTGTCCCTAGGAAAAAAGCATGGGGAATGGTCTGACTCTAGAAAATGAGGGTACTGAACACAATGCAAATTAGTGTACGCATGCCACTCGGATACATCTTAGGGACACACAGGTAAACTCGAACCTGCACCAACGCTGCACTTACATAATGCACCTTCACTACCTACAGCATGCATGAAACCTACATCCCAATGTTTTCTGTTCTACACACCTGCAACACAAACTACATCAGGTACGACTAGCTAGCATATACTTCCTTCACCACCACATGCAGCCTGCACTGCCATCAACACTCGCTAATTTATGTGTCTTCACCCTTTTCTGAGCTACTGTCTAATATAGGAGAGATAAATGCACACAGAGGCTAAATAACTTAAACACTGCACCTAGATACCCTAGAGTAACTCATTCTAGATACAGGGACCATAAAGTGTTAATAGAATAGGAGAAGTATTGGAAAGGTTTACATTTGGGGCCCACGTGGGTAAGTTGTGACCCTTTGCTCTTGAAACACCGAAAGCGTGAAATAGGGAGAGAGAAAGACAGGTAGGCAATGATGTGAGAGAAAAAGAGAAGAACTACTCTGGATGTATCTAAACCAGAAAACTTTCATCCAATCTCCCTGTTTCCCTTCCTAGCTAAAATTATTGCATCCTACTTCAATTCTAATTGAACCAAAATTGTGGAGTCAATCGAAATCTTGGACTCTGAATGTTTTCTTATCCCATCATAGTACCGAATCTGCCCTGTTGGCGGTTACTGAACATCTGCGGGCTCCGTAGATGAAGGCAACACTTCTACTCTGATACTTCTCGATCTAAGTGCCACGTTTGACACAGTATTACATGAGATCCTGTTGCAGCGCTTACAAGAGATAGGTTTTGGAGGTTCCGCCCTTTCCTGGTTTACGTCATTTCTCTCAGAGAGATAATTTCAAGTTGTTTCTTCCTCTTATTGTTTCAGGTGCACACCGTACGTCATGGAGTACCCCAAGGATCAGCTCTGAACCCCAGGCTATTTAACATTTATAAACAGCCTCTTGCGGTGGTAGCAAAGACAGGGGGCTTAGTATCCTATGCTGATGTTACTCAGCTTGTGATCTCCTTCTCCAACAACTTTTATCAGAGTCTGATCAAATTCTATGATGATATGGTGGTCGTTGCGGGTTGGATGTTGGCCAACTGTCTGCAGCTAAATGCTAACAAATCAGAGATTCTTCTTTTAGGAAGAGATACCCACATATGGGGTGATCATTGGTGGCCCACTTTGCTAGGGTCCCCCCCTTTGACCAAGGAGGCTGTAAAACAATCTGAGTGGCTGGGTAGATAGCGCATTGTCCTTCGAAGCAAAGACAAAATCAGTGACAGGTGTCTGTTTTGGACTTTTAAGAGGACTTAAGCCTTTGCTTGGGTTCTTTGACTCACAGACATGCCAGATCATTATCCAGTCTACTGTACACTCCAGACTGGACTATTGCAACTCTCTGTATCTGGGCGCTAATAAAACAGGGATCAAACAACTTCAGAGGGCTCAAAATGCAGCAGTGCGAACTCTTTGCACTCCCTAAATTCTGCTCAGTTACTAAATGTATTCACAAATTGCACTGGTTCCTGGTGGATAAGAGAATCCACTTCAAGACACTGTGTATTGCATGCAGAATACTTACTTCCCTGCACCCCCTATTCTATCCAATTTATTATTTCCGTATGTCCCACGTTGTGAGCTGCGTTCTGCAGACCTAAACTTGGTGTCTGTTCCCCGAGTCAGAAGAGCAAGAGCAGGAGGGCGCTCGTTCCGAGATAAGCTGCTGGCCCTCTCAAACAGGCTCCCGGTGACCATTAGGAGTATCCAGAATCATTGGGCTTTCATAAAGGCCGTGAAGACTTGGAAATTTCCGGCCTATTTGTCAGCCCCTTCTCCCCTTCCACGATATGACCTGGAACTAGTGCTGGGACGCCCTGTTGCTGGGGCAGCCATGTGCTTTACAAATTCATTAACATACCATAACATAACAGAGAAGAGAAAAGAAAAGAAAAGAAACAAAAGGAGAGAATGATAAAATGAGGGAAAAAGAAAGGAAAGAAAAAAGAAAGAAAGAAAGGAAAATAAAAAAGAAAGAGGCAGAGAAATATAGGAAATGAAAAATGACAAAATAAAGGAGAAAACCAATGAGGACATTATAATCAGAGAAAATAGCACAAGACATGAAATTAAGGAAGAAAATAAATGAAAGATGAAGAAACTAACCTTGAAAGAAATGAGGGGGCGTGGCTTAGCCGGCTGCAAGATGGGCGTACCTTAAGTGGGCTCTGCCGGCCAAGCCTGAAGTCCGCAAAAAATCCTGCAGACTTATTGCCCATTGTCTACTGGTGCCCTGCCATTGCTGCTTACCTCCTTCTGGGGCACAGTTTGATCTGTCTCCAGAGGCCCTGCCACCCTGTGGTGCTTGGATCCGGCGCTGCGGGTGTCCCAGGCCCGGGCCCTGCATTGTGATCGCCCGGCCGGATTCGGCCTGTGCTGCTTGCCTGCAATCCAATGGCGGCTGTAATCCCATCCTGTATGCTGCACTTCCGCCTCCAATCTTCTGTGCCGGTGAGTCTCGCTGCAGTGGGGGGCGCTTTGCGACGGGATCGGGAGCGCGCGTGTGGCACCACCCGGCCCAGGTAATTCTCACGGGCGGGCGCCTTGCACAGTCCTCCGGTGCCTGCAGTGGAGGCCATCCACCATCGGGCCAGGTGAAGCAGGCGGCACGCTCCCCGTGATTCCCTGCTGCGGGTCGCTCCCTCTCCTTTTGTGGCTGCCCGGCTCCTGGCTGAGTCTTCCTGCGGCCGCCGCGCTGGCAGCTTGCCTACTTCCGCCCTACCCGCCTGGGCATCTGCCTGCTGTGGACCGCGACCTACTGGTGGGCCCAACGATCGGAGGCCGCAAAGCTCTGGGCTCTTCTGCATGCCCTCTCCTCATCTGCATACACACTTCACCTGCTCAGACTGTACCAGCCTGCTCCTCCTGCCAAGCCCCGCCGGCTCTCCCACATCTGCTAAGGCCTCTCGCAACTCCCTGCTGCAGGTTGCCACCCTTCCTGCTGTGTCCACTTGGCTCCCAGCGTGGTCATCCTGTGGCCACCGTGTCGACCAGTAGCTCACCTCCGCCCTGCCTGCCGTGGCTTACACCTGTTGTGGACTGCTGGCATTGGGTAGGGCCCACGACCGACGGCCGTCCTGATCTGGATGCTTCTGCTGGTTATCACTGTTAGTGGCCCGTGAGCTTCGCCGGCTCCGCCTGTGCTTGCCTGCTCCTTCTATCTGGCCTCCACCTGCCTCCTTCTATCCGCGGAGGCCAACGACCATCACTGGTGGTGAGTGCACAGACCGCGGGGGCTACCGTGGTGAGGCTGGGGGCATGCACGCTGACCACGAGGCCTCGCTCCCCACTATTCGCAACGTTCACTCAGCCCAGGCCCTGTGCCTGACGGAACAGGCCACGTGGGGGTAAGCCATGCCCCCTCCTCACATCCGTGCTGCCCCTGTCCCCCTCGGTGGCACTCCCCACCTAGATAACCCGGGTGAGGGTGAAGGACTCTGCTGCTGACCCACTCCTTGGTCTCTTTCTGCCAACGTGGTGGCACACCTCCCTGCTCACCTGCCACTCTGGTCTGAAGGTCTGGCTGGAGACCCCTTCAGGCGGTCGGTTTGTGGATTTCTCCTCTACTTTACCTACCGTCACCACAGATCCTACACTTGGGCCGCTACAGGATTGGACATTGTCCCCTCGCCCCCTGTTGTGCTCCCCCTGTGCACTCCTTCTATCTGGTGGCCGCCATGGGAAGGGTTGACCCCAAGCAACCCAAGATCACATTCGATCAGCGCAGACAGATGCGCCAGAAGGGTGCTATCGCCGATGGGGGCCCCACTGAGATGGCCGCTTCACGTGAAGCCGACCTCAAAGCCATCATGTTGGAGGTCAAATCCGTGGTATCTGGTATCGCCACCCAGCTGGAACAGCTATCCTCCCACCTGGACGTGGTCAGGTCCCGTGTGGATTCCCAAGACAATCGCCTGCTACACATCGAGTGAAGAGTCTCCGACGCTGAGGATGCCGCCACTCATGACCGCCAAAAACTCCTCCAAATGGACAAAATCCTTGAACTAATCCGCTCCAAGAACGGAGATTTGGAAGCGTGCTCCCGCAGGAGTAAACTCTGCATCACAGGGGTGCTGAAGTCCACCATCATTTTGCGGATGGAATACTACGTGGAGCAACTGGTGCGTGAACTGTTTGGTGACGTACTCTCCCCGGTTTTCATTGTGGAAAGAGCCACCGTTCCCTTGGCCCTCGTCATGCCCCCGGACTGCCAGCTCGTCCCATCATTGCAAAAATCCTAAATTTCAGGGACCGCGACGCAATTCTCCGGGCAGCCAGAGAAATGGGTGACATCCGGCACCAGGGTAACTCACTGTCATTCTACCCCGACTACACTATGGCGGTACAGGCTGCCCACCGCGAGTTCCTGCCCGCAAAGCGCCTTTTACAAAAACATGAGATCTCCTATTCTCTTGCTTATCCGGCCAAGCTGCGGGTCAGGCAGGGCTCCAAGACTCTGGTCTTCCCGGATCCTAAGGGCGCCCTCTCCTTCGCTAAGAAATTGGATCGAACCCATCGCTCCACCCCTGCTAATTCTCAGGATCCCGATGCAGCCAACCTCAGCGATAATGACTGACTCGAGCTTCTCATTTGCTCCTGGCTATCTATCCCTCCCTTCATGACTGCATGTTTATCTTTTTGACATGTCTGTATTGCGCCTCCTTGGCTCTTTGTCTGTATGCCTCCTGCTGCTACGCCTGAGGGCCGGGCACACATATTTTCCTTTTTAGGTTACAATGTATCCTGTAGTCTGCCTCTATGTCTGGCTTATCCACTCTGCCATCTCTGGCAGGGGTGTACGCTGAGCAACGCCATGCCTCCGCGGGATGATTCCCACTTTTGCTATTGATTCCTCCTCCCCAAGTTGCTGTTCCCCGGGGTGGCTGTGGGTGGTTGCTCAACCTGTTTGGGGGGTTGGTGTGGGCGGAGGGAGGGAGGGATATGGGTTTTCGTGTCCTCCTTTTGAGGCGCTTTTGAGTTTGACTGTACTTCTTCTGTTGTTCTTTTGCACGCCTGCTGTTGCATCATTTTATTGCGTGTGAGGGGTCTGTTTGGGTGGGGGTTCTTTGGGATGGTCTGCCTCCCTCCGAGGTGACATTGTTTACATATTTGGACATCTTGTTCATATCTTGCTTGCATCACACCACCGATACACATGCTTATTGCACCGCCCTGGTGCGTCGTATGGCACTCATTCCTAGGATCGTGCTCTTGGGTCCGACACCACTTGTCTTCTTCCACCCGGCTGTACATGCTTCCCCCCCTTTGCTCAGCTACTCGCATCGGCTGGTGCTGGTTGGCCCCTTTGCATACCCTACATTGCTACATTGCTTATCCTTTTCTCGGCTGGACTGCACCACCATGCACCCCCATCCCCAGCCCCTGACCGAATTCACCGCATCACGCTCCACTCTTCCCTACAATTCCAAGACATGACTGACACTGTATTTTGGACTTGGAATATTCGCGGTCTAAATGACCACCGCAAAGCCCGACTTATTCACGCTCACCTACTTTGGCACAAAGTGGACATTTGTCTGTTGCAAGAAACCCACCTGCTGCCTGCGCCTGCCGCTAGACTTAACTCCTGACACTGGGGAGAAACACACTCCTCTTTCCACTCCAACTATTCTCGTGGGGTTTCCATTTTGATATGTAAGGGCCTCCCTTGGCAAACGACCCAGGTACTCACTGACCCTGAAGGGCGCTACGTTATCCTACATGGTTCCCTGCAGAGCCAACCCTTAACGATTGCTGCAGTGTACGGCCCTAACACAGATGACCCTGATTTTTTTGTGCACATCTGGCACCTCATCTCATCCCTAGGCCCCGCCGCACTCCTTTGGGGGGGGGGAGTTTAATGTGACACTTTCTAAATTCCTTGACCGCTCCAGCCCTTACGCCTCCCACCCACGTTCCATGGTTCTCCTTAAGTCCATTCTCGCCAACAACTCCCTGTATGAAGCCTGGCGCCACATGCGGCCTGATACCCGTGCGGGAACTTGCGTTACTGGTACCCACGGCTGTTGGTCCCGTCTGGATCTCTGGATCACCACTCCAGATATCCTCTCCTGGCTTATCTCCGTTGACCATATGGCACGCACTCTTTCAGATCACGCGCCGGTGCAGCTCAATCTTCGGCTCCCTCATTCCCCGCGGCGGGCCTTTACTTGGCGGCTCCCCCAAATGCGCTCCAGGACTCTGTCTTCTGTGACGAAATCCAGACAGCGATCACTAATTATTTTGAGCTAAATGAAGGTTCTGTGGATTCTCCCTCTATTCTTTGGGAAGGGTTTAAGGCTGTGATCCGCGGCGAATGCATCTCTAAACAGTCTGGGGTCTTGCAATACGCTTGTTAAATTAGAATCGGAAATCCAATCCCTGGACTCTGCCCACGCTCTCCACCCTGGCTCTGATACTCTTGCTCGTATTCTAGAAAAACCCTCGGAATTCGCTGAGGAGGCCAACAGAGAGCTCTCTTTCCTTGGCAGAGAGGCCCGTGCACGCCGTTTGGCGAGGGCGACTGGCCCGTTAAAACCTTGGCTAACCTCCTCTGCCCTCCTCGAGCTGCTTCATACATCACAGTGCTCCAGGATGGCGGCCCCACTCAAACTACCTCCCCTGAGGAAATAAAGGTGCGTTTTATGGAGTATTGCATGCAACTCTACACTGCGGGCTCCACCCCCTCGCGCGAGGTCCTTAACCAATATTTTGACACCCTCGAGCTCTTATGGCTCGAAAATTATCATCGTGAATTCCTCGATGAGCCCTTCTCTAAAGCAGAAATACTTGCAGCCATCAATTGTATGCCTATCAATAAGGCCCCTGGTTTAGACGGTCTCCCCGTTTTGTTCTATAAGACCTTCGCTTCACTTTTGGTACCGCACCTGGCCGCTATGTATAACGATTCTTTCGAAAGTGGTCTCTTCCCACCTTCGCTCCGTGAGGCCATGTTAATGCATCTCCTCAACCCGGACAAACCCCCTGAATGCCGTGACTCCTACCGCCCCCTGTCCCTTATCAATACAGACAACAAAATCTTTGCAAAGCTACTCGCTTCACGCCTTCTCTTTCTCATACCACTCATTGCTCACCCGATCAGTCCGGCTTTATTTCCGGTCGCGCTACTTCACACAATCTTCGGTCCATTTTCACCATCCTCCATCAGATCAACCAAGCTCTCCCCGCCGTGGCTGCTCTTCTTGTCACCACCAAGGCGTTCGACACCCTGGAGTGGCCCTTTTTTTTCTCTCTCCTCCCATGTCTTGGCTTTAGCAATGTCTTCATTCGCAAAATATTACTTCTTTACACTCTCCCCACTGCCCGCCTTCGAATCAATGGACACGTTTCTGATCCCATTCCTATTGGGCGAGGCACCAGCCAGGATGCCCGCTCTCCCCTATGCTCGGCTGGACTTCGGCAACATTATACTCAGAGGGGCTTTGGCTTTGCGGCCCGCGCCCTCTTGGTCTCCATGTACGCAGACGATATTACGCTGTATGTCCGCCACCCCCAAGAATATCTTAGCCCCCTGGTAAGCGAGATCACACGGTTTGGTGGATACTCCGGTATCCAGGTGAACTGGAGTAAGTCAGTCCTATTTCCTCTCACCGACGCCACTGCGCCCTTCGCCCCGGACTACCCTTTTGTTTGGGCATCTGGTCCCACTCGCTATCTAGGTATCTGGCTTAGCAGGGAAGTTGATGACCTTTGGAGGGCTAACTTTGGTCATGCGGTGGACTGGCTTGAGTCCAAAATACCCCAATGGAACCGGCTTCCTCTGTCGCTGGCTGGTCACATAGCCATTGCCAAGATGGTGGTCCTCCCGAAATTCCTTTATCTTTTCCTGAACGTCCCAGTTCCCCTAACTGCACACTTTTTTCCTAGGATCTGCTCGCTGATCATCTCTCTCATCTGGGCTGGTAGACAACCCAGGATAGC
Source organism: Triturus cristatus (assembly GCF_964204655.1). Taxonomy (NCBI): domain Eukaryota; kingdom Metazoa; phylum Chordata; class Amphibia; order Caudata; family Salamandridae; genus Triturus; species Triturus cristatus. Next base: position 80,045,829 of record NC_140582.1, on the reverse strand, counting down.
GTTTGACACTCTCACCCTCCCTATGTCATGTGGTGGCATGGGTGCTCCCAACTTTAAGCTTTATGCCTTATGTGCTCAGGCCAGTTTCTTGCACTTTGGGATTCACCCCACTCCTTTTCAGCCGCATGTTGCGGTTGAAGCTGATCTCGCAGCCCCTTGGCCGTTAGACACAGCTCTGTTTGCTCCAGCCAAACTCCCACGCACTGAAATAGATACAATCGAGGCCATGCGCTGGGCCTGGGATGGACTACGCCGTATGCCCGATGCTCCGATGCTATCGGCTAACACGATGCCGATCGTTCGACATCCTGCCTTCCCTCATCTCCAGCCCTCTGGTATGGCTAAGCACACCACCCGCCTGGGGCTGGCAACATTGGTGGACCTCTATGCTGGGAACACGTTCTTTTCTCCCCCTGCCGCCTCTGGTCCCATGGATACTTTACTTTTCTATCAGTTACTGGCCATCTGTAGGATGTTGCATCCTGCGTTCCCCCTGCCCCCTCCTTCGATGACCACTCTTTACTTTCTATATTCATCTCCCACTCCTCGGAAGTTGGTTACCAAACTCTACGCCCTCACACTGGCGGCCACCCCCATTTCCACTGACCGCGCTCGTGTGGCGTGTGGCGAGGACCTTGGTGTGGTTATTTCCCAGGCCAATTGGCTTTACTGTTGCAACCAAACGAAGCGATTATCTCCAAATTATCGCCTGCATCTTATACACTTTAAATGTCTCCACAGGCTTTATCGCACCCCCGTTCAGCTACACAAATTGGGACTCATTCCCAGTGACAGGTGCCTGCGCTGTTCTGCCCCTGCTGTGGACTTCTATCACCTTGCTTGGTTGTGCCCAAAGTTCTCCAACTACTGGCGGGAGGTCTGTACTGCAATATCCGAGATCACCTCCTCTCCGGTATTGCCCAGACGCCTCCCATCGCTTCATTGCTATGCTGCTCTTCCTCGCGTGACGTAGGGTGTCCATGTGTTGGGGTTGCAAACCTGCACCTAAGTTCACCCAATGGCTCGAGGATGCATCGCGATGCCAGACCCTATTATCTGAATTCTGGGACCTTATGCCTGTGGGATCTCGCCCACTCGACATATGGGGCCCCTTAGTGACATACCTTCATGCTTGTTCAACCCTGAGCCAGATTACCTCTCCCGTGCTCCCTGCCGACATTCTGCCTCCGGCGGCCGCCGGTGTAGGTCAGTAGCCGCCTCCTTCCCTGTTCTCACTCCTCTCCAGTTGGGCCTACTCCTCTCCCTTAGTGGCATGATTCACTTCCACAATTGTTTATTGTTCACCAGTGCTAATGTAGTGGCTGTGCATACGGCTGATCATTGCTGATCTGTTTTATTGACCTTCTTCTTACTCCGCAAATGTAATGATGTATACGGTGCTCTGTTTCGATGCAAAATGTGATTTGTATATGCAATTTAGTCAAGAAATGTTTTTGAAAAAAAAAAAAACCTTGAATGAAATGAGTGAAAAGAAGGGAAGAAAAAAGGTGTAACAAAGGAGGAAGTGGAAGTAGAAAGAATGAAGAGCACAATAGAGAAAGCAGAAAGAATTAAGGTAAGAGAAAAAAGACGAGAAAACTATGGAAAGAAATGAAAGAAAATAAATGAGAGAAAGAAAGCGAAAGAAATTAGAAGAAAACAGAAAGAAAGAGATAAGGTCAGTAGTAGAGGAAGAAAAGGTCAGTAGTGGACGAATAAAAGAAAAGAAAGAAAGAAAAAAGAACAATAAGTAAATACAACAAAAGGAGAAAGATGGAAAGAGAATAACAGAGGGGGAAAGATGAAGGCAGAGAAAACAAATAAGACTGAATGAAAGGAGGGAGAGAAATAAACAATAAGAGAAAAAAGAAGAGAAGAAAGACATTGAAAAAGACAGAGTTTGGACAAATGAAAAGAAGGAGCAAAATCAAGTAAGAGTGGAAGATAGAAAAATAAAGAGAAAAGAGAAAAACGGAAATGGGAGAAAAAAGAAAGAATGAAAGAACAAAAAAAAGAATTACTGAGAGAAACAAGGAGAGAAAGAAACGTAAAGAAGAAAGAATTAGTCTGGAAAAGAAATAAGCAGAGAAAAAGAGAGAAACAATTAAGAGATTGAAATAGGAGAAGAAAGAAAAAGTATGAAAGAAAATAGAATGGAAAAATTGAAGAAAAGGAGAAACTAGAGGTAGAAATGAAAAAAAAAGGAAAATAGCAATAAGAAACTTTTGCCAAAAAGAAAGAGAACTGAAAAAGACTGCACAACAAAAGAGGAAAATGAAGAAATAGTGTAAACAAATAGTAAGAAAGTGAGAAAGAAGGAGAACTTAATAGAAAGCAAGAAAGAGGGAATAAAATATATTAAGATAGGAAAGAGAGACATGAAAGCAAGGAAAAAAGAAAGACAAGTAAAGAGAGGCTAGAACGAAAGTAGAAAAAGAAGAAATTATTTTTCAGAAAAGGGTAGTCTGCATCATCCAGCACTCTCAGCTTTTGAGTAAATCAAAGAAACGGGCACAGTATTTTAAATAGCTGTGTCATCTGAATGGCACCTGCATATCCTCAGGCCTGTTGACAGGTAATTATCATATGTGAGCTACTCAGTAGCAGCCTGCGAGCTACTAGTAACTTGCGATCGACCAGTTGGAGACCCCTGTTTTCGATCCACCAATATAAAGCATGCCATTGTAAACTTTTAAATAGCCTACAGTCCTTCACCTACATTCCTTCTCCTTCTACGCCTTACACTTACACCTACACCAGACATCCTATAAACCTTACACTATTTTCTCCTTATCAACCAATGCCACCAACATTTCAAACTCACATCATTTAACTCACATTATTACCTATACCCCACATACTGACGAATAACTCAGCACCACCACAGTCACTCTCACCAACCTACAAATCACACGTCTCACAAACTCTATACACCATTTCTCAAACACAAAATCCCACACATATACCCACACTAAATACAACTAATAAAACTGTTCTGCTTTAGTTCTGATTCTCTTGTAAAAAAGTGGTATACTTGGTTGTGATTTTTGTAAACTATTTAATTAATTGTGTGCATATTGTGTTCAGAGGATTTGAATTATGAATACATCTAACAAACCCTATACATTAGAAATATATAATCTCATCAAACAGAAAAAATATTTAAAAAAATCACATTTTAGTCACACTGTTTCTTTCTGCACAGTGACAGTAAAAGAAAGAGAGGTTTGTTTCACACCTAATGCAAAAAAATCTGTAAATACATAGATCAATAAAAAAATAAATGAGCATACGTCAAAGTAAATATTTCATTGTAACATTATGATACTCAAATTATATCTATATATTTTGCAAGGCCTTTAATAAAACTATAACAAATATTAAGCACTTAATTTAGAGTTTGTAGTACAGGTTACACCATTGTAAATGTGACAGAGCACCCTGCCCGCCAAGCTTTGGTCAACCTGCCTCATTTATGGATAGGCAGACTACAACCTTTTTGTCAGTAGTTTCTTGGTAGATCAGTCAATGAAAGCCTACTCTGATGGTCTGAAATAAAGGCATCACAATGCCCCCTCTAATTAGAGCAAATTGTATGATTTCTTTTTGCCCATCACTGCAAGGAAAACTTGGCTGTGAGGGATAGAAAATAATGACCCACACACCTTAGGTGAAAACTCCCAGAGCGTGGAGGTCAAGAGTTTTCTGTTTTTCAGAAACTGCTGCTTCAGGAATTTCTGAAAAACAAAAAGTTAAATATTTGGTAAACAGCTGTCAAACCGAGGATGGCCATCAACCAACCTTTTTGTACCTTGAAGGAAACTGTGGTGACAATGGTTCCTTTCAAAGTACAGAGATGAAAGCTGTGGAAGTCATCTTTAAATGTAACAACTCAAGTAACGTCGGGATGGTGGACGCAATGTCCGCTGACATCCTGGCAGACACTGCTTTATCTGTCAAACACAAAATCGGACCCCAAATTCCATATTTTTACTCCTAAAGAACTTCTTAGATATCTTACAAAGGTAGCAATGTGGAGTCACCAAGAATCTGATTCTTCTTTACATTCCACATATAGGCAAGGGCTGAGAACACAAAATAGATTCAATTTGTATGTAACAAACTTATAGATTCAAAAGTTAAGCTCTCTTGTAGATATTGATTTGAATTTTTTTAATGTCTGTACGTGTTTGTGTGTGTAGTTGTTTATGAGTGTGAGAAACAGTGACAAGAGAGAGAAAGGGGGACAGAGATTGGATCTCCATTCATTTCACAACATGGACTATATTAGCAAAGTGCACAGGAGGTAGGTGGTGTTAGCTCATTTGTTTTGCTCCCCTTTGGCCCTACTAGTTCATAGCAGCTGCTGCCAAGGCATGTGTGGGTCCTTTTGTAACAAGCATTGTATTTACACCAATTTCACCCCAACACTGTGTCATGATGCATTACAGCATTTGTTAGGAGGCTCAGTCCCATACAAATGAACAAACACTTTTGTCCAGGTGTTTCTGTCAAATTACTAAGCACTGGCAAAGGCAAAGTGAACCTCAGAATATGTTTATGGACAGTGGTGCAAAGCTAGCACAGCTACTGAGACACATTTTGGTAGAGGCTTCTTGGAGTCTCAGAGACCCACACATCCCCCTGAAGGAATATGGATTTAAGGACTGTACCTACCTCCAGGTGCAGGCCTGTATGTTGGCAGCCCAAAACAGAACTGCAGCTTTGAAGGGCCACACATGTTTCACTGTTGCACTATCTCTGGCCTCTAAGAGTTCAGAACTTCACTAGAGAGGTTACGTTTTTTAGCAAGGTAGGCAAAGAGACGAAACAATTGTAGACCTATTTTGTAATACCCACATTGTCATTAGGATGCAGTTTATGTATTATACTATTATAGGTACTTCTGATTTATTGTCATGGTGCTTTATCATGATTTTCCCTGTCCCTGCATTTTTATCTAAAACAGTCCATCTTTTTAGAGTGTTTGAAATACATTTGTGTTAGTCCTAAAATTGGTAAAATATTTGTAAAAATAATCATTCAATATTTTTAAGGACAGTTTACTATTTGTTCCGATCAAAAAGCTACTGCAGTCTTTCTGTTGTGTTGAAAAGAGGTTAAATATTTAACAAAATCACTCCCTAAAGTACAGCTATTTTATAAGTAGAAAACACTAAGGCAATAAAGGTCTAGAGAATAGCCAAATGCAATTAATAATTTCATATTGTATATGCCCCATTTGAATACTGAAAGCAGCTAGGTAAAATAGCACGCCTGTCTGTCCCAGCTTGTCCCTAGAAATACATTTGGTGCACACCCTAATGGGTATCAGTCGTTTTTAGACACCTCTGCAGTGCATAAAGACAGACATTGATCAAATTAAAAGTATATTCAATGTGAAATAAAGAAGAGACAAGAATTTCTGATATTGTGATGGACTTTTTATTCATGTATTGGGTGCACCACTATATTTATAATTTTATATATGACCCATTTTTATCCTGTAAACGTTCTTGCCGCTGGTGCTCCGTCTGTTTTGGAAACTCCTGGTTCTACTTGGTCTATTTCAAGGAGTGAATACATTTCTCTTATCTGTTCTGGTTCTATCTTATTGTTGATTGAGTTTTAGGACCTGATTACGTGTTTGGTAGTCAGCGTAACTCTGTGACAAACGTGAGGGATATGTGTCCGCCGTATAACAGTTCCATTATATCCTATGCAATTTGTAATATGGCGGATGGAATATCCATCACGTTTATGGCGGAGTATCCCATCCGCCAAACTCGTAATCAGGCCCTTAATGAATGCAATATCCTGTTTCACAATATCGTCTACATACCTGATCATTTGTACCTAATTCTTGTTTTGGATTTGTTTGTCTCGTCTTGTTTGTCATAAATCATTCAAATTACCAATATTTCCTATTTCCACATATTTAGGAGAATACTGCTGAACTTGAAAGGATGGCTTTAATGTGTCAAATTGCTCTTACCAAGGGGATACCACGGACAATATCTTCTAGGATCGTAAATCTATTTATGGTGCCATCTATTCAAGAGGAGATTGTGTTTTGGGCCATCCATCAAATGACAATTCTATACGGTAATTTAAAAAATGCTATGCTGTTGTGGAACACTGTGATCTGTGTCAATCTACCAATTCTACGTTGCTTTTAGGTCTGGCTGCAGATAGTATTATCTGACAATGGCTCATGTCATCACACCACTCAAATACACAGATAGTTGGCTTTGAAGCATGCTCTGACAGATGTTGGCTTGTTCCTTCTGGTCCCTTAATAAAGTGTTTCACATTTTGTATAAGGCCATGACAGTATGGTGGATTTATACATTGTACAGTGGTGATTGAAAGTGGGTCAATCACTAGCATTGCATGTTCAAGTGGAAAGAAACCACACAGGGTATATTTAAGTTCTTTTCTACATATATTTCAAACAAATAGTGGTATTGAGAATAGAAGCCCATGACTATGTCATTTCCACCCACATAGTTGAAACACTTCATTAGTGGGGAAATTGACAATGAACAGGAAGAAAATAAAACAGCAACACTATCTGTTGCGACCCCATGTCATAATGGGAATGCAAATCAACTCTAAGATGATTGATTTCCGGACAGTGCTCATTAAAGAAACAAACATTTCCGTGCTAATTCCATCAGGAGGCTTCAAATATGGAACTCCAGCAAGAGGCCTTAGAAATTAATGGTTGCATCTTAAATATAGGTCCACCGACAGCTACTTTTGTAGGACAAACATATATTGTTGCTATTTTGGTTATTATGTTAAAGTGATACATATTGTTTTAGATTTGTTGTTGTTGGTAGTCATTTCACATTGCAGATTCACATTTTAGCACCACATACCAGCACCAGATGTTCCTTACAGGTGTTGTTTTATTATGTCTCTTGCTAAAAGCAAAAACAACAGTTGATGGACAGAATGCAGAATAATGTCATACAGTCACCCCAGTACAGGGATCTGGGCCTAAATCCATCGTTTTTTTGCTCATCATGCCATTCCAGTTTGAACCCAGCCATATGTAAATCAGTCTTGACCCTGTGCCTCATGGGAACAGTCCAGCCCGAACTGCCAAGCCAGGTCCAGTTTTGGGGTTTCACCCCTCTTCAGCCAGGATAACTTAATTCCAGTGGCATGGAGAGCACAGGACTCACGTCTGGGCATACCCATCCCACTTGGGGTGACAATTGCAGAATAATGTCATACAGTCACCCCAGTACAGGGATCTGGGCCTAAATCCATCGTTTTTTTGCTCATCATGCCATTCCAGTTTGAATCCAGCCATATGCAAATCAGTCTTGACCCTGTGCCTCATGGGAGCAGTCCAGCTTGAACTGCCAAGCCAGGTTCTCCCTGGACTGGAAACAAGCATCCTAGGACCGGTTTTGGGGTTTCACCCCTCTTCAGCCAGGCTAGTTTGATTCCAGTGGCATGGAGAGCACGGGACAGTTAAAACAGTTAAAAACTAAAACAGCTCTAAACCAACTAACTACTTAACTATGAAGCCTTTTTTTGTACAAGGATTTTGGATTTCTGTAAAAATGCAGCAACCCTGCTATATTTCCGCACTCCTTCATCACCATTATAAAAAGGTGCAAGTTAATCCAGGGAATCCAGGGAAAAGACAATGTGAAACTTTCTTTTCTACTTACTGATGGAGGCTGATTGCCTAACGTGCGCTGTGAAAAGATATATATCCTGGAGCATTGTTTTGGTTAAATGCCCTACTTGCTTTCTCCAGAAAAGTTAGTATAAACTTTGCTGTAGATGCAGAAATGCATTGACTGCACCAAGATGCAAAAATTGTAGTTAGGTCTTACTTGTGTGAGCCATGTTAAAAAGGTGTTGCAGTCATTTTGTCAAAAAAGAAAGGCGCTCATTTCCCTATATCAAATCTGGTGAAATCTGGTTCCCTTTTACCTCGGAGGTTTGAAGTTTCATTTGCTGCTGAGTGGAAAATTTAGAAAGCCATGCATCAAGTTATTTTTCAATATGTATCATAAGAAATACATGAGCTTTGTAGCACACTTGTCATTTTAAGTTGGTATTCGTCTTTCTCTTAATTAATAATGTTTTTTTATTTTCTCTTGCAGGACCAGAAATTGAACCACACCTAGGTCTGATTCTCAGAACGTTCCATCCTGTAATGAAGACTGCTTCTACAGTCAACCAGAAATATTGGTTTAGCCTTGCTGTGTACCTGCGCTGGTGGAAGGGTGGGGTTCTGTATGATGGTTGGGGGATTGTTGGGAAAGGACACCTTTAATAAGTTCCCTTTTGTAACATTACCTGAGAACACCCTTCATTCAAAGGGATGCAATTTCTCTTGTCTGATTGGTGCAGAGAATAACAGTTCATATTCGTCCCATAGTTTTCAACAACTAATAACTTATCTGCATTGAATTCTCATTTGTGGCCCAAATCAGAATTCAACTGCAACATTGGTCTGTAATAAGTGTAACTCCACTACTTTCTAGTACATCTGCCAATTGAACTTGCATGCTGAGCTTCTGTGTCACATTTGCCATGTCATGAGGGGAACACATCTCTTGTCTCAAGAGTACACCTCCAGGAAGCAACCTATTCTTTTTAGTAACCAAAATCTAAGGGCCTGATTTAGAGTTTGACAGACAAATAGCTCCATTGCAAACTTGACGTCTGTTCTCTCTGACTTATTACAAGTCCTTTATATCCTATTGTACCTGTAATTAGATGGACCGGCTCTCCATCGCGTTTGTGACGGGATATCCATCTGACAAACCCAGAATCAGGTCTTATGTTGTGGAATTACCTCCATAGGAAGAGGAGCATTAAAACCTGTAGAAACCATACATAATTTTGAAGAGGTATTTGTTCATTTCGGACGCGATTGAGGTACGAGTCATTGTGGACTTCTGCTCACGAAGCGCCTGGTAAAGGGCTTCCTGCTCTCTCACTATATTTTAAAAATCGTATCACGAAGCGCCTGACAAGGGCTTCCTGTTTATTTCACTGGTTTTAACTATGTGTCACCGTTTTTAACAATTGCATCACGAAGCGCCTGGTAAATGGCTTCTTACTCATCCCCACTGTTTTAAACTGTGTCACTAATCGCCTGGCAAAGGGCTTCCGCTCATTCCTACCTAATCCAAACACCACACTGTACTTACTGCATTACTTGGTCGCCAAGCGTCTTTCCCCGGTCCACCACGGATTATTCCGATTGTGTGGAGGGAATCACGACGCAGACCGGAAGTAGTGCAGACTCCATTGCGGCGGTCAGCAGTCTAGCTGTTTTTAGAATTCACTGCTTAAAAGGGATGCTCGTCCAGACGCGCAGCGGACGCGATTGAGGGACGAGTCATTGTGGACTTCTGCTCACGAAGCGCCTGGTAAAGGGCTTCCTGCTCTCTCACTATATTTTAAAAATCGTATCACGAAGCGCCTGACAAGGGCTTCCTGTTTATTTCACTGGTTTTAACTATGTGTCACCGTTTTTAACAATTGCATCACGAAGCGCCTGGTAAAGGGCTTCTTACTCATCCCCACTGTTTTAAACTGTGTCACTAATCGCCTGGCAAAGGGCTTCCGCTCATTCCTACCTAATCCAAACACCACACTGTACTTACTGCATTACTTGGTCACCAAGCGTCTTTCCCCGGTCCACCACGGATTATTCCGATTGGGTGGAGGGAATCACGACGCAGACCGGAAGTAGTGCAGACTCCATTGCGGCGGTCAGCAGTCTAGCTGTTTTTAGAATTCACTGCTTAAAAGGGATGCTCGTCCAGACGCGCAGCGGACGCGATTGAGGTACGAGTCATTGTGGACTTCTGCTCACGAAGCGCCTGGTAAAGGGCTTCCTGCTCTCTCACTATATTTTAAAAATCGTATCACGAAGCGCCTGACAAGGGCTTCCTGTTTATTTCACTGGTTTTAACTATGTGTCACCGTTTTTAACAATTGCATCACGAAGCGCCTGGTAAAGGGCTTCTTACTCATCCCCACTGTTTTAAACTGTGTCACTAATCGCCTGGCAAAGGGCTTCCGCTCATTCCTACCTAATCCAAACACCACACTGTACTTACTGCATTACTTGGTCGCCAAGCGTCTTTCCCCGGTCCACCACGGATTATTCCGATTGTGTGGAGGGAATCACGACGCAGACCGGAAGTAGTGCAGACTCCATTGCGGCGGTCAGCAGTCTAGCTGTTTTTAGAATTCACTGCTTAAAAGGGATGCTCGTCCAGACGCGCAGCGGACGCGCGCAGCGGGCGCGCCGATGGCGCGCCGAAGGCGCGCCTAAGGCAAGCCCGTCTGCGCCCGTCCGCGCTCCGACCGTGCCCAGGGCCAGGAACCCTGGCCCAAACAACTCAGCTAAACCCAATAAACATCTTGTTTACACTAGCACCCAGCTCAAAAATATCGCCCACCTTGCTAACACCTCATCCTGTCCTCTCCTCCACTCCTGCATGCTAGAAACCAACATAACCTTCAGTTACCCCAGTATTGGAACTTTCATAGATTCTCATGCTTTGTATCATTCCCCGTCGTCGGAATGGGAGCCTCGGTAACAAAAAAATATATATATATATATGTATAACCATAGAAACAAAAGAGAAAAATAGACCTAGGCGTCATCTCATTTTGTAGTATATCACCCTCTTTGTGTAAAAGAGCCCAAACTTTTGCCAGGACCAATCAGCACAGCCTCACCCTCTGGAACCTTCCTGAGAGAGCTCAGAGCCTCAGATTTTTCTACCGCACGTTGTGCTAGGGAGTCTCCACTGAGCTCTGCTCAGTTTCTCAGAATTTTACTATTAGTTATGTTTTTTGCCATCTTTTGTGACAGAATGTCAGAAAAGGAGAAGAAAGCTTTATTCAGATCTTGTGCCTCTTGTGGGAAGAAGAGACTGTTTGTGGAAGATAAGCATGAAAACTGCATATACTGCCTGTACCCGGAACACAAGGCCACAGACTGTAAAATTTGTCGGACCTTCTCTACCAAGACCTTGAGAGACAGAGAAGGTCAGTTGCTGACGTGGCTGCAGAAGCTAAAGACCAGGACGGAGGTCCTCTCTTCGGATGAGGAGGAATCAATCTCTGGTACCTCCTCCAGGAGATCTAAGAAGAGGGGTAGGTCATCTCCCTCCACCTCTGCGGAACCCCCTCTCAAAGCCCCTCACGGGATCTCTGATAGGTCTGAGGAGGCTGGTCCCATGAAATCTCCTCACGGCAGTGTAAAGGAGAGGCAGGGACGGGCTGCTGGTGTGGACGTAGCCCTTAGGGACAAGAAGGAGGTTGCAACATCTTCCCCTCCATCCCAGAAGGAGAAATCTGTGAAAAAACATGCTGCAGAAACTCCTCAGTCAGTTCCAGTGAAGAAACCGCGTCCGTCGACGCAGGCTAAAGCAGGTACGTCGACGACGATCTCCATAGTTAAGACTGTTTCCATGGGGTCGTCGACGAGACCGTCGACGATATCTACTTCATCGTCTACGACGGCTACTTTCTCGTCTTCGACGGCGGTGTCGACGACGAAGACCACGTCGACGATGACGACGACGACGAGTTCGTCGATGTTGCTGACGACGAGTTCGTCGACGAGACCGTCGACGGGTGCTCCGTCGACGATGAAACATGCTCCGTCGACGAAGAAGAAAGCTCCGTCGATGACTGCTTCGTCGACGACGATTCCGGACCTGTCGACGTCCTCATCGTCGACGACGATTCTAGCCCCGTCGACGACAGTTACCCTTCAGTCGACGATGTCGTCGTCGAGTTCGTCGACGCAGGGAATCCCTTTGCCATCGACTCCGTCGACGGGACCGTCGACGACGAAGAATTCAGGATTTGCCATCCAGAGATTAAAGATTACGCCAGACATGACTTCTCCTAGGCGGGTCACGCCTTTGCCACCATCCATGCTTCTCGATGACTCGGAGGAGGAGGAAGAGGATGGGCAGTATGGGGACGCCTACAGCCCTTCAGACCTGAATGTGAAACAGCAGGACACGGATACTGAGGACTTTTATGGTCCAGAGGTGCAGGAGGGGCGGCAAAGCTTGGCACAGGAAGTATACACCCCCGCTCTCTGAGGCAGGATATGATAGCCTTGCCAGTGGCTTTAGTGACAGATTTGCAAATGATGCTACAAGACTAAAAAACTTGTTTTCCGACATTACCGGATCTCACTCCGGTGCGTCCTTCTACATCTGTAGTGCCACGTGACATGGCAATGGACTTGCCACCTCTGCCAGGGGACATACCTCGTACCACTTCAACGGTGGTACCCTTAGTGGTTCCTCAACCTTCAGGTACGGAACCTGCCGATCGAGACACACAAGATTTGGATACAGATGAGGACGACGAGGGACAGGTGATCCCTCTTACTGATCCAGGGGATCCGGATGGGGACCCTGATGATATGCAGGATCCGGATGCTGTGGGCCGGGAGACAAATATATCGCCTCCAGCAGACATTGGTGGTTTCCATAATTTGATGGAACGGGCAGCCAAGAGGTTTGGTCTGCCCCTTACAGTGGAGCAGTCCGACTGCTTCCTATATGACTTTAAAGCTCAGTATAGGACGTCGGTCAGATCAATTCCCATCATAGAACATGTCTGGGATGAGGGAATTAAGACGATGCAGAATCCGGCGACGGTCATTCCGGTTCTTCCCCGGCTGGAGAAGAAATACAAGGCCCCGGAGGGCAGTCCTGCATGTCTCCTAGGACAACCTAAGCCGGATTCCGTTATTTCACAAGCCGCACAAAACAAGTCAAAGAATCCGTCCACTCCGTTAACCACGCCTCCAGATAAAGAAGGCAGGAGGCTGGACAATGTGGGAAAAAGATTCTCCACCATGGCCAGCTTGTTGGTGCGTGCAGCTAATTCTCTGGCTATTCTAGGCAGGTACGACCGCCAGATGTGGTGCGACATGGAGCTGTTCATGGACCAGCTACCAGACTCGAGTCAAGAGGAAGCCAAGCAGGTTCTGATGGAAGGGGAAAGATGCTCTTCGGAAGTCATTGACTGTGCGATGGACATAGCTTCTACTGCTTTCAGGGCTTTGGCAGGGTCAGCGGTCTTGCGCCGTCAAGGCTGGTTGAAGGCGACCTGGTTTCGCCAGGAGGTCCAGAATAAGATCTTGGACCTTCCCTTTGACGGGGAGATGCTTTTTGGTAAGCATGTGGATGACGCCCTCCAAAGCATAAAAAAGGACACAGACACAGCTAGGTCCTTGGGATCTTTGAACTATCGCAAAGTGCCATTCAGAGGGGCACGTGGTCGGGGGTTTGCTAATTACAGAGGAAACCAACGTCAATATTCCACACAATCAGGACAGTCCTATAAAGGTCAATACTCCAGCCAACGCCAAGGACAGTCGGCGTCTTTCTCTCGACAGTCCCAGAGAGGACGTCAGAATCGTCAGGGACGAGACAACGTCAAGAGGCAATAGCGGCCTCCTGGCTCTGGCTACTGTTCCTCCCCTACCAACAACACCGGTCGGGGGCAGGATATCTTTTTGTCTGGACAGCTGGGTTCGTTTAACATCAGACCGGTGGGTCTTGAATATCGTTCAGAGTGGCCATACGTTGGAGTTCCAAGATCTTCCTCCAACAAGAGCTCCGGACGCCCGTCCATCGAAACATCTCCGACTATTACATCTTGAAGCCCACCAACTTTTCATCAAGGGGGCGATAGAGCCCGTGCCTCTTTCACAAAGGGGCAAGGGGTTTTATTCCAGGTTCTTCCTGGTTCGGAAGACGGAAGATACATGGCGTCCTATACTAGACCTCAGGGAGCTCAACACCTATCTCATCAAACTCTCTTTCAGGATGGTCACTCTCCAGGATATTCTACGACTACTCAATCCGGGAGATTTTTTGGCGTCCCTGGATTTAGAAGATGCATACTTTCATGTTCCGATCCACCCAGCTCACAGGCAATATCTACGCTTCACAGTAGGCAAGAGCCATTTCCAGTTCAAGGTGCTCCCGTTTGGCCTTCGGTCGGCACCCCGAATATTCACGAAGATGCTGGCACCAGTCGCTGCTTTTCTAAGGAAGCAGTCCTTGGAAGTGTTCCCGTACTTGGACGACTGGCTCGTCAAGGCTCCGTCGTTCAAGGCAACGTCTCAGGCCGTGTCAACTTGCATACGATTGTTCGCCCATTTGGGTCTTCAGCTCAATATGTCCAAGTCGGTGCCGATACCCTCCAGGTCACGGAAGTTCCTTGGGGCTATTCTGGACACGAAACGATGCACGGCTCGTCCGTCGGAGGAGCGTCAAGGCAAACTGACCACTTCCGCTCGCCAAATGCTGCACAAGAGACATGTATCGGTTCGACAGTACAAGTCCTTACTCGGATCAATCTCATCCTGCATACCTTTGATACCGCATTGCAGGCTTCATATGCGTCCTCTGCAGGAGGAGTTGGACAAACAATGGCGCCAGGCAGAAGGCTCGTTCAACGACAAGGTGTGGATAACGCCTGCTATGCGCAAAGCCTGCGAATGGTGGTTGGTGAAGGAGAACATCGCAGGAGGATTAACGTTCCGGATCCCTCCTTCTCCTATGGTGGTGACCACAGATGCTTCCCTAGAAGGATGGGGAGCTGTCCTCCAGGAGCTTCAGGTCAGCGGTCACTGGAGTCCAGCAGACAGACTACGCCACATCAATCTTTTGGAGCTGAGGGCCATTCACTTAGCCTTGCTGGCGTTCCTTCCCAGACTTCAGAATCGTGCAGTGCTGGTCCCGACAGACAACACGACGGCCATGCACTATATCAACAAGCAAGGGGGAACAAGGTCGCGGACTCTGTCCAAAGAAGCTCAGATGATCTGGGATTTTGCGATCTCTCACAAGATCACTCTGCAAGCCGAGCACCTAGCAGGGTGTCTCAACATCACAGCGGATGCTCTAAGTCGACAGACGGAAGTGACACACGAGTGGGAGTTGGATCAGGCCACGCTGGAGGCAGTGTTCAAGAGATGGGGTACTCCGACCATAGACCTCTTTGCGTCCCCGGAGAACGCCAAGTGCCGGTTTTACGCAAGCAAGGTTCCCCATCAAGGGTCTCTGGGGAATGCCCTTTCGATTGCTTGGTTCGGCGCATTTTGCTACGCCTTTCCTCCCATTCCCCTCATTCCTCGAGTTCTCAGGAAGGTCAGGGCGGAACCATGCAAAATGATTCTCATTGCTCCAGCATGGGCGCGGCAGTTCTGGTTCACGGAACTCCTGCTTCTCTCCCAGGATCGCCCGATTCGCTTGCCGCTGATTCCATCTCTGTTGTCGCGAGATCAGGGGCAGGTGCTCCATCCGGATCCGAAGTCACTTCACTTGACAGCGTGGCTCCTGAACACAGAGAATTCCGTCATCTGAATCTCTCCAAGGAGTGCAGGGATGTTTTATCTCAGGCGCGGGCACCAAGCACTAATAAGACATATAGGGCAAAATGGAAGAGATTTTGTCTATGGTGCAACAGAAATAAACTCCATCCTTATAAGTCCCGGCCACATCAGGTTTTGCCTTACATCCTGTCTCTGGCTAAATCAGGTCTGGCACACTCTTCGGTCAAGGTACATCTGGCTGCCATATCCCGTTTTCGACGGAAGACATCGGGGCCATCTCTATGGTCCGCAAGGATTGTTAAGCAGTTCCTTAAGGGGTTATTTCGGATGTTTCCTCCGGTCCGACCACCCCCTCCTATCTGGCAGCTTAACCTAATACTGGCTCAACTGATGAAAGCGCCCTTTGAGCCAATTCACAAGGCGGACTTGAAGTTCCTGTCGTGGAAACTAGCCCTTCTCTTGGCATTAACTTCGGCTAGGAGGGTTAGTGAGCTCCAGGCTCTCTCTATAGTGGAGCCTTTTCTGCAGTTCAAGAGGGATGTGATGATTTTGAGAACCAACCCAAAATTCATCCCGAAGGTGCCTTCGGAGTTTCATTTGAATGAACCCTTAATTTTGAACTCCTTTTTTCCGCGTCCTTCCACCCAGGCGGAACGAACATTGCATTCTTTGGATGTCCAGAGATGTCTGAAATTCTATCTCGAGCGCACACGCTCTTTCAGAAAGTCTACTCAGCTATTTATTGCCTACAGTGCACCACGAAAGGGGTTGCCGCTTGCCAAGAGTGGCATTTCCCGCTGGATCTCCAGTGCAATTCAATACTGTCATCAGGCTGCGGGCAAACCTTTGGATAAAAGGGCCCGGGCTCATTCTATGAGAGCGATGGCGTCTTCAGTGGCTCTCTTTGCTGGAGTGGCGATCAAGGACATTTGCAGGGCAGCAACGTGGAGCAGTGTACACACCTTCACGAAGCACTACTGCCTGGAATCGGTGGGACGAGCTGACGCTGCTGTTGGTCAAGCAGTCCTCCGGAATCTTTTTCAATGAGAGGTGAGCTTTCCCTACAATCCCTCCATCCTGGTAAGCACATTTGGTTTCAGTAATGGTTGTTTTATCATGTACACTGAGATGATTTTGTAAACCCATGTGTTTTCCGAAATGTGCTTGTCGTGATTTACTGCTTGCTATTCTGATACAAAGCATGAGAATCTATGAAAGTTCCAATACTGGGGTAAGAAAACAAGTTACTTACCTGTAACTTTGGTTCCCCAGTATTGGTAACTTTCATAGATTCTCATGTGCCCACCCACCTCCCCTGGGAAAGCTCTGCCGGTTTACTGAGGTAGTGGCTGTTGGCACAACGGCTACGAAAATCTGAGGCTCTGAGCTCTCTCAGGAAGGTTCCAGAGGGTGAGGCTGTGCTGATTGGTCCTGGCAAAAGTTTGGGCTCTTTTACACAAAGAGGGTGATATACTACAAAATGAGATGAGGCCTAGGCCTATTTTTCTCTTTTGTTTCTATGGTTATACATTTATATATATATATATATTTTTGTTACCGAGGCTCCCATTCCGACGACGGGGAATGATACAAAGCATGAGAATCTATGAAAGTTACCAATACTGGGGAACCAAAGTTACAGGTAAGTAACTTGTTTTCTTGCCCCGCTTGCCTGTACACGCTTAACACCAATGACAACCATAAGATCCCAGGAGATTCTCAGACCCGACAAAATCACCCTAAACAGGAGGACATACATGCGGCACTAGTAAATGCACGCTCACTCCCCAAGCACAAGTACGAATTAGCAGACTTCATGACCAACCACAACCTAGATATTCTATTTATATCAGAAACATGGGGAGACCCTTCATCCGGCCCAGATTTTTGTACTGCTTCCCCGGACGGTTTCTGCGTAGTAAGACAGGACAGAATTAATAAGAAAGGAGGTGGTCTGGCTATAATTTACAGAGATAAATATTTGATAAGAACAGAGACCCTCCTTAGCATGACCTGCGAAGCTATAAGCTTCTCCATAAAAATTAACAACTCCTACACTTTCAAAGGTACCCTCCTATACCGCCCCCCAGGCCCGCGATCAGGGTTCCTCACCTCCCTAAACAGCCTGCTGGAACCCGTAGCAGGAGAAGCAGATTTTACCATTCTGGGTGATTTTAATTTCCATCTAGAAAACCCTGATGATAAGGATACAGCGATTTTACTCGCTGAGCTAGACTCGGTCTCCCTCCAACAACTGGTTACTAGCCCCACACACAGAGCTGGCCACACGCTGGATGGGCTTTTCACCAACAACGCCAATTTATCCATCACCAAAACTCTACCCCTAATTTGGACTGATCACTGGGCAGTGTTATTCAACCTCCCGGCAAAGAAAACCTCCCCCTCACGCACACCGAGAAGGCCTACACAATTTAGAGCCTGGAGCCAGGTCGATCAACAGCTCCTCAATGCTCAATTGTCAGTATCCAACTATGAACCCACAGCTAATCCTACTTTAGCCTCAGCCAGATACTCTGACTGGCTGAACAATGCCTTCAAAACACTAGTACCCCTTAAAAATCTCTCAAAAAACAGAACCTCCCCTTCGGCACCTTGGTTCACCGAAACCCTTAGATTAGAAAGACAACGCTGCAGGAACCTCGAGAGACACTGGCGTAGAGACTACAACATCTCTAATAAAACACGCTATAAAGAGGCAGTTCACCAATATAAACAGCTTCTAATTGCCGAAAAAAGTAAATACTACACCAACCAAATAGAAGCAGCCCAAGACTCCACCAAAAGCCTCTTTCAGGTAGTCCTCAAACTATCAGGATCCACAGCAAACCCCCCACCAGCCCCTACCCAGGACCTATGCAACGCCATGGCCAATACCTTTCAAGACAAAGTGAACAAAATCTACGATATCTTCACCACGCAAACAAAAAACGATCCTCTAAACTCCACCGAGAACAACAATAATTCTCCATCCTTATCGCATTTTCATCAAGTCTTACCCGAACAAATAAAAAACCACATCCTAACCATAAATTCAGGGTCACCAACGGACCCTTGTCCACCCGCGGTACTAAAACTCATTCCTGACCTACTAGCCCCCAACCTCGCAGACATCTGCAATGCCATGTTTGACACAGGCATCTATCCCACAGCCTGGAAAAAGGCAACGATCAAACCCCTGCTGAAGAAACAGCATCTTGACCCTCTAGACACCAAAAACTATCGACCCATCACAAACCTGCCTTTCCCAGCTAAAATTTTCGAAAAAATAATGAACACGCAACTAACTAACTATATTGAAGAAAACAGTCTCTTGGATGAGACACAATTTGGTTTTAGAAGGGGCCACGGGACAGAAACCGCCCTTATTAAGGCGGCAGATGAAATCAGAGCCACCCGAGACCAAGGTGGATCAGCAGTCCTGATACTGCTGGATCTATCAGCGGCATTTGACACGGTCGACCATACCACTCTGATCGACCGTGTCTCAAATATAGGTGTCAAACTTAAAGCAAAGGAGCTATTGGTCTCCTTTTTATCCAACCGCACTCAGCTGGTGAGTCTCGGCGAATTTAACTCTCCCCCATTTACCCTCCCTTGTGGAGTGCCACAAGGATCATCCTTGAGTCCGACACTATTTAATATCTATGTGTCGGACCTGGCCAAGGTAATTAAAACCCATGGGATGAGGCTGACATCCTACGCCGACGACACACAGCTAGTACTTACAATTAACAATGACGGAGAAGCAATTGCAGCCAACTTTCAGACTGGCATGCTCGCCATCAGTTCCTGGATGGCTAAGAACTACTTAAAACTAAACTCCGACAAAACGGAGGTCGTGATCTTCGGCAACCTACATCCAGCATGGTCCCCTACCTGGTGGCCGACCACTTTAGGACCTCCACCCCTCCCTGTACCTAAAGCGAGAAACCTAGGGGTCATATTTGACGACAAATTAACCTTTTCAGCCCATGTAAACGCCATCGACTCATCATCTTTTTACACTCTCAAAATGATCAAAAAACTTTTACCGTTCCTCCCCCCAAATGCAGGAAAAACCCTGGTCAGCACGCTTGTAATGTCAAAAATTGACTACTGCAATGGCCTGCTCATGAATGCCCATCAAAAGATTACCAACAAATTACAGATGGTGCAGAACGCCGCCGCCAGATTAATAACAGGCACTCCCAAACGCAACTCAATTTTCCCGGTGGTTCGGAGTCTGCACTGGCTTCCGATAACAAGCCGCATCAAATTTAAGGCCCTCTGCATTGCCTTCAAGGCCATCCACAATATTGGACCATACTTTCTAAAAAAAGCCTTCTGTGCCCATGTGCCTAACCGAACCCTACGCTCCTCCTCCGCCAACATGCTGAGGGTTCCCCGCACTTACAAGGCATCCTGGGGTGACAAGATATTCACCATTGCCACTTCCAAACTGTGGAACTCCCTCCCCTGTCGCATTAAAACTTGCCCAACGCTACCTGCCTTCTGGAAACTAATAAAAACCTGGCTTTTCAACCAATGAGCACCCCACGAAATCTCTACTTTGTGCAGTCCGCAGCGCCGAGACACCCTCGGGTATTTGCGCGCTTTATAAATTGCTTAAATAAATAAATAAATTTCATTGGCACAGACATCTCGTTGCAACCTACAGCTCACACAATTGCAAACTGAGCACCATATTAAGTAAAGGTTTTGACTGGTGAAAATCATGGAGTTTAATATATTTAAAACATTTTTGCCACTTGAAAAATAGAGAATGGAGGAAGCAAGATTTGCGCCCAACTAAACATTTACAATAATAGAACAGAAAAGGGGAAATGTGATTTCACACTTTTTGTTTTGTTTAAAATAGTATATTGAGTGAATCGGTGTTTATTCAAATGTGTGAGATTAAATTGGTTCAGTTTCTTCCTTCCTGAGGAGCAAAATAGTGTAAAATCATTACATCACTTTTTTACTAGGTGAAACCCAAACCAGCACTTCTTTGCTAACCATATAATATAATTCACAAAATTAGTAATAAGGAATGCTTTGATGCATCATCTTTTATATTTTTACATACGCTTTTTTTTTTTTTTTGCCCAGAGGGCCAATATCTTCATACAATATTAACTTGTGCAAAATCTTATTTCTCCAATCTTATTTCACAAACAACAAAACAGTGCAAAATGGAATTACTTTGTTGCAAATTTTGAGTAGGAAGCATCCTGGTGATACATATTTGTCCTTTCATTCTTTTGAGTTCAATACAGTTAGGTGCAATAATGTGGAATTATTATCATGTAATGTCTAGAGTCTAAAATGCTACAAAAGTGCAATAGGATGCAGGACTGAAATGGATGCCATTACATGACCCATGAGAGTCAAAGAAAACCTATGTGAATTGAGTAAAATACCTGCAAAAAATCCTTTGCTGTCAGCAGACACATTGCACTGTTTTTGTTCAGTATGTCCTACCAGGCAAGGTGGTAAATGTGCAGATAAATGCAACACTTAAGCATTTGAACTTTAACTGTGATTTTTTTATCTGCAGTCATTGAGATGTTAGCAGGCCAGTTTGCTGCCACTGTAGAAGCTCCTCTAGTCACACTTTTCTTTGAAGCCTACTCAGCCTGTAAGATGTTTCTTCTTGAAACCATCGCCAGTCCCCAGGAGGTGAGTTGGAAAAGTGGGGAAAGAACAGAGCGCAGTGGATGATGGATTAGAGCTGTACCTTTTTGTGAGATGACTGATTCATACACAAGACTGACCCGGCCTCCGCCTTTGCATATGCACTTCATTTGATGAAATACAAACAACATGTAATTCCTACTCTTGATCCAGACTTGTGATCTCTATTCTTGTAGGTGACTAAAATGTGTAAAAACCTGTATTGTACCGTACCAAGTATCTAATGCATATCGAGGATGTTAGACCTGTCAGCCCTTTGGGTGGTCCTTCCTCATCATTATTTATTTTGTCCTACTTTTGCCTCAAACCCTGTTAGAATTTTTCCTTTTTGGGAACCACCAGACTTTTTAGTGTTGATGCAGGGTCAGGGAGCCATTTTCCCTACCCCTGGAACTTCTGTCTGAGGGCCTGAGACACAAAATGGTGGCCACCCATTGTCACCTGTGACATCACTGGAACCTACTAGTACCTTCCAGAACATTCTAGAACCCTGTGACAGTGTGAGGCAGGTTTAGAATGTTGGGAAACCATCTCAGGTTGACAGTTGGCAGTTGGCACCTGACTAGTGAAGAGAGAGGACAGAGATTCAGAAGGAGGAAGGAGTGAGGCAGCAGGGGTGCAAACCAGTGCTTGGAGTGGGGTCCAGAAACCCACCCTTGATGCTAGTCCCTACTGACCAAGCCCAGCCTAGTGCCCTGTGTGGGAAAAAGACCAGAAAATCATCTTAAGGACCTGAACAGCCGGAACAGGCCTTAAAGGAGAAGAACAGCAAGTTCCTGACCTGTTTGGTGGAATCCTCCTGGAGACCCGACGTCGAGTAGCCTGGAGACCTGGAGCCCGAGGTGGAGAAGCGGCGCTGACTGAAAGCAGACGTCGTACCCGGAGCCGCCAGAGGTCGATAGAGGGCGCCGACGGAGGTCGGGGAGTCACCGGAGGTCGAGTAGGAATTCACCTGAGGTGAGGCGTCGCCGGAAGCTGAAGTGAAGCGCGCAGGAGGTCGGTAGTGGAGATCGCACTCCGGAGTCGCCTGAGGTCGAGGTGAAGCGCGCAGGAGGTCGGGAGTGGAGATCGCACTCCGGAGTCTCCTGAGGTCGAGGCGAAGCGCGCAGGAGGTCGGGAGTGGAGATCGCACTCCGGAGTCGCCGGAACCCGAAGTGGAGCCGACGGAGGTCGGGAGTGGAGGTCGCACTCCGGAGTCGCCCGGAAGCGGAACCCAACATCGAGCCGAGGCCGCCCAGCGTCATCGATCCGAAGCCGCCTCACGGCATCGACCCGGCGTCAGGTAAAGCGGATCGACCCGACATCGAACCGAGGCCGCCCAGCGACATCGAACCGGAACCGGCCGACGGCATCGACACGGCGTCAAGTGGAACCGATCGACTCGTCATCGAACCGGAGCCGCCCATCGACGTCGACCCGGCGCCGAGTGGAGCCGAACACCAAGAAAAGGGCAGTAAGTGGTAGAAAGGGCATCTGAGGCCCTGTGGAGCCATAAAAGACCATTCTAGGGGCTAGAGGGGTGTTAGGACCAAACTGAGACTGGTGCAGGGACCTGTGTGAGGGACTGTGTAGTTGGTGAGCCAGAACCTTAGGGTACCCTCATTTTACCTCAGCTGAGGCCCCAGCCTTGACCACCCTAGGTGGGACATCCCCAGGCCACCCCAGTGACCACAAGCTGTACTTGGACATGGTAAAATCAATCTACCTCATAAATGTGATCTGATTTGCAATTGTTTGACTACTTATATTATTTATTGAAGGAGTGTTATTTATTGTCTGACTGTATTTATTCCTGCCTGGTATCTATTGTCTGACAGTATTTATTTGCCCTATGTATTTATCGCACCTCTATTTATTCTTTGTGTATTTATGACCTAATCCTATTTATTGCATCTGTAAAGTGTTATTATTTAATTGACCTGCTATTTCTGAAGAAAATCCTTTTGTATTGTATTTGTGACATAACCCTGCAACTAAGAGAAAATTAAGATAAACACAAAGAGATTCTTTCATAAATTTTTACGGTGTAGAGTCGTTTTTGGAACGGATGAACGCATGGTTATTGTGTGGGTGTGACGTACGCTTAACACGGTGCCTGACCCCCGACCGCTCGAGCCAAGCTACCCCTTATGCTGGAAAGGCCGGGTGACTGCTAACCCGGTTGCCCGGTTTTCTAACAGAGGAGATATATCAAAACAAAATCAAAGCCAAACCATGTTATGATACTTAAGTATTAAGGAACAGTAAGTGTAATAAGTATTTTTGAAAAAGAAAGTGACAGAGTGAGATTCTAGGGTAATTTAATAAAATCGGAGTTGCAGGAGTCTCTTTTTCATGTCTACCACAATCTTAACATGAAGAGGAGAGGAGGCAAGGAGAACAATGGGTATTGGGATACAATGATGGTACAGATTTGAAGTGGTAGTGAGGATTAATGGCAGATGTGGTAGTGAGGGGCTTCGGGAATAGATGACTTAAGTGGGGGAGTAGAAATTGTGGAAAACAGGTGAGAGACGTGGTGGGGGGCAGGGGAAACATATAGAATACAAACGTGGAGGAGGGGGAGAAAGCAGAGAGAGTGGATCCAAATAAGACAAGAGAGGGTTGTGAGGGATGCAGAATACGAATGGTATGGCGGCGAACCCAAGGGTCTATGCAATTTTAACAAAGGAATTGGAGGTAATTAAATTCAGTAATCAGGATAAATATAACAACTTGGAATTATAATTTATTTGAAGTATTTGTGGAAATAAATTCATGGATAAGATTTCTATTTTCCAGAATCAGTTTTGTCAAGTTTTTTATACTGCCAGTAAAAACAAGCCTCTGCCTTTGCATGGTAAAACCACTTCCTAGAGAACAGGAGTCAAGAGCAGCTGCCTCTCCAGGGAACCACCTACTTCTACATGTGACTCATGTTTTCTTAGTAGTTAATGTCTAGTGTGTGGGACTGAAAACCAGGTGTAATTTATCTTAACAGGTCTGGGGGCAGGTTATCACCACTCTGGGACATTTGGCCTCCGTCCTGCCAGAGGAGCAACTAGATAAAGAGCTTCCATGGTTGGTTAAAGAGGTTGAAAGCCTCCAACCCCAGCTGGCAGCTGATATGGCATTTCGTGTGCTCAAGGTGAGTGTGACCTCCATTTGCTGTCCATGCCTGCCACTGCAACCAATCCCAAATGATCCGCTCATAATTAACACCCCATCCCATAGTGAGAGATTAGCTTCAATGAAATAATAAAATATTGAGAAATGAAGACATAATACAGAACTAATGACTTCCATTGGTGAGTCAGTTACATCACAGGTGGACTTGTGCAATGGTTCAGGTCTCCATCAAGTGCACTTTGGGCCAACATATTGGTATTCCACACCTGACACTACCAATGTTGTGAGTATCAGAAATTTTGAGTTACAGGAAAAATGTATGTTTTCAAGTTTGCCCCTAAGGTAACCGTGAGAATTAGAAATACCACATCAATTCAGTCTGTAATTTCCCACTCTTTGACACATTCACCCCTGATAATTTCTTCAGCTTTGAGCTGGTGTATTGTGTGGAAAGATGAAGGGATTACGGTGAATATAGTTTTTCAAGCATTCATTCTAAATACTGAACCAGCTAAATTCTGATTTGTACACAATTTGTGATGACAGCTTGAGAAGTAAATCTTGTATTTTTATTTGTTACATATGAAATCAGGATAAAAAAAAATAAGGGAAAAATGTGAACCAAACAATTGTGCTAGAATTTAAATAAACATCAACCTTGCTGCAATTTTTTCCACTTGTTGTGATACTGGGTAAGTCAAATGTGGTTATTTAAGTGAAATAAAGCATACTGATGCGTTAATCACAACAGAACAGCAAATCTTCAGTCACTAGAGCCCATAGATAGGTCCTGAGCAGCTATGGGGCATTCTGAAGCCTCAGTGACAGCATAGAACATACAGAGGGACATTGTATCTTCTCTAGTCTGAGGGGCTGCTTACACCCTTTAAAATACAAGTTGGATACCACAAGTACATTTTTAATTGACCTTCACTAAAGAGCACAATGACTTTGCATTACACTCCTGGTGACCGAACATACAGGTAAAACAAAGTAATTTTAAGAGGTGCCCTGGAATTGTATTATGGTGGTAATCAATAATTTGTTGGCATTATTGAATACTACTTTTGGTTGGTATGTGCAATTTAAAAAAAACATTAGCAAAGGAAATAGTCCACAGTTACTGGGGTTCAAACTGTATTTACTGAAAAAGCAAGAGAGACGTGGAGCTTGGTGGAAACGTTATCGGGATCATTACTTCTTGTATCTTCCAATTTTCATTTCCACAGAAATATTGTTTGGAGAGGCTTTAGAATAAAAGATTAGTGCCGAGGCTCTAAGTGCGCCAGTTTCTGCCGGGTCTGATCACTTAAGTTCAAAGGACAAGATGTTCAAATTTGCTTACCAGGCGTTCTTTTGACAGATTCCACTTGGAATAAACATTTGAAAGCCAGCTACAAACCAAAAACAAATCACAAAAGTTTGGTGTAAGACATACTGACCATGCACTTAATTTGAGGCCATTTTTCCGATGACTCTTCTGAGTCTTAACTGTAGGTGACCATTCTCCTCATTAGTATCGGCGAAGCTAAATGTGTTCCTAAAACAGTTTTTAGGCACACATCTTTTGTGCTGCAGCTCCTGCCTCCAAATTAGCTTAGATTGTCATAAGCAAATGCTCCCACATTTAGGCACCTCTGTACTCCCTTGGTTCACAGTGTGTAGGACTGCAAAAGGAACATTGAGGAACCTCGGTCCACAAA
The DNA here is from genome assembly GCF_964204655.1 of Triturus cristatus. NCBI lineage: Eukaryota > Metazoa > Chordata > Amphibia > Caudata > Salamandridae > Triturus > Triturus cristatus. Next base: position 80,019,948 of record NC_140582.1, on the reverse strand, counting down.
TGTTACAAGTGAAACAGGTGCAGTGGCGCCAGGATCTACGGCTTAGAGGAGCACCCCAATTAATACTGTATTGTACTATCTAACAGGAAACAAGGTGCTAATTTCCTTTAAATAGTGCCCATCTACCCGTGCTACATCTCAGTGTGCCCTCTAGCTGGAGGTTTATCTGGTTGACTTTGTATGAGAATATATTGTGGGGGGTGGAGTACTTGGAGAAGCAGGCAGATACCTAAAGGTCCTCTGGGATGAAGAGGGAGAACCAGGGGAATGAAGAGGAGGTCACACAGATGAGGAGGAATGAACGGAGGAGGAGGACCAGGTCCACCAGCAGGATTAAGAACACAAGGAACTGGATTTCCAGGAGAATGAAGAGAAAGCAATAGCAGGAGGACCATGAAGAAAGACCTGGAGGATCACACAGCCAAAGACCCAGTCGACCAGGATGACTGGGACCACCAGGACATGAGGATCAGTGAGCCCAAGACAAAGAGGAGGCTCAGTAAAACCAGGAAAAGAAGTAGAAAGAGGAAGACCAGAAGGACCAGATCCAGAAGGCCAAAAAGGAGGAGAAGGATGGGCAAGTAGAAAAGGAGGACTATCAGAAGACCACCAGAAGAAGAAGAAAAAATATGACCATGTCCACAAGGAGAACCTAGCCCACTACGAATGCCACACACAGGATGAGGAGAAGGAAGATGACCATGAGGATGACTAGTAGGGGGTAAAGTGGGGAGAGGAGTTGGCCTAACGGCTAGGGCGATCGACCTTGAATCTGGGGAACCGGGTTCGAGTTTCGGCAATGACGATGAACATCCTGTGATTCTGAGCAAATCAGGTAATCTCCCTGTGCATAAAAAAAGGAATGTGTCCTCATGTAACGCAACTGGTGCTATGTAAAGCACTCTGATACCTGATATCGGTTCAAGTTTGCGCTATATAAAACTCCATTTAAAAATAAGACGCCCATAAAGTTTTGGAACTCCAGGACCACCAGAAGGATTTTGAGCACTAGAACCAACAGGGGACTAATACCATGCCCAAGAACTAGGAAAACCAAGAGGATCAAGACTAGGAGGACAAGGAATAGGACTTACAAGAAGTAGGAGAAAAAAGAGGAAACCCAGGAGGAGGAAGACCAGAAAGAGGAGGAGGACCAAGAAGACAAAATAGGAGGTAAGGAGGTCCAGAACAACAGTCACCACCATGACCATCATGAGGGCCAACACAAGGACCGCTAGGAGGAATAGCACCAGAAGATTCAGAGTACGAGGATGAGGATGACGAGGACTAGCTGGACCACAAGCATAAGGACAAGGAAGATCATGAGGACCAGCAGGACTGGGATCAAAAGGAAGAACAACTAGGACAAGCACAGCAAGAAGCACCATGGTGAAGATAATATTTACCAACAGAAGGAGAGTCTCAGGAGGATGTGGGCCACTTATGAACAATGAACAATACCCAGAAGACTAGGACTAAGAATATGTAGATGAAGACCAGGAGGATGAGTTTGAGGTAAACTACGAGTTGGCAGAGGGGAAAGAAGAGTAAGAGGATGTTCAGGAGGAAGAGATCTAGAAAAAAGAAGAGCATGAAAATCGACACAAAGATTAGGTGAACTAGGAAAAGGAAGACTTGGTAAACCAGGAGTATGAAGATGAAAGCCTGCAGGTGGGAGACCAGGAAGAGGATAATGACCAGGAGGAGTAGAGCGTCAAAGGCAACCAAGAAGACCAGCAGCACAAGGATTACCAGGTTCACCAAGAGAATTGGTGAACCATGACCAGGAGGATCAGGACACAACCATCAAGAGATTCACGAGAAGAAGCATAAGGTGGACTAGGTACAGGAGTAGCAAAGGCAGAATGAGGATTTGAAAAAAGGAAAGGGATAGCAACAAAACTGATTAGTGCCATCAAGACCAAGACCAGCATGAGGACCAGGAACAGGAAGACCAAGACCAGGGCAGAAGGGATTAAGATGGCTAAGTGTATCTAGACAACAGTGCCATCAGAAGCAGGAGCAGAAGACAACCAAGACAACTAGAACCACCAAGAGAACTATGGCAACCAAGACAAGGGCCATCAGTAACAGTGGCTAGGAATACATGGCATACAATGAATGACAAGTAGTGATTCTAAGCTACGTTTTAGGGAATGCCCCAGTTAAATGCTGCATATGTTCGCTTGTGGTTCCGTGATAGACCACAATCCAACATCTGATGCCAACAGAGAACACTACTATGTGAAGCACAGCGAGTCAAGAAAACTGACCAACCAGTGAAGAAATAATTAAACCTATGAATGGTGGTTTGTCAAAATCTACTTGTGGTAATGTGTATTTAGAATTAGAACACAAGAGAGCTCGTTCACTCACAAACTCACTGTGGCGTTCATGCAGAATTTACACTTTAAAGTTTGTAATTCCCCTCTGACCATCACCATTTCCTGAAATTGCCCTTTGGCCTCATCCCAATTTTCTTATCTCCTTACAGACCCTTGAGTTATGCATGCATGCAGCTGTTACTAAGAGTTGCAGAGCGTTGAATGGAACTGTGCCAACTATTCTTGCAGCCCTGCATCACCTGGTAAGTATATACATGAGGATATACACAGTATCTCAGTGGAAAACAAAGGATATTTCCTATGTAACTTATTGTAACAAATAAAAGCCCCACATTGTTCCAATTTATAGCAAGAGTGTTTCTAAATGGGAACATTTGGGAACTCTATTGTATAAAATATTAAATTATAATCCATAAAAAGCCTTGATAAGTGCAATCTCAGCAACTGAATAAAGTGCATGTGCCATTTGCATTTTTTGATGTAACCAGGGCAGGAGTCATGCCTCTCAAAAGCAATCAGAGCAGGTTGCCTTCAAACTGCTACTTGGTAGTGTGGAATCCTTACTTATTCACCACCAGGTATTCCCTACTGTGACCTAGATCCCCACATGTAGACACTGGATTCACAAATGGTAGCAAATGCCCAAAACGAAACATGAAAATCTGCTCAGGCGTACAACACAGATGTAAGCTTACCCCAGTATTGGAACTTTCATAGATTCTCATGCTTTGTATCATTCCCCGTCTTCGGAATGGGAGCCTCGGTAACAAAAATATATATATATATACATATGTATAACCATAGAAACAAAAGAGAAAAAATAGGCCTAGGCCTCATCTCATTTTGTAGTATATCACCCTCTTTGTGTAAAAGAGCCCAAACTTTTGCCAGGACCAATCAGCACAGCCTCACCCTCTGGAGCCTTCCTGAGAGAGCTCAGAGCCTCAGATTTTTCTACCGCACGTTGTGCTAGGGAGTCTCCACTGAGCTCTGCTCAGTTTATCAGAATTTTACTTCTGGTTATCTTTATTGCCATCTTTTGTGACAGAATGTCAGAAAAGGAGAAGAAAGCTTTATTCAGATCTTGTGCTTCTTGTGGGAAGAAGAGACTGTTTGTGGAAGATAAGCATGAAAACTGCATATACTGCCTGTACCCGGAACACAAGGCCACAGACTGTAAAATTTGTCGGACCTTCTCGACCAAGACCTTGAGAGACAGAGAGGGTCGCTTGCTGACGTGGCTGCAGAAGCTAAAGACCAGGACGGAGGTCCTCTCTTCGGATGAGGAGGAATCTATCTCTGGTACCTCCTCCAGGAGATCTAAGAAGAGGGGTAGGTCATCTCCCTCCACCTCTGTGGAACCCCCTCTCAAAGCCCCTCACGGGATCTCTGACAGGTCTGAGGAGGCTGGTCCCATAAAATCTCCTCACGGCAGTGTAAAGGAGAGGCAGGGACGGGCTGCTGCTGTGGACGTAGCCCTTAAGGACAAGAAGGAGGTTGCCACATCTTCTCCTCCGTCCCAGAAGGAGAAATCTGTGAAAAAACATGCTGCAGATACTCCTCAGTCAATTCCAGTGAAGAAACCGCGTCCGTCGACGCAGGCTAAAGCAGGTACGTCGACGACGATCTCCATAGTTAAGACTGTCTCCATGGGGTCGTCGACGAGACCGTCGACGATATCTACTTCATCGTCTACGACGGCTACTTTCTCGTCTTCGACGGCGGTCTCGACGACAAAGACCACGTCGACGATGACGACGACGAGTTCGGCGATGTTGCTGACGACGAGTTCGTCGACGAGACCGTCGATGGGTGCTCCGCCGACGATGAAACATGCTCCGTCGACGAAGAAGAAAGCTCCGTCGACGACGGCTCCGTCGACGACTGCTCCGTCGACGACGATTTCAGAACTGTCGACGGCCTCATCGTCGACGACGATTCTAGCCCCGTCGACGACAGTTACCTTTCAGTCGACGATGTCGTCGTCGAGTTCGTCGACGCTGGGAATCCCTTTGCCATCGACTCCGTCGACGGGACCGTCGACAACGGAAAATTCAGGATTTGCCATCCAAAGATTAAAGATTACGCCGGACATGACTTCTCCTAGGCGGGTCACGCCTTTGCCACCATCCATGCTTCTCGAGGACTCGGAGGAGGATGAAGAGGATGGGCAGTATGGGGACGCATACAGCCCTTCAGACCTGAATGTCAAACAGCAGGACACAGATACGGAGGAGTTTTATGGTCCGGAGGTGCAGGAGGGGCGGCAAACCTTCACACAGGAAGTACACCCCCGCTCTCTGAGGCAGGATATGATTGCCTTGCCAGTGGCTTTAGTGACGGATTTGCAACTGATGCTGCAAGACTATAAATCTCGTTTTCCGACATTACCGGATCGCACTCCGGTGCGTCCTTCTACGTCGGTGGTGCCACGTGACATGGCAATGGACTTGCCACCTCTGCCAAGGGACATACCTCGTACCACTTTACCGGTGGTACCCTTAGTGGTTCCCCAACCTTCAGGTTCGGAACCTGCCGATCGAGACCCACAAGATGTGGATACGGACGAGGACGACGAGGGACAGGTGATTCCTCTTACAGATCCAGGGGATCCTGATGGGGACCCTGATGATACGCAGGATCCGGATGCTGTGGGCCGAGAGACAAATATATCGCCTCCAGCAGACATTGGTGGTTTCCATAATTTGATGGAACGGGCATCCAAGAGGTTTGGTCTGCCCCTTACAGTGGAGCAGTCCGACTGCTTCCTATATGACTTTAAAGCTCAGTATAAGAAGTCGGTCAGATCAATTCCCATAATAGCACATGTCTGGGATGAGGGAATTAAGACGATGCAAAATCCAGCGACGGTCATTCCGGTTCTTCCCCGGCTGGAGAAGAAATACAAGGCCCCTGAGGGCAGTCCTGCGTGTCTTCTAGGACAACCTAAGCCGGATTCCGTTATATCACAAGCCGCACAAAGCAAGTCAAAAAATCCGTCCACTCCATTAACCACGCCTCCAGATAAAGAAGGCAGAAGGCTGGACAATGTGGGTAAAAGATTCTCCACCATGGCCAGCTTGTTGGTGCGTGCAGCTAATTCTCTGGCTATTCTGGGCAGGTACGACCGCCAGATGTGGTGTGATATGGAGCCGTTCATGGACCAGCTACCAGACTCGAGTCAAGAGGAAGCCAAGCAGGTTCTGATGGAAGGAGAAAGATGCTCTTCGGAAGTCATTGACTGTGCGATGGACATTGCTTCCACTGCTTTCAGGGCCTTGGCAGGGTCAGCGGTCTTGCGCCGTCAAGGCTGGTTGAAGGCGACCTGGTTTCGCCAGGAGGTCCAGAATAAGATCTTGGACCTCCCCTTTGACGGGGAGATGCTTTTAGGTAGGCATGTGGATGACGCCCTCCAAAGCATCAAAAAGGACACCGACACAGCTAAGTCCTTAGGATCTTTGAACTATCGCAAGGTGCCATTCAAAGGGGCACGTGGTCGGGGGTTTTCTAATTACAGAGGAAACCAACGTCAATATTCCACACAATCAGGACAGTCCTATAAAGGTCAATACTCCGGCCAGCGCCATAGACAGTCGGCGTCTTTCTCTCGACAGTCCCAGAGAGGACGTCAGAATCGTCAGGGACGAGACAACGCCAAGAGGCAATAGCGGCCTCCTGGCTCTGGCTACTGTTCCTCCCCTACCACAAACACCGGTCGGGGGCAGGATATCTTTTTGTCTGGACAGCTGGGTGCGTTTAACATCAGACCGTTGGGTCTTGAATATCGTTCAGAGTGGCCATACGTTGGAGTTCCACGATCTTCCTCCAACAAGAGCTCCGGACGCTCGTGCATCGAAACATCTCCGACTATTACATCTCGAAGCCCACCAACTTATCATCAAGGGGGCGATAGAGCCCGTGCCGCTTTCGCAAAGGGGCAAGGGGTTTTATTCCAGGTTCTTCCTGGTTCGGAAGACGGAGGATGCATGGCGTCCTATACTAGACCTCAGGGAGCTCAACACCTATCTCATCAAGCTCTCTTTCAGGATGGTCACTCTCCAGGATATTCTACGACTACTCAATCCGGGAGATTTTCTGGCGTCCCTGGATTTAGAGGATGCATACTTTCATGTTCCGATCCACCCAGCTCACAGGCAATACCTACGCTTCACAGTAGGCAAGAGCCATTTCCAGTTCAAGGTGCTCCCGTTTGGCCTTCGGTCGGCACCCCGAATTTTCACGAAGATGCTGGCACCAGTCGCTGCTTTTCTAAGGAAGCAGTCCTTGGAAGTGTTCCCGTACTTGGACGACTGGCTCGTCAAGGCTCCGTCCTTCAGGGCAACGTCTCAGGCTGTATCAACTTGCATACGATTGTTCGCCCATTTGGGTCTTCAGCTCAATGTGTCCAAGTCGGAGCTGATACCCTCCAGGTCACGGAAGTTCCTTGGGGCTATTCTGGACACGAAACGATGCACGGCTCGTCCGTCGGAGGAGCGTCAGGGCAAACTGACCACTTCCGCTTGTCAAATACTGCACAAGAGACATGTATCGGTTCGACAGTACAAGTCCTTGCTCGGATCAATCTCATCCTGCATACCTTTAATACCACATTGCAGGCTTCACATGCGTCCTCTACAGGAGGAGTTGGACAAACAATGGCGCCAGGCAGAAGGCTCGTTCAACGACAGGGTGTGGATAACGCCTGCCATGCGCAAAGCCTGCGAATGGTGGCTGGTGAAGGAGAACATCGCAGGAGGATTAACGTTCCGGATCCCTCCTTCTCCTATGGTGGTGACCACAGATGCTTCCCTAGAAGGATGGGGAGCTGTCCTCCAGGAGCTTCAGGTCAGCGGTCACTGGAGTCCAGCAGACAGACTAAGCCACATCAATCTTTTGGAGCTGAGGGCCATTCACTTAGCCTTGCTGGCGTTCCTTCCCAGACTTCAGAATCGTGCAGTGCTGGTCCGGACAGACAACACGACGGCCATGCACTATATCAACAAGCAAGGGGGAACAAGGTCGCGGACTCTGTCCAAAGAAGCTCAGATGATCTGGGATTTTGCGATCTCTCACAAGATCACTCTGCAAGCCGAGCACCTAGCAGGGTGTCTCAACATCACAGCGGATGCCCTAAGTCGACAGACGGAAGTGACACACGAGTGGGAGTTGGATCAGGCCACGCTGGAGACAGTGTTCAAGAGATGGGGTACTCCGACCATAGACCTCTTTGCATCCCCGGAGAACGCCAAGTGCCAGTTTTACGCAAGCAAGGTTCCCCAGCCAGGGTCTCTGGGGAATGCCCTTTCGATTGCTTGGTTCGGCGCATTTTGCTACGCCTTTCCTCCAATTCCCCTCATTCCTCGAGTTCTCAGGAAAGTCAGGGCGGAACCATGCAAGATGATTCTCATTGCTCCAGCATGGGCGTGACAGTTCTGGTACACGGAACTCCTGCTTCTCTCCCAGGATCGCTCGATTCGCTTGCCACTGATTCCATCTCTGTTGTCGCGAGATCAGGGGCAGGTGCTCCATCCGGATCCGGAGTCACTTCACTTGTCAGCGTGGCTCCTGAACACAGAGAATTCCGCCATCTGAATCTGTCCAAGGAGTGCAGGGATGTTTTATCTCAGGCGCGGGCACCAAGCACTAATAAGACCTACAGGGCAAAATGGAAGAGATTTTGTCTGTGGTGCCAGAGGAATAAACTCCATCCTTACAAATCCCTGCCACATCAGGTTTTGCCTTACATCCTGTCTCTGGCTAAATCAGGTCTGGCGCACTCTTCGATCAAGGTACATCTGGCTGCCATATCCCGTTTTCGACGGAAGACATCGGGGCCATCTCTATGGTCCGCAAGGATTGTTAAGCAGTTCCTTAAGGGGTTATTTCGGATGTTTCCTCCGGTCCGACCACCCCCTCCTATCTGGCAGCTTAACCTAGTACTGGCTCAACTGATGAAAGCGCCCTTTGAGCCTATTCACAAGGCGGACTTGAAGTACCTATCGTGGAAACTAGCCCTTCTCTTGGCATTACCTTCAGCTAGGAGGGTTAGTGAACTCCAGGCTCTCTCTATAGTGGAGCCTTTTCTGCAGTTCAAGAGAGATGTGATGACTTTAAGAACCAACCCAAAATTCATCCCGAAGGTGCCTTCGGAGTTTCATTTGAATGAACCCTTAATTTTGAACTCCTTTTTTCCGCGTCCTTCCACACAAGCGGAACGAACTTTGCATTCTTTGGATGTCCAAAGATGCCTGAAATTCTATCTCGAGCGCACACGCTCTTTCAGGAAGTCTACTCAGCTATTTATTGCCTACAGTGCACCACGGAAGGGGTTGCCGCTTGCCAAGAGTGGCATTTCCCGCTGGATCTCCAGTGCAATTCAGTACTGTCATCAGGCTGCGGGCAAACCTTTGGATAAAAGGGCCCGGGCTCATTCTACGAGAGCGATGGCGTCTTCAGTGGCTCTCTTTGCTGGAGTGGCGATCAAGGACATTTGCAGGGCAGCAACGTGGAGCAGTGTACACACCTTCACGAAGCACTACTGCCTGGAATCGGTGGGACGAGCTGACGCTGCGGTTGGTCAAGCAGTCCTCCGGAATCTTTTTCAATGAGAGGTGAGCCTTCCCTACAATCCCTCCATCCTGGTAAGCACATTTGGTTTCAGTAATGGTTGTTTATCATGTACACTGAGATGATCTTGTAAAGCCATGTGTTTTCCGAAATGTGCTTGTCGTGATTTACTGCTTGCTATTCTGATACAAAGCATGAGAATCTATGAAAGTTACCAATACTGGGGAACCAAAGTTACAGGTAAGTAACTTGTTTTCTTCCATATAAGATTGATTTGGGTCATCCTGGAGTCAGAGCTGGTGGAAGTTATCATGGCCTTGTACTTTTCCTTCCCACCATAGCATGTTTAAAGATTTTTCCTAATACATGACAAATTTCAGTGTGATTCATGCCAGACCAACACCCAGGGCCCGATTCACAGAACTAATCTGAGACAGAATCCTAAATGTACTACTTTTGGTATTCATAGAAGGCATTTAGTAGTAGTAAAGTTAGGATTTTGTCTTAAATCAGTCATAAGTCTGTCTAAAGTCTGTCTTAAGTTTGTCTTAAGTTTGCCTTAAGTCTGTCTTAAGTCTGTCTTAAGTCTGTCTTAAGTCTGTCTTAAGTCTGTCTTAAGTTTGTCTTAAGTTTGTCTTAAGTCTGTCCTAAGTCTGTCTTAAGACAAAATCCTTACTAAATGACTTCTGTGAATACCAAAAGTAGTGAGTTTAGGATTTTGTCTCAGATTAGTTCTGTGAATCGGCCCCACAGAGTCTCATCAAACATGAACCAATTTGCATCAAGGATGCAAAGAAAGAAGAGTATGCCAAAACCTCAGTCAGATCTGTCAGCGTAGAGTGGTCCTAAGCAGGGACCACCCATAAATCCACTTCGCTGCAATTCTGACTCTTGTAATAGGTAACAGAGAAGGATTGCCCTGACAAGGGTACGGACACACGGTAGTACACCAAGGATGGCGACCTGAAAGAGAAACGTTTTACCTAATAACAATGGTTTACAACAGAGACATAATCACTAACAACGCTTATCTCAGAGGATCAATTTTCTAGATTTTACTATATAACATTTACTGAACTCTCTGTGACATTCCCAACAACAGGAAACCCAATGCTTATAAGGTGAACACAAAGAGGTTTAATAACATCACATGTCATAAATCAATAAGTATAATAATAAATAGTATATATCATACACATCTGATTAATGCCATCAATTAAAGGAAATTCAGTACTTACCCAACAGAAGAAGGTCCTAATGTAGGCACCAACAGAAACACTCGCTCCCCCCTCTGCCGACCAGAAACCTGGGATGCAAAAGGAGCAAAAAGTGCACAAAAGATGCCTGCTCTGAAAAGAATGCAACCCACCTTGCCTGCCAGACACCTCGGGATGGAAAGGGGGAACTCACTTATCGTCCCCAAAGATAAACAAAGTTGAAGTGCAACAACAGCGTCCGCCTTGATTCCCTTGAATAGCTGACACCGTCACTAGTGCCAGCTGTGCTAAATAGCATTCAGTACGACTGCCTGCTGCAATCTCGTGAGACTTCAGAGTCCCCAAACCATACAAAAAACCATAGGAAACTAAGGTGCCCATCTTAGAGTGGTAACTGAGGATTTGCAATTCCACCAATGTTGGACCCCCAGATAATGCTGTTTTCCATTAAATTGATTTTGCTGTAGCGCGGTATGGATCATGTCCCCACAAGGCCTGACAAACTCTTATGCTGTCATTCCCCCACTGAAAGTTATTTGTCTCTGGATGTACGGGATTGGCTTTCAGATAGCCTAGCTTCCATTATTGTTTATTATTGCTTTGTTATTGACAGATCTGTACATCCTCAAGGGGAGTTTCCGATGAAAGGGAAGAGCCACTCAAGGTGTCCACAGCCATTATCCTGTCACTGGGTGAGTTGGTCTAAAATGCATGTATGTATATATTTGTGATACTGCATGTATATTATGGTCTTTACTAGGGATCAGGTCCTCAGAAACATTTATTTCTGTCCACTGCCCTGCACATAACTTGATCTTCTGAAAAGCTACTATTGCTTCAGTTTTTATCTCCCTTCCCAGTGCATTGCTTGGCTTTTTACTGGAACATGGAGTCCAGTTTACTATATACAGCTATAGTAATCACATGAGTACTTTGTGCTCCTAAGATCATCATTAAATGTTGTAGACCATTGATATCGTACCTCTTGGATTAGAGTTGAAGAATTGATTTCATGTTGTGTTATTTTTCATTTATGTCTATTTTTCTCTTCACTTTACTCTTGCAGCCCATTCTCACTCTAGTGAGGTCCTTAAATATTTTGAAAGTAGCTTGATCCAGATGGGTGCAGAGTCCCGTGCCATAACAATACAGCTGCTCTGCAAGCTTCTTGCTGAAACTGGTAAGACTGTCAGTGGGTAGGTGGCAGTGTGTGATTTAGGTAGACATGGAGAATAGTTAAAGGACTAAAATGCTTGTCATGGAATCTGGAGCCCTAAATTATAGTTACAACTTACTCCCTTACTTAATCTACATGGTGCAGCTCTGAGCAAATCAGTTCAATTTCATATTCCTCAGCTATATTAACTGTGAATAGTTTCTGGTAGAGCACTGTAATTTAAGATCAAGCCTCCCTCCCATCACCTTCAATAACATGAATTGTGGTGAAAAAATAAAGTAGTGGTCAAACAATGTCATCTCTGTCTTTTTGGTTAATTGGTCCCACGGTGAGACATTAATGGGACAGGGACACTGTGAACAGAGATCCTGACATAGACACTGGACAGGAATTAAAAGGGATATAAAATGTGGAGCAGGAAGACACAGACACGCTCAGTGGGACATGATGACACAGACATGTACAGTGGAACATGAAGGCATTGATAGATCCATAGGACTCACAGTCACAGACTCGCACACCAAAAGTAAAAGACAGGACCCTCAGGGTGGTCAGCACAGTTGATAGCATAAACTTCAACTTCTTATCTATTAATCTTGATCTTACTAGACAAAGACAATATCTATGTGTTATGAACATTTGGTGTATGGCTTTATTTCATAGATTCAGAAGGCGCCTCTTATCTGGATGCTGTCTGTCACGTGCTTAAGGATGACAATCGCAAGGTACCATCAAGCTATTATGTGTGCAGCAATCTGTGTTAAAACAGTTTCATAACTAACAACTCAATCTAATTAAAGTTTTGCACTTTTTGGATAGTGCAGTATTCTCTACTTACATGAACTCATAGCAGTGGTATGCATACGACAGTCTGTTGATTTTCTCCAAGGCAAATCTTCCTGGAGGTGTTGGGTCATGTAACCTCCATTCATGTGTGTCTGTTCAGTGCATCCTCTGTTTCATTGTTTCCCTGTCCAAGTGGACATATCCTAGTTTTCCTGTCCTATGCGCTGTTTCCTAATTGTTGAATAAATGTGTGTTAAGAAACAATTCTTGTGTGCTGTCTCCGTGTTTGGTCTGTATTTCACATTGAGTTGGTCTGTAATACCCTTCACTGAAGAGGAGAGTGTTGATGATTAAATCAGGGGGTTTGAAGTTTAGGATAATAATATCTGCTCAAACCTTTAACAACCGGGGAGTAAGATATTTTGTTGATGAGTCAAAGGTCCCTTCCAAGAATGATATTTGGGCTATGTCTCAGCGAAATCTCACCAAGAGAGACAGGACTCTACTAGGAACGTTAGAATCACAGAAATCAAACATGGATGTATTCTTTGGAGGTTGAAGCCATTGGGGCCAGTTTGTGCACACATGCAGCATACAGAACCATATTAGGGACGTGAATTTTAACCCTGCGACGGTGACACAGGAGACTGACTATTTACGGTCTTGAGCCAAAATTAATTCTTGAAAGTAATATGGACCAACCAAACAACAAGGTGTGGGACAATGGACTCTAAGTACATTAACGCAGTTGATAACTGATGGCAGTGTGGAGATGGTGTAGCTTTGCTATATCCTGCAGGTGAAGATAGACAGCAGCCATCATTCTTCTCACAGACCACGCTAGGTTGTTTTCCTTCCCACAGTATTGGAATCCACAGCCTATTTTGCAGTCTAATTTTTTTTAATCAATACCAGGTCCTGAGAGGTTATTTGCTGATTGTAACCTACCTGGACATATTTTGCAATGTTTTGCAATCTTTTACCAAGTCCCAGGCACCTATAGAAGGTGTAGTCTACCTGGAATGTTTGAATATTCCCGCAATCACACTTCGATCAGACACTCTGTAAAAACAGTTCAATTAAATTGGCTCCAGATTCATTCTCAGAGTGTCTTAATAACCCTTTTCCAATATTTTTTAAAAGGTTGCATCCAGGTACTAGCTTTCCACACATAATTTTTTTTTATATTTCTATCCTCTGTGAACAAAAGGGAAGGAGAGATTGTATGGTTTCCTCACACTCCCTTGCTGCTCCCTCACCAGAATGTGAGATTTAATCCTATGTATACGCGAAAAGGGATTCTCACTAAACATGTTTACCATTTTTTCTTTATGATAGGTTATTCTTGCTACTTTAAATTTAATATCCAGTTTAACATCCAAAGGTTATTATGATACAAACGGAAGAGCTGTGATTGAATATGTGCTCAAAAAGTACAACCTCCTCACCAAAGAGCAAGTAAGTGGCACTTGTACATATTTGTTTAAGTGAATGCAGGGCCGGCTTTAGCGCTGGTGGTGCCTGGTGCGACAATCACTTTTGGCGCCCCCACGTCCCATGACACCTCCTTGGATTCTCTCACTCCAACCTACAAAGGTGCCCCTCATCTCTTCTATCATCATATATTGCTTAGCACAGCGCCCCCCTGAGGTCACAGCGCCCCCTCCACAGGTCAGCGCCCAGTGTGACCGCACTAGTCGCACTGCCCTAAAGCCGGTCCTGAGTGAATGTGTTGGGTAACAGCAAGCGTAGTCAGACCAAAAGAACTAAGGGGAACTATTATCCCCCTTGTGCCCCGATGCAGCTCCTATGCCATATAATATAGATCTACAGTGTTCCATATTTGCACCTGGTGGTGGAATATAGACCTTGTGTCCCTCTATTTAGTTCCCATAGGCCCGCCTTGACATTCCATGTTCTCCATTTGAGCCTAATGTTCTCCCACTTCCACTCCAGTTTGTCTTTCTCACTAGCTCTCTTTAAAGGTCTCCATTGCTCCAGCTATCTGCTTACATTTGCACCTGAAATAAAAATGCTGAGACACCGTGGGAATGGTACTGGATCCACACACGTCTCAACAGCAGTGCTCACAGGCAGTGCAGAGGCCTACCACACAATGCAGCCTATGAGAGGCAACTGACCATTAGACTTTACCAGAGCTAACTGAGAAATATCTTGGGTGATTGAGCAAGGCACAAGGGCATTCCGCTACTGCACTGAAATGCTGTGCTTTTCACTCACAGTGAATTATCCTGTTACATACCTATCTTTACCATTCAAATACCCGAAAGGCCAACTGCCAAATCCTGCACAAGGTAGCACAAATATACTTCAAATCAGTATTTCATATCAACACTGCCTCCCAAAAATGTAGTTCCTGGTATTCTTTTGTCCTTATTGTGAGTAAAATGTCCCATAATATAGCACATATTGCCCCATCAAGTGGTGGTGGCAGGGTGCATGAGCAGCCCAATCCGTGTGGTAAGGATGAGAGACTACCTTGGTGTGCCAGAGGTGCAATGTCTCACGTGTAGTGTCCCATGTATCAGACGCTTACATATTATAAGTGAGTCCACCAATATTTTTGCAGTATATAAACTCTATACCCTTCCCTGCCAAATCACTGAATATTGTATACTCTACAGAGCAGAGCATGAGAGCATAACCTCATTTATACATTTTTATCTACATGTTTGAGGTGATTGATTTTGCTTTTACATATGAATTTAAGCCAAGAGATTCTCCTTGTGCTTACAACTTGGATTAGAAAGTTGTAATGTTTAGACTCACATATTCTGTCCCTCCATGAGGAGAGAAAACATAGTGAAAATGATGTGAAAATACACGTTACTTTACTTCTCTTGCTTTCCACATTTTCACAGTGCACTAGTCACATGGATCATGAATCTGATGTTGAGGAACAGACCATCTGCATCCAAATCTCTCAGCTCCTCAATAAAATTGCATTACGCCATAGAAATACTGATGAGGTAAGTGAAAAGGATGTGAAACAAGGTGGGTCATTTAACTAGGAGTGCAGAAAATATAAATTTCAGAATGTCCAAAGACTCCTGGGTGATCTTAATTATCCTCCACCTCTCATGCAAACATGTTTTAGTAAAGCTCCCTCTGCTGCAAGGTTGTATGTGGAAACCATGCAGGCATTTATCATGCCTGCCTTAACAACGTGGTCTGAACCACAAATGCGTGTTTAAAATGTATTCCTTAACTACACAAGTCGTTAAGATGACTTGCCTTAGGGAAAGCGCTGGACTTTGGAATAGTACAATTTACTATTCCAACTCCAGTGTGCGCAAAAGTAGGGAAAGTGTTGGATTTAAAGTCCAACATTACGCCAACAACGCTTTCCCTAAGGCACTCGTTGTAATGACTTGCATTTTTAAAAGAATGCGTTGTAAAAATGCATTTGTGGTTTGGACCACGTTTTTAAGCACAGCTTGGTTCGAGATGCGATGTAGAGGCTGTTTCCTCTGCTGCTGGGATGGAGGTCTGGTGTCCCATACAGTCCTCATTCCCAGTGTTGCAGCATTCGGAGAAGATTGCTTATCAAATCCTACGTCATTCATTTTAATGAGGCAGGAGGTTTAGCATCTTCTTCTAAATAGCCAGTTTGAAATGAGACTGAATGGTACGAGTCATATTGCAAAACATTGCTTCTCAATGTGCATCCAATATTTACTATCTGCCCCATGATACATCAGGCACCAATATTTCATATCAACAGGGTCTTGCATTTCCAGCAAATGGTTTGCATACTCTGGCACATTGATAAAGATAATTCTATGACGATAACAGCAGATAATGAGATCATTTGCAAAGTTCAGCTCACTTGGAGGGTTTTAGGAGAGTAAATGTTGCACACATTTTCTGCAAATAATGTGTTTATTCTCCTTGGATGCAGAGCCACAGATTGTAGCATTAAACAGGGTTGGTGATACATGAGTGTAATACTAGGCATATGCCTTGGACACCATCAGCAAAGAATGGTATAAGGAAGGGGAAGAATCAAATGTAGCCCCATCTCCAGGAGATGTGGACTTACGAAATGACACATGACCTAAGGTCCAAAAACCCTCCTACCGGGAATGACTGTTCATCTGTGGAAATAAAGCCTTAATAAATGCAAATGATACAAATAACGCATTGGCTGGTCTTTCTTGCAGGAATTCTGGAAAGAGATTTTGAGCTACATGCTGGAAGAGGACTATACTTCATCTGTGCCAGCTCTGTGCCAGATGCTACTTGTTGTGGATAAAAGAGCAAGCATCAACTTTCAAGAATGTGGTGAGTCTTATGCATCCTACTCATTGATACTGTGGGATCGATCATTGAAGGTGGCTAATGCTTTCTCCTCTGCTCCCCAGATCACCTCTTACATAGTCATGATCTGGCATGAGGTGAAAAACCAGTACATTAGCTCAGGAGTTTTGGTTGATTTATTATAGCATGTGGGTGTTCTTCTTTCAAATAACAGTTTTCTTCTCTCTTTTTAGAGATATGTGTATCTGTGCCAATGTTGCTGCTCTCTACATACTTTTTGCAGTTTGCCAGCCATAAAGTTACTTTCCTGTTGGTTTCAGCTCTTCGTCTGGTTAATGCTCTCAAACCCTGTCAACTCTCCCAGGTGTCCACACTCCATGAGACTACTCAGGCCTCTAATGCTCCTCTTCAAACCTTGGAGTGTTTTTGCTCTCCATGGAATTACTTATGTCTGGTATGCTAATCAGACCCTTCTGGGTATGGTACCTATTTATACGCGTTTAATTTTGTTGACAGCAACAGGGGTGTATTTTATTTCTCCATGGACTTACTTTTAGTTATTATATTTATCTCTGCAATGTTTCTGGCTCAACATTTTGGACTTCAGATCCAGGCTAAAATGCTAGTAATTGGCCCTCAATTGACTTATGGACCTGGTACACAAGGATGCCTGCTCAATGAGGGTAAGTGAAAATAATTATTTTGACGGACTCCAAGGTTAGGAGAAAGATTTGCATCTGGGGGTGAGTACCTGTAATTACAGACTGCATTTCCAGGGTTCCAATTAGGTCTCCTCACTCACTATATTCACAAGAACGTGTGATAGCTACCGCAAGAGTAGCGTAACGCAACTTTCAGCATCGCAGCCCATTGCGGGAAAATAACCCCGTGACAACGTGGAGTTCACAAGAAGGCGGTAGCAAGCGATAGTATGCTGAAACCACAGACAATGTCCACGATACAACCACCTCGATGGAGATAAAAAAACAAACCACAAACACCAAAAAACACGCGCTGGGCCAAAGCGCGATGAGGAAATCAGCGAAAAGCTGCGGCAGGCCTGCAACACACACCTGGCAGGCTGGAAAAATCACCATAAAAGTAGAAAAAACAACCAAACACAAACTGATCAACACCGAAGCACCATGGCGGCAGCTGGAGCAGGCGCAGAGGACGAGCGCAATCCCACAAGCACCCCGAATGACCAGCCTGCGACCTCGGGGACAGTGAAGGGCAAGGACAAGAAAACGAGGAAGACGAAGTTCAGTCCGCAAGCGAACAGGATCATAGTCACCGAGGTTATGGAACACCATCAACAAATCTTGTGACATTGTGGACAAGGTGAATGTCGTCGGAGAGCACAAGAGGACAATGGACGAGGTCATGAGGCGATGGAATGACATCAAGCGGAAGACCAAGGACAAACTCTCCGCCAACCAGAAGGTGGGGGCCCAGCACCACAGCTGGAGCTGGATGACATGGAGGAGCTGGTAGTCGACAGTCATCAGTGTGGAGACTGTGGCTGGAGTCGGGGTACACTGCTCAACAGGACATAACACAACCGCAACAGGGTGAGTGACCACCAGGTACTGGGGGAACAGGTGGAGATGGGCACAATGGCACACATGCATAATTAAGCGGAGCACAGTGCACACCCACAATGACCCTGGGTCCTCACCCAGACCTACAGGTGGTCACAATGTACAATGCCATGCTGTCTGAATGTCAACCTGTACCATGCAGTTACATACATGTGGACACATTGTAATACACCATCTCCCCTTCACATCACAGGGGCATCGTTAACACCTCCTGCAGAGCAGTCCCAGCCACTCTTCACTGATGACAAGGAGGACAACACCAGCATCGACACCCAAACCATCCTAGACATCATTGACCTCAACCGCCCCCTCACCTCCAGGATCAGGGCAGCCCAGCTACATCGATGAGACCCCACCCACTTTCCAAACCACCCAGCAGGAGGCACCCACAGCCCCAGCACCCTCCCAAGACCCCCAGGAACAACAAATGGCTTTCCAACGCCATGTGCTGGAGGGCCAGAGGGAAACGTCTGAGCAGGTGCGGTTGGGGTTTGACCTTATGGCTACCAAACTGGACGCCATCCTTGGGTGTCTATGTCCTCCCCAGGGATCTCCAACGAGCCCTGACTGACATCGCTGGAGTCATGACGCAGAGAGAAGAACACCTGTCTGCTCAGAGTGGCTCCAGCGATGCCAGCCGTGAGCTGGCACACATGCGAAGGCTCATGGAGGACATGGTGCGGATGGAGGAGGAAAGGATGGCAGCCACTGCTGCACATCAACGAAATGTAGTTGGGAATCTATCATGCCCTGTAAATCTCCATCATGGCATTGCTGCCACAAGGCGTGGTGCTGATGAATGCTGCTGCCCCCACACCATCCTCATCTCCGCTCGCTGGTGTGTCAGTGCCTCCCAGTGCGGCAGGCGTATCCATTCAGGCACCTGATGTGTCAGTGGCACACAGTGCTGCCGACAATTCCCCCCCGGCCCCAGATGTGTCAGTGGCATACAGTGCCGCAGCCGGTACTGCAACACCCACAGGTAGGGCAGGGCACACATCCTGGAACGAGGACGTGGATGGGTTCGTGATCCGAAGGAGGCACTAGCATTCATTTCCGCCACATGGACTGTTTCTGCTTGGTCCTGCGCATGGCCTGATGACCTTCTACTGACCCCCGATACACTCCAATGCACTCAGTTATGACAGCGACACGGACTGTCACATCCTGTTTGATGACCAATGACACGGCGGACAGACTGCGGCTGTATCCTTCCTATCCCGCAGTACATGTCATCCCCGGATGGACCTGGCTGGCCCTTCACTGCCCCATATTGTGTAGGTTGCTCAGCATTGCCCTGTACCACTCCAGCTGCATAACTGCACTGGATGTGCAATAAACATCCAGTTACGCACTGCTGTGTTATGTCTTTCATCATCCATGTATGAATGTGGATGAATGTAGGGACAGTGACTTCCCTTGCATCAATTATGTTCATCCTCTCCATAACTCACTACTTCGAGCACAATCTCGGATCTGTGGGCTCCACAGTAACTCTGTGGGAGGCCTTTAAAACGGTTCTGAGGGGGGAGGCCCTATCGGCCATATCAGGCAGTCGTAAGGACAGGGTGGCACAGTTGACAGCCGTTGAATTGGACCTACGGGCACTGGAGGAGGAGGCTTGCACGGACCGGGAACCGGAGGTGCAGCATCGGTTGCGACTGAAAACTGCGGAATACAGGGAGCTGGCCGCGCGGCCTGCCCACACAGCGGCACTGCACAAGGCGGGTAGAATTTACGACCAGGGTGACAAAGCGGGCAAACTTATAGCTTGGCTCGATAAAAAGCAGAGGGCCCACAAAGTGATACCGGAAATACACACAACCTCGGGGGCAGTGGTTACGGAGCCCCGGGAGATCGTAGCAGAGTTTGCGCGGCATTTCCGACAGGTATACAGTCGGGGATCAGACCGTCCTGAAGAGGACTCAGTCGCCCTGCTGACGGATATCAGGCTGCCGTGCCTTTCGGAGGTCGACAGGGAAGCCCTTGAGGCTCCACTTACCGCGGCCGAACTAGAGCGTGCGATAGTAGACCTCCGCCCTGGGAAAGCTCTCGGACCCAATGGTCTTCTGATTGAGCTTTACAAGCTAAAACCGGACGCCCTTAGTGGACATCTCCAACAAATGTTCGAAGAGAGCAAGGTTGCAGGCATACTGCCGCGCGACCAGCGCATTGCGACCATAGTGGCTATCCCAAAAGAAGGGAAACCGAGAGAGCTGTGTTCCTCTTACAGACCGATCTCCCTGCTCAACGCGGAACCGAAAATACTGGCGAAAACTCTTGCCAATAGGCTACAATCTGTTCTACCCAGATTGGTCCACCCGGACCAATCCGGCTTCATGCCACATCGCAACACGGCTCTTAATATCCAACGCCTGAATGGCGTACTGGGGAGATGCCACACGATAAGGGAGGACGCGGTGGTGGTGTCGCTTGATGCCACCATGGCCTTTGACACCCTAGAATGGCCCTATATGATGGCGGTGCTCCGGAAATTGGGCTTCGGCCCCAACTTCATAGCCTGGGTTCGTCTCCTGTACTCGGAACCCCTGGCCCAGGTGGTGGTAAATAATAAGGTCTCGGAGGTCTTCGCCCCTGGGAGGGGAACCAGGGAGGGCTGCCCGCTCTCGCCCCTTTTATTTGCGCTCTCCCTTGAGCCTCTTGCGGCATGGATTAGGCAAGATATCTGCATCAGAGGAATACAGTGGGCGGACGGATGGGAAGACAAAATCTCCCTGTATGCCGACGATGTCCTCCTTTATTTATCCCATCCTCGGCGGTCCATTGTAGCAGCCATGGATATTTTCACGAGTTTCGGGAAAAATTCGGGATTCCGCATCAACTGGGGCAAGTCCCTAATGTATGTCCTCCACGGCTGCCCCCCCAGGCTTCCCAGCGACTGCCCTCTCACCGTCGCAGAGGGTGGGTTCCGGTATCTGGGAGTCTTTGTCTCAGTGGACAGGACACTTACGTACGAACAGAATCTACTGCCGCCCTTGCGACGGCTCCAGCGGGACTCCGAGGTCTGGCGGAGGCTTCCATTATCCCTGCTGGGCCGTGCGGCCTTATTCAAAATGATGGCCCTTCCGCGGTTTCTCTACACCCTCCAAAACTACCCAGACCTAGTGCCGAATTCCTATTTCGTGGCTATTGAGGCGGCGCAGCGCGCCCTCCTCTGGGCGGGTACCCCGCGGATAGCGTTGCGTAAGCTCACACTGGTATGGTATGATGGAGGGATTGCCCTCCCGGACATCCGCAAATACTATTGGGCCGCCCATTTATCGGCAATTAACCACGGGACGTACAGGGACGGTAATGACCCAGGGTACGGGATGGATCGGTGGCTGCTCCCAGGTGGGAATTATGAAATCGCACTCTACTCCAAACCCGGGAAACATCAGCTCACTGGGCCGACCAAACACTCGGTGCAAATATGGCACGCGGCGCGTCGGCAACTGGGTTGGTCCGGCACTCTGACTCTGGCCACTCCACTGTGGGCGTCGGAGAGACTGGGCAGCCTGGGTCATACGAAAGGGTTCCGTATTTGGGACCTTATTGGCATCTCGCAGGTAAAGGACCTGTGGGGGCCCACGGGGATCAGATCCTTCGCCTACCTGCAGGAAACCTACGAATTAGCTCCTACTGAATATTTCAGATATTTGCAGATCAGACACTCCCTTCGCGCCAACATACCGCCGGGGACTAAGCCCCCACAGGCCTCCCCTCTTGAGGACAGGTTACTCGACGGCTACATTCCCGAGCACGCCATTTCACTTACATATAAGAAATTGATAAATAATCCACCAGACCCTCTCGGCACCCTCAAAGACAAATGGGTGGCTGACGGACTGGAGATTGATGATCAGGAGTGGGTGGTGGCACTGGCTTCCCCGAGGGAGGTGGCGATATCGGCCAGACTTCGGCTTATACAACTCAAAGTGCTACATAGAGTGTACATATCGTGCACAAGACTGCAGGCGATGGGACGGGGGGGGAGGGGCTCTGCAGGCGGGGCTGCGGGGTAACCGGCTCTTTCTTTCATATTCTGTGGGAATGCCCGTATGTACAGCGGTACTGGAGGAGGGTTGTGGCTTGCATGCAGGAGGTTTGGGAAGTGGACTTACGTCCGGAGGCAAAAAGATGCCTCCTGAACATTTGGGAACCCACAGACTTATCTGCGAGAGGAAAACTCTGGGTCACGCTGGGGCAAACAGTGGCGAAAAGAAACATAGCCCGCCTTTGGGGTGCACCTGCTCCGCCGAAACTGGCAGATTGGCAGCGGGACATGGATTGGTGTATGCTGCAAGAGAAGACTGTGTACACGGCGCGGGGGTGCCCCCGAAAGTGGGGGGAGGTGTGGTCAAAGTGGAACGAATACAGAGGGGAGATATGTGAGCCCCCGCAGGCCCGCCGCTCCGTTTTGGAGAGTATGGACTGAAAGATCTCTTCCTTCATGGGGTTATGTAAGACCAATAGCTCTACACTGTCCTGGCATGTAACCGGTGCTGCTGCGACTCATTTGCTTACTGATTGACCATGTTGTTCCTTTGTATTTTGCAACTAATAAAAAAGATTTAATTAAAAAACAATTATGTTCATCCTGTGGGATGCCAGTCAGTGGATGCGACATTGCATTTTGTGTACCGGTCCCGCAAACACTACAACAGGGATGCAAGCATTGGTCACTTCCTTGTCCGGACATTGACTGGACCACGCTAGAGCCCACTAGTCATTGTTGCAAGCCCTGCACTGGTCCGGCGTACAGCAGGCCCGACCACTCCGCTAACGCCCCGAGGGGGGGCCCTCATTGATACCTGTCGCAGGCGTGTTCGCTGGTGATGTGCAGGTCACTGGTCTAGTTGTCAGCATGTCACAGCCACTCCCTGAGGGCAGGTTTTCACACACACCACACCCATCCGGCACAGGCGTCACAGGCCATGTGACTCCGCCAACATAAGGGGCCGACGACGTCACGTTCCCCTCTTCCGGTGGTGACTGGATGACGGCCGCTCCGCGGTTCTCACTCATAAAGGGCCCATGAGTTGTTGCGCACAGGGTTAGTAGCATCCGAGGCCTTGAGGACGGCACAGGCCTACCACCACGTGGTGCAGACTGGGGTTGCACAGGGTTAGTGGCATCTGAGGCCTTGAGGACGGCACAAGCCTACTACCACGTGGCGCAGACTGGGGTCGCACAGGGTTAGAGGCATCCGAGGCCTTGCAGACAGCACAGACACACCGCCACAGGACTGTGACTTTGGCTGCACTGAGTCAGTGGCACTTTAAGCTGCTGAGTGGGTGTGCAGCCTGCGATGATGCCCCGTCCCAGTGGTCCGGACAGCTCAGGTTTTGCATGCCTTGCTGGTCCGCAGTGTAGGCCAGAGCCAGCGGGCAGCGCGGGCATACCGCCACGTGGCGTCGCTTCCGGGATCCCAGAGTTGGTGGCACCCATTGGGCTGAGTGGGTGTGCAGCCTGCGATGGTGCCAGGTGCACTGGTAGGTCCCATGCCATGGAGTAATCAAGACCCAGCACCAAACGTGAGACCTGGTGGCCTGCGGAGCGTGGCTGCATGGTGTGGGGGTTGCCATGTCCGCGGGCCCCGGGGGGTGCCATGCAGCGGCACGTGATGGGACCTCCTGTCTACACGCCGGTCGCGGAAGGTGAGCAGTGAGGCCTGGGTGTGCATTGGCGTGCTTGCTCCGATGGGCAGCAGGAGGAGTTGGGGTGCCTCTGCCTGGGTGTGCATGGGCGGGCAGGCGATGTTGTCTTGTGCAAGTGTGTGTACTGTGCCAGTCATGTATCTGGACTCTGTTTCAGCTGACGGCTCTGACTCAGATGTGTGACCTGGTGTACTGCTATACATACCGGCAAGTCGTTGGAGACACACCGGTGGCAGCAGGTGAGCAGTGTGGCCTGGGTGCGCAGGGGGCACTCTATCTCTCTCTCCCTCTTTTCTTCTCTCTCTCTCCCTCTTCTTCTCTCTCTCTCTCTCTCTCTCTCTCCCTCTCTCTCTCTCCCTCTCTTCTTCTCTCTCTCTCTCGTCTTCTCTCTCTCTCTCTCCCTCTCTTCTTCTCTCTCTCTCTCTCCCTCTCTTCTTCTCTCTCTCTCTCTCTCCCTCCCACTCTTCCTCTCTCTCTCTCCTTCACTCTCTCACTGTCCTTTGATGTGCACAGCACACACCTTCTGATCATGTTTTTTGTCTTGCAGGCTGTGACCTATGGATTGTCACGAGGGAAGCGGCCATGTGTCTTCATTTCATTTCAATGTTCATTTTAATGAAGTTTCATTTGTTACTTCAATAGTGAATGTGTGCTGCTCATTTCTGTGATGACACATGCATGTCACCAGTTGTGATTGTGCGACATCATGCAGATCATTTTGTCCATGTTTAGGTGTAGCTGATGTGGCATGTCTTTGGTCGGGGGGTGCCAGGGAGGGGTGGTCCTGGGGGTGGTGGCGGTGGGTGTTGTGGCCCTCTTGGGTATCGGGCCTCATGATGAGTGGCTCCATGGCATCTGTTGCACAGCCGATGTAGCCCTGGGCTGTGCTCCCTTTTGTGGTGCAGGCTGCCATCTGACTTTACACCAGGTCAGAGCAGGTATAAATTTCCTGGTGCTAACGCGCCTTATCGCCTGTTTTGTGTTCTTATCGCCGATCTGGCTGGTCATTGAGAATGTTGAGGGGTGATGTTTTCGGAGATTTTGGCACAGGATCGCCTACTCTGCATCTCATTAGCGGTAGTTACGGGGGTCCTCTGTGGCGATGTTTTTTGCGGCTGCTATCACGGGTAAACTGGTGCTGTGGGTTGTTACCACCAGCTTGTGAATGGGGAGGTAAATGTATCATGACTTTGGCTGCGATAAAGTGCCGTTCATTCGGCGATAACTCCTTGTGAATATGCCCCTCAGTTTTCCATTGTCTGTGTTGCTAAATCGCAAGTGACCTGGGCAGATGGTATCATAGTCCATTTCTTTGTCACGCGTGAGCAGAAGAGAACAGGCAATATGTGCGCCTATATTGCCTTCCTCCCAGGTCATTAACATTATTAGAAAATGGATATGTAAGAACATGTTCTGAAGTCCTATTTTCTTATGGGTATCCGCTGTCTCAGAATGACATGGTCCATTCAGGATGTAAAGCACGTCCACTATTCCTGCGGAATCTTCTCTTATCCCACTGGAGACTTTTGCCCGACAATGACAGCTGCAGGGGGATCTTGCATGACAGCTTAGGTAGCTACTCCTGCAGCTGTCATTCCTTGACAGCAACCGCTGGGGGTGGGAGGGGGAGCATTGTAACACAGGACATCGAGGCAACTTACAACTCTAGCAGCAACCTGAGTGGTAGGGGGCCTTTGCCAGTATCTGCAGTGATCTCAAAGCATCATCATGACCTCTAGAGCATCAATGAAATGTCACCCATCACCCCACCCTCTTCTTTGCAGGTACAACTATGTGCCATAAGAGTGTGTATCAGCTATATATCTTCCTTTAGCAAGTGTTATTCAGTATTATATGAACTAAGTATGACACAGCTTCTTTCTTTTGTATCTAAACAGCTAAAGGCCTTCCAATGCGCAGCCTGTTCATCAGACTAATAGTGAGTATCACATTCCACCCCCACCGTATTCCACCAGATCCCTCTTCCCAAGTCCTTTGCTGGCATTTCTATACAACTTGCCTCTGAAGATCTTGAATTCAACTCAGCTTTTATCCTTATGAATTTGATGGTTTTATTTCCAGTCAATTGGCTATCAGTACAACATACTACTTACATTGTACAGAAACAGCCAACATGTGGATTGTATAGAAAACAAGGTAGCATTTACAGATACTTTAAAGGCCAGAGAGTAAGACCTGATGAAATGATGACTTTCTGAATACTTTGTTGTGGATTTTCAGGTCATTTCTTCTTATCCCCACTGGGATGTCGAAAGGGGAACCTCGGTCTTGGCGCTTCTCGAGCACCTGATTCCTGCAAACTACCCATTTCTAGCGAGACTCGTCAAAATGAAGATCCCCCCGCTGATAGCATATTTAGAAGGTGAGAGCCCAAAGCATGAGCCAGTGAGCACACAATTTAAACAAGCATTAATGGCATTTAAACAAGCATTGCCAAAGCCAATAATTCTGGTGTTCGCTGCTAGCTTTTAGGCTTTGTCCACGCTTGTATTTTTTGACGGTTTTTGTAAAACCTTTTTGTGGGAGGAGATGCCAGGTACTCACCAAGATAGAAAACATTGTCTAAAGCATAAAATATTGTTTTGGTCTTGAAAAGTTCACATTCCCATAGTAGTCCCCGGACCTAAAGAAAAATACTTTGTGTGTGAATGTACTCCTTGTGTAAAAGTAGAATGTCATCACCCACAGTGACGTTAGCCTAGGGCTGATTGGCCCATTATGAATGCTGCGGAGGGCAGAAGAGAATGTGTTTGATATGACACAATAGATCCGGGGATGAGGAGGTCTAATTGAAAGCCTGTATAAGTAAGCAAAAAAAAAAGAAAGAAATAGACACAGTCATTTTTTTATAGCTGGCTGTTGCCATACTCCAAAACGCATTGACAGAAGCTTCATGCAAGTTCTGGGTTCCTTCCTCATGTAACAGAAAGGCCGTTGACACCATTGTTAGTTACAAAGCTTCTGCAATGGAGTGCTTCAGCTGTCAGACGCAGGCTTGATCACATAAAGAAGCAGTATCTTGAATCCGTGTTTTAAAATGCACATTTGCTCAAAAATTCCATGAACATAGAAAAAATACTCCTTCAATATATCCAAGGCCATCATGATTATTACACTTCTCAGTTCCACAACAGGTCTTTTATTTCAATTGTTACTTAGTTTAACAATGCAGTATCACCACTTCTTCAAAATTATTGAGCTTGAAAAAAGACCCCAGGTGGCTTCAATGCAGAAGAGAATTTCCAAACACATTTATTAAGACCAAACGTTATCTCTACTTTTATATTAGAAGCAGCTATTAGTCAGGGTACATTGGAGGGTAGATTAGCCTACTTGGGCATAACATTGTTTGTATGATAAGTAAGGCTGAACAGGGTATTTCTGATGGATACATCTGCCAGTGGATTCCTCACCTTGTGAATATCCCCTGCGCCAGCATTCCACGGAACTTTTCTTCCCCAGCATTCCACGTCGACGTGGGCGACGTCACAATGCATCGGCTCCGCACGCGACTCCGTACGACGTCACCGGAGCCATAAGAAGCCCACGTCGGCGTGATGACGTCAGTTCCTTTTTTTCCGCGCCGTCGACGCGCAACGGTTTTTTCCCAGTGCTCTCTAGATACTTTGTAGTCTAGTGGTGTATTTTTGTTAAAATTGGTATGTCTTCGACGAGGAAGTCGGGCTTTAAGCCCTGTAGGGAGTGCGGAGGCCTGATGTCCATGACGGATCCGCATCAGAACTGTTTGTGGTGTCTTTCCTCTGATCATGACGTGGATGAGTGCGGGTGCTGTAGGAGCATGAATCCTAAAGCGCTGAAGGAGAGGAAGACCAAACTCTTCATGAAGAAGATCGGTGAGGAGAAGAGAGGGAGAAAAAAGGAGAAGTCCAGGCGAGAGTCTTCGACTTCGAGGTCGTCGAAGTCGAAGAAGCATCATAAGAAGAGGAAGCATTCTTCTCGGCGTCAGTCCTCGAAGTCTAAGAGGTCGAGGTCGGCTTCGCCTCGTCGACGTCAGAGCAAGGTCTTGTCTCCTTCGCCTTCTCCTGATAAGTCTCCGAAGTCTCCCTCGCCGAAGCGGACTCCAGCTCGTTCCCCGACGCCATCACCGGCGCTGTCCAAGGCTTCGACTCCGGGTCGGGTGGAATCTGATGTGCATTTGGATGAGCAGGAGCAGGAAGAGTCTGTTCCGGTGCCTGGTGACTCTGCGGCTCCGGTGGAGGATTCTGAGGAGCCGACGCCGGTGACTCCACAGGAGGATACAGGGGCAGTTCCTTATCCCCAATTCCCGGCTCCAGGTACGGATCCTTCGGGATTTCTGAATGCCATGTATGGCATTTTTCAGAGAGCATCCTTCCCATCCGGAGCACCAGCAGGTCCCGTGGGTCCGATGGCGTTTTCTCTGGGAGTGCCGCAGCAATACGCTCAGGCTCCTTTTCTGCCTTTTATGCCGATGGCGCCTTCTTGGCAGTTTCCGGCGCCGGTTGGGAATCCGGCTCGACCTCGGATGGATCGTCATTCTTCGGAGCCTTCTCTGACGTCGAGGCCGACTCCATCGACGCCGCATCCGGCGCCGCCGACTCCACCTGTGGCGCCTCCGACGCCGGTGCCTTTGGCTCCACCGACGCCGTGTACGACGTCGACGACGCCGGCTCCCCGGATCCGTTCGAGGCGGGAGGCCCAAAGGGTTTTGGAGGAAGAAAGATATCGGGCTGAGGTGGAAGAAGGTGAAGTCGACTCTTCTTCGGATGAGTTTGGAGGTATAGAGGTAGCAAGTGGTTTGGATACCACCCCGGAGTGGGAGCATGCTTCTGCAAGGTCTTCTCCACCACAGGAATTGGCGCCCTACCACGTTGTGATCAAGAAGGCCGCAGAGTTGTTAGATCTGCAGCTGCCCTCTGTGGAGTACAAGTCCAATCTGCTTACAGAGGTGTTGCACTCTCCGACGTCGGCTTCGGAGCCTTTGTTACCTTTCAATGAGGCTCTCTTGGAACCAGTGTTGGAGGTGTGGAAGAAGCCTCTATCAGCACCGGCAGTTTGCAGACAGGTGGCAAGGAGGTACAGGGTTGCGCCAGGAGACCCGGATTTTTTATCCACGCATCCTTCTCCGGAGAGCCTAGTGGTGCAGGCTTCATGTTCTAAACATGCTTCGGGTGCTTTCCCCCAATCTCCTGCTGATAGGGAGTCAAAGAAAGTTGATCAGGCGGCCTGATCCCCAAAAAGGACGGCAGATTGCGTCCGATTCTGGACCTCAGAATCTTGAATTTTTACCTGAAACAGGAGAAGTTCAAGATGCTGACCCTTGCGCAGGTTCTTCAGGCGTTGCAGCAAGGAGACTGGATGGTGTCGCTCGACTTGCAGGACGCGTACTTTCATGTCCCAATCCTGAAGTCGCACAGGAAGTATCTCCGTTTTACGGTTGGGTCGCAACATTATCAGTTTGCGGTCCTCCCGTTTGGTCTTACTACCGCACCTCGAGTCTTCACAAAGGTGATGGCAGTGGTGGCTGCTCATCTCAGGAGGTCGGGGATTCCGGTTTTTCCCTACCTGGACGACTGGCTTCTGAAGGCAGAGTCCCCAGAGATGGTGCAGCGTCATCTGCAGGTGACAGCTCAGCTGTTGTTCGACTTGGGTTTTTCGATCAATGTGCCCAAATCTCACCTGGTGCCCTCTCAACGCAACCTGTTTATAGGGGCAGTATTGGACACTACTGTGTGTCGAGCATTCCCTCCTCCTCAAAGGATTCTCGACATTCAGGAGATGGTCCCTTTATTCCACAATGGAGCGGTTGTTTCAGTTCTGAAGGTCCTTCGCCTGCTCGGTCTGTTCGCTTCCTGCATTCTGTTGGTCAACCATGCACGCTGGCACATGAGGGCGCTCCAGTGGTGTCTCCGCAGGCAGTGGTATCAGCACAACGGGGATCTCGGGGAGTCGATCAAGATCTCCGGAGAAGCTGCGGCGGATCTATCTTGGTGGAGCGTGGAGGGCAATCTGTCCCAAGGAAAGCCCTTCCATCTTCCTCCATCGGTGGCCACAGTAATAACGGATGCCTCCACCCTAGGGTGGGGAGCTCATCTGGGGGATCTGGAGATCAAGGGTCTTTGGTCTCCAGCGGAAAGGTTGCTTCATATCAACCTTCTGGAATTGCGGGCGATTCGTTTGGCGCTCAAGGCCTTCCTTCCTTCCCTTCGCGGTCAGTCAGTTCAAGTCCTGACGGACAACACGACCGCGATGTGGTATATAAACAAACAGGGAGGAGTAGGGTCTCTTTGTCTCTGCAGAGAGGCCCTGCGTCTGTGGTCCTGGGCTCAGGACCATCAGATTTGTCTGATGGCAAATCATCTGGCCGGGGTTCTGAACGTGCGTGCGGACAGTCTCAGTCGGCAGTTCTCCGCCGACCACGAGTGGGGGCTCCATCCAGAGGTGGTTCGTCACGTCTTTCGGACGTGGGGGACACCTCGGGTGGACCTGTTTGCCACCCGCGAGAACGCGCACTGCCCGTCGTTCTGCAGTCTCCAGTTTCCGATGCAGGGGGCGTTAGGAGACGCGTTTCAGTTGAGTTGGGGCTCACGACTCCTTTACGCGTTTCCTCCCATACCCTTGATTCCTCGGGTTCTGAGGAAGATTCGCCAAAACCGGGCCCAAGTCATATTGGTCGCCCCGGATTGGCCAAGAAGGGTGTGGTACACAGATCTTCTCCACCTCTCCTCGTGCCCTCCGCTCCGTCTCCCTCTGAGGGCAGACCTCCTCTCGCAATCGGAGGGGCAGGTTCTACACCCCCACCTCCAGAGCTTACACCTTCATGCCTGGAGATTGAACGGGGCAACCTGAGTTCCTTCTCTCTCCCACCTGATGTGGTGGATGTTATTTTATCGGCCAGGCGACACTCCACCAAGTCCATTTACTCCTACAGGTGGTCCAAGTTTGTTAAATGGTGTGGAGAGAGATCCATTGACCCTTTAAAAGCTCATCTTTCTGAGGTGCTCCAGTTTGCCCTTTCCTTGGCTCAGCAGGGCTGTGCTGTGGCCACGGTTAAGGGCTATCTATCGGCCTTATCGGCATTTCTGTGCCTCCCAGATCAACCTTCGTTGTTTAAGTCTCCGGTTGTTCTGAGGTTTATCAAGGGCCTTACAAACATGTTTCCTCCCACTCCATTTGTAATGCCTCAGTGGGACCTTAATCTTATCTTAACCTTTCTGATGGGGTCCCCTTTTGAGCCTCTACATAGTTGTCCCTTGAGGCTGTTGTCCTTTAAGGTGGTTTTTCTTGTGGCCATAACCTCGGCAAGGAGGGTTAGTGAGCTTCAAGCTCTTAGTTCCAAACCTCCTTTTCTTACCTTACATGCTGAAAGGATGGCTCTTAGGACCAGGGCTGCCTTCCTGCCAAAAGTTGTTACTCCTTTCCATTTGGGGCAGTCTATTACCCTCCCTGTTTTATATCCACCCCCTCATCCCTCCAAGGAGGAGGAAAGACTCCATCGCCTTGACCCAAAGAGGGCTATGAGTTTTTTTCTGGACAGAACCAAGGACTTTCGCCTTGATGACCAGCTCTTTATTGGCTACGTTGGTCGTTCTAAAGGTAAAGCGGTGCACAAGCGCACGCTGTCAAGATGGATAATACTGACCATCAAGATCTGCTACGCCCTGGCTGGTAAGACTCCTCCTGAGGGTATTCGTGCTCACTCTACTAGAGCTAAGTCTTCGACATCTGCTCTGGCCCGGGGTGTTCCTGTGGCAGATATTTGTAAGGCCGCGACTTGGGCCTCCCTCCATACTTTCGCAAAGCATTATTGCTTGGACTCTGAGATGAGGAGGGAGGGCCACTTCGCGCGCTCAGTGTTACAAGACTTTCTGGTATAGGAAGGTGGACACCCTCCTCCGGGAGTGGGGACTGCTGTGGGAATCTATTCACAAGGTGAGGAATCCACTGGCAGATGTATCCATCAGAAGAACAAGTTACTTACCTTCGGTAACGCTTTTTCTGGTGGATACAGTATCTGCCTGTGGATTCCTCACCAACCCACCCGCCTCTCCGTTGTCCACCTTTGTATGCCATGAAAGAGGTCTTGTTTGAAATATGGTTATACTTTCTTGTACATTTGTAGGAAATGCTTGGTTGTTTAGCATGCTTATGTTTTGTATGCTATGTATATGTGTTGGTATTCTATATACTGTGTATACTTGGAGTTGTCGTTGGTTCACCTGTTCGCCTCGAAGGCACGGAAAAAATGGGTGGAACTGACGTCATCACGCCGACGTGGGCTTCTTATGGCTCCGGTGACGTCGTACGGAGTCGCGTGCGGAGCCGATGCATTGTGACGTCGCCCACGTCGACGTGGAATGCTGGGGAAGAAAAGTTCCGTGGAATGCTGGCGCAGGGGATATTCACAAGGTGAGGAATCCACAGGCAGATACTGTATCCACCAGAAAAAGCGTTACCGAAGGTAAGTAACTTGTTCTTCACCGCAATTAATATGTAAGAAAATGTTAAGACACTGGTTCAACCATTAGTTGCAGTTAAAAGTAATGATTTACATTTTTGCATAACTGAATCCTACCTTGTGAGAATTTCACAGTGAGGGACATTAAGAAAAGTTGGTGATATTACGTTGGTAATAATGAATTGATACGCATTACTGTTAGGTTGCACACCCTTGTTTTCTGAAACACAAGACATATTTCAGCCTGTGTGTACCAGATATCATGCCGAAGTGTTTTAAATTGTTTTTAGGTAGATATTATTACTTATTAAAATTTCATTTAGGTGAATTATGAAGTGTTAAAATCATTTTGGTCTTGAATATAGTAAAAGAGTATTTGTCTATGTGTATGTAATTTTAGAGCACATATGCACTTTTTAACTCTGAACTATGATGGTGATCCCCTTTGTGATCACAGTTGCACCTGACTGCCGAAATGCTTAAGGGCAGAAGCTCTGTAATGCACTGATTTATGGAGTTAAGATTGACATCAAGGGCACATGAATAAGTGAGGGCCTTGAGCTCAATTTCTAGGTGAGGCTGAGCCAACAGACACATTTTTCACACTTTGAATTGTGTGATTCTACTTCTGCCAGTGCTTGGTATGTAAGCCCATGGCCTTTAAAATGAATCTTGACGTTTACCTTTACTTACATATATATCTTTTTTTCCAACTGCTATTTCAGCTTCAACGGAAAGAACCTTTGACTTGGCACAGTGGAAATGCATCCTTGTTTCAGTAAGGATTATTTGCTAATGAATGTCATACATGACTCTTTGTTTTCCATAACCACTTATTCAGAGTGAATATATATAGATATTTAATTCACCCCTTCATTGTGCTGTTCTGCTACCTGGTTGCAATATTTTCACCATATTCATATTGTTTCTCTGGATTATGATCCTTTCTATGACCTTGATTATGATTGGCCACAGAGAGGGAGAAGCCGTACTCGGCACACAACATTTTCCTAGGATGCAATATTTACCAGAAGCATTAAAAACCTCTTTGGCCCAAGTTGACACTCAGAAAATTGAATATTACAAACTTACTGCACCTAGTCCTGCATGTATCAGAGTTTATCCACATGTTTTACCCAGGTAAATTACAGGCACAGCAGTGATTAATCCATTACTCATAAATTTGACTGTTGTTGCACAGGACTAAAAATGTGGCCCCACACTGGTAATCGGGTACTCTGTCTTTTTTTGTCCCCAGGATAGTCACACTAGCAAAACGTTCCTTTTTCCATGGATTGTCACAATCTTTCTCTTCCTGCTCTGCCCACTGCTTTTTGAATTATCAGAATGTTCATATTATGCAATCGGCTTGGCACATGTCCAGTGCTTTTTATCTTCATCTGAATTATCACTCTGTCACTGTTACAGTTCAACCTTGTGATGGCCTTATTATAGCTTTCTCTATTCATCTCTTGGTTATCCCACCACTACTTGGTTCCTTTTTAATTCCCAGACAGTCACATTAACTGTATTTTTTACCAGGTCATCACACTCCACTGTGCTATTATTGTGCTCCTGAGATGCAATTTTCTTTTCTTGTATTCAGTCTTCCCCCTTGTTAACACTGAATTTACATTTGGCCCCCACGCTGGTGATTGAAGAGTCTATATGTTTGCATTCTGCTCCTAAGTATGTGATATTGTTGCACAGTCCCCATCTGCTTTCTCTCTGGATTGCTGCACTGTTGCTCTTTTAACAGTAATTTGTGGGCAGCATGTTTTTGTTGCGTGTGTTTCTTTGTAAATCATGGACACTGTAAAGGTCCCCTGTTTCTTCTGACCACTGATTTCACACCATACTAGTTAAGCGTTGCTGTATGTGTTCTCTGGTTTTTCTGCCATCATAATATTTCGTCATTACTGAGGTTGTTGTTAGCCGTAGTTTGTTCACCCTTATCTTCTCAAAGTCAATGCACCCAGACGTCAGCTGTAGATACTGCATTTAAGTATATATTACTGCGTTAAAGTTTCTCACTGTTTTCTTTGCAGTTCCTGGGGACTATCCTGAAGCAAGTCCCATACAGAGAATGGCACGTCTCATTAATGGATGAGTTCAGCCTTCAGATTCCCAGTTTCGTCCATCATGAGAATGAGGAGGTAAGTGCTCTCAATGGTCAGCATTGAACCACTGGGGAAGTCAATTTAAAGGCAGAGAAGGATAGAACTGGCTATTCCAATTGCACTGTGATAGGTAAAGTTAATTTTTATACTATGGGTACACAGGACTGGAATTGACCAGTCGGAAAAATAAAGTATGGTTCTCCCACTCCCTGTAAAACCCGACCTACTAATAATCAGATGGAGATGAACTCCATTAGGTAATTCCTCTCCACCTGGCTCGTTAGGAGCCACCACATGTCAGGGTCATACTCATTACCCCAACGGATCTCCTTCAGCTAAAAGGTATTCTATATGTTAGAGCCACTCTCCATTCAGTGGATCTGAGGTCTTATTCATGCAAAAAGTAGTTGAGGTATTGTTCCTATCAAAAAGCAAAGAAGAAAGAATGGCGGACAAAGAAGGGGGAATCCTAAGAATTATTTCCTGGTGCCCTCACACATTCATGAGGATGTCATGCATCATAGTGCACGTGCTCCTCGTAGGGTCAGCGCTGCAATGCCCCATGGGTCCCACAAAGTACCTGTGTGAGGGCATTTTGAATGTGAGTGTGGAGTGAATGTGTGCAATGAAGTGAAGGGAGACTTAAACTGTCTAAGAGATACCGAACTTGACTTTAATGTAATGGTTCCCTTGGAAGGCTTTAAAAAAACATAATTTGATAGGGGCTACTACAGGTGTGTCATGTACCCACGTAGCCTAAATATGTGAGTGTGGCCAGGTTGACATCTTTGGCCCCAAACAGCCTAAAAAAGATCCACAACACTTCTTCAGGAGCCCAAAAATGGGGAAAACCCTTCCCTACACCTAAGACGTGATATGCAATGTAGGTATTCCCCCAGAAGAAAATACCTGTTTTAAAATGTTTAAATTTATGTTCCAACCATAGGCAATAAATGATGAAAATAAAGAAAACACACAGTAAACAAATGTTTTGTATGTATGGTCCAGTACACCACCAGCATCGCTTTTTCAGCTCACTGTATCATAGTGTCTCCAAAGGTAGACATGTGCATGCTATTGTTGGTGCTGATCAGTCGCCACAACCTGAAAGATGTGAGCAAAACACACCAGTGCATACAATATAACAGAACAGGCAAGTGGACATATGTGGAATGTGTAATTGGAGTGATTGTTCTCAGGTGTGGCGTGTACTGCCCCGGGAAGGAGGGATGACCAAATGGCCAATGAGGAGAGGAGGGGCGAGCTTGAGACAATGGGAGTGAGCTCCCTCATATGCTGGTGCAGCAGAAGTAACATCCCTCAGTGGCTGCCATCTCAGAGTGTGTAGTGGTCAAATGCTGGCCAGCCCAAAGTCAACCATGTTTTTTTAAATGAGGCGTCTAAGCAGTGAAATAGGACAGTTGAATGTTTTCTTAATGGAGAGTGACAGTAAGAGAAAAGCATGGTGCACCTAAGTGCTTTAGCATATTTAGTGACAGAGAGCAAGTCAGGCGCACATAACTGCTAGCCATCCCTCATGGTGTCTGTATTCATGTTGGAAATATGGTCCTCCTCATGTAATAAGCAACATGGGTGGCCAAGTGGTCTATTCGGAATGTATTAATGGATTAGAGTGCTTGGAGAGCGCTACTAGACAAAAGGCTAATGAGGAGAAGAGAGAAGAGAAGGGGTACGCTGGTACGCTGGAGCCAAAAGGAGCAAGCCCCTCGCGTGCTGGTGTAGCAGAAGTATCATCCCTCAGTGGCAGCCATTTTGGAGTGTGTAGCGGTCAGATGCAGGACAGACCACAGTCATCAATGGTATTACTAAGGGGCAGTCTAAAACAGTTGACACACAGTAACATTTTTCTTATTGGAGGGTACTGCCTCATTGGTATCAACAGAAACATTCATGTTAATGAAGAAGAGACCCATGCCAAGTCGTAAAATACTTATCATAAGCACTGCTTAGTGTGGTGTGAGAGACTCCATAACAGGGCATTTCATATGTGACATGGTGTCAGTGGTGATATGGTAGATCAGATCACATGTATGAATAGAATGTCTGTACATCCATGTTAAGGGAGTATCTGATTTTGCTGGGGACTGACTGGGGAATTACACCTTGCACCAGGGGTTTTAATTGTTCAGACATTTGCTGTTGGTGGAGAGGCAGAAAATCCACTGTTGCTCTCTTCTGAAAAGGTTAACAGGGCCCCATGAGTTAGTTGCTTCCAAAATTGTCCACCAGAGGTCATCTGGAGAGTAATTTGAGTCGCAAAAGTGATTGGACATTTTTGTAGTTCTGAGTCTGCGGTGGATGTTGCTCCAGTTTCCATTATTCTTGGTTTGATGGCGCTTGGGGTGATTCCCACGTAATGAAGGCCACACGGACAGGTGATCAGGTAGATGCAGTTTTTTGTATTGCAGTTAGTGTGATTTGTATGTATCCAGGTGAACTTGGGACCCAACTAGACCTCTTTGTAATGTTTATAGGGGACACTTCCCATAGGACTCACAGGGATAGTGTCTTGTGACAGGTGGTAAGACCCACAAGGTATTCTACTTGTAAGACCGTTGAATGCAGGGCCTGGTGTGTACCAAGAGGTCCTTCAGGTTCTGGGTACACTTAAAAGCAAATTGTGGCCGTGGAATCTCAAGTGAACAGTGCATAAAATACCACAATGTTTCATGATGGTGCGTTTGATCTGATTGGAGTTGGGGGTGAAGATAAGGACACAAGTAAGGTCATTTCCCAATAATTGTTTTGTGTACTTTTCTCAGCTTGTTTGGTAACTCTGGATGCGCAGTACCAGGAGGACAAATTCCTACTAAGTGTTTTGCCTTGAGCACCATAATCTTTCAAAAAGCTGCAATTTCTCCAGAGACAGAGAAACGGCCCATATGGCAAGTTCTCCCATAAGGCTTTTGGACGGTGGCTATCAAATAACAGAAGACCGTTGCAATCAGTGGTATTTGTATATGTCTTAGTGCATAGGTTCCCTTCCTTAATGGAGATTAGTAAATCCAAGAATGGTATCTGCCTTGTTGAGGCAGACTGGGTGAATCTCAGGTACGGGCTAATAGTACTGATCCAGCATCCAAATTCCTGGCATGTAGTGTTATCACCTTTCCAGAAGACCAGAATGTTATCTATGTATCGTCACCACGTTAGAATGTTGGCATTGAAGGGATTAATGTCAGTAAAAATACGTTGTTCTTCAAAATGGGCCATGTATAGACAGACCAGGCTTGGGGCAAATGTGCGATGCCCATTGATGACCCTTGTTTCTGATAATAGATCCAGGTCTTGAATTTTAAAAAGTTATTATTCTACGCTATTGTGGCAAATTCGATGATAAAGTCGATCGGCGCTGCTGCTGTCCAAGTTTGTGCTCTGAGGCAGGCCTCAATGATCTCTATGGTGGCGTCTTGAGGGATGTTGGTGTACAAGGCCTCTAAGTCTAAGGTCAAAAGGAGGTTTATTTCCTGTTGATCATTGGTGTCAGCAATAAGGTTCAGCAAGTCCCTGGTGTCTTTGAGGAACAAGGGGGTCCTAGAGACCAGTGGTATAAGGTAGTGGTCGTGGAACTTACTCAAAGTATCCAATAAAGATCCAATGCCGGAGTTGATTGGCCTTCTTGTAGGGGATCTGTTTTCCTTGTGTATTGTGGGCAATATGTAAAAGTAGCGGATCCTTATTAAGGTATTCACCAGGAAAACTGCTTCATGTTTTGTGATTCAATCTTGTGCCTCCGCCATCATGACCATGGATTGAATTTGTTTCATCAAGGTCTTAGTTGGATCTGAGCTCGCTGATGTAGGCCTTCTTGGTTGTAATCGGTGATGTCCATCACAACAATCGCTCCACCCTTGTCTGTTGATTTGATCACGATCAAGGCTTTAACTGATCTGCGTTGTTCTGGATGACAAATTGTTAAAGGACCTAGGAGCTCTTTTATGTGCAGTCTTCTTCAGTATGGCTTTTTCAAAGGTGAGGACCTCACTGGGTGTCATGGCTGAAGTAGGTGTCAACTCAGATAGAATCTGTAGTCCTGAGTCCTAACTGTCAGGGGTTTTCCTGTTTTCCTGTCCTGAAAAAAAGCCCAAAGGCGAACTTGCGGAAGAACTGGTGATTTTTGCTTATGAGGCGGAATTGGTCTTCCAAAGAGGTGGGCACAAATACAAGGCCTTTGCGCAGTACTGCAATCTCGTCTTCGGTCAGAGCCCTCTTTGAGAGGTTAATGACTGGTCTTCCTTGGCCGACTCACTCCTGGTCTGCATCTTGGTTTCTTGTCGTGTACAGTGCACTTGTGTGTTGCCTCCTCTTCTTCTTCCTCTGCTCCCACCCAAAAAAGGTTTGGCAAAGGGGTAAAGGGGTGTTGGAAGAAGGGCTGTGGTGGTTGGGGGGACATCTGGAATCCAGGGTAACACATTTGTGGGTGTGTTGAAAAGGGGGGTATTGGATATCCAAACATGGATGGTGGGTTAACCTTTACCCATCGGTTCCCATTGCTGCCCCAACTGTCATTACTCAACATGCTGTTTGAAGAATGATGTGTCCTGGGAGATGTGATAGAACCTTCATCTGAAGAGAGCTTATGCTGCATGAGGCAATCCTTGTGCTCGTTCATCTGTGCATTGATCTCCAAGAGCTGTGAATTGAATGCTGAGATACTGATCCCAGCTTTCAGTACAATCCCTGCAATGTTGATTTTGATGATGAGTGCATCATACAGGAATTTGGCCATGTTGATGATAAGAATGAGCCAGTAATGTGTGTATTCCATGTAATTTGTGACCATTCTCGTCTGAACACCACATCATCAAGAAACAAGTGTGGTGCTGCAGTCACTAAGAGCCCGTTGTTGGGTACTATATTGGCTCTAAGGTACTCTGTTATGATGGCAGCTATCATGGCTATCTTAACTTATTGCTTCTTTAGGGCTGTGATGGAATTCCAGTCATCTTCGTGGTTGCCTGTCGGTGTACTACTGTATGCCCTGAATAAGGATGGTGTTTTTAAAATCCAGAGTTATCAAATTAGCTGAGGAAAGGGCACAGAACAATCACAGGAAAGCTATCTTGGAGACCAACACAAGGCCCACTGAAGATGTCCTTACTTATGTGACCACCTTCACCTCCAACTCCGATCAGATCAAATGCACCATCATGTAACATTGGGGTATTATATGCACTGGGTCCCATTAGATTCCACAGCCACAATTCACTTTTAAGTGCACCCAGAGCAGCCTGAAGGACCTCCTGGTATACACGAGATCCCATGTTCAACAGTCCCACATGCAGAAAACCTTGTGGGCCTTACCACCTGTCACAGGACACTATCCCTGTGGGTCCTGCTGGGTATGTCCACTCACTAAACATTCCAAAGAGGCCAAGATGAGCCCCCAATCACCTGAATACAGGAAGGTCACACTAACTGCAATACAAAAAAAACTGTGTTGACCTGATCACCTGCCCGTGTGGCTTTCATTACATGGAAATGACCATGAGGGCTATCAAAGCAAGAATATTAGAGCACCCTAGCAATATCTGCTGCAGACACAGCACTACAAAAATGTGAAATCACTTTTGTGACTCAAACCACTCTCCAGATGACCTCCAGTGAACAATTTTAGAAGCAACTAGCTCATGGAGCTCTGTTAGCCTTTTCAGAAAGGAGCAACAGTGGATTTTCTGCATCTACACCAACAGCAAAGGTGCGAATGATGAAATCCTTTGGTGCAAGATGTAATTCCCTAGTCAGTCCCGTGCGGCATCAGATACTCCCTTACCATGGAAGTATTAATATTCGCTTCTTACATGGGATCTGATCTAACATATCACCACTAACACCATGTCACATGTTGGACGCCCTGCTATGGAGTCTCACACATCACACTAAGCCGTGCTTATGATAAGCATTTTGCAAATAGGCATGGCCTCTTCTTCATTAACACAAACGTTTCTGTTGATACCAATGAGGCGGTACATCCCCCCATGAAAACATTAAACTGTCTTAGTCTCCTGTTTTAGACACCGCTGTACTAATACCATTGATGACTTTGGGCACTTGACTGCCACACACTCCAAGATAGCTGCCACTGATGGATGATACTTTCACTACACCAGCATGCGAGGGTTCGCTCCTATTGGCTCGAGCATGTCCCTTCTCTTCTCCTCATTAGCCATTGGCCCAATAGTGCTCTCTAAGCATCCGAATATAATGGGAATAGACCACTTGGCAGCCCCATGTTACTTTTTAATGAGGGGGCCCATATTTCCAACAAGTACGCAGATGTCAATATGCCTAGATTCCACCATGAGGGATGGCTAGAGGTTATCTGCGCCCGGCTTTCTCTCTGTCACTATATATGCGAGAGCAATTAGGTGCACCATAGTTTTCTACTGCTGTCCCTGTCCATTAAGAAAACATTCAACAGTCTCAGTTTACTGCTAATATGCCGCCTTTCAAAACCATTGTTGACTTTGGGCTGGCATGCATTTGACCACTACACATTCTGAGAAGGTCACCACTGAGGGATGATACCTCTGTTACACCAGCATGTGAGGGGCTTGCTCCTATTGGATCAATATCACCCCTCCTCTTCTGTCCTCATTGTCCATTTTGTCATTACTCTTGGCCTGCGGCCGCACGCACACCACCTGAGATCAATCACTCGAATTACCCTCACCTTAAAACACGGGTCTTCTCCTCTGCTGAGTCTCTATCCAGGTGACCGGAGGAAGGTAGGTCTCTTGCACTCTCTGCGCAGAAACCACATGAGTACGGTTGCTTCTCTTGAACCATAAGGTCATTTGGGTCCCCTTGATTTACTGTTTCTTTATGCTGAGTATCATTGCTCTTTCCACAGTTAGCAGCTGAGCTCTACCCTCCGCTTTTGACCTATGGGCATTATAGATTAATCCAAAGGGTAAGACATGTCATTCACACCTGAGCACAACTAATCACTTATTATACTCTGTGTAACACCATCACAGATCGGTTTTATGTTGTTTGTTAGACCAATGTTCACCTGCCTGTTCTGTTAAATGTGATGTATCAGCGTATGTTTCACTTCTTTCACGTTGTAGCAACTCATCAGCGTCAACAATAGCATGTGCATATCTACCTTAGGAGACACTATGATACAGTGTGCTGGAAAAGCGATCCTGGTCTGGTGACCCATTGGACCATACATTCAAAACATTTGTTTTCTGTGTGTTTTCTCTATTTTCTCATTCATTTTCTAGGTTGGATGATCAATTTTAAATTTTTTGAACAAGGTATTTTCTTCCAGGGGAATACCTACACAGCATATTACGTCTTAAGTGTGGGGTAGGTTTATCCCCCTTTTCTTTTAGGTCCTGAAGGAGTAGCGGAGATCTATTTTGGGCCATCAGTCGTGAAATATGTCAACCTGACCACACTCACAGGATACATCATGTCCCTGTAGTAGCCCCTACCAAATGATGTTTTTTTAATCCTTCCAGGAGAACCAACACATTAAAGTGCAGTTCGGTGGGTCTTAGACAGTTTTAGTGTCCCTATATTTCACTATACACATTCACTCCACCCCATACATTCAAAACGCCCTTACACTGGTGCATCTCATCAGACGGCAAAAAATAAAAGATCTCCGCTAAAGCGACCCTTTGTGGAACCCTACGAGGAGCAAGCCCGAAGATTATACATTACATCCTCATAAATGTGTTAGGGTACCAAGAAATAATCCTTAGGATTCCTGCTTCTTTGCCCACATTTTTTTCTTCTTCACCTTCTGGAAGGAACAGTACCTCCACTGCTTTTTGCATTAGCACTTTCTGAGCCTAGGTACTGGATCTTTACTGGCTCCCATACCCCCCTTTTCATTGTTTTGAGTCATATTCATGGCCATGTACAAATCTTTACAATGTCCATAAGATATAACATAATATTACATAATAAACATTTCTCTCAACTCATTAAAAGCTATTTCAAAGTGAGAAATGACGTGTGTAGAGTTGAATCAAAGATGAATGCTCCTCTATAAGTAAGACTCTCATAGAGTGGGCATGAGTTGCTGTTTATTCTGAACTCGGGCTGTTTTTAATTCACTCCCATATCAGGGTTTTATTTTCCGGTGCCTCGGTAAGTGCCTCGCCGCCTGTGATGATACTGCGCCGATCCTACCCTTCCTTCGAAGCATGTTCTTATCTGCCCGTTTCGTCTTAACTCCTAACCATTCAGTAAGTATCAAGTGTATTTCTTATAATAATCATAGATCTATTCCCCTGAGGTAAAATGTCACCCTGTAATATCAGAACAGACACATGTTGAGAAGGAAGTCATATGGGACTGAGGAGCATCTAGGTGAACATCGTTCAGGTTGTAACTTCATTAAAGGAGCTTGACGGTAAATTAATGATGACAGGTGAAACATTCCTCACTCAGCACTTCCTCTCATCCAAAAGTGTGATATCTACTCCATGGATAGCCAAATCATATCAGACTGAAAACCCTCCACAGAGTAGATGAGGACTAAGCTAGCAGAAACTAGACGAATAGTTCCTTTGTACAGGTGACCACTGCTGCATTTCATCAGGGATAGTTAGGTGCCTCTTTAGGGGATCTCTCCTGATAGATGCAAGTGATTGAATAAGATTAATCAAGTTTAATCAATGCAGCAGACAATGCAGAGGAAGGTCTAAAGCTATATAAAAGCTTTGAAATTATTCTCTCAGAGAGACCTACTAAAAAGACAACAGAGCTGTCTGTTTCTACCTGTTTTCAGGGGGGGTTCTCAAGGATTGAAGGACAAAACAGAATCTGGTGTAATCTCGGCACAGTAGACTTGAGGAAGAAAGGATAAGCCCCCCTGCTAAAGAAATATCACTCCTTCGTCACAAAGAAGGCTTGTGAACTGAACTTTCCTTGCAGTTCCTTTATATGAAACACTAGAAAGAGAACCTAGTGACGGAACACAGATAATGACTGAACTCTCATCTTATTATCCAAAGATGCTTCTTCAGTCCCATGGTAAGAACACTCCAGCATAGTTGTATAAGAGTATCCTTAAATCATACTTTCTGTGCACTGAATATATTTGCTTTAGTAATGGAGAATCACTCGCCAATGCCAGCTGTAAACACTGAAGATCCAATCAAGAACCCCATAATTAGCCTTTCTTGCTAATATGGAATCTCTTGTCCTAAATATCTGTGTTTGGTTAATGACTCCCTGAGACTGTGAGTTGTCTTTCACTCTTTGCAGGATATAGTAATCGGCTTTCAAACATGTGCCAGAGTTCATGAATTCGAATGCCGTCAAGTACTTGAAGAGTTCAAGGGTTCCCTTTTTGCTACTGAGCTGGTAAGAACCATGCATCTCTTTCTGTGTCGTATTTTGAACTTTCCTCAGCAGCGGCAGTTCACGTTTGCAAAAGTGTATTTTACAATTAGATAAAACTTTACAAGAAAGAAAAGCAAATATATGTCCAAAGACTTATGCGGTCTACAATACCGAAAACAAAAATGTATCAAATAGATGGCCAGTGCAGCCTCCCGAGCCTGATGTGTATATAACATTTGTTAAAAAAATATTGAAATTTGTTTAGAACATTTATTTTGAAGGCACTTATGATACCAAATGCAACAACCTCCTAAATTCACCATAAATGCCAAGCAATTCAACCTTTACTTCCTCCATTGCATTACTTATGACTGCAGAAGTGATAGAGCACAGACGGAAAGGCCGCTCTCCAAGACAACTCACATTTAGAAATGTAGGTGTTCAATAGAATACCGGGTCTAAGACCATGCCCTGGACTCAAGAGTGGCAGGGTGCTCAGGATCAAATGTCAGGCATGGGTAAAGGCTGGGCTCTGCATTC
Source organism: Triturus cristatus (assembly GCF_964204655.1). NCBI lineage: Eukaryota > Metazoa > Chordata > Amphibia > Caudata > Salamandridae > Triturus > Triturus cristatus. The sequence goes on along the minus strand of NC_140582.1, from coordinate 79,975,866 downwards.
GCAGAATACATTGTTAGACCTGTCAGTCTTTGGCAGTTCCCTCCTCATATTATTATTTTTTTTTCTTGTCCCTTCCCCTTCTCATTTTTCTGTCTACCAAACTTTTTGGGTGCTGATGTAGAGGTTCTGGACGCTTCACCCTCAATACCTGAGGGGGAGGCGCAAGGTGCTCCGCTGAGGAAAACTAGAGAAGGGAGGTGAGCTTCACAAAATGGTGGCACCAACTGTCACCTCAGCACCTGGACCTTGACTGCCATGGGAGGTTCTGGAACCTTCTGGGCCCCTCTGGCAAGTCAGGCCCAAGGTGATAAATAGAGGTGACAGGGGGGCGGCCATTTTAGAGCAGAGCAGGGCAGCCAGCTAGCCAGGAGTCAGGCACCTGAGTGGGGAGGTGGCTGCGCTAGTCAGGGAGTGACAGGTCTCTAGGCCTGCGGTGTTTTCCCTTGCCAGTGATAACCCCCCCCCCCAACCTGTTGACCGGTCCCTGGGTGCTGCCAGTGGTTTCAGTTATCCCAGTATCTGTGGAGGACTTGAAGAGGAGCGAAGCCCTGATCCCTTCGTTCTGAGGAAGGGCCATTGCAGGGGCCTAGTGCCTGACAGCTCCGCTGTCGCCTGGGATAGTCTCCGTTAACGATGCTGGGAATGGTGTGTGTGCCCTTGGCCTGAGGGTCCTAACAGTTCCAGCACTGGTGCGTGAGAGGAACGGCACCGTGTCACTGCCATCTCCCCTCCTTCCCGAGTGCTGCTCTCTATCTTTGGTTGCCTCCCCGAGTGCCGGGTTCCTGTCAGCGGGATATCGGGAAGACTGGAAATTGCCCCAAACTCACCGCCGCTGCCCGAAGGAGCTGCAACTGTCTGGGGGAGCTGGCCGTCCCGGTCGCGTACCTCGCGTCAGCTGAGGAGAATCCCCTCCGTGGAGGCACCGGCGGCCGTAGCAGAGTCGAGGTAATTCCTTCCTATCACGTGACGGGGGCGCCGGCCGTGTCATAGGCCTCGCCCCCGCCCTCGTCCTGCCTCCTTCGCCCTCGTCCTGCCTCCTTCGCCCTTGTCCAGCCTCCTCCACCCCTCGTCATCACTCCCCGCGAGCTGTGCCGCTCTAGCGGGGGTGAAGCGGCTTCAGGGCTTTCCGGGCATCGGCGAGACCAGCGCAAGGGCCCCGGAGGGCCGAAGAGCACAGGTAAAATCCCCGGGGAGGGGGGCGGAGAATTCATCAGCGCGGGAGGGCTGCCGAGAAGGCTCCAGTCTCTCCAGAGGCAGCCCCGCATCCTCCCCTCCCCGGGAAAGACTGGGACTGGGCCACGAGTGCCTAAGGAGACACCGGGAGGAGTGGGACATTGAAGGCCTTAACGCCACCGAGCGTGTGAGGCGGGGAAGAGCCATAGGCAATCGCTAAAACCCCCCCTCTGACTGTATAATCTGGAAGCCATACGCCAGGCTGCACCCCTCACAAGGGGGAAAAAGCCCCAGTTGCCGTGTCCCTATTAAAGCGGGTTAATGACATGTTCTTACTATAATGAATTCATACCAAAGTATACTTAATGATATGCGCGTACAATGAGGAATTCATGCTAGGATATTCCTAATGTCATGCTCGTCCTAGGAGGGCTTCATGCCAGGTTATATTGAATGAAATGTTCGTGCTATGATGAATTTATGCTAAGTAATTTCCAATGAAATGTTCGTGCTATGATGAATTTATGCTAAGTAATTTCCAATGAAATGTTCGTGCTATGATGAATTTATGCTAAGTAATTTCCAATGAAAGGTTCGTGCTATGATGAATTTATGCTAAGTAATTTCCAATGACATGTTCGAACTATGATGAATTCATGCCAAGTCAGACTTAATGTTGATCTGTAAGGGCCAGTTGTGTTTTAAGAGTTAGAGGAACGTTCCAAGGAAAACGAAATGGAATGTCTCATGTTGTAATGTAAAAGTGAACATCCAATTTTAATGAGATAAAGTCTTGGAGTAATCTTCAAAGTTTGATCGGTGTAGTGTCCTTTCTTTTGAGTGGCGCTGCGCAGGATTGCGAGCTGGGTAGGATGCAAGCATGAGAGGCCAAGTGGAGATGTAAGTCTGTTGACCTGAGCCAAGCTACCCCCAGGACATAGGTCCAACATACATAATACAGCTACATTGAGGAAAGGGACGGGTATAAGTGCATATTCCATAGCACACAGCTTACTGTGTTCAAAACTGCTGCTGAGATAGTGACTGGCCCTGGCCAGGAGGCAATTGGTACTGGCCCTGGTTTGTTGTGTTACAGGATTACCTGTCCTCTCTTTTGGCAACGTGAACAACCCACCCTGACACATGGGTATGGCAATGTGATTGCATTATAGGGGCAGTGAGCATACTTCTGATAGCGCCCAATACTATGTTGGCTGAAATACTGCTTCCAAGTTATTAAAATCAAATAGGAGCGCTTAGTCAGATTTAATTGGAAGCAAGCCTGCCTATAAGACCCGGCAGTGAGATCATAGATGGGACTAAGAGGGGCTGCAAGCAAGATGGGGAAACTTGGGGTATAAGCTGCAGAGGGCTGCATTCTTCTCTGCAGGTTTTGTCCTCACCCAGCAGAAACACTCAGTTTACTTGTGTACTTTCTTTTTGGTCTCCTCCTTTGACTTTGTGCACATGTTCATGGTTAACAGGGTGAACACCGTAATAATGACAAATTATGTTTTTTTATAGGTCTTGTAGCTGTATTTTTGTCATTTCATAGCGTTGCCACATGTCTTTAAGATACTATTTTTTTTAAATTAACAACCCAGGCACAAATAAATATCACGTAGGCCTAGGGCTTTAAGTGGGCTGGGTCTTGCCGGTGCACCAGCTGTTCTTTAAAGCATATGCTCTCGGGCTCTCTATTTGCCCACACCCTCCAGGCAGAGACCTCCGTTTTGTCTGACTCCTATTTTCACTGGAATGTCTGCTCTGATCCCACTGCTTGAAGAACTAATGTTCATTGTTGCTGGGAAGCGTGGCTCTTTTTCCAGTGCAGCACACTGTGCATAACAGCAAGGCACTTTCTAATATAATGCAGAGTACATCATTTCAGTGTTCACCACAAATGACATTAACTTGCATTGTCCTCTACTAGAGAAGGTTTCTACCCTCCATGGGCTTGTATAATTTTACAGTCAAGGCAACTATGATACTTACATGCTGTTGTAACACAAAAGGACATATTCCCCAGCCAGGGCACTTCAAGGCTACGTTATGCTGTTCTCTTTTGTTATCTGTCAGTTCATATAGAGCAAACTTTGTCCGAGGGCACTAAAGCACTTTACATGTAAACCATTTGTTTTTACGTGACAACAGTTTTGCAGGAAGAAATGCTTTGAGCGTGTAATCACGCCGGGAAACCTCTTGGGGTAGCTGTGCGCCTTACAAATTCAAAATAATAATAATAATAATAATAATAATCGAGGTATTGGAACATGTATTTTGTTAAACGCCAATGTTGCTAAAAAGAAGCCGCGCTGAAAAAATTGTTATGAGAGAAAGGCAAGGGCTTTACTTGAATATCCTTCTTTAAACACAGGAAAAAACAGAAGGTGGCCTATTTAAAGAGAGAAAAGACTTAAAAGGAAACAAATTATTTGAAAAGGACCGAGCATGTTTACCCTCAGATATAGCCAACAGAAATACATACCACTGACAAAGCTGACAGCCTTGGCTTGTTGTATATGTAATGTCATTTCCTGAATTATATATCTGGATGCAATGACAGAAACACCAAAATACCAGTTGCGCGGCACACTATGCAAAAGCACATGTTTTTAGCGTACGTGTTTTAAGCCACGTGCTTATTTATATCTGCCTCGCCCCTTTGAGAGACCCACCAGTGTTTTCATTCCACATAGGCCCTTTGTCCCAGGCCAGGGTTTATGTCACAAAGCACGCGCCAAACAGTAACTTGCTACATTAATTTTTTTTTCTTTCTGAGCGTGATGAACTGGCAACTGTGGTAAACATTTATGAACGTGGCAATTCAGCATTATTCACAGCTGGGTGAAGCATAGTGATATTTTGTTGGATATTTGCATAATGCACCCTGGCAGCTGGGGTTGTTGCAAATTGCCGGGGGCTTTGTTTCAATTATTTTGTGGCTGATCTTGTTAATTGTTCTCTAATTCTAACTCCTGTGGCCTTGAACCCCTCACTCTGCAGTAGAACTGAAAGTGCGAGCGATTAATTGTCCCTTGCCAGCGCCCACCTGGGCTATCTGCAGGTAGGGCCTTTCAGTGCATAGCGTGGCCACACTGAAGCAGCCTCTCACTCTGTGTGCCGCCTGTTCAATAGAATGTGAACATCGGCTACTTTTCTTAGAAAGTAACTGTGGGTCAAAAGGTCGGAATGTGTATGGAAATGAGTGGCAAACTGCATAGTACCACACTATAAACATTTTGGCAACAGTGAAAGTCGTTTCACAATCGTTATCTGATCTGAAGAAACCTGCTACATATGTTTCTTTTCTTAAATAGGATTTTACTGTAATTGCATGTACAGGTGATTTTCCTAGGATTACATTTGTACATGTGTGCTGCTTTCATGAGCATTCTCCCAAGGGCAGGATGACGTTGCATATCTATTAGCACTCATAATTTCTGCATCTACATCGTGGCCAAAGCACACGCAGCCATTTTCTTTGTCGGCAATACTGCTACCACCGATTTATAAACCACAATATCTGCTTGGTCACTCTATATTGTTCTCTGCCTCACTCTGAGAACGCAGAAGAAAACACATGTGCGCTGGCACAGGCAAAGCATTTCAGCGCTATTCAAGTATCTCTCTGATGGTAAACTACAAAGCTAGATGAAGTGATGTTTTTTAAGTCTCTGGCTGTCTCAAATTGAGACATACTGCATCTAGTATATGGGTTTCCGCCTGTCCATAGACTTCCCATTTGCTGCCACCATTGTCCGCATAATTCCACAGCACACCATGCCACATATTTCCACTACACAACTTCGCACCACACCACACAATTCCACAACAAAGAATTCCAATCTACCACATCTCTCACTTGCACTGTCCCCAACCCTGTCATCTCTCCCTTACACAACCACTGCCCCCTCATCTCACTCTCATGGTACCCCTTCTCATCTCGCAATACCACTGCCCCTCTCATCCCTCCCTCAAACTCCCTGTCTCCTCTCTATACTGCCTGCTCACAAAGGCTACCTTCCTGTACCATCTCACGCTCTGCACTGGTCCAACTCTCGCCTCCCCCCATGTGGGCCCCTTCTATTCGTACCTCTATCTCTCTCTGTGTCTTACTTTCTCGCACCTCACGCTCTGTTCCCACCTCTCTCACATGGTTCACTTCAAGTCTTCAAGCACAATATCTTTCCTGGCCTTTAAAAAAATTTCCGGCCCTCAAACCCACGCTCTCCTCCTCTTCTTCGGGTGTATTCTGCGTGCACATGTGCTCCCGCTTTATGCATCTGTGGCTTGCTCTCCCCTTCTTTCTCACACACGCTTTCTGCTCCTCTATCTCAAATTCAATCATCACTTCGTGAACAAACTACCTATTCCTGTGTATCTTCCTTTCTATCTATTCTGTGCAGCTCTCACCCCTTTCTATTCACCATGCCACATCATTCCACCACAGAAATACACCATACAATTCCATCCCACACAATTCCACAACTAACAATTCCAATACAACCCACATAATTCATCTCAACACCACATACATCAACTACACTCCAAACCAAGACACATAGGTAAAAGACGTTGTCATTTACAACGTCAATAGCTCTAACTCTCGCAAAACTAAGACCTATTGTATTGCAAAATGTTTGTTAAATTATCCAAGCCAATAACTGCACAGGTCTCTGTTTATTGACTGAGGGGTATGATAGGGGTGATGAAGATGCTCAGCGGCTAACAAAAGCAAGGCAATGAAATGCTCAGACTAGATGAATAGTTTAGAAAAATGCACCAGCACCAAAAAAGGTGGTGCCTACCTTAACCAATAGCTGTCAATCCAGAAACATGAACTATGATTCTCTAAGAATTACGTCATCCACAACAGCAGTCCCAGCTCTTTCTAGGTAACCTAACACTCTCTACTGACATTGCATGTATTTATGCATAGATATTTCTATAATCTGAACATCACAAATATTGGAGTGTTGATGGATGGGCCAGCCCATCAAATAATGTACTCCATTTGGACAGGACAGTGGAGGCATGTACTCCACTGCCCTGGCATACATACAGCCCAACATATTGAGGGATTTCTGCCAGCCTGAAAATTCCATGCTAGTTTGTAGGACTTGAGTCGATAACATCAAAAGTTGTGGGAAAATCCAGCTCGCACAACTGCAGGGTTGGCTTTGACACTGAAGTGAACAGATTAGTGGCGTTTCATTGCTGCATTTCACCCTGATTCGAGAGCCGCTATTGGAGAAAAGGCAATTCTTGTTGATTTGTCCTGTAGCTGGATAGTAATTTCTGTCTTTTAAAAAAAAAAAATTTGCATCGTCATCCACCCCATGCTCCCCTTGCACAACAACCCATTAAGTTCCAGAATACCATGAAGTAGACCCCACTTAAGTCAACTGAGACCAGTCCGGTAAACTATGGATGGATCTGTGCTCCAGACAACTGTGTGCTTTTCCCCAAGAACTTCCTATGGGTTGTCTGCTCTGGGTATTTTTTACTGCTCTTTCCACTGTCCCCAGATGCTAGCATACTTTTGTGGGCATCCTCTGGACCTATACACTGCTTCCTTAACTAAAGAGCAGTAATCCACCCCTCTTAGCCGTTTTGAGATTGGGGGGCCTCATGGGTGTCCAATGGCCCGCTATGTGACGTTTAGCCAAAACACAACCTATCCCACCCATCAGTTTTTGTCCCCTTACCCATCCCATCAGTGGAATACTTCCATGATTCCCAATACAGGGCTGCGTTCTATCAGAAATCGGCATACCATGTCTAGGTTGGAGGAAAGCAGGTTCCAACACACCTGAATCACCCAGCATTCCTATACCACATGCATAAGAGAACCTCTGGCCTGTCCGCAACTGAGATATTCAGGGCCACTGTCGCTCCCCATCCTCCACAGTCTGTCAGGGGTGTAATACATTCTATGAAATTATTTAACCTGGTCTAATCTCAAGAGAGGCAATATTTTCAATTCTCCAGTTGCCATTGTTTGCCTCAATCCATTTGTTATCATCCAAGGGCCGCAGGTCTGATTCCTTTCTTTCCTGTTTAGCAGGTCTGGAACGTTTATCACCAGAGTTCTGTATAAGCAAGATCTGTCCTTCCTACCAATAGCTGACAGCATGAGTCAGATTTCTTATGGGCTGTACTCTGTGAGAGCTGATATGTGTGCCTTGTGCCTGACCGGCAATTGGTAATTGTGATTATGCATCATTAATTAAAACCGTTGCATACACATAGCATAAGTGAATAAATAAGATTGATTGTGTTAAATAGCAAGGTTAAAATGAAAGTTAAAAGGGCCTTATTTGTCCAATTATGTCCATTTAGTGAGTCTTTGGGTTAAAATCGAAAGAAAGCTATTCTGTGCTCCATTTGTCCTTTCTCGTGCTGATGTTGTTTTGCCTGAAAGGGAATCTTGCATAGATTTGCATATAAATAGATCTTGTGCGAAGTGCCGCTATGCAGACAAGGCTTATGAGATTCGTGGGACAAGTGTCTCCTATGATGGTCTTTCTGCTAAGCAGTCCTTTGTTGTGTGTTGGTTGTATTGTAATGCTTATTGGAGTTGTGCGATGTGCCGGGCTAGAATGGTTCTAACTTCAGTCTCTTCTCTGCAATATCTAGAAATGTTGTAAATCGACAGGTCAATTGCACGTTGACAAATATGAAGCAAATCAGCACTGCCGGTCTGTAGGAACGAATCTCGTATAGATTAAAAAGAGGTAGCAAGAGTTGACATTCTTGTACTAGGCTTTTGCAGTTGCAAATTATGTGCGCGAGATCTTCTGTTCCGAGGCTACATAGTTGACCGATGTTGTCTCTGGGTTTCATCTTCCATGGTGGAAGGTGGGGTAAGATCGGCATTATACCTATCCTGTATTGTAAAAATGTCTCTTTCAGATGGATATTGAATGCATAACTAAAGATTTTTGGTAGTTTGGCTGCTGCATAGTTGTTTAGTACGTACCAGGCATGTACTCTCTTCGCAAGTGCAGGCTTATCTTCTTCCAATGACAGTGCTTTGATGGTCTTGTTAACCACTTTCTTGAAGCTGGTGTGGGACGCTGATGTTGCCCATAGGTTCTCCAGACCAAGTTCACTTAGGGAGTCTCTAAGATACGTTCCCACCGGTAAGTTCTTTCTTAGTGATAGTTCAACCCAAAGTTGACAGGTCAGTGTATCTTGCTCTGCCCCTCTGATCTTGTGTCAGCATTTTATAAATGCACCCCTTCCGGCCAGTAAATGCTTCTGTAACCCAAAATCTATCCTTATTTGGGCTGGGGAGGTGTATTTTGAGAGGCTGAAGATTTTCCTAAACGATCTGGGTATTATTTTTCCACACTGGTGGTGTCTCTTCCTCTTATTGCCTCGCTCTCGTATGTTATCGTTGGAAGGAGTTTGGCTTGGATAACCGCTAATAGAGGGCTCAGAGAGGGCCCAGCAATCACTTTTTAAAATGTTTTCTAGGCAAAGGATATTGTATTACCTTTATTGTTTCAGTGTTTCCATATTAGGGTTGAAAGAGCCTTTGTTATCTAGTAGAACACCCAAGTATTTGTATTCCTTTGCTGATTCTAGTCGGGGTGTGTCTAGAAGCCTAACCGGTGCATGTCAGCGCTCTAAGAAAAGAAAGAACTGGGATATGTGTAAATTGTATTCAGCTTTGAGTGGGTCATAGAACATCATATGGTGTGTCTGCCAGACATCTCCCAATTTAGGGATCCCAAACTTATCTCAGTGCCCTGGACCCCTACCATTTCCAATAGCCATGTACTTATCCACAGTGGCTTATTCCTAGTGGGCACCCTCCACTATCCTACCCACTGCAGAGCCTCTTTCCAGCCAGCTAATCACGAGAATGGCTAAAATAGCCAGGAAAGTGGGCAGGGGGATCTCCCCATGCAGCCAAAACCCTGGGTCCTGCCCGGTTAAGAGAGTCCCCTCGAGTCTCATAGCTGGGTCCCCCCGATCCCCAAAGATCCAGTCATTAACCGCAAGCAGGTGGACTGACTAGTAATACAGTCTGATGTCCACTGCCCCTAGTCCGCCATCATAAGGGGATTTTATGCACTTCTTATGGGAGATTCACAGCGCAGATCCTCCCTACTTTTCTCTATTGATGTTGGCTGGTAGGGTTGTAAATTAATGGGTACAGATTTTGTGGGGCTAGTGTTGCAAAACTTATAACAACTATGGCAAGGCCACCATTTTGAAGAGGGCTATATGCCCCATAATGATTGGGGGTGGGAGCTCCATCTTGCCATATATCCCTTAAATTTGCGTGTCGAAGGGGTGATTTTCCTGTCCCAGTGTTCCTGTAGGTCTCTTGATATGCGCATGCTCAAGTGTTAGACATTGGGTTTCTGATTGGCAAAAGTAGGCACCCTGTCGAAGCAGAAGCCATAATCCCTGTCAGGGTAAGCTAGATACACACTTAAAGATAACCTGTGCTCACCCTCTCGTGAGGCTTATCTAAAGAGTCAATGTGTAAAGTATTTGTGCAACACACACACAGTAACACAATGAATACACCACAAAAAGACCCCGAACAAGTTGGGAAAAAGCAGGATATCATATTAGATACAAAATAAGACCAAAATGACAAAAATCCAATGTACAGACGTTGAGATATTGAATTTTAAAGGCATAAATGCAGTAAAGTGCTTAAAAGCAAGTCACGCTAAAAAGGTTACTTTAAGTTGTGCTGGACCAGGTCGAAGTCAAATATCAGGTTGACCACATGGAAGCGCAGGCCAGCTAAAGGAGCCGCGCAGGACCCAGTGAACAAAGCACCATTCCTGGTCGCAAACAGTGAGATGTGTCGATCTGTGCCATGTAGCGAAGGCGATGCGTCAGTCCGGAAGACGGGTGCTGGAGTCAAGAGGTGTCGAAAAATTGTTGCATCGGATTCTACCACGCATTCGAGGGGATGCATCAATCTCACCAAGCAGCAGCCGTGGTGATACGCTGTCTGATGAATCGATCTCTGAAGGCAAAGTGCTGGTTTCGATGTGATGTGCTCATTTTACTTGCGCAACTGGATCGATGCACCCGTTCTGCTATACACAGACAGAAGATGCGTCAAATTCCGTGCTGCAAGTATCTGGCCCACATACAGTGAGTTCAGGCGCAGTGGTAGGGGTAGAAACTTTGATATCCCTGAGTCTCAAGCAAGAGGAGGCAAGCCAACAAGCTCTTGGAGATCACTTGGAGGGAAGGTATAGTCCAGCTCTCCTTCAGCAGAGTGAAAGAGCAGCAGTCAGCAGGGCAACACAAGAGAAAAGCAAACCTTCTAAGCCTGCAGTCCAAAGATTAGTTATTTGAGCAGCACAGCAGTCCTTGTAACAGAGATTCAAGTTCAAGATCCAGAAGTGTCTAATTTGGGGGGGGGGGCAGAAATCCAGTACTTATACCCAAAAGTACCTTTGTTGTGGCGTGGGGTGACTTCAAGGCAGCTCTCTGAAGTGCACATGTTCCTCTTACAGGCTAGTCCTGTCTGCCAGGCTATCTGTGGGGCGTAATCAGTCCTTTGTGTGGGGACAGAATGCTAACTATTAAAGTGAAGTTTTAACCTCTCCATTCCATTCAGCCCAGGCAAGGCCATCAGAATGCAGATGTATGTAGATGGGTACTCAAACACACCTATCCTTCCTGTGTTGTGGCTGTCTAGAGGGAATGCACAAAGGATAGCTGTCCACCACCCCAGACATGTATTGGAGACGGGTTGTCAGGCACACAAAGCAGTAAGTGCAGAGAAATGTCCACTTTCTAATAGTGGCATTTCTAAAATAGTAATGTTAAATTCAACTTCACAAGTAAGTAGAGTTTATCACTACCATTCCAAACATATGAAACAGGAAACAGCTACTCCTCTCTGATCAGGGATTATAGCTTAAAAAGTGTATTAAGGAATTCCTGATGCTAATCTATGAGAGGAGTGGGCCTCACAGGAGTGAAAAATTAAATATGCTGTTTTTTACTACCAGGACATGTAAACCATAAAGTAAATGTCCTACCTTTTGCTTACATACCACCCTGGCCTAAGGCCTACCTTAGGGGTGACTTATATGTAATAAAATGGGAGTTTGAGGCTTGGAAAGTAGCTTTAAATGCGAAGTGGCAGTAAACGTCCCACAAAGGCACTGCAGTGGCAGACCGAGATTGGTTTGACAGGCTTCTTCTGTTGGTGGGACAATCATGGCTGCAGCACACTAGCGGCATTAATTTACAGAGGCTGGGTATATGGTATACCACCTTACAATGGACGTACAAGTAAATTAAATAGGTCAATTAAGCATACACCAATTGCACACATGTTTAGGGAAGAAGCACATGCCCTTTGGCACTGATTAGCAGTGGCAAAGTGCTCAAAGTCCTAAGGCCAACAAAAGATTCAGCAAAATGTGCAGCCAAAAAGATTGGGGTAAGACCACCATAAGACTGACAAGTCTAACACCAAGTATTTAAATGCTCCAGATCGGCGGGGAGTCTGGAAGTAACTCTGGCGGAGAACCCACCATAGGGTTTATGGCTGATTTCCCCCAGGTCTCCCTCAGGCCTGACATTTCTTTGCGGATTTTTAGAATATAAAATAGTCATAGGATGGATTGGTTTAGGCGCTGGATATAAAGGAGGAAATTGTGTGCATACACAGAGATGCGGCACTCTAATTTTCTGCCATACCTCAAGCTTTACACCTGCACGTCCCCCCAGTCTATTTGGCCTGTGGTTCAGTTGCAAGAGTGAGCAGGAGAGGAGACAGCAGGCCTCTGCTTATCTGGAACTGCTGTGAGTACATGCTGTTCACTCTGACCCTAGCCCATAGCATCGTGTATAACAGCCTCACATACTAAATCAATCTAGGACCAAAATGAATATTTTCCAAGAAATTGTGGAGGAAAGGCCATTCAAATGAGCCAAAGGCCTTCTCGAAGTCCAGTTGCATCATGGCTGTGTGGTCAGATACATAATGTATGTGGTCCAAGGCCATATTTAGCCACCTAAGACAAGGCCTGGTGCCTCTGACTGGCATAAAGCCATTTTGATCGCAATGCACTAGGGGTCTCACCTGTTTCAGTAGCCTGGTTGATAAGGCCTTTGCAACTATTTTGACTTAAATATTTATTAGGGAGATCAGTCTGTAAGACGTGCAGTCTGTAGGTGGCCTATATGGTTGGGTGAGAGGTACCACTGAGGCACTCCAGATATCATAGGGAACTAGCAAAGCTGTCTCTGCAGCTTCAACCATCGTGAGGAAGTGAGAGAGTAGTGTTGATGCAAACCTTTCCAAGAATTGCAAATGGAATCCATTTGAACCACGCACCTTCTCAGATTGCATGTTCTATAAGGTTGCAAATAACTCCTCATTCGACAGGTGAGCATCCAAATTCACTCTCCCACTGCTGGAGAGCCTCTGCATGACCAGGTTTGCAGCTAAGGGGTTTTGTTGCTCCAACCTACCCGGCGACTTTGATTGGTAAAGTGCCTCATAGTAATGTGTGATTTGTAATGGGTCACCTCACTGTCGGGCCCTGTGTCTAAGGGACAAACCTGTCTTCCAGAATTGGTTGTAAGTCTGTATAGCAGTTGTCCTGTCTTGCCTCAAATTCGTACACTCGGTTTTTAAAAATCAGACACCGGTGTCCTGGCATGAGTCATCCGTTTCTGTTTAAGGGCCTCCTTAGTAGCCTCTAGACGACAAAGTGTTTCATGATCTCTCATTTGGTTAAGGCGATATTCTTATTCCCCAATCTGCCTTTTCAGTGCCGAACTTTTCTTTCTCCTCCCGCAGGGTATGCTATTATTACCCCCAAAGAACTGCTGTCATTGCCTCCCACAATGTGATTAGGGAGACGTCTGTTGTGGAGTTTGCTCTTAAGTAGAGTTCTATCTTTTTCTTCATGTGTTCTTAAAACCTAACATCATTCAGCCACCTAACCTAATGGCTCCAGTGCATGTTAGACCTACACCTCTCCAGCCCCATCGTTAATTAAATCGGTGATTGGCCCAACAGTACCCCTGCGTGCATTGTAGCTCCTAACGACTATCTGAGTCCAGCAGCTGGGAGGAAGAAGTAGTCTAGTCTTAAATGTGACCTATGGGAGTGGGAATAATTTGTGAACTCACATGCCGACTGGTTCTTTGCTGTCCACGGATTGCAAAGCCACAGGGACTCCGCCCATGGTGTAATGGTTTAGTCCCTCTTTTCACATCAAGTTGTAGGTACATGACATCATTGAAATCCCCCTTACGATAAGCTCCTCATCCGGGCCCGAGGTGATAACTGTCATCAGATTTTTCTTAGTAGTCGCCTGCAGGATCGGTGGAATATACACAGACACTACTGTCAATGGAATGCCATACAGGAAGCCCGTAACCACCACATATCTATCTATGGCATATCTGATAGTGTCCACGACCATCAGGGGAAAAGTAACTCCTGTGGAGCCCATAGTGAACCCTGCATGATTAAAGACATAGTCTTTCAAAAAGACACCCCTATTCCCAAGAAAATGTGTCTCTTGCAACAATGGAGCCACCAGAACCATATTGTGGGCCTGTCGAAGGATTGTTGTGCATTTTATTTTATCCAGCAACCCACTGAAATTCCAAGACAAATGCTTGTAGTGGATGGTGTTATTGTCAGAAGTCATGGCAGGTCATTGCGCCCATTTGACTGGGGCCCGCAATCTGTCTTGCATGAGACGTAGTATTGTGACCAAAATCAACCCTAAAGTACCCAACTGTCCCCACAACTACCCTCTACTCAACACCTTTAAAGTGGAAGCATTTGTCGCCGCTAAAACAAGCAACCCCAATAGAAACAACATACAATACAGTGTAATACTAAATCAAAATAAAGTAACCACAATAATCTTGTGTAGTGGGTAGTGCTTTGCCTCGGGCCAGCCCCTCTCTCCAGAGGCAATGTGTCTCTTCTCCCTCAGCGAATGAGAAAACACTTGTAGCTCTACATGGAGGAAAGAAAGGAAGGGGACTGAACCCCTCCTCTATACGGCTGAATAATGTCATCCACTAGTAGGGTCCCCTCCCCGGTAATCACCAGAGCTCTATGAGGAGGATTCCCTATGTTTGTCCTCCTGTTATAACCAGAGTTGACCTCCTATCAGTCTTCTGCATTTCAGCCTAGAGAGGGATCATTGACCCCCTTCGGTCTCCCGAGATGTCATTGGCTCCTTTGTTGATATGGTCAGTTGTTTCATCTCCGCCGCTCAGATCCAGGCCTCTTCCGGGCTCTAAAATAAAAATGGTTCCCCACTGATGCATAACTTTTAGTTTGGCAGGGTATATCAGCACATTCAATATACATAGCCCTGACTTTCCACTTAACCTCTAAGAAACATTTACGAAAGAGCTGCACTTAACTGTGTAATTGGGGAAGAGCATAAACTTGGAGTCGGTGCAACGGACGTCTAGATGTTGGCATGCCTGCCGCCGGATAGAGGCTCTGCCTACAAAGTTCAGTACCCTAATGATAATGACTCTAGGCGGTGCCACCGGCAGAGGGCATGGGGCCAGCGCCCTGTGTGCCTTTTCCAGAATAAAGTAGGGGGAAAGCTCACAATCCGGGACCCTGGTTCTGAACTATCTGTGAGGAATTTCTCTGGGTGCTGGTCCCCCATGCCCTCTGGCAGGTCTAACAGCTGGGAGGGGACAGGAGGGTCCCCCTACACACAATGCAGGGGATATCTGCCCACCCTGGTCTCTGTGAGGCCATGTCTTACTGGCCCAGGGCTGGGGCCTCCCTCTCTCCCCTCCTCTCTCCAGATGTCCTCCTGAGGCACCACAGTGATCAGGGGTGGAGTAAGGCTAGGCATGTGTGACCGTCACTGCCCCTCATTGGTCGTAGCAGTCTCCCAGGACTTCTGGACTCCCAGAGGGGGATCACCCCCTGAGGTTGAAGCCATGTGTCCAGTCTCCTACCTTTGGGACGAGACATCTTGTGTGAATCCCAGCCCACCTGGGCTGTAATCTTAGTCCTGGATGCTCATGCTGCCCATCCAATCTCCTCTACTATGACCCACCAATTAGGCCTATTCGGCTGCCTAAAAGTGAAAAGCGGTCCCTACCACTCCCTTCCCATGTGGCTGTTCCTCTCCCTCTCTGTGCCCCAAGAGTCAATGTAGAGGTAAATGTGGATCGCCGCTGTGGCATTGCAGCTCCAAGTTGGGTACGTTGGCAGCAGGCCAGTCTTCCGGCATATTGTTGTTTGCCTAATGCTTTTCTTTCATCCCTGGCTCCCTGCATGGGCTTGAATAGGACAAAGGGTACAAGAGTTGGGGCCGCAACATGTATGTTTGCATTGGAGAAAAGGTCGCCCTATAGTCGGCTCGCCCAGTCTGCAGTTGCAGCCCTGGCTCCGTGTGGTGCCCAGTCCGTCTCCTCCACTCTAAGGTACCTGTTCTGCTGTTTTGGGCCACCGCTTGGAAGTGAAAGCGGCTTCGTGCCACACCCCGGCCACTGGGCTGTCTTCTCTCCCTTGCGCACCCCAGGAGTTGATGCACAGGGGGGTTCGCCACTGTGAGTTCACAGTTCCAGGTGATGTTTCTCACCGGCAGGCCCGTCTCCAGGCAGGTCGTACGAACACCCAGGCTGTCGATCGCCAAAATTGTCTTTCATCCCGGGCTCCCTGGATGGGCTCCGGTGGGCAAAAAATGGGGTTAGTATATGGGCCACCGCACCGGTGCTTACTGCTGAAAAAAGCTAGCATAAGGGTCGGATTCAGCAGAATTCTCGGAACTGGCACAGAGCTAACGTAAAATGCAGCCCCCATCTTACACTGCTTGGCAACTACTCTCAGTAATTTATTTCTTGATGCTCTTTACAATGTAGTGGAGTTGAGCGATGTGTCAATGGTAGGCGAAAACTTTGGGAGCCAGGATGGTATTCATCAGATAAGGTATATACCGTATTGTTTGGAAAGAGACATACACAATTTCTTTGGTAAAGAGCGGAGTGAACACTTCTGGTAGCAGCACACTTGTACACTGTCAGCTGACTATTATTCACTGTTTCTGCATATTTGATCCATTACTCACAAAAGTAATAGTTCTGCTTTTAAAGGTGATGAACACAAGGTGCTAAGGCCGTGAAATGCCCAAATAGGAAGTGAACATAGTATGCTATTTCTTGTACAAATGTTTTTCTTAGTTTTTTAGTTTCTTGAGGTGTGCAGCCTTTCGTGACTTCCGCCTCTGTGAGACTCATGAGAGTCTAGATGCTTTGACAACGGTCTTGGTAATGCTGAGATTTTAAATTATATTTTCAGGATCCATATAATCTGCTTGAAGAAGTAACACCACCAGAACATAGGGATGCCTTCGACATGCCCACCATTGCAGCTGAGAAATATGTGAGTCTTCTTTGAAATTCTATACCATCAAATTCATGTGCCCTCTCTCTCAAACTCTGTCTCTTCCATTCCACCTACACAAATCAAAGTAAATCCACAAGATATCACATGAATAACTGCCCATGGAAACTGCACTCCATTCTCAGAAACAAAAGGAATTCATTACAATATTACCAAGAAGTGCATGGTGTAGCAACACAATCCGTCTCTCATCCACTGGTACCCTTAGAGAGCTAGAACTGATTTCGTAACTTCATCGCTGGTTTTAGTGCACAGTAAATGGACAGAGGTGGAAGCTATCTCTTGTTGGAAACAGGAATTAATTAAAACAATCACCCTTCTGACTACAAGACTAAACTCTTCTGTGAGAGAAGAGAACAAAGCACACAGGGTTTGACCGTATTTGTGGACGAGCAAGGAACTATGGGATAAAAACTTCCTTTTCACCCTAGGGGCAAATTTAGCTTTTTCTATCCTCACTTCTAAACCAGGCAAAGGATTTGGCTGGCATTGGCTTTGAGCAACAGAGAAAAAAATCTCCAATTCCCTGGGATCAACCAGTTACTGGCAATGCCCACAGTTTGCAATTTTTGAGAAAAATAAGTCATCTGTTATGCATGTTGTCACATCTAAATAGCCTTCCATTCTCTCTATCTACCAGCTCGAGGAGATGATCCAGATTAGGAAAAACACTCTCAAGTTGTGCGACTACATACTTTCTAAGTAGGGTGAGGTAAGATTTTGATGCTTTTGTTTTTTGTGAATGTGAGTGAGCGTGTGAGTACTATCAGATTGAAAGGATCACACAACAAACCGTCACTAATCGATGGGGTCACTGGAATGTAATGTAGATGTATGGAGGATTTGTACAGTTCTGCTTGTTACCCGTGAGGGTAGCCAGGTGCTTCTTCCATACAATTTTGGGTTTGCTGCAATTACCAAACAATCCACCCTATGCTGGCTGCGGGCCCTCCATAGACCTGCAGCAGAGGTGGTGTGAGGGGAACATGGCGGCAGACGGCTGATCTGCCGTGGTGCTCCGTGAGTTCGGGCTCCCGTTTCCTCGCTTCCCCCTGGCTCCCTTGATTTTTCCCGCTGTGTTATCTATGACTGCTGATGGCGGAAATTAATTTACCGTTTTGAATTTCTTACCGGTGTATTGTGCTGTGTCTGTCCTCCCGGTTTTGGCAGTTTCTCGGAGCCTGGCTTCCCTCTGTTTCCCTCTGTGTGTGGTGGCCGCGGTCTGTTTGCCTGCCTGCCTGCCGCCTGATTCCGCTGATTTCCGCTGGGTCCTAAATTCCTCTCTTTGGTGCTGATCTGTCTTCTCTCTATGCCTTGCTGCTCTTGTAACAAGATACCGGCTGGTGACGCCTTTGATACTTTTGATACTTTTGGAGGTGCTGCTGGTGCTCCTGGTTGCTGCGGATCTTCCTCTTACATCAGCTGTTCACTGGTCCGGTGGTCGTGGTCCTTAGCCGCCCTGGAGCTGCGGCGCGGCAGGAGAGCGCGCAGTTTGGTGCGTGCTGTGTGTGTTGGAGACAGCCTTGAAGACTCTTCTCAGGTGACAGCTGAGAGTATTGAAGCGGTTACGACGGCAGCAGACGGTTACAGCAATACAAGCGCACAGGAATCAGCCTCAGTCTTACCTCAGTGTGGGCTATCAAAAGATTCTGAAGGTTTGCACCAACACTATCAAACGTCCAGAGGTAAGGGGAGAGGTGGGAAATCTGGCCGAGGACGAGGACGAGGTAAGGAGCAGGCTAGGGTGCCTACGAGGGGGGTTGTTTCCGGCTCTAATTTGCCTGGTGCCGTATTTTCACCCCAACTTGGTAAGAGAACCTCCTCCTATCTATCCAAGGAGGTAAAATCAAAGGGCACCAGAGGGAAAGTAACACATAATCCTGTTGCTGGAGTCGAGGCTACATCTAAAATTACACCATCTCTTCGGTCATACTTCAAAGTTGTTCCACAGATCTTGCACCTTGTGGAATCCAAGACAATGACCTCACTAAATGATTCAGCTCAAATGGTTTCCCCTACTTTACCTCTATCATCTTTCTCAACTCCTGCCCCTTCAGTTGTTGTGCCAACCCTTTCGGTTCCTGGTGGCTCCGTGATGACTGTGATGGAGGTAGCGCCAGCTGTCCCAGTTGCTCCTATAGTTTCCGTACCTCCCCCACCTATTAGTATATCTAAAAGTGGAGTTTTGTCTTGTGAAATGGTGGGAGGCCAGGCAACACCTATCAGTTCTAACAGGAGGGGCGACGTTGCAGCCGTTAGTGAGGGTGGTCTTACCCACTCCGATTCCGGGGGGGGTATTGTATTGGAGCCATCTCTCGAGCTATCTTTGGCAACATCTGTCCCTGTCTCTCCTCCTTCAATTCCATCTTGTCAAGAAGCAACACCGGAAAACGTCTCGGCAGCTACATTATTTGTGATGCTCACTACCTTGTCCCAGGACATAAAAAAAGGGTTTGAGCAATCCTCAGTTATGCAGAAGGAGATTCGCGATTACTGTCAATCATTGGATAATAAGATCAATGGGCTGTCAACTAGGACAGAAGTCTTGGAGGAAAAACTAGCTGTAATGTCGGCACATCTAGTTAAGACAGAAGAGGACATTACTAAGCTTAAAAGAGATGATCAGGCCTTGCTGGACAGGATGGAGGTCTTAGAAAATAACGCAAGAAGATGTAATATTCGTATTCTTAATGTTCCGGAGGGGTCTGAGGGGGCAGATATTAAGCAGTTTATTGTTTGCCTTTTGAAGGAAGGTTTATGTTTGGGTCAATCCCTGGAGCAGCTAGCAACCGACATCCAGAGGGTCCATCGGGAACCATTCAAACAGAACCCACAAAGGCAAAAGCCGCGTAAAATCCTTGTTAACTTCCTTACATATACTCTCAAAGAGCAGATACTGAATGCAGCTCTTAAACAGAAGTCTCTACTCGGTAAGGGGTTTACTTTTCTCATCAGATCTGATCTTTCTAGGGTCACACTTGAGAAGCAATGGGAGTTTGGAAGGCGGCTGGAGTCCTTTAGGAAGTTGGGTGCCTCTGCTCAATTGGTGTTCCCGGCCTCTCTGAAGGTCATGTATAATAATAAAATGGTAAACATCAGGTCAATCGAAGCTGCCAATGAATTCCTTGTGGATATAGGCAATAAGTCATCCGGTAATAACACCTAACTCGTTTTTTTTTTTGTTTTTTTTTTAGTTTAGGTTTAGGTCCTTTTACTACCTTATGGTCGTTCATAGGGATTGAAGCATTTAAAAAGAAGAAAAAAAAGGGGAAAAAAAGAATGAGAAGGAAAGTGGATGGGGGAAAGATGATGAAGAGGGAAGAGAGAGAGAGAAAAAAAAAAATATATATATATATATATAATAATATTAAAAAAAAAAAAGTACACTATCTTAAGTGGGATCACCTCTTTTTCTTTACCTTTTAGCTGTGAGTTTGGGGGGGGTGTAACGGGAGCCTGAGGTAGGGGTGCCATCTACTGGACTTGATCCGGTTAGATACACCACGGGTTCTCCATGGGGTGGGTGAAGGGTGGGTGGGGGGGGTTCACGGGCAAAATTTAAAAATTCCTCATCAGCCATCTTTTCTATTTTCTGTAGGTTTTTCAAAGTTTCTCATGTTGTCCTGCGGGTTTTTTTTTTTTTTTTTTTTTGGAGGTGGGTCGGTATATTTCTGGTATATATCTGGTCGCATTATAAAGGCAAGACTGGTTGTGCTCTGGTTCAGTAGGGATGTCTAGTTTAAAGATTATGTCTTGGAATGTCAATGGGCTCCGTACTAATCCTAGGGCTAGAAGATTGATGCAGTATCTCCGGGACTCTGATGCCCAGGTCATCATCCTTCAAGAGACACATTTGATCCAGTCTGAAATTGATACCTTGGCTAAAAAGAATAAATGGATTGATTTTATGATATCAACTTCACAATCTATGACTTCCCGAGGAGTGTCATTGATTTTCAGAAAACAGCTTAGGGCCAGGGTACTAGAGTTTAAAGTCGACCCGGCGGGAAGATGGGTTATTGCTTCTGTGGTAATTATGGGTGCCTGTTTTACTATTGTTGGATACTATGGTCCCAATCTTGATGACCCTACATCTTTGGAAGTGATTTTTTCTCACCTTTTGTCCTTCCCGGAACCAATTATATTAGCCGGCGACTTCAATATTGTTTTAGATCCAGTCTTGGATAAATCTCATAACAGTAGATCCCGTGTCCCTTCAAAATCAAGATCTTTCTTGTTGAATGAGATGAAACAATACGGATATATCGATATTTGGAGGTTAAGAGCCGGGCAGCAGCAGGGTGTCTCTTTCAGAAATTATAAATATAATCACCAGTCCAGGATAGATTTTATTTTAATTAACCATAGTTTATCCGACGCAGTTAGGGACATTTGTTATTTCCCGTCACATTTATCTGACCACTCTGCAGTTTTCCTGGAACTTATGGTACCTACCTCTGACGTAGTAAGGACTTGGTCTTTTGACCGTTCTCTACTTTCTCACCCTGAAGATGTCTCTTTTTTAAAATCTGAAGTGAGGTCTTTCTTAGAGATCAATGTGGGTTCTGCTGGACCTGGTGTGGTCTGGGACTCACTTAAAGTCTCTTTGAGGGGTCTTATTACAAGTAAGATGTCATATAGAAGGAGGGAATATAGAGAGGCTATTGCCTCAGTTGAGGCGGACCTGACTAGTGTACAGGCCAACATTGATGCCAACTTAGCTTCCACAGAAGCTGTTTTGGCACCTTTGCGGGTTAAACTATTGACCCTAAGAGGCCAACTGACCTCGATCCTTAACCGGCGGCTTCAGGAAAGATGGGAGGCCAGCAAAATCGCACATTTTCAGTATGGGGAGTGTGCTGGTAAATTATTGGCATGGAAAGTAAAAACTGATCAGGTTCGTAACAACATCAACCAGATCTATGTCAATAATGTCCCTCTTTCTTCGGATGCAGATATCAGAGCAGCATTTAAAGATTTCTATCAAGATATTTATCATGAAGACAAGATATTGGATACTGATATGATTAATGAATGGCTTGGGAAAATAGATCTACCAAAACTCTCTGTTGATCAGTCAGCAATGCTAGATAGTAAAATCTCGGAAGAGGAGGTAAGGGAAGCCATTCGGGATGCCAGGAAAGGCAAGGCCTCTGGGCCTGACGGGCTGCCTGCTGAAATATATAAATCTTTGGAGCAGGAACTTGTTCCTTTCCTAGTTATATTGTTCAATCAGATACTGCTAGATGGAGTACGACCACCTGTGTCATGGGATAACGCATCCATAACTGTTATTTTGAAACCAGGGAAGTCTCCAACCGCCTGTGGCTCCTACAGGCCGATCTCTGTTTTGAATGGTGACTATAAGATCTTTGCCTCCATTCTTGCAAATAGATTGGCCTTGGTTGCTCCTTCTATTTTACATGTCGATCAAAAGAGATTTATTAAGGGGCGACAGCTTTTTGAACTAACTTTTGATTTGATTGGTTCAATAGATATGGCATGTTTGAAGTCTTTGCCCTTGGCGGTTCTCACGCTGGACGCCACCAAGGCATTCGACAGAGTTAATTGGTTGTATCTGTCGGAGGCCTTGGCAAAGTTTGGCGTGGGGGGTAGATTTCGTCAGGCGATTAGTCTTCTTTATAGTAACCCTAGTGCCCGTATCTTGGTTAATGGTATACTCTCTGACTCATTTGACATCTCGAGGGGTACTAGGCAGGGATGTCCTCTCTCCCCACTCCTGTTCGATTTATATGCTGAACCTTTTGCCCAGATTCTGAGGGATAGTGTTAACATCAAGGCATTTTCGTACAGGGGTTGGGAGAGAAAGGTGGCACTTTACGCCGACGATATTCTCATTTTCACCTCTGACCCGCACGAGGCCCTCCCAGTAATATTCAGGCTGGCATCGGAGTTTGGGATGGTCTCTGGATATGAGATTAATGCTCTAAAGACTGAGATGATGACCTGGAACATCGATCAAAGTACCTTCGATTCTGAAATCCGGCCGGCGAGTCGGATGAGATACTTAGGTTTGGATATTGTATCTGACCTCGATCAGATTACTATTATTAATTTTTTTAAAATTGCAAAGTGTTGGAAAAACACACTCCCACTCTGGAAGGGTGGTGGTGTTCTCCCAGACACACTGTGGTAGCTTGGCTCGAGTGGTCAGGAATCAGGCTCCGTGCTAAGCATACGACATACCCATACAATAACCATGCGTGCATCCGTTCCAAAAACGACTCTACACCGTAAAAATTATGAAAATACCTTTCTTTATCTTCTTTTTCTCTCAGTTGCTGATTAGATAAATAAATAACAATCACAATATACAAACTTTTTAAATAGTGCAGGTCAAATAAATACTGGCTTAATGATTCAATAAATAGGGGTGATCATAAATAATGAAGGCATAAATATAAGTG
Source organism: Triturus cristatus (assembly GCF_964204655.1). Taxonomy (NCBI): domain Eukaryota; kingdom Metazoa; phylum Chordata; class Amphibia; order Caudata; family Salamandridae; genus Triturus; species Triturus cristatus. The sequence goes on along the minus strand of NC_140582.1, from coordinate 79,952,853 downwards.
CAGTACATACAGGCCATTAAATATTCTGAGGCAATAAATACTGTAAACCAATAAATATTGTGCATCAATAAATACTGAGGACCAATAAATACAGTGAAGCAATAAATAGGTTAAATACAATAAATACAGTGCCCTCAATAAATAATTAAAAGCTGACAGTGACACTTATAGAATCAGATCACATTTGAGATTCCTAAGGGCTGATTTGACCCAGGCACAGCTTGTGGGGATGTGGAAGGCTTGAGGGTGTCTACTCCCTGGCTTGGACAAGGCTGAGGCCTAAACTGAGGTAGATTAAGGGGGGATACTAGAGATCTGGCTCTCCCACTCTACACATCCTCACTGAATTAGTCTCAGCTCACCCCTGGCACAGTCAGGCTGGTTCCAGCACCTCCCTAGCCCCTTAGAGTAGTCTCTCAGGTCTCCACAGGGCCTTAGGCGCCCTCTACTCCACTTACTGCCCTTTTTCTGATGCTCCGACGCCGCTGGAGTCGTGTCGACGCCGTGAGGCGGTTCCGGTTCGATGTCGGCGGCCTCGGCGCAATGTCAGTTCTTGACGACGCCGGTAGGCGGTTCCGGTTTCGATGTCAGCGGCCTCGGTTCGATCTCGACCTCCGATTCGATGACGTCGGGCAGTCTTGGCTCGGTGTCGACGTCGGGCGGCTCCGGTCCGATGGCGACCTCGGATTCGATGACGCCGGCCGGCCTTGGCTCGATGTCGACTTCCGGCGGCTCCGGAGTGCGATCTCCACTCCCGACCTCCGGTGCTCCTCTCCTCAGGTTTCCGGCGACTCCGGAGTGCGACCTCCACTCCCGACCTCCGGCACGATTCTCCTCAGGTTCCGGCGACTCCGGAGTGCGATCTCCACTCCCGACCTCCGGCACGCTTCACCTCGGTCTCCGACGACTCCGGAGGGCGGACTTCACTCCTCCGATGACGCCGCTCACTCGACCTCGGGTGACTTCCTCCTCGACCTCTGGTACTCCTCACGACCTCTGACGGCGCCCTCTCTCGACCTCTGGCGGCTCCGGGTATGACGTCCGCTTTCCAGTCGGCGCCGCTTCTCCACCTCGGGCTCCAGGTCTCAGGCTACTCGACGTCGGACTCCAGGGAAACCAGTTTCCAGGTCAGGATCTTGCTGTTCTCTGTTTCCAAGGCCTGTTCCTGCTGTCCAGGTCCTTAGGATGGTTTTTTCTTGCTTCTCCCCACACAGGGCTCCAGGCTGGGCTCAGTCAGTAGGGACTAGTATCAAGGGTGGGTTTATGGACCCCACTCCAGGCACAAGTTTCCACCCCTGCTGCCTCACTCCTTCCTCCCTCAAGTTTCTGCTGCTCACTCTTCACCAGTCAGGTGCCAACTGCCAGCTCCAACTGCCAACTCTCTGTCTTAGCTTCCCAACATTCTAAACCGCCTCCAACTGTCACAGGGTTCTGGAATGTTCTGGAAGGTGCTGGTAGGTTCCAGTGGATGCTGGTGATGTCACAGGTGGCCACCATTTTGTGCTCCAGGCCCTCAGACAGAAGTTTCAGGGGTAGGTAAAATGGCTCCCTGAATCTGCATCAACACTACAAAAACGAAAAAAAAATGAGGGAAAAAGGGCCAAGTCCAACATAACCCCCTTCCAGCCGAAAGCCAGGGTAGACCGATCAATGCCTTGATGGTCTTCCCTGCTTGGGGCGAGAAAAGGTGGACGCAGGCCCGCAACGGCAGGAGCACCCGCAAGTTCTCCTCCACTCTAGAACCCAATGGTTCCCTAACGAACCTCCCTGGACCAACAAAACCACCCCACTGGGGCTCCCTAGCTAGTTGTGGCCAGGACCGGCCCCTGGGCCGTCCAGATGTCTCTGGCCCGGGTGATCTCGCGGAGTGGGGGGCAGTAGCCCCAGGCCTGTAGTGCCCGTTGACCACTCCGGTCCTCCTCCTTGCAGTCCTAAACTGCCTCTGGTCCTTCCTCCTGGGGTTCACACCCTTAGGCTGACCAGCCTTCAGGGGCGAGGCTCTCCTCCCCCTAACTCTCCTTCTGGGGTTCCTCACCCTACCCTGCGAGGCACCCTCAGACCAACACTTCCTCCTCAGTCTAGGGCCTTGACCCCTCAACTGATCCTTCAACCTAGGGTCTAAACCCTTAGGCTGAGTCGGTGCCCGAGGCGAGACCTTCCTCCCTCTGCACCCCCTTCCAGATTTCAGCACCCTCCTAACGGGAAAAGTACCCCTGGAAGTCAATTTCGGGGGGACCCGGTTAACAGAGGCCCCACCCGCCAGGTCAGGCAACCCCTGAGCCTGGCATCCCAGCCCAGGACCTAAACCCTGAAACTGGGCCAACCCCAGAACCTCAGGCGCGCTGGTTACAGTCGCCCTGGGTCCTCCTGACACTAGGGGCTCCCCTGCACTGGAGGGCACATCGGAACAGCCTAGGCTCCCAACCTGGGGCTCCCTTGCGGAACTCTCCAGGCCCTGAGACTTCGGTTGGGGCACCTCGGGACACCTCCCCGTCTCACGCCTTCCTACAGATAGGTCGTGAGGCCCTACAACCCTCTCTCCCTGGGACCTAGCTGGGCTATCTGCCACTTCTCCCACCTCGCTGGGTTGGGAGATCCCTGCACTACCCCCTTCAGGTTCCCACCCCAATGCCTCCTCAGACACCCTGGTGATGTCATCCTGGGGTAAATAAACTTCTAGCTCCTGTGGTGCTTCCGGTATGCTGCCACCAGTGTCCTCGCTGGACACACTCATCTGGAGGGCACGCAGCTCCAACTCCTTCATCCGAAGCTCGTGCGCCATCCTTCTCTCCTCCATCTCTTTCCCCAGCCTTGCTAAGTCCCATGTGAGCTGTCTTTTCTCCCTCCGGTCTGTTAACTCCACTTTAGACAAGCCACCGCTAGAGGCACTGCTGCCCTTCCTGGAAAGTGTCCTGGGCCCCGCTGACAGGTTCCCCACCTCCGGTTGGTACAAACCAGCTCCCTCACTGTCGGGCTCTCTATCCCTGTCCTCCTCCTCAGCCTTGCTTTCTCGGCGTGCCTCCCCCCAAGCCCTTAAGCTGGTTTGGAGTGCACCCTTCTTTGCTCCTGGGGGACAATACACCCCCTCCCGCTGGCAAAACTCCCTGAGTTGGGCCACAGTGTACGTTTCTAAATTCTCCAGTACAAACTCCATCTTGCCCACTCAGGTCAGAGGACAGTTATTTGCAGTAACAATGCAGGGGGGTACCTTTAATAATACCTCCTCCCACCACCAGAGTAAATTTGGAAAAAACAAAAACCCACAATTAGGAAGGCCGCTTTGAGAAAACTCCCGGTGTAGGCCTATGGACTACCCACAGTTATTGTTGAGTATACGTAGGCACAGCTCTATCCCACCACTGAACACCAATTATGTTGGAAAAACACACTCCCACTCTGGAAGGGTGGTGGTGTTCTCCCAGACACACTGTGGTAGCTTGGCTCGAGTGGTCAGGAATCAGGCTCCGTGCTAAGCATACGACATACCCATACAATAACCATGCGTGCATCCGTTCCAAAAACGACTCTACACCGTAAAAATTATGAAAATACCTTTCTTTATCTTCTTTTTCTCTCAGTTGCTGATTAGATAAATAAATAACAATCACAATATACAAACTTTTTAAATAGTGCAGGTCAAATAAATACTGGCTTAATGATTCAATAAATAGGGGTGATCATAAATAATGAAGGCATAAATATAAGTGCAGTACATACAGGCCATTAAATATTCTGAGGCAATAAATACTGTAAACCAATAAATATTGTGCATCAATAAATACTGAGGACCAATAAATACAGTGAAGCAATAAATAGGTTAAATACAATAAATACAGTGCCCTCAATAAATAATTAAAAGCTGACAGTGACACTTATAGAATCAGATCACATTTGAGATTTCTAAGGGCTGATTTGACCCAGGCACAGCTTGTGGGGATGTGGAAGGCTTGAGGGTGTCTACTCCCTGGCTTGGACAAGGCTGAGGCCTAAACTGAGGTAGATTAAGGGGGGATACTAGAGATCTGGCTCTCCCACTCTACACATCCTCACTGAATTAGTCTCAGCTCACCCCTGGCACAGTCAGGCTGGTTCCAGCACCTCCCTAGCCCCTTAGAGTAGTCTCTCAGGTCTCCACAGGGCCTTAGGCGCCCTCTACTCCACTTACTGCCCTTTTTCTGATGCTCCGACGCCGCTGGAGTCGTGTCGACGCCGTGAGGCGGTTCCGGTTCGATGTCGGCGGCCTCGGCGCAATGTCAGTTCTTGACGACGCCGGTAGGCGGTTCCGGTTTCGATGTCAGCGGCCTCGGTTCGATCTCGACCTCCGATTCGATGACGTCGGGCAGTCTTGGCTCGGTGTCGACGTCGGGCGGCTCCGGTCCGATGGCGACCTCGGATTCGATGACGCCGGCCGGCCTTGGCTCGATGTCGACTTCCGGCGGCTCCGGAGTGCGATCTCCACTCCCGACCTTCGGTGCTCCTCTCCTCAGGTTTCCGGCGACTCCGGAGTGCGACCTCCACTCCCGACCTCCGGCACGATTCTCCTCAGGTTCCGGCGACTCCGGAGTGCGATCTCCACTCCCGACCTCCGGCACGCTTCACCTCGGTCTCCGACGACTCCGGAGGGCGGACTTCACTCCTCCGATGACGCCGCTCACTCGACCTCGGGTGACTTCCTCCTCGACCTCTGGTACTCCTCACGACCTCTGACGGCGCCCTCTCTCGACCTCTGGCGGCTCCGGGTATGACGTCCGCTTTCCAGTCGGCGCCGCTTCTCCACCTCGGGCTCCAGGTCTCAGGCTACTCGACGTCGGACTCCAGGGAAACCAGTTTCCAGGTCAGGATCTTGCTGTTCTCTGTTTCCAAGGCCTGTTCCTGCTGTCCAGGTCCTTAGGATGGTTTTTTCTTGCTTCTTCCCACACAGGGCTCCAGGCTGGGCTCAGTCAGTAGGGACTAGTATCAAGGGTGGGTTTATGGACCCCACTCCAGGCACAAGTTTCCACCCCTGCTGCCTCACTCCTTCCTCCCTCAAGTTTCTGCTGCTCACTCTTCACCAGTCAGGTGCCAACTGCCAGCTCCAACTGCCAACTCTCTGTCTTAGCTTCCCAACATTCTAAACCGCCTCCAACTGTCACAGGGTTCTGGAATGTTCTGGAAGGTGCTGGTAGGTTCCAGTGGATGCTGGTGATGTCACAGGTGGCCACCATTTTGTGCTCCAGGCCCTCAGACAGAAGTTTCAGGGGTAGGTAAAATGGCTCCCTGAATCTGCATCAACACTACAAAAACGAAAAAAAAATGAGGGAAAAAGGGCCAAGTCCAACACAAAGGATTGTCGTAGGTTGCTCCAGTCCTGGGCCCATCTTCCACTCTCCCTACTGGGCAGGGCCAACCTTGTCAAAATGTCCATCCTGCCTAAGGTTTCTTTTTTGTTTAATGCGATACCTTTATGTTTTGATCCCGCCTCTATCAGGAAATTACAGTCGGATATTAGCACCTTTATTTGGAATAAACATCTGCCAAGAATCTCCTGGAAAAAAATTAGGAGACGTAGGGAAAAAGGAGGGCTTGCTGCTCCTGACCTCCAGGCCTATGCCTGGGCTTTCCAGCTTTCACATGCTAGGATTCTATTAAAAAGACCAGTAGGGGTTGGAGTGGGTTCCCTCTATTCAATATTATTGGATGTAGAAGGTGTAAGTCAGTCAGGGTTTCTTTTTAAATTTGGAAACCCCAAGTTTTTCAAAAAAATTAAATTGAAAATTTTAAGGGGTATGGCAAGAATGTGGGCCCAGGTGTCTAAAGCAATTAAAGTTGGCTACTATGGAAGTAGGACACCTTTGTGGGGCCTTCCTGATGGTCCAGCATGGTTAAGGGATGCACTAGCTACACCTATGAGAGAGGCGGGGCTGGAGGAGTGGGGTAACCTATTTGTGGACGGGGACTTGTTACCCTGGGATTATCTTTGTACAAAAATTGGTCCACACTTCTCTAGGCTTAAATATCTTCAGATGTTGAGCTGGTCTCGTGCATACTCTGCTCAACCTCCACACGGTGTTAAATATTCCTTGGGCGCATATAGCTATCTTATCACGCTTTTGGCAGATAAGCCACCTGCCAAAAAGGAAATTTCACTGTGGTATAATTTAATTTTGGAGGAAATGGACGGAACTTTTTCATTGCCGGAGGATCTTTGGTCTCAACACGTCATCAATTCCGATTTACAACATCTTTGGAATTCGTCTTGTAAGATGTTGTGGGATATTGTCAAGCCTCCATGGTTACGCAGGAACCATCTTTTCACCATTCATCGAGCATACTACTCACCCCTTCGTCTTTCTAAATTCTCTGAGGGGAGTAGTGTGGCCTGTCCGAGGTGTGGTTTGGTGGCTGCTTCTGACATTCATATGTTCTTTGATTGCCCACATTTGTCCTCATTTTGGGATGCCATTAGTAAGACTCTTTCACTTTCTGTTGGAGTTAACATTACCCTAGATTTAACATCAGTAATCTTTGGTTGCTACCAAGGGGTCCCCTCCTCGGCAAAAAAGCTTATTTTTTATGCTATCCTGCTAGCCAGGAGGGAGATATGCAGAAAATGGAAGGATTCTTCACCTCCTTCCATTAATGACTGGTATGCTTCTACTTTGCTGGTCTCTAAGCTAGACCTGGCTAGATCTGGTAATCCAGATACAAGATCTTTCTGGTACCTCCTGAATTGGGTTCATTGAACATCTGGGGTTTTTTTTTTTTCCCCCAGGTCCAATGATTATGCCATCAACCCCATTCCGGGGGTTACTTGTTTCATGGTGCTAAGTTTAGTACCTTGGCTGGACTTTAGCAATTGCCTGTCTGGTAGCAAATCAGTGATCATTGTAGGTTGAAACATGTTGCTGAGGGGTGAGCTTTCCGTTCTATTACTGCCCCAACCAGTCTTGGCTACTGAGGCAGCACAATGTGTGTAAACCTACAAGATTGCATATTGAAACTTGCTTGGCGGATGAGGACAATAAAAAAAAAAAAAAAAAAAAAAAAAAATCCACCCTATGCTACATGGATTTCAGATTTCCACAAATATATGTATTGCTAGTTTAGAATGATCAAAAATAACACATGGTGCTGCGCCATGGCAAAAATTACCTACTCAGCAGATTGCCTCACCCACGTGCTATACTGGTATAAGAGAGGCAAAGCTTTTTGGGAGAACAGCATTAATGTGTGATACAATAGCAGAATAGTATTCTCACAGAATGTAAAACATTATGCTGCATAATTTTCACTATGTCCCATAATTTGGCCTTCCAAATGTGCCTCCTGAATATCTATATTGTGGGACACTGATATAATTGACAAAAAAGCAAGACAAAATATCAAAAGGTAAATATGAACAGATTTTCTGTACCTAATTCCACAGATGTGTACCAAAAATATATATACATATATCTTCATTTATGTGGAGTTAAGTTTGGTAAATATATCTGTCCCTCTGTGCATTTACCATTCAATATTTTGTCCCTCGATATTTTGTCCATGGTATTAGTGCGCCACAATATTCTTGTTCCAGACGTTCAAGAGTACAATTGGCCCTTCATATTCTCATAATTCCAGAAGTACTTTTGACAGAAGGCCTTTGATTAATGTTTTAAATTACATTACAGTTGGGTGTGTTGAAAAGGAACGAAATACATAGCTTTTCAAGAGTCTAGAGAAATATGTAACCAACAATGGACATGGAGAGACTGAGGGATCACATCCCATTGGTGCTGGAGAAGGAGCAATTCTGGGGTAGGGTTGTCCAAAGCAGTTGTCATCAAAGAAATACCTCTATGTTGGGAAAGATTGGGTGCAGAACCTTTTAGAAGAGAAAGACAGTGGACTCGATTCACAAAGGTAAAGTTAGATGAAAGTCTAACTTTACGACTTTCGGTATTCACAAAGGGCATTTACGAGTAGTAAATGCCCTTTGTGAATGCGAAAGTCATAAAGTTATACTTTTGTCTAACTTTACCTTTGTGAATCGGGCCCTTTGTTTTTATGAATTCATAGATGCATCATCTGAGAATACAGCCACCAAGAGCTTGGCTGTAATACCACTATGGATACTTTGTGATTTCAAAAGAAGAGCAAAGCAATTCTGAAAACCTGGTTCAGATGCAAGGGGGGGGCCATGAGTAAGCATTGGTATCTTCCCCCTTGAGTCTCAGACTGGCATTTATTAGGTCGGGGTCACATTGCTAAAAATAATCCATCTGATTACAAAACACCTACTTTACAGAGTCTTGAATTCTGTGGAGTAGCTTCTGTGTAGTAGATGGTGTGACACTGGAGAAGACAAGAGGCAGCTGCTGGAGTACAATATTTGATGGCAGCACATTTTATGAACTAACTTACCTCGTATCATATTTGAAGAGGCACGGTCTCTTCAGTGTTGACTCCCCCTTCACCTTGGTTAAATGTATTAAAATTCTTTGCAAGCCAACGTTAGAAACAAGGCAAAATATATTTTATGAGCTCATGATGCCTCAAATGCTTGCTGCACTGTAAGGATGGGCAATTGCCTACTTGACCTATCTGACCTTGCACCTTTCAACTTTCAGGTTCCAGCCTAAGTGCCACCTCTTTGGCCTTTGATTCGTACCACTGTGGCTGATATCACTGACAGCATTTATTGAGTATCCCTCACCATCTCCCTTTCTGATAAGCATTCAGTGCTGAAACACCATATCTCACCAGAGGACATGTAGAGAACCATTAGAAATCATTGAACAGTAAAGCCTCACCAGCCATAGAGAAACACGAAGATTCGACTGTTGTGCTTTGGTGAAGGATGATGACGCTATCTCAGGAGTACGACTGAGGATCACCTTGAATGACAACGGAGTATGGCTTCCTCTGGTCTGGGGCTCCTACATCGAATAATTCACCGATATCAGTCTTGGCACGTTGGTTCATCACAACCTGAGCAGTATTAAGCAGTTGTTAAATAGTTATTGTGCAGCCATGATGAATTTTAAATTGCCTACTATTTGTAATGTAAATCTGACTCTTTAAAATATTTGTATTGCGAATGCTGTTTCCCAGACCCACTGAATGTAAACATTGTACATTTTTGTATGTAATCTATTTTGAATGCCCTTGGCAGTGAATAATTTTTTTTTTAAAAGATAATAAATTACTCTTGCCTTTAATGAGAACTCTCACATATTCTTGTCTACACAGTAATCCTTCAAGATCGAGTTTCAAAACTAAGTAGGTGTGGGGCACATTGCATCACCATGCGTCACTCATGAAAAATCTATCTCAGCAAGGTTTTTCTATGCAGAATTTAAGATTTGGATGGAACATATTTCTTTATTCACATTTAAAAGTTTGAAACACAGGGACCCATTAATCTTTGTCTCTTCATTCGCTTGGGTCAGTCCTGTGCAAAAGAAGCAATATGAAAAAAAGAATTCCTTTCATTAGCATGGGCGGTAAACTGCTCCACTCGTGGAGTTTGCAGAGTTTTCCCCACTCTGCTCTCCGCACAGAGTGCAGAGTTTCGAAAAATCTGTGTAACTCTGTGTAATGGCACGGAGCTGAGTTTTTCTTTTCTGACGGGTCGCCAACGTTAATTTGGCAAGCGCAAACTAAGAAACTCCACCTCTATACCATCTCCCGGGGAGATTTCTCAACACGGGTGGTCACAGCAGGTGATTACCGCTCACATTGAGAAACCTGCCTCTTGCGTTGAGGAAGCTGCCACTCGAGTAGAACATCAGTTCGAGGGGCAGAAAGAAGCTGTACCCTATTGTGCTGCAGGTGGTGTCATTTGCGCTGTAATATTCCCGGTATGAAAAATCTGCAGCGTGACTTAACTCACTCCACCACTTGCGGAGCTCAGAGAAACACGGTGGAGTTTTTTTGTGGCTTCGTGAACTCCGCCCAGGCCTACTAATTTGTCCCTTGTTTATGTAAACGCTTATGCCAGCAATTATAAAGCCATGAAGAACCTAGGAAATCACATTTACACAAATTACCATAAAAAGTGTAACAGATACAAAAGAACCCCGAGATAAGAACCAGTACCTCAATTTTACTAAATCGTGGCTGATGAAGTAAATATTCCACAGAAAGTGTATCCTGTGCTTACAGCCTACTTGGCAGGGAATAGAGTTCCTGCTGACAGAAGAAGTCACATTCATTACAGAGCCATGTTAACTTGTTAAGTCCATTATTAATGGGTAGCTGTAGCTACAGCCGATGGTAACACATGATGAAAAAAAACTACTTGCTATTATACCTGCCCAAAATCATCCTCACCAATGCTTCTCTTAACATATTCAGAGCACATGAAGTGATATCAATGAGGGGTACCACAAGTCATGGAGCGAGTCCATTAATAATACCTGCCAGCAATGGTCAGCGTTAGTGGAATACACCTCTCACCTACCAAGAGAGCAACAGTAATTAGTGGTCGGCAGAAACATTGTACAAGAGATTATATAAGTTTACTGACAGCTGAGACAATATGTATCACATGAACTGAGACTGCAGCAGGCCCACTTCACTTGTTACTCCTACCCCGATTCGTCCACTGACTATAACGGTAACAGGGCAAAATGAGATTTCTCTTAGGTAGCCATTTAGACATGTTGTATCATTTTTAGGAGGCCCAAGACAGAAAATGGTTACTGGTCTTAATTTATAACATTGAGAGCCTTTTACCAATGGCGTCCTGTGGCTAAACGTACAGATTAACCAAAAACTGAGCAGCAAGTACACCCTTTTAACACTTGGCCCTCAAGGTAGAGAAGTCGAGCAGACCAAGGCATGCTCAGGGAAATGGTCAATCAATCAATCAGGATTCATAAAGCACGGCTAATCACCTGATAGGGTATTCAGGGGCTTGGAAGCCCCACAGGCTTATTTGAAATTCTGAAAGTGAGGTGATTGTCCGGAGGTATGTGGGGAGGCTGCTCCAGGTCTCTGCTGCGATGTGGGACAAGTAGCGTCCTCTACTTTGGTAGATGCAGGAAGTACGGGCAAGTGAAAGGGGGGCAGAGCTTAGTCTTAGTTGGTGGAAGTTCAGGAGGTGGTTAATGTAGGCAGGTCCTTGGTTGTATAGAGCCTTGTGTGTGTGGGTCAGCAGCTTAAATTGCATCTCCTCTGTACAGGGAGCCAGTGGAGATTCCTGAGGTGGGGTGTGATATGGGTTCATCTGTGAAGGCCAATGATGAGTCTGGCTGCAGCATTCTGTATGTTCTGAAGTCTCTGTAGGAAATGTGTGACAATTCCTACATAGACGGCATTTGCTGTAGTCCAGTCGGCTGGTAAGTATGGCTTGTGTCACGGTGCACCTCTTGTGTAAGGGGGCAACTTGAGGATCTTACATGGCATGCGCAGAGTGAGGAAAGCAGGCAGAGGAGACGGCGTTGATCTGTGATTTCATGGTTAGCTTGTTGTCAATTAATATTCTGAGGTTTCCGGCATGGTTAGAGAGAGTGAGTGTGGGTCCTAGGTCAGGAATCGTTCCATGTGTTACTGTTATTGCCAAAATCAGTACTTCCATCTTGTCTGTATTCAGCTGCAAGCAGTTGTTTTTCATCCAGTCGGTGACATTTGTCATGCATCTGTGAAAATTGGTTCTGGTGGTGGTGGGGTTGTTGGTTAGTGAGAGGATGAGTTGGGTGTCCTCTGCATAGGAAATTATGTTGAGAACTTGGGATCTGACTATGTTGGCCACTGGGGTCATATAAGAGTGTGGGGTTGAGGGATAAGCCCTGGGAGACACCGCAGGTGATCTCCTTGCGTTCAGAGGTGAAGGTGGGAGGTCGATCCTCTGGGTTCTTCCTGTGAGGAAGGAGGTGATCCATCTGAGTGTATCCCCATGGATGCCGATATAGTGGAGTCTTTCGATCAGTGTGTGAGGTATAGGCTGCCGAGAGGTCAACAAGGATCAAAGCTACTGTTTCTCCCCAGTTGAGGAGGATTTGTATGTCATCAGTGGCTGCGATCAGAACAATTTTGGTGCTGTGATTGCTGTGGAAGCCAGATTGGAAGGCGTTGAGTAGCTGGTTCTGCTCCAGGTTTGTCATGAGTTGATTTAGCATTTTCAAGGTATCACGAAATGTTGCAGAGGTAATAGAGGTAGTGAGTAGGGTGCTGAGTTCCTGGCCTATCCTTTGGTTTCCAAGGTTGAAGATGTTGTTTGGGCATAGGTCTGTTGGATGAATTTCATGGTGGAGGTGGTGTCCTGGGTAGAAAGGATGTTACAGGTGTTCAGTGTGTTGTTCATGTCAGTTACGGTGGTGGCGTATCAGTTGAGTATGTCCGTAGGTGTGGGTTGGTGTTCGAGGTTTCTGTATATGGTTGCAATCTTGTCGATGAAGAAGAGGGTGAGTTTGTCGCACAGCTCCTTTGAGGGTGTGATGTTGTTTTCGCTGGCAGCCGGGTTGGAGAGTACCTTAATGATGTTGAAAAGTTCCTTGGTGTTTTTGGCACTGGATTTGATGCATGCAGCAAGGACTGTCTTCTTTATTGCCCTCAGCAGGTGGAGGATAGAGGTTGAGGGAGGTCTTGATGGCTGCCCTGTCTGAGGTGTCCTTGCGGCAGCTCCTCTACAGCTCTTTGCTGTATCGTTTGGCTGTTCTGAGTTCTTGGGTGTACCAGCTGGTTTTCTCTGGCCATTGCTCTTGATGGAGACATTGCTGTCTGCGCAATTGGTGATCCAGGTGTTGAAGTTTGTCACTCACTGTTCGAGGTTGGTGGCGCTAATAGGATTAGAGGTGTTGTGGGTGTTCGCCCAGCTGGTCTCTGAGATTTTGTTCCACCTCCGTTGGGGGGTGTTGACCATCTTGGTGGTGGTGGTGTAGGGGCTGGGGATGCTGAAGTGGATGATGGAGTGATCGGTCCATGTGAATTCTGTGACATGGCTGTATTTGATGTGGTTGCTGGAGGTGAAAATTGGGTCCAGCGTGTGTCCTGGGGTGTTTGTAGGGTCGTGCATGATTGAGGGTGTCTACTCCCTGGCTTGGACAAGGCTGAGGCCTAAACTGAGGTAGATTAAGGGGGGATACTAGAGATCTGGCTCTCCCACTCTACACATCCTCACTGAATTAGTCTCAGCTCACCCCTGGCACAGTCAGGCTGGTTCCAGCACCTCCCTAGCCCCTTAGAGTAGTCTCTCAGGTCTCCACAGGGCCTTAGGCGCCCTCTACTCCACTTACTGCCCTTTTTCTGATGCTCCGACGCCGCTGGAGTCGTGTCGACGCCGTGAGGCGGTTCCGGTTCGATGTCGGCGGCCTCGGCGCAATGTCAGTTCTTGACGACGCCGGTAGGCGGTTCCGGTTTCGATGTCAGCGGCCTCGGTTCGATCTCGACCTCCGATTCGATGACGTCGGGCAGTCTTGGCTCGGTGTCGACGTCGGGCGGCTCCGGTCCGATGGCGACCTCGGATTCGATGACGCCGGCCGGCCTTGGCTCGATGTCGACTTCCGGCGGCTCCGGAGTGCGATCTCCACTCCCGACCTCCGGTGCTCCTCTCCTCAGGTTTCCGGCGACTCCGGAGTGCGACCTCCACTCCCGACCTCCGGCACGATTCTCCTCAGGTTCCGGCGACTCCGGAGTGCGATCTCCACTCCCGACCTCCGGCACGCTTCACCTCGGTCTCCGACGACTCCGGAGGGCGGACTTCACTCCTCCGATGACGCCGCTCACTCGACCTCGGGTGACTTCCTCCTCGACCTCTGGTACTCCTCACGACCTCTGACGGCGCCCTCTCTCGACCTCTGGCGGCTCCGGGTATGACGTCCGCTTTCCAGTCGGCGCCGCTTCTCCACCTCGGGCTCCAGGTCTCAGGCTACTCGACGTCGGACTCCAGGGAAACCAGTTTCCAGGTCAGGATCTTGCTGTTCTCTGTTTCCAAGGCCTGTTCCTGCTGTCCAGGTCCTTAGGATGGTTTTTTCTTGCTTCTTCCCACACAGGGCTCCAGGCTGGGCTCAGTCAGTAGGGACTAGTATCAAGGGTGGGTTTATGGACCCCACTCCAGGCACAAGTTTCCACCCCTGCTGCCTCACTCCTTCCTCCCTCAAGTTTCTGCTGCTCACTCTTCACCAGTCAGGTGCCAACTGCCAGCTCCAACTGCCAACTCTCTGTCTTAGCTTCCCAACATTCTAAACCGCCTCCAACTGTCACAGGGTTCTGGAATGTTCTGGAAGGTGCTGGTAGGTTCCAGTGGATGCTGGTGATGTCACAGGTGGCCACCATTTTGTGCTCCAGGCCCTCAGACAGAAGTTTCAGGGGTAGGTAAAATGGCTCCCTGAATCTGCATCAACACTACAAAAACGAAAAAAAAATGAGGGAAAAAGGGCCAAGTCCAACACAAAGGATTGTCGTAGGTTGCTCCAGTCCTGGGCCCATCTTCCACTCTCCCTACTGGGCAGGGCCAACCTTGTCAAAATGTCCATCCTGCCTAAGGTTTCTTTTTTGTTTAATGCGATACCTTTATGTTTTGATCCCGCCTCTATCAGGAAATTACAGTCGGATATTAGCACCTTTATTTGGAATAAACATCTGCCAAGAATCTCCTGGAAAAAAATTAGGAGACGTAGGGAAAAAGGAGGGCTTGCTGCTCCTGACCTCCAGGCCTATGCCTGGGCTTTCCAGCTTTCACATGCTAGGATTCTATTAAAAAGACCAGTAGGGGTTGGAGTGGGTTCCCTCTATTCAATATTATTGGATGTAGAAGGTGTAAGTCAGTCAGGGTTTCTTTTTAAATTTGGAAACCCCAAGTTTTTCCAAAAAATTAAATTGAAAATTTTAAGGGGTATGGCAAGAATGTGGGCCCAGGTGTCTAAAGCAATTAAAGTTGGCTACTATGGAAGTAGGACACCTTTGTGGGGCCTTCCTGATGGTCCAGCATGGTTAAGGGATGCACTAGCTACACCTATGAGAGAGGCGGGGCTGGAGGAGTGGGGTAACCTATTTGTGGACGGGGACTTGTTACCCTGGGATTATCTTTGTACAAAAATTGGTCCACACTTCTCTAGGCTTAAATATCTTCAGATGTTGAGCTGGTCTCGTGCATACTCTGCTCAACCTCCACACGGTGTTAAATATTCCTTGGGCGCATATAGCTATCTTATCACGCTTTTGGCAGATAAGCCACCTGCCAAAAAGGAAATTTCACTGTGGTATAATTTAATTTTGGAGGAAATGGACGGAACTTTTTCATTGCCGGAGGATCTTTGGTCTCAACACGTCATCAATTCCGATTTACAACATCTTTGGAATTCGTCTTGTAAGATGTTGTGGGATATTGTCAAGCCTCCATGGTTACGCAGGAACCATCTTTTCACCATTCATCGAGCATACTACTCACCCCTTCGTCTTTCTAAATTCTCTGAGGGGAGTAGTGTGGCCTGTCCGAGGTGTGGTTTGGTGGCTGCTTCTGACATTCATATGTTCTTTGATTGCCCACATTTGTCCTCATTTTGGGATGCCATTAGTAAGACTCTTTCACTTTCTGTTGGAGTTAACATTACCCTAGATTTAACATCAGTAATCTTTGGTTGCTACCAAGGGGTCCCCTCCTCGGCAAAAAAGCTTATTTTTTATGCTATCCTGCTAGCCAGGAGGGAGATATGCAGAAAATGGAAGGATTCTTCACCTCCTTCCATTAATGACTGGTATGCTTCTACTTTGCTGGTCTCTAAGCTAGACCTGGCTAGATCTGGTAATCCAGATACAAGATCTTTCTGGTACCTCCTGAATTGGGTTCATTGAACATCTGGGGGTTTTTTTTTTTCCCCCAGGTCCAATGATTATGCCATCAACCCCATTCCGGGGGTTACTTGTTTCATGGTGCTAAGTTTAGTACCTTGGCTGGACTTTAGCAATTGCCTGTCTGGTAGCAAATCAGTGATCATTGTAGGTTGAAACATGTTGCTGAGGGGTGAGCTTTCCGTTCTATTACTGCCCCAACCAGTCTTGGCTACTGAGGCAGCACAATGTGTGTAAACCTACAAGATTGCATATTGAAACTTGCTTGGCGGATGAGGACAATAAAAAAAAAAAAAAAAAAAAAAAAAAAATCCACCCTATGCTACATGGATTTCAGATTTCCACAAATATATGTATTGCTAGTTTAGAATGATCAAAAATAACACATGGTGCTGCGCCATGGCAAAAATTACCTACTCAGCAGATTGCCTCACCCACGTGCTATACTGGTATAAGAGAGGCAAAGCTTTTTGGGAGAACAGCATTAATGTGTGATACAATAGCAGAATAGTATTCTCACAGAATGTAAAACATTATGCTGCATAATTTTCACTATGTCCCATAATTTGGCCTTCCAAATGTGCCTCCTGAATATCTATATTGTGGGACACTGATATAATTGACAAAAAAGCAAGACAAAATATCAAAAGGTAAATATGAACAGATTTTCTGTACCTAATTCCACAGATGTGTACCAAAAATATATATACATATATCTTCATTTATGTGGAGTTAAGAATGGTAAATATATCTGTCCCTCTGTGCATTTACCATTCAATATTTTGTCCCTCGATATTTTGTCCATGGTATTAGTGCGCCACAATATTCTTGTTCCAGACGTTCAAGAGTACAATTGGCCCTTCATATTCTCATAATTCCAGAAGTACTTTTGACAGAAGGCCTTTGATTAATGTTTTAAATTACATTACAGTTGGGTGTGTTGAAAAGGAACGAAATACATAGCTTTTCAAGAGTCTAGAGAAATATGTAACCAACAATGGACATGGAGAGACTGAGGGATCACATCCCATTGGTGCTGGAGAAGGAGCAATTCTGGGGTAGGGTTGTCCAAAGCAGTTGTCATCAAAGAAATACCTCTATGTTGGGAAAGATTGGGTGCAGAACCTTTTAGAAGAGAAAGACAGTGGACTCGATTCACAAAGGTAAAGTTAGATGAAAGTCTAACTTTACGACTTTCGGTATTCACAAAGGGCATTTACGAGTAGTAAATGCCCTTTGTGAATGCGAAAGTCATAAAGTTATACTTTTGTCTAACTTTACCTTTGTGAATCGGGCCCTTTGTTTTTATGAATTCATAGATGCATCATCTGAGAATACAGCCACCAAGAGCTTGGCTGTAATACCACTATGGATACTTTGTGATTTCAAAAGAAGAGCAAAGCAATTCTGAAAACCTGGTTCAGATGCAAGGGGGGGGCCATGAGTAAGCATTGGTATCTTCCCCCTTGAGTCTCAGACTGGCATTTATTAGGTCGGGGTCACATTGCTAAAAATAATCCATCTGATTACAAAACACCTACTTTACAGAGTCTTGAATTCTGTGGAGTAGCTTCTGTGTAGTAGATGGTGTGACACTGGAGAAGACAAGAGGCAGCTGCTGGAGTACAATATTTGATGGCAGCACATTTTATGAACTAACTTACCTCGTATCATATTTGAAGAGGCACGGTCTCTTCAGTGTTGACTCCCCCTTCACCTTGGTTAAATGTATTAAAATTCTTTGCAAGCCAACGTTAGAAACAAGGCAAAATATATTTTATGAGCTCATGATGCCTCAAATGCTTGCTGCACTGTAAGGATGGGCAATTGCCTACTTGACCTATCTGACCTTGCACCTTTCAACTTTCAGGTTCCAGCCTAAGTGCCACCTCTTTGGCCTTTGATTCGTACCACTGTGGCTGATATCACTGACAGCATTTATTGAGTATCCCTCACCATCTCCCTTTCTGATAAGCATTCAGTGCTGAAACACCATATCTCACCAGAGGACATGTAGAGAACCATTAGAAATCATTGAACAGTAAAGCCTCACCAGCCATAGAGAAACACGAAGATTCGACTGTTGTGCTTTGGTGAAGGATGATGACGCTATCTCAGGAGTACGACTGAGGATCACCTTGAATGACAACGGAGTATGGCTTCCTCTGGTCTGGGGCTCCTACATCGAATAATTCACCGATATCAGTCTTGGCACGTTGGTTCATCACAACCTGAGCAGTATTAAGCAGTTGTTAAATAGTTATTGTGCAGCCATGATGAATTTTAAATTGCCTACTATTTGTAATGTAAATCTGACTCTTTAAAATATTTGTATTGCGAATGCTGTTTCCCAGACCCACTGAATGTAAACATTGTACATTTTTGTATGTAATCTATTTTGAATGCCCTTGGCAGTGAATAATTTTTTTTTTAAAAGATAATAAATTACTCTTGCCTTTAATGAGAACTCTCACATATTCTTGTCTACACAGTAATCCTTCAAGATCGAGTTTCAAAACTAAGTAGGTGTGGGGCACATTGCATCACCATGCGTCACTCATGAAAAATCTATCTCAGCAAGGTTTTTCTATGCAGAATTTAAGATTTGGATGGAACATATTTCTTTATTCACATTTAAAAGTTTGAAACACAGGGACCCATTAATCTTTGTCTCTCCATTCGCTTGGGTCAGTCCTGTGCAAAAGAAGCAATATGAAAAAAAGAATTCCTTTCATTAGCATGGGCGGTAAACTGCTCCACTCGTGGAGTTTGCAGAGTTTTCCCCACTCTGCTCTCCGCACAGAGTGCAGAGTTTCGAAAAATCTGTGTAACTCTGTGTAATGGCACGGAGCTGAGTTTTTCTTTTCTGACGGGTCGCCAACGTTAATTTGGCAAGCGCAAACTAAGAAACTCCACCTCTATACCATCTCCCGGGGAGATTTCTCAACACGGGTGGTCACAGCAGGTGATTACCGCTCACATTGAGAAACCTGCCTCTTGCGTTGAGGAAGCTGCCACTCGAGTAGAACATCAGTTCGAGGGGCAGAAAGAAGCTGTACCCTATTGTGCTGCAGGTGGTGTCATTTGCGCTGTAATATTCCCGGTATGAAAAATCTGCAGCGTGACTTAACTCACTCCACCACTTGCGGAGCTCAGAGAAACACGGTGGAGTTTTTTTGTGGCTTCGTGAACTCCGCCCAGGCCTACTAATTTGTCCCTTGTTTATGTAAACGCTTATGCCAGCAATTAAAAAGCCATGAAGAACCTAGGAAATCACATTTACACAAATTACCATAAAAAGTGTAACAGATACAAAAGAACCCCGAGATAAGAACCAGTACCTCAATTTTACTAAATCGTGGCTGATGAAGTAAATATTCCACAGAAAGTGTATCCTGTGCTTACAGCCTACTTGGCAGGGAATAGAGTTCCTGCTGACAGAAGAAGTCACATTCATTACAGAGCCATGTTAACTTGTTAAGTCCATTATTAATGGGTAGCTGTAGCTACAGCCGATGGTAACACATGATGAAAAAAAACTACTTGCTATTATACCTGCCCAAAATCATCCTCACCAATGCTTCTCTTAACATATTCAGAGCACATGAAGTGATATCAATGAGGGGTACCACAAGTCATGGAGCGAGTCCATTAATAATACCTGCCAGCAATGGTCAGCGTTAGTGGAATACACCTCTCACCTACCAAGAGAGCAACAGTAATTAGTGGTCGGCAGAAACATTGTACAAGAGATTATATAAGTTTACTGACAGCTGAGACAATATGTATCACATGAACTGAGACTGCAGCAGGCCCACTTCACTTGTTACTCCTACCCCGATTCGTCCACTGACTATAACGGTAACAGGGCAAAATGAGATTTCTCTTAGGTAGCCATTTAGACATGTTGTATCATTTTTAGGAGGCCCAAGACAGAAAATGGTTACTGGTCTTAATTTATAACATTGAGAGCCTTTTACCAATGGCGTCCTGTGGCTAAACGTACAGATTAACCAAAAACTGAGCAGCAAGTACACCCTTTTAACACTTGGCCCTCAAGGTAGAGAAGTCGAGCAGACCAAGGCATGCTCAGGGAAATGGTCAATCAATCAATCAGGATTCATAAAGCACGGCTAATCACCTGATAGGGTATTCAGGGGCTTGGAAGCCCCACAGGCTTATTTGAAATTCTGAAAGTGAGGTGATTGTCCGGAGGTATGTGGGGAGGCTGCTCCAGGTCTCTGCTGCGATGTGGGACAAGTAGCGTCCTCTACTTTGGTAGATGCAGGAAGTACGGGCAAGTGAAAGGGGGGCAGAGCTTAGTCTTAGTTGGTGGAAGTTCAGGAGGTGGTTAATGTAGGCAGGTCCTTGGTTGTATAGAGCCTTGTGTGTGTGGGTCAGCAGCTTAAATTGCATCTCCTCTGTACAGGGAGCCAGTGGAGATTCCTGAGGTGGGGTGTGATATGGGTTCATCTGTGAAGGCCAATGATGAGTCTGGCTGCAGCATTCTGTATGTTCTGAAGTCTCTGTAGGAAATGTGTGACAATTCCTACATAGACGGCATTTGCTGTAGTCCAGTCGGCTGGTAAGTAT
Organism: Triturus cristatus; assembly: GCF_964204655.1. NCBI lineage: Eukaryota > Metazoa > Chordata > Amphibia > Caudata > Salamandridae > Triturus > Triturus cristatus. Next base: position 79,932,507 of record NC_140582.1, on the reverse strand, counting down.
GGCTTGTGTCACGGTGCACCTCTTGTGTAAGGGGGCAACTTGAGGATCTTACATGGCATGCGCAGAGTGAGGAAAGCAGGCAGAGGAGACGGCGTTGATCTGTGATTTCATGGTTAGCTTGTTGTCAATTAATATTCTGAGGTTTCCGGCATGGTTAGAGAGAGTGAGTGTGGGTCCTAGGTCAGGAATCGTTCCATGTGTTACTGTTATGGCCAAAATCAGTACTTCCATCTTGTCTGTATTCAGCTGCAAGCAGTTGTTTTTCATCCAGTCGGTGACATTTGTCATGCATCTGTGAAAATTGGTTCTGGTGGTGGTGGGGTTGTTGGTTAGTGAGAGGATGAGTTGGGTGTCCTCTGCATAGGAAATTATGTTGAGAACTTGGGATCTGACTATGTTGGCCACTGGGGTCATATAAGAGTGTGGGGTTGAGGGATAAGCCCTGGGAGACACCGCAGGTGATCTCCTTGCGTTCAGAGGTGAAGGTGGGAGGTCGATCCTCTGGGTTCTTCCTGTGAGGAAGGAGGTGATCCATCTGAGTGTATCCCCATGGATGCCGATATAGTGGAGTCTTTCGATCAGTGTGTGAGGTATAGGCTGCCGAGAGGTCAACAAGGATCAAAGCTACTGTTTCTCCCCAGTTGAGGAGGATTTGTATGTCATCAGTGGCTGCGATCAGAACAATTTTGGTGCTGTGATTGCTGTGGAAGCCAGATTGGAAGGCGTTGAGTAGCTGGTTCTGCTCCAGGTTTGTCATGAGTTGATTTAGCATTTTCAAGGTATCACGAAATGTTGCAGAGGTAATAGAGGTAGTGAGTAGGGTGCTGAGTTCCTGGCCTATCCTTTGGTTTCCAAGGTTGAAGATGTTGTTTGGGCATAGGTCTGTTGGATGAATTTCATGGTGGAGGTGGTGTCCTGGGTAGAAAGGATGTTACAGGTGTTCAGTGTGTTGTTCATGTCAGTTACGGTGGTGGCGTATCAGTTGAGTATGTCCGTAGGTGTGGGTTGGTGTTCGAGGTTTCTGTATATGGTTGCAATCTTGTCGATGAAGAAGAGGGTGAGTTTGTCGCACAGCTCCTTTGAGGGTGTGATGTTGTTTTCGCTGGCAGCCGGGTTGGAGAGTACCTTAATGATGTTGAAAAGTTCCTTGGTGTTTTTGGCACTGGATTTGATGCATGCAGCAAGGACTGTCTTCTTTATTGCCCTCAGCAGGTGGAGGGTAGAGGTTGAGGGAGGTCTTGATGGCTGCCCTGTCTGAGGTGTCCTTGCGGCAGCTCCTCTACAGCTCTTTGCTGTATCGTTTGGCTGTTCTGAGTTCTTGGGTGTACCAGCTGGTTTTCTCTGTCCATTGCTCTTGATGGAGACATTGCTGTCTGCGCAATTGGTGATCCAGGTGTTGAAGTTTGTCACTCACTGTTCGAGGTTGGTGGCGCTAATAGGATTAGAGGTGTTGTGGGTGTTCGCCCAGCTGGTCTCTGAGATTTTGTTCCACCTCCGTTGGGGGGTGTTGACCATCTTGGTGGTGGTGGTGTAGGGGCTGGGGATGCTGAAGTGGATGATGGAGTGATCGGTCCATGTGAATTCTGTGACATGGCTGTATTTGATGTGGTTGCTGGAGGTGAAAATTGGGTCCAGCGTGTGTCCTGGGGTGTTTGTAGGGTCGTGCATGATTTGGGTATATCCAGGGCTGCTCATACTGTCCAGGAGGTGTGCAGTGTTTTTGTCGATGGGGTCGTCAATGTAGAAATTTAGGTCACTCTGGAAGATCTAGTCCTTGGAATCTTATGCTGGGGGTGCAATGAAGTCTGCCATGAGGTTGCACAAGCTGGAGCATGGGCCTGGGGAATCCAAGGGTGCCTCCAATGGTTGTCTTGTCATCCGTGTGGAGCTTGAAGTTGAGATGTTCCATGGGGGTGGTGGTGTTGTGGCTGGTGGTGGTACACTGCATGGTTTGTTGGTGCGGTCCTGGTGTCTGATTTTATATCCGTCTTTATCGCTGTGGCTATGCCTGGGGTAGATGTGGGGTTGAGCTAGGTCTCAGTGAGGAAGACGATGTTGGGTGTGAGGATGGCAATGAGGTCCTATAATTCAGTGGAATGCTTGCATAGTGAGCGTGTGTTGAGAAAGGTGCATGCGAGTTGGTGTTTTTGGTCAGGTGGTGTCTGTGGTGTATTCATGGTGGGGCAGGTTGTGGGGCTGGTATGTGTGCAGTGGCAGGTGAGGTGGCAGTGGGTGCAGGTCAAAGGTCCTACCGTGGAGCATGGCTCGCGCAGTGGCAGTGTTTGTTGCGGCAGCGGGGGTTGAGGGTATAGAGCTTGGCAATGGTATACATTTGGGGTCAGGAGAGCCAGGGGTCATGGCACTGGGCGCAGTCCATGAGCAGACGGGCACAGAGAGGCTTGCCTGTGGCGCACCTTCGCCGCATTAAGTGGGTCCTGGGGTGGGCGAGGCTCCTGTTGGTAGGAAGAATGCTAAGTGGGAGAATCCGGTTGGGAAAACCCCTGCGATGTCACTAGATCAGTCTGGAACAAGCAGGAACTGGAGGCAAGAGACAAGCTAGGTGCCCAGGTGCCAACTAAATGGTGGATGGTAAAGTCAATGAGACATCCAGTGACAGCAATAAATCCAGGTCTAGCCATTGTTTTCACTCAAAAAGAAAAAGTAATTCACTTCTAACATACAAATTTACACAGTTCATAAATTTGAGAGAGCAAGCAAATAATACACAGCTATCAAAGCAATAATTGCTGTGATCTGAGACTCATAGAACTAATCCAGGCTGCTCCTCTGAGAAAGGTATAACAGTTCTTGAATGAATACTAGGACATTAGTCCTTATTGAGTAAGTGGTGTGTAACATTATTTTTACTCTTTTAAATCTGTCTATTTCAGCCCAAGTAATTGTGGTGAGGTGGATCATGGATAGTACCCAATGACAATTATTCGTGGGTGACATCACCTTTCTATCTTTATTGTTTCTCAGGCAGACCAAGGCTGTAAGTGCCAGTGAAAGGCAAGGCCTCACTGCATGTTGTCTTTCCTACAAACCCACCAAGCGGGATCACAGTGGCTCTGCTTCAGCCCAGCTGATGTTGCCCCAGACCTTCCCTTCTACATGTGGTGCACCTGCCCCTGTCTGATGAAGACAAGCAGCACCAGCACCAACGATGAGGAGACTGAAAACCGCTCTCTGGTTGTGTTCCATTGAATATTCACTGGGGGAATCTTCCTCAGACCCAAACACAACCCCATCACCAAAATTACCAGTCCACCCTATGTTGCAGCAGTGATCAGGAGATGGAAACAGAGGCCACCACCGATTCTGGAGGGTGGTCTGACCTAGTGCTAAGCTGCTTAAGGCACTTCAGTTTTTCAGATAAGCCTATCAAATGTGATCAAGAATTTCTCATTTTCCAGTAATCACAAGCCCCATGTCCTCATGGTGGGAATACCACAAAATGCATTTGTGGTATCCCTGGTCATGCCTCAGCTACAGGAGATAATTTCCTGGACACACAGCAGTGCCACTAGGGTCTCAAGGCCTCTCCACACAGCCTGAAGTGCAGATAGTTCTCTGTTTAGCCTCTCGAATCTTTCAGTTCTTCCTCTCAATTCCTCACTGTTCCCTCCTTATAGGTATGATCTTCTTCGTGTAAAAGCGCCTCTAGCACCCTTCCTCAGCAGTCAGCCAGCTGCTTTCTTCAAGGCAGATTCCAGGCATCTTTTTTCCCGACAGACTGCAGAGTGTAAATGTTCATATTCTCACACATGACAGAGGGTAGCTGGCATTTAGAAGCCCCAACCCTCAAGCAGAAAAGAATTTCTGAGTCTCCATTGCTGTGGGACCCTGGATTCTGCAAGACAAACCATGACACACTGCCTGGTACTTTCTGCCTCACATGTATACCACGTTTCCAGTGTGCATACTCCAGAGTCTAACTCAGGTATTTGTTTCAGGCATTTCCTGACTTACATGTATACCTCCCAGACTGGGGGTTGATTATGATCTTGGCGGATGGGATACTCCATCGCAAATATGGCTGATATCCCGTACACGACATTACAAGTTCCATTACATCCTATGGAACTTGCAATCCAGCGGAAGGGCTATCCATCACGTTTGTGATGGAGTACCCCATCCGCCAATATAGTAATCAGGCCCTTTGTTCCATAGAGTCAGTAGAAAGGAGGGGTAGAGTTGGGAGTCTCTTCCTAAGGCAAAGTCAAAACAAAGGCACTGAAGTGCCACTTAACCACCTCTTAACTTATTGTGGGTAACACTTCTAGCGAAGAATTAATCAGCAAGAAGTTAACGATCTTCCCTTTACAATAAAGGGTCCTTCTATCTCCTATCCTGCACACTCTGGAGTCTGGTTCACTACAAAGAAACTAAGAAATGCTGGAGGATAGCCCTGCCATTCACATTGCCGCTTACAGCTCTATCCATCTCTACACGCACAGCCTATTGCACATAGATGGATCACACACACTCACACACACACTCACACACATGCATCATCCATGTCCCACATTGATGGAACAATTTTTTTCCCGACAGACTGCAGAGTGTCAATGTTCATATTCTCACACATGACAGAGGGTAGCTGGCATTTAGAAGCCCCAACCCTCAAGCAGAAAAGAATTTCTGAGTCTCCATTGCTGTGGGACCCTGGATTCTGCAAGACAAACCATGACACACTGCCTGGTACTTTCTGCCTCACATGTATACCACGTTTCCAGTGTGCATACTCCAGAGTCTAACTCAGGTATTTGTTTTAGGCATTTCCTGACTTACATGTATACCTCCCAGACTGGGGGTTGATTATGATCTTGGCGGATGGGATACTCCATCGCAAATATGGCTAATATCCCGTACACGACATTACAAGTTCCATTACATCCTATGGAACTTGCAATCCAGCGGAAGGGCTATCCATCACGTTTGTGATGGAGTACCCCATCCGCCAATATAGTAATCAGGCCCTTTGTTCCATAGAGTCAGTAGAAAGGAGGGGTAGAGTTGGGAGTCTCTTCCTAAGGCAAAGTCAAAACAAAGGCACTGAAGTGCCACTTAACCACCTCTTAACTTATTGTGGGTAACACTTCTAGCGAAGAATTAATCAGCAAGAAGTTAACGATCTTCCCTTTACAATAAAGGGTCCTTCTATCTCCTATCCTGCACACTCTGGAGTCTGGTTCACTACAAAGAAACTAAGAAATGCTGGAGGATAGCCCTGCCATTCACATTGCCGCTTACAGCTCTATCCATCTCTACACGCACAGCCTATTGCACATAGATGGATCACACACACTCACACACACACTCACACACATGCATCATCCATGTCCCACATTGATGGAACAATTGACTGGCAGACCAACTGAAAAAATGCAGACCACAGTCCAGCAGAAAACTCTTTCTGGCACATAACTTGAAAAAAGGCCTCTACAATCTTTTACTGCCACCAATGTTAGTGTCTACAGTCCTGTGAGATGAAGGTAGTTACACTCAATAAAGGGAGAAGCATCCACCCTAGACCAAAGAGCCTCTATGGGTCTCATTCTATGTCACAGAAAACCCTCTGCACACACGCTTTACTTCAGAGTGTGCACTGTTTGTGCACTGGCTGGAAACAGTGTCATCCAACTGACATCCCATAACATTCTTACATTTATGGATTGGGGGAGTTGCGCTCTTGCGACTCAAGCTCTTCATGGGAGCTCTAGCTTAACTTCCATTTTTCTTAGAGTTAAAAAGTCTAAGCAAAATGGAAGTTAAGCACAGAGTTCCCAGGCAGCAAAAACAATAACACATCAATCTCTACAAAGCACATGAGAAACAAAGAGTATACTATGTATTGCAGAGTACTGATATATTTTTGCCTCTCTGGTGCCTTTCACTATCTTTCCATCTGCGTGGATCTAAAGACCCGCTCTTTTCTTTCTTTCACTCACAACTCACTTGAATATGTTGTAGGTGCACAGCTTTGGTGGTAGAGTATGAGATTCCTGATCTTTCAGGGCTGTCCTGGTCTCGTGGATCACAGAATTACTATGGTTGACTGGGCTTTGGAATTAGCTCCGCTGGCACCAATGATTGGTTGTTGGCAAATGGAATAATGAGAGATGCACTGTAGCAGGATCTGACTCTTTGATGCTGCACACGCATGGATTACCTGGTGCCACAGACTGGATGCATCGAAGGTTTTTTCCTGAATTGGCTGAAGAAAGGGTGACTTCTCCTAGAAGCCACTGTCTCATCATGGAATAAGTTATATCCATTTTTCACAAGGAAATACTAGTATCAGACGTTAACCACTGAATTACCATAGATATGGTACATCGAGTTTAAGTTACTTTTATTTCAAACAGCTTATTGTCACCCCAAACAGAACAATACAAAATCGCATAAGGATTTTTCAATAGCATGTGGTTATGCAGTTACAAAGAATCAAATAGTAGGTAAGTTATTCTTGAACAAAGGATGTTCTCCAAATTATCATTCAACAGCGTGAATTAATACAGTTGTAACTGGAACCTAATTTCAAATTCTTTAATAGAGAATATTTCAAGCCAAAATGCGTTTTGCTGTATTTAGCTACTTCTTCTTCGGTGCAGAAATTTAAGAAACAAAACAAAACTAAACAAAACTATCTTTAGGAAACAACAATTCCCATCCAGATAGTTTGTAATTCACAAACAAAAATTGCAGTATATCTACCCACAAGTGGGTTCCCATTTGTGCTACATAAGCTCTTTCTCTGGTGCTATACGGACAATTTCACTCCTCTTATATTCCTTACTTCATAGTAATAAACCTAAATGTACTCAAAATCTTTTCATAGTAAATTTTTTCTAAATAAAGCACCTGTTACTCTATGTTTATATCATAGGTCCACCACAACTCAAGGTTACATTGGCCTAATCCGTTCAATGTACTCCAAATCTTTTTACAATACATTTAGTTCAGAGCACCTATTACTCCATATATACATCATATGTTAACTGGAATTCAAGCTTACATTGACCTAATAACTAAAAAATGTTAATCATCATGCTATGGTTAAACAAAATCTCAAGATATTGAGAGTTCTCCTCCTCTCCTGTTACAGTAATGGCTGAAAAAAACCCTTGACAAGTCCAATTTACCTATATTCTAAATCATTTAAATGCCTGGTTCACCACATTGTTTTATGCTCCTAAAATTCCAAAGTTCAGAGCATTATAAACGGTCTGAAAAGAAAAGGAAGAAAGGGATAAAGAATATGAAAACAAATTAATTTAGCATAATTCTACCATTCCTGTCATCAGATACAGATATTTCCCACTGATTTACACTAGAACCTAGTGTCTCTCTCTTTACACACTTCAGACTATAAATCAATTTCAAACGTCCCTTCACATATATCAGTTAAAGCTTCACACATATTTACCAGGGGCATCCCAATCTCCTATAGAATCTACATCCATACTGTTAGACCTGGCATCTTTTGGCATGTTTCCCCTGTCTTTTTGCTATTTGACCTTCCGGTTTTGACTGGGTTTGATGGTTTAGTGTCTCTGCGCACTTTCTCACTGATGTTCAGTGTTGAAGTCCAAGTGATACTATTGTAAATTGTATTATGGATTGGTGTTTCCATGATTGGCATATTTTATTTACTAGTAAGTCCCTAGTAAGGTGCACAGAGGGTGCCAGGGCATGTAAATCAAATACTGCTAGTGGGCCTGCAGCACTGGTTGTGCCACCCACACAAGCAGCCCTGTAAAGGGTTCTCAGACCTGCCACTGCAGTGTCTGCCCGCAGTTTGTAACTGCCATGTCAACCTGGCACATGCACCCACTTGTCAGGCCCTAATCATCCCATTTCTTTAACCATGTGGGCAGGGTGCCGTGTATATTAAAGGAAGGACATGTACTGGTGTGTGTGACATGTTCTGGTAGTGAATTACAGTGTATGTTGTTTTTCACTATGGAAAGGCTATCTGTCCCATAGGATAGAATGGGAGTTTGCGTATACCATCTAATAAACATATCTTCCCATTGGGACAAAATAGAGAAATTGGGTTTATTATGCCTAAACTCAGAATATACAAATGCATCTTTTAGTAAAGATAATTTTTATGTTCTGTGTTTGAAAATACCACTTTAAGAGAGTAGGTATTTTCTTTCTTAGCCATCCTGTGTGCCTCTGCTGAGAGTGTGGATTGACTGTCTTGCTTTGGAGTGACAGGGGCTGGGGATGTACATTCTCTTCAGACAGCCACTTGGGGGATCGACGTGTGTCCTGCCTTTCCTGATGGATCAGGGCTGGGATGAATAGACCTGAGCTGCATTTAGAGTAGTGGGAGGAGACTTCCTTGCACCTGAATGGGCCTGGTCAGCCTTGGACAATGCTGTCTCTACCTCCTGCCAGGAAGCCAGGCCAGAGAGGACAGAACTGGTTTGGGCGAGGCACAGACACTCTCTGCCCCAGAGAACAAAGAGAAATGCAGTATAAATATTGGAACCCAAACCCTAGAACTTTAGAACTCGCTAGAATCAAGGAATCTGCCAAGAAGAAGAGCAGGAAGAACAGCCAGGAGGAGTTCTGCCCCTTCGCTATGGTGCTGCTTTGTTGGGTTGGCCTGCAGTTGCTGCTTCTGCCTTGGGCAGTGAAAGAACTGGACTGAACTTTCTAAAACTTGTGCTGAGTATCTCCAAGGGCTTCAAACCGAACTTGCCTCCTGTTCACAAAGTCTCAGGGACAGCAAATACTTCACTTACCTCTGGGTACCACCTCTGAAACCACTGTTTCAGTTGCCACAGAAGGAGAAAGCAACGGACTCCGCGTACTGAAGGCACTGCAGAGAGAACCGCTGCACTTTGCACCGCAACCCTGGTCTCACAGGTGACGATAATCGCCACCGCCACCGAGCTGCTGCTTGCACCGCGACCTGTGGGCAGCGCACTCCGCACTGCCTCGCTTCACTCTGCTGCCCTGGTCTCACTTACGACACCCGTGACTGCACCGTGATTGGGGGCACAGAACGTAAGTTACATGGCGCATCACCCCATCACACACCGCCATCTGGGCCATCCGACGCCAGTTCCCACAAACTGGCACTGTCGCTTGCACCGTGATCTGTCAGCAGTTCTACGAGTAATGCCTCACTCCGTAAAACAGCCCTGGTCTCACCGACACTACTGGACAACCGTCACCAAGCCACTGCCTGTACCACAACGTAAGGGCACCGCACCGCTATGCTTCACATTGCAACTGCGACGGTTGCCACAACCAGCTCACACCAATGTGATCGGCCGCAACGAAAAGGTACTGTTTACGAGACTGCCAAAACCACGACTGACACGTTCAGACGGAACTGTTGGATTCTGTTGTTTTCAGCACCACAGTAGCACCGGACGGAGCTACCGGCTTCAATGAACTGCATTTTAAGGTTAGTCTTGCAAAGTGCATATTTTTAAGTACTGTATGTTGAATTTTTTATCATTGTGGTCTTGTTTTGAATATATAAAGTATTGGATATTTTTCTAAACTGGTGTGGTGTCCTTTTGTAGTGTTTTCACTCAAGTACTCAACTGAAAGACTACCGCCTGGCAATTCATGTACATACCTGTCCCCGCATGAAGATAGATTCATTACCGAGCTGTCTCCCCCTTATCTGCCCCAAATGTGCTTTTAAATTGGATACTCAGCTCAATCCTGCCCCATCCCAGATTCCCTCTGTCCATTTTAAACAGGAAAACTTTAAAGCAGCACTTATAAACGCACGCTCACTAGCCAAACATAAGTATGAGATATCAGACTTTTTAAAAGATCACAAAGTTGATATACTCTTTATTACTGAAACGTGGACGGACGCCTCGTCGGGACCCAACCTTAGCGCTGCCACACCTGATGGCTATTTAGCCTTTAGACAAGATAGACCTATTAAAAAAGGAGGTGGATTAGCAATAATTTATTGCAGTAAATTCACTGCTAGGATGGAGACCATTCCCTCTCAGGCCTGTGAAGCCATGAACTTTTCCATCATGCTCACCCTTCTCAATCCTTTAAGGGCATTCTGCTATATCGCCCGCCAGGCTCTCGGGCAGAGTTTCTTTCCATCTTGGGCATTATGCTGGAGCCCTTAGCAGCCGAACCCACGTTCACCATTTTAGGTCATTTTAATTTTCACCTTGAAATCCGTTCTGACAACGACACCAATTCGTTGCTTTCAGAACTAGAGGCAGTAGGCCTCTCACAATTGGTATCCAGCCCTACGCACTCAGCCGGTCACACTCTAGATGGCCTGTTCTCCAACTGCCAATTTATTATCTTGAAGAGCATTCTACCTCTGGTCTGGACAGACCATTGTGCGGTCATACTTGATATCCAAATCAACAAGAAATCGATAGCAAACGCCATTTCACACACGCCTTTATTTATCAAGGCCTGGAAAAGCATAGATCCGCAACTTCTTAAATTACATCTGCTCTCCAAGCAACCAGATCCCTCTCCAGACCCGAACCTTGCCTCATCAAACTACTCGAATTGGCTACAGAAGGCATTCAATCTCCTGGTTCCACAAAAAAAGTCTCAAAAAATCGTTGCACCCCCTCTGCTCCTTAGTTTTCAGAAGCCCTCAGATTACAGAAGCAATTGTGTAGAAATCTTGAGAGACATTGGCGAAAAAACTACAACATTAATGAAAAAATTCACTATAAAGACGCACTCATTAAATACAAATTGCTTATTGTGCAGGAGAAAAGTAAATATTCTATTGGACAGATAGAATCCTCGCAAGATTCTAACAAACATCTATATCAGGTAGTAGCCAAAATATCAGGACTTACATCGAATCCGATCCCAGCCCCCTCACAGGCCTTATGTGACTCACTTGCCAGCTATTTCTTTGAAAAGGTCAACGATATCTATATCAACTTCTCCTCTCAACCCAAGACTGATGGTCAGCCCCTGAACCGTGGCATTACTGAACCCTCTCCTTCCTTCTTACAATTCGATAGTACATCATCAGACCAGATCCTAAATTTAATTTCCATCACTAAATCAGGATCTGCTACCGACCCCTGCCCACCAGTCATTCTAAAATCCATCGCCGAGCTCATTGTGCCTAGCCTCTCTAGCATTTGCAATGCGATGTTTATGACAGGCATACACCCACAGGTTTGGAAAAAAACAATCATTAAACCTCTGTTAAAAAACATAATCTTGACCCTAATGACACTAAGAATTATAGACCTATAGCTAGCTTGCCATTCCCAGCAAAAATATTCAAAAAGGTGATGAATATTCAGTTATCTAAATATATCGAAGATCACCATCTCCTGGATGACACACAATTCGGTTTCTGTAAGGGCCACGGAACCGAGACAGTGCTTATTAAAGCATCAGAGGATATCAGGATGATATTCGATCGGGGGGGGAGGCGCTGTTCTTATACTGTTGGATCTTTCAGCGGCATTTGACACGGTCGATCATGCTATCCTGATCGACCGTGTCACAAAAATAGGTATCAGACATGCAGCTAGAGCCCTGCTGACCTCTTTCCTAACAAATCGCACGCATTCAGTGAGTCTCGGCACCTTCAACTCTCCTCAACTGGCCCTCACGTGTGGTGTACCGTAAGGATAATCATTGAGTCCGACACTATTTAACATCTATGTGTCGGACTTGGCCAAAGTCATCAAGGCACACGGGATGGGCCTCACATCTTACGCGATGACACTCAACTGGTGCTGGCAGTACATAATGATGGCGGTGAAGTAGCAGCCAATTTCCAGAAAGGCATGTTGGCCATCGGCAGTTGGATGGCCAACAACTGCCTAAAACTTAACTCTGAGAAAACAGAGGTTATGATATTTGGTAAACTACTGCCAAATTGGTCTTCCGCCTGGTGGCCATCCTCATTGGGCCCTCTTCCACTTCCAGTATCCAAGGTCAGAAATCTGCGCGTTATATTTGACGACGGGCTGTCCTTTGTTCCTCATGCTAATTCGGTGGTCTCATCATCATTCCATAAACTGCGAATGATAAAAAATCTCCTACCTTTTCTACCTCTCAGTGCTGGAAAGACACTAGTAAGTACTTTAGTTATGTCTACTATTGATTACTGCAATGCTCTCCTCATTAATGCTCAGAGCAAAGTCTTCTACAAAATCGTATTAAGTTTAAAGCCCGTTGTATTGCATATAATGCTTCATGTAACTGTGGACCATTGTTCCTGAATGAGGCCTTAGACGCCTACATCCCTAATTGGGCCTTACGCTCTTCCACAGCAAACCTGCTAAGGGTCCCCCGCACCAAGACAGCATCGTGGGGTGACAAGCGTTTCACTGTTGCCACAGCGAAGCTTTGGAATTCTCTCCCAATTCAAATCAAAGCCAGCCAGTCTTTACTTGTTTTCAGAAAAATGACAAAAACATGGCTTTTTAACCAATAGTCTATCTGTCATTTGGTTCATGCTCGCTGCCCCTAGCGCCGAGACACCCACGGGTATTTGCGTGCTCTACAAATTGCATAAATAAATAAATAACTATTACTGTTGGTTATGTGCAAATGCTTTACACACTGCCTCTTAGATAAGCCTTACTGCTCGCGGCAAGCTACCAAGGGGGTGAGCAGGGGTTATTTCAGTAGTGTATCCCCCTTATCCTGACTAGGAAGAAGGGTCCCTACTTGGGCAAAGGTGCAAACATTGCCAACTAGAAACCCCCATTTCTAACACATACCAAAACCTTCTTCTAAAGGAAATAAAAAAACACTTACCCTCCAGTGCAAATATTAGAACATACACACAACCAATTGTATCTCTAAATCAGATAATAGAGATTTCTCAAAACCAATGTCCTGCTGTACCGGTCGAATCCCAAACGGATAAAAGACAAAAGAAAAAAGGGGGGAGGGGGTAACTGCCTTAACATAAGGCTTCACACCATATCTATTCTGAAATGTATTTACCAATCTTTATTAATCCATACATTCATACCAACACCCACTTACCAATAAGCTAAAGTATTCACTTTAAAGAAATCAAGTGTCTCCTTAAGAGGATCCCAGTTAATAGGAAAAAAGACCATGGAAGAACTATTTCTTGACAATCTTGTAGATTTTTGATTGTAGTTTATGAATGACCACCCTCAGCTAGGAAGAAGGAGTCCAGCGTTGGATCTTCAGAACTAGAGAATCCAAATAAGCATTGCAGATGAAGAAAAATAAAGCAAATATCAGGGACAAAAAGCCTTCAAAGTGAGTAATGAATGTGACAAAAATAGTGGAATTAATGTGTCACGAGGCATACACCTCAAGGCAAAGCCTCCTTATAAATGGTCCAAGCAGAAAGTGAAATCACAGGTAAATGGGTTAGCATCATCCTGGATTAGGATCTTCAGGCAATAAATACTGGGAAGGCAACCGACATGGAAAGGAACAGATTTAAGGCTAGCCACTCCTTGTAATGTAATGTGGATTTGTAGAGCGCTTCTTGTTACCCGTGAGGGTATCCAGGCACTGAGTAGATGACTGTAGGCATGTGGCGAAGCTGGGGCTGAATACAGCCGTCTGATGGCCACGCAAGAAGATTAATTAAATAGCCAGGTCTTCAGCTTCTTGCAGAATTTAAGAAGTGAGGAGAAGGCCCTGATGTGTTGGGGGAGGTCATTCCAGGATTTGGCAACTTGGTAGGAGAATGATCGACCTGCCATTCTGCTTCTGTGGATGCTGGATGTGTGTGCAAGTGAGATGAGAGAAGTTGTCTGGTGGGTTGGTGGAACTGAAGCACTGAAGCCGGTGATTGAGGTTGAACTGGGGGGACATGGCTTGTGCACCGATCATGGCATAAGCGATTTAGCACAGCTCTGCGCTGCCACCTAACATCCAACATCACACTACAGCTACACTACTGAGTAAGTGTCGCCCTCCTAAGACCTAGTGTCCAACAAGTACCTGCAGCACTACGGGAGAGCTTCAATGTCACGGATGCCCACAAGGACAGCTAGTGTGAGAAGCCACCCGCGACCCTGCTGTGCGAGGCCCTACAGTGGAGGCAGTTGCTCACAGCAGTGTGGGACGGCAGAGTGGAAGACTGGGCAAGGTGAGAATGGAGCGGTGCTTGGTCGCGGGAACCCCCCATGGATTTGGTGGCCTCCCCTGGTGCCTTTTCTGCCCAGAAGGCGACTCACACTGCTCGGCAGCAAAGGACGACCAGGGCATGTTGGCTTTGGCTGTGGGACAGGAGTGAGGACTGTATCGCGCCTGAGACATTGGGACCAAAGAGTGCAGGTGGAGGAGACAGCACCACGTTGGGCAGCTCCACGAGTGTGCATCCAAACGGCAGTGTAATCAGAGCCCACAAATCATGCCATAAGGCGCACCAGTGCTTGGGGTGACTGTTGCGGAGACTAGGCAGGCGAACAGCAGATCAGGCCACGAAGAGTCCGAGGGCTGTAAGTGATAAGCGCACGCTTACTGGGAGGTGACGTTAGAAGTGGAGCTCTCCACTTTGATGGGATGCTCCTGACCCAAGGCTAGGACGAGTCCCAGGAGTCCCTCCAGATTCATTGGCCCCATTCAAAGGGTGGCAGGATTCCATAGTAAGGCTAGACACAGACGGGTGGCATCTGAGATAGCACTTTTTGTGCACCGCATGCAAATATCTATCCCTTGTTCCCGGCTTTGTCCTTGGTGGCCAATGTGGACATCCCGGAGACCCCATCAAGCACAGCAACAGGAGTGGAGGGGCACACGAGTGGGACTAGGCTCCCAGGGGGCACCCCAATCATAGCAGTAGCGGACAAAATAGGTCTTGGAGCCATCATTCCATGAAGTAAGGGGAAGCTGTAACCTCCCCCTCAGAGCAAGAACACTTCAACATCAGACCCCACTAGACCCCATTAGACGGGTGAACTGAGTTCCTGTGAGTTTGCAGCAGCGTGGGCCCCCTTTCATCCTACCATACCCAAGTTTTACCCGGTTCTCGCCTCCTTAGTTGTAAGCCATGCAGTAATGAAAATCCGGCGAACTGAGGATCTGACTGCACGTGCCACCCACGGGGACGCAGTGGGGGTTGGGTGGGTCAGTGGTAGAGCCAGACTTGCTAGGAGCTGAAGACTGCACCCAGGGCCAACTTTGCAATATGACAAAAGACAAGGAGCTGCCCAATGCCAAACAAAGTACCCTTGAAAAATATACTCTATCAGGTGGGCCCTCGGGACAAGCAGGGGCAGGCAACCATGAAAGTTTGATACTGGACAATTCTGCCTTGTTGGCTGCCATCACACAGTTTTGAAATGTCCTTGATGCTAAGATAGGTGATGTGGGCTCAGAAGTCACAGTGCTCTGTCAGGATCTATGCAATGCAGTGGAGCGGATCATTGAGGCGGAGGCCTGGGTCTCGGGGGTCGAGGATTCAGTCACATTCCTGCAGCAATCAGTGTCCAAGCTCACTTCCATGACCAGGGAACCAGCGGCATGATTGGAAGACACGGAGGGAAGGGCAAGCTGAAACAACCTACGCTTCATTGGATTCTGCAGGGGTGCGAGAGTGCCTTGATGGAGCAGTTTCTGGATCACTGGCTCAGAGAGATGCTGCCGTCACAAGCCCTCTTCCCCTGCTTTGTGGTCGAGCGTGTTCATTGGACTCTGGTTTGCTGTATCCCCCGGGTGCTAGGTCTAGACTGTTGTTAAACTCCTGAAATATATGGACTGGGATACCATCTTTAAACATGCCCGACTCAAGGAGAAAATTTTGTACCAATCACATACTATTATGATCTTTCCGAATTACACAAGGCTGGTGCAGCAACAGTGTCAGTCTTTCAAATCCACCAAGCAGCGCCTCTATGAGTTAAACATCTGATATATGCTTCAGTATCCCACAAAACTCAAAGTGATCTATCAATCGCAGACACTCTTCTTTGATTCCCCTGAGGAAGTGTTCCAATGGACAGACAAAAGGATCCATCTTAAGACTCAAGTTCCTACATGTAATGACTCAGAGTCCTCTCAGGGCGACAAACAGAACAAGACCACAAACACTCCGGCTAATTGCCGCCACAGGTCCCGTTCATCCTGGATGAGCTCCAGGTGAGTGGCAGATACTGAGGGGGATTCTCGACTTCTCAGACATCTGGGACACCCTCTCCTAAATGATATTGGATTACTTAAACCCTAGTTGGGGCATTCTTCAAAATCAAAAGTGTGTATTTCTAAAGGTGGCCGTGCAGCATAGGGAGAGGGTGTTCTTGTTCCGCCAAGTAGATTGTTGAGGCTGGAACTGGCTCACCATTGGGGTCTATTGACAACCTGCCCCGCAACAGATACTTACTGTTCTTGCAGTATTGGAAGGGGGGCTGATTAATGCTTGTTGTAAGTACAGCGGTTATTGCATCAGGATGGTTGTATGGGTTTTGTAGAATTATTTTTGATTATTTTTACTTTTCCGTGCCTGTCCAATGCTCGCTCTCTCACACTCCAAAAAGATGTGCACTGCAGCATGACCCAAACATGAGTGTCCTTTTGCAGAGAGGTCCCACTGTCCATCTTGATTAGCGTCATGGAATGTAAGTGGCCTGCTCTATAAGGTTAAGAAAGGGGCAGTCCTGAAGTAGACCAAATGGGTAGGGGCAGAGGTCCTATTCCTGCAAGAGACCTACTCCATCAGAAACAAGGTCCCCTGCCTGGCTAAATGGGAAAACACGCAGGTTTATCACTTAGTTTCACACGGGGTTGCAGGGGTACGGGTGTACTAATTAGGCAGATGGTCCCCTTCCAACACATTAAGACATGGACACAAAAATATGGTAGATACACTGCGTTAGCAGGGATGCTTTATGCAGAATCTCTCACACTGCTGAGTGCATATGCCCCATCCCCCTTGGACACTCCTTTGTTGAGTTACTGACGGAGCTCTAGGGGGAGATGCCAGGTGGACTCGTAGTGTAAGGGGGGATTGGAATGGAGTTGTCCTCATGACAGTAGATATATGGCACCCACAGGGATCACCTCCGGGGACGGGGTTAAAGCACCTATTCTCCTTTATCTTAGCCCTAGGTCTTGCAGATGTATTGCAGGCACACTGCTCTACACCTGGGGGTTGCATCTTCTTCAGAGGCTCGTACTCTTGACTAGATTATTTCCTAGTTCCCCACAGTTACTTACTCAGAGCAACAAATATTTTCTAGTGCTACCCAAGAGACTGTCATATCACTCCCAGTGCATTGGGTCTGCAGTTAGTTCACCAGAGCTAGGCACTCTGCTGGCGCCTATCACCTTTGCACTTTCAGAACCCTGATTATCGCAAATATATGGAGTGCTCCATAGATCGTTATTTTGCGCCCAAGGAACAGTGACATCTCCTCAGGCACTATGGGAGGCTCTGAAGCCCACACTCTGAGGGGCAGACATCAGCTACTGCACAGGGAAGCACCAACGCAAATTACGAGATCTGATAGACCTTGAGGCCATGATGGCAGAACTGGACTGGCAGGGTCGTTAACTCGATGGCCAGCGTGCACGTAGGCAGCTTGGCCTGGTGCAGCAGCAGTACCACCAGGCCCTGGTGGGCAAAGCACGAATGGCCTGGCAAGCATCCCAAAGCTATATCTACCAATGAGGGGACAAGTCGAGTCAAATTCTTCATAGATTATGCCGGGGTAACCCCAGATTGCCTCCTCTACCCCTAATTAAGAATGAGTCAAGTATACTACTTGAGAGATAGTGCATAGTTATCTTTCTATTTTGAAGGGGTCTATGCAAAAATGATGAAGTGTCCAGGATGCAGATTGAGGAGTTTGTGTGAGTGCTCCCACTCTGGACTCTCTCCCCAGCGGCCAGCGGCCTGCGAATAGCGAGATGCTTTGGTCACGGGAGCGGAACTTACCTCTGCAGCTCCCAAAATGAACATTGGCAAGGATCCCGAACCAAACGGGTTTTCCTGTGAATTCTTCAAAAACGGAATGCCCAAGCTCCAGGATCATATCCTGGGAGCATTTCTGTCTGCAGAAGTCGTGGTTGTCATGCCACCGGATTGGCACCATGCAGAGATCATGGTTTTCCCCAAGTCAGGTCGCCCAGCGGATGATCTCACTACGCATTGCCTGATTTTCCTATTAAACTTAGAGATTAAGATATTACCTATGGTGCTGGCAAATAGACTATTAGATCATATTCTGGACCTGTCCACCCTGATCATTCAGGTTTTATGCCCCACCAGGTGACCCACCACAATATCCATCAAGTATATAATGCAAAGCAATGATGAATAGGCGGACAGAGCCAGCGGACTCCTCCTGGCGGACATAGAAAAAGCATTTGACTCTGTGAGTTGGGTGTATTTATTTACTTTCCTCCAGCGCCTCAATTTTGGCCCACGTTTATTTTTGTATCTCCAATTGTTACATACAAGCTTGACAGTGTTGGAGAGGGTGGTGGGGATTCAGTCGAACACCTTCCCAGTACAGCGGGGGATGAGGCATGGCTGACCCCTGCGTCCCCTGCTCTTTGCTCTCGCCCATGGAGCTATTAGAGGTGTGGGTGAGGATGGATGAACTGGTGTGCAGTTTTGAGTGGGGTGACGGGCTTCCAGACAGGATAGTGCTATACGTCGATGATGTTCTCTTCTTTATTACAGCGGTGGACATGATGGGACCTAGGCTATTACAGATCATGCACATTTTTGGGTAACCTCTGGCCTACAAATCAACACATTCAAATCTACACTTTTCGCTGTGGGAACTGGCCCCCACAGACTCGGGTGGGTGTCCAGATTGCGAGTGGCCACCAGCAGGTTCAAACATTTAGGCATCTTCCTGTCCACAGATGAGAGGGTGCCATTGAATGGTAATGTTGAACCGGTATTTGATCACCTTAAAAACAATATAAAGATCTGGTCGGTGCTCCCAGGATGGTCGGCAATCTTCAAAATGGTCTCACTAGCCAGATTCCTTTACCAACTACACAATTTCCCATATGACATCCCGCAACAGTGGTTCCGTAAACTCAATTCCATCCTCAATGCTTTCCTACGTTGCCCTCAGCAAATGTTCAATGTTCACAAACTGTGGGGGCATTGCAGCAGCAGTTGTTCGAGTCATATTATCTGGCAGCTCCCCGCCTGATTATAAACGACTCGTGGTATGATACACAGTGTGACCAAGCTTATTCATTAGACCAATAGGCAATAGGAACTACTCCGCTTGAAGCATACCTGTATGGAGAGGGAAGAGGCACTAATCTTTCCCCGGTGACGAAAGTCGTTGTAAATTTATGGTGTTCAACACTTAGATGAAATGGTGGGGCAGACTAATGGAGCAGATGGAGCTGTGGCATGGAAGTCTACTTCCACAGGTGGCTGCGTTAACTGGATTCCAGAAGTGAGATCTCATCGGGGTCTCCACTTTAGGGGATGTCATGCAGGGCACGGTCTTAAAATCATTCCAGAATTCCAATTACACTGATTCAATTCCATAGATATCTCCAGCTCACCACGCGTTTACCCCTTACATAAACAAACTATCGGACGTTCCCGAATATAATCCCTTAGAGGAAAAACTTATTACAGGTAACCTGGGTGGTCATTAAATAGCACAAATCTATCAGACACTCATATCTAATCAACCGGATGTGTTTGGTGGCCTTCGCACGAACTTGGAGACCAATGTGGGGGAGTTGGAAAATGAAGATTTGACGGAGATCCTGTGTTTACAGCAGGAGGCGGCCATAGCAACCAGGCTTCGATTGATTCAGTTCAAAGACATCCACAGAATCCATCTTACACGTCACCAGCTCTGGTGCACAAGGGTGATTGTTTCTCCTGCCTGTCTCCGCTGTGGTGTGGAAGAGGGCACTTTCATTCATACGGGATGAAGTTGTTCTGAGTTGGATAGATTTTGGCAAGGGGTGATAACATGCCTGGATGGGGTCCTGTCCTGGCAGAATCAGCAAAATGTAAGATTGGCCCTCCTCCACCTTATGGAAACTTTGGGTGGGAATAGATATAAATTGTCCTTACACTACCTGGGACTGACAATCGCCAAATGCAACATTGCCAGAGAGTGGAAGGTGGTGGCCCCTCTGAAAAAAAAAGAAGTTTGAACTGACAGTGCTTATGGATGGAGAGCCTTCTTCTCATAAGGAATGCTTCTGGATGGGGAGCCTTCTTCTCCAAACAAATTGTGTCCTCCAGTCAGGAGAAGAAGATACCCTTGCTTAGCATCCTTGCACTTTTTCACGCTTTTGCACTTGACACGGCCACGTACACTGAGGCGCTACAAGCACAAATTCCTATGAAGTTAAGTGACTGCATATGAAAGACATACTGTACATTATATTCAAATGCAACAGCAAGTTGTAAGTTACACAAACACTGCATATCCTTGTGAGTGTTACTGCATGAGATGCAGACAGCAAAGCTCAGAGAGAGGCAATCACTGTTCAGGGACTTGCAATAATCAGATTTGTGTCAAGAGGACTCAGCTGTTGCTCATCATGATGCCACTGGTGTTAGTCTCTCAAAGTAAGAAACCACAGGACTGGTAAATGTTGTTTTTTTACATTGTGTTTTATTGATTTTATAGCCTTAAAAAACATAATCCTTCCATAAATGACCGGTAACTAGGGCACTCACATTAAATTGACATCCTACTCTTTTTTTACCTCTAGGAGGTGGATCATCACTGTGAATATCACTTAGAACAGTAACATTCTGACTGACCAGAGAGTCAAGGGTCCCAGATCTCTCTGGCTCTCCTTCATTTATAAACCATCCTTTCTGCAGCAGGACCTAATCCATTATACCAGTCCCTTAGTGCTACTTTGCCAAAATCGTGCAATATCCTTCTAGCCACCAAAAAACACAACCACGCAAATACTCTTTGCGACCTCCTGTCTGCCCGGAAGTCCATTATCCCTGTTGTCACCACCTTGGGTTCCGGGTCAATGGGAATGCCCAAGACAGCTGCTAGTAAATCATATATTCTCTGCCAGTGTCTCTGGGTGAGCAAACACTCCCATAACACATGATAAAAGATGCCTTTTGCCTCCCTACAGCAAACACAGGTCAAGCTACGTGCTCAGCTCATCTGCCAAATCCTCTCCGGACTGTAATTGGTCTTATTACAGCAATTAAATTGTAACCATTCTCAGGTTGGAATGGATTGCCTGTACCCACCGTTTTAGCGTCTTGCCATTCATCATCCTCCAAATCTCTAACGTCTTGTTCCCATGCTGCATGCCTCTCTAGAAGCATGTCTGAACTGTTAAGGATTAGGGACCTATGCAGTCTAAATATTCCATTACAACCCAACAAGCTGAGCTGCAGTTTAGCTTTTAGTGGTTTAAACTTAGGGAAATCTCTTAGTTCTTTTTTTTATATGGCCAAGGCATGACAGAGGTGCTGGTATCTAAAGAACTGTACTTTGTGCAGCTCAAACTCTGCTGCCAGGTGCTCAAAGGACTTAATGTGCTACCCAAACATCCCCTAGAAGTGAAATCCTTAAAAGATCCCATGGTCTGAACCTGGGCAATTGAGATACTTGCGCTACCCTGGTTCCGGTTTAAAGTGGAGCCTGATTAGTCAACGAATCTAACTATTTAATATGCTTCGGAGAATCACACCAGAAGAGCGTTGGGACTCTTCTCATGTGTGGAGATGCAAGCTGGGTTGACTACCATAGAGCAGATGCTGTGTCCTTATTTTATCCACGATCGGTAATTCAAGCCTCCAAGTTGAGTCCTCTCTGTCACTAGATAACTAATCCACTATCGGGACCATCTAGGCTACCCAGCAATAAAGTGTATGGTCAGGCACCCTAAACCACTTCACACATTCCAATGGTGGCCTTCTCTCCACAAAGCCCTGGGGCCCATAGGCCTCCACATGTGTGCCCCATGTGAGGGTCATTCAATGTATTTAATTAGCATAATGCTTACCCTCTGAGGCACAATGTAGCCAATGGGTACAGAAGGTAAGCAATCAAGCATAGCGCAATGAGTACTCAAGACACTTATATTTGCCTCTGGTTAGCCAAAGAGCCTGTCATAGAGGGGAAGGACCTCGGCGACCAGAGTTTCCAGCTCTGCTAGAGTGAAGGGACAGGCCCTTTCCCCTACAACGCATGTCATGACTGCTCCCAGAGGTCTCAAATAACAGCAGGTGATGGGGAGGTAGCAGTAAGCAGTGTCTGGTGGCAAGTGAAAAGTTTCCAACAATGCAAGGTATAAATAGACCACATAGGTGGACTTCGGTGTACAAGGCCACAGTTATTGGACTGCACAGTTAGCATTTTTATGTTGCAGGTTGTGGCTGGAGTTTAAATAATCTGGCAGTCGTCAAAGAAGGCTGTCCCATTGGTGATGTCTGGTATCCACATAGACGGCCACCTCTGTTGGAGGATACATTAATTGAAATACGACGCCCGCATTTTACAAAGACAGCCAATAGCTGTGACTGTCGCAGATGTACTCGCCTACCATGTGATTTCGAATTGCCGTCGGTCGGCGATCCTGTAAGTCATATAGGTCAGATGAGAACTCCACCATGTCAGTCCTCATTACCACATTCAATGTGGATATGACAGTGAGTCTCCCAAATAGCATTTAAATTAGAAGGTCATCTGATGTATGACACTTTTCCTAGTCATATTCCACTTATCACACGTCTGTGTTGTACATGAGTGTGCATCAACACATGATTACTGTGGTGCTGGGTACCTCGGTTGTGAAGGTGGTAATGTGTGCAAGGCATACTTAAAAAAATTACTGTGCCCTCCAAATGAGGTGAGTATATATGATGTTCACTCTGCTGTTACAGACTCATGCGTTGTCCAGATTGGGGCAGATAGGTGGAAACTGTGATGATGGCAGTGCATCTATCCATCAGTATGTCTCCTGTATAAATCTGGTCTGTGTATGTAATGCCTAATGCTGTGTGCTGTCTGTGACAGGTTCCCACACAACAGTGCTCACTGTGGCTAAATAGTCATTCGCATAATAGTAGGCGTCTCTTTCACTTTCCTCATACTAGAACTTGGTATGCATGTCCACTTTCATACATACATGCTGTATACTGCTTGCAAATGCACTACTGTTAAGTTACATGAACGTTGGCTGTAACTTGGTATGAGTGAATGTGGCCTCTGTGTCCACCATCCATATTTGATTCCATTCCACACATAGGAACCCTGGCAGAGGGAGAAGACGAAGTGCTTCAGTATTCAGGCCTTTTCCAGAGCTAATGACAATGGAAGATAGAGACTTCATCAGGAAGTTTTGTCTCGATAGGTAGACCATAGAGGATCTATGTGTCCAGTTGGAGCCTCACTTGCGTCCTCGTCGGACCTATGCCACAGCTCTGACATCAACAGTGAAAATGATGGCCGCAATGCACTTCCTGGCCACCGGTTCATTTATGTATGCAGGTCCAGATGTATGACCCTTTTTTGCGGCCGTAAACGGGAGATCCTCCGGTTTGCGGCCGCAAAAAAGGGTAATAGCAGGTAGAAATGCTATTTTGAGAGTCACTGACTCGCAAAATAGCATTTGCGACTCTCGCTTTTAGGCAGGGGTGTCCCTTCCCAACAGCATGTCTATTTGCTATGTACTAATGTTTTGCGGCCGCATTTGCGGCCGCAAAACCCTTGCAGTTTACCACCTACTTTAAGTAGATGGTAAACCACTCGTAAAAGGGAAGGGGTCCCAGGGGACCTCTTCCCCTTTGTGAGTATGTGGGGAAATATTTTTTAAGAGCAGGCAGTGGTCCCTGAGAACACTGCCTGCCCTTCAAAAAATGAAACTGAAAAGTGTAATTTTTCTGTTTTAAATGCATCCTGTTTTCATTTAAGGAAAACGTGCTGCATTTAAAAAAGCCATTGCTAATGGGGTCACAAATTGCGCCTCCCTCCTTAATATTAATGAGGCATACAATTTGCGACCCCATTAGGAATCGCAAACAGTGTCTGAGACACAGTTGGGCATTCCAATTAGAGAGTCGCAAAGTGTGAGTCGCAAATGCAATGCAATTTGCGACTCACTAATTGGCGGGTCGTACATCTGGCCTACAGTGGCTATATCTGGTGTAATGTCCCAATCGATGTTTGTGATGGTGCTACGAGATGTGCTATCAGCACTGTTGAGACACATGGATAGTTACATTCAGTTCCCCAGATGTGAGGATTTGACCACTGTGAAGGGAGGCTTTTATGCCATAGGTCGCTATCCACATGTGGTGGAGCTATTGATGGCACACATATTGCCCTAGTCCCACCGCAAGCCCATGAACAAGTGTATAGGAACAGAAAGAACTTCCATTCCCTCATCTCACAAGTCTGTGCCAAAGTCCCAGGATCTGCCCATGACTCCTATGTAAGGCAGAACAGCACCATACCACAGTTGATGTCACTACTACAACCGGAGAGGGTCCGGCTTGTTGGTGAGTGAGATGTGTCCAACCTTAGTGTATGTGGTGTATTGTGGCATCTTCTGTACATGTCTAATTCCTAAATGCACCTTTGTGTGTCTCCAGTCTACTTTACTAAGCGTATCTCAAACGTCCATGTTTGTTGGCCCCACTGAGGAATCCGACAACACCAGGGGAAGTCCACTTCAATGAGGCCCATGGTAGAACATGGCGCCCAGTGGAGCAGGCTTTAGTGCTTCTGAAGGCCGGATTCCGATGTCGGGACCAGTCTGGAGGAGCACTCCTCTGCTCACCTGGGAAGGTGTGTCAGACCACCGTTGCCTGCTGCATGCTCCACAACCTCGCATTAGGCAGGAACATCTCTCTGATCGTAGATTATGGAGACCAGCAGGACCCCCTTCTCCCGTGTGAGGTCCCTGAAATGAGCATTGATGATGATAGTAGCGGAGAAGAAGAAGTTGACATGCGTCAACAGCTCATCAACAACTTCTTTCCTTGAGTGTAAGTATGCTGTGAGATGTCATGACGGTGACAGTTACTGTGGTTGTACAGCTGTGAGAGTGCAGTTGATGGTTGACTGTTTGGTGTATACAGTTCTGGGTGACTCAGTGCTGGTATGTCAGTGGAGGAGCTCTTGAGAAATGCACACCATGTTGTTTTGTGTAGTTTTATTTTCTCCGTGTACTATGTACTGCAGATGTAGACTGTGATTGTTGTCCTATGTATGATTCGTCTACCTGATATCTGACTTTTTGCTTGTTGTAGGTAGCTTCACCCTTTCATCCTCATTTGGACATTTCAGGGTAGTGACATCAGCAAGTGTGAGATGCTGTTCTGCAGTGCAAATTATATATGGTATATACCTGGGAATGTCTGTCACAGACCTTTGGTATATGACTCTAGTAGTAAGGCAGCTTGCACAGTGATAGGATGGTAAGTTGCAGTTACACCATAGGATTTCTGCCTTGTCATGTGGTGGTCTTTTGGCAATATGTGTGCCATTAAGTTCAACTACACAATGTGATGTTTTGCCAAAACATGCTGGTCTACGGTCACATTGGCTTTGTACTTATTGTATATGAGCTGGATGTAGGTGTTCATGTGTATCATCATCTTATTCCACAAAGCTTGTTGGACTCCACTGGCAAATGTTTGTGACATTCCACCAGATGCTGCTATACTTGTTTCGACCGTACCTGTGCTCAGTTACTGTGTTTATCCACTGTTGTGGTACCTAGTGATATATGATGTGAGATTCCCATTGTGGGGTAGTTGATGTGGCTCTAGCTGAATCCCTGACACATCTGTAACCTTACTACTGATTTTGGCATCTCCAAAACTGTCTGACTGTCTGACCATGACATGTTTGGTAACTGACAGTGATCATTTCACAGAAGTATCAATGTACTCTGTGGACAACATTATAACCACCTACGGTCTGAACACTGTAATAAACATGTGTTAAGACTGTACACTTCTATGTGTGGGTTGATTGACATGTTTGGTATACTGATGTTGACATTTCACAAATTTGGTTCTACCTACATTTGGTGTCAGGCATTGACTCTGCCGCGCCTACGTAGCCGGCGGAGAACATCCCCACTACATTTTCCAGAAGGCCTTCTGGGTAGGACCTGCCTTACTTAATCACGCACAACGCAAGGAGCGCTGTACGTGATTCTAGCGGAGTGTTTGGTTCCTGGTATCAGAGCGGCTGCTCTGAACCGCGTTGCTGGAAGCAGTCTTGGGGATTTGACCGCGTCCTCCGTTCAGACGCGGAACCACCACCTTGTGGATTTGTGCCCGGGCTCATTGGGAGCCGCAGTGAGCGTTACGCTCGGCGGAGCGTGAACGCTCAATTTCCCGCTACGACTGCAGTGGGACTACTCGGGGCGTCCGCCCCTCAGTTACCGCCATCCTTCTGTCTTCCTTGGTCCGGCGGCAACGGGAAGGAGATCCGGTAAGCTCCCTGGGCTTCTGGAGGGGAGGTCTGACTCAAAGACCTTCTTCCTCCTGGTTTTGTTACTTTTCCCGGAATGACAAAACCATGTAGCTGGGGCAGCTGATCATTCCTGGAATCTATTTTGTGGCCGTTACATATACTTTGAGTACCTTTTGCTTTGCTCATGGAACAGAGACCTCCAGCGTTTCCTTTTGTCCTCCTTAAGAGGCTTGTGCATTCTGTCCTGGTGCTGGAGTTGTCCTCATCATTTGGATTTAGGGGGTGTGACAGAGGGTATGTATGGTGATCGATAGCATTAGGGTTTTGATGTTGGTAGGGTGAGTGATATCTCCTTGTGCTTGCCTTATAGGGGTATTGTATTGTATTGTATAGAGTATTTATAAAGCGCAGCAATCACCCAACGGGCATCTTGGCGCTACAGTACATGATACAAAGATATGTGGCTAGGGGGGAGCGGAAAAAGAGCAAATAGTGCCAGGAAGATTATTGAGCTCTAGGGAACAGCCATGTCTGAAGTTTCCTCCTGAACTGTAGAAGGTCATGCGACTGTCTGAGTTCCAGGGGAAGGCCATTCCAGAGCTTAGCTGCAGCAAAGCTAAAGGCTCTACCCCCTGACTTAACTTTCCGAACCTTTGGAACTTTTACCAAATAGGCACTAGCAGAACGAAGACACCTGGTGGGTACATACCACGTAAAAAAGTCTTGAAGGGGTATGGGTCCTTGTCCATGCAGGGCCTTGAAAACCAGGCAAAGGGATTTAAACTGGATCCTCTGCGTTAGTGGTAACCAGTGAAGCTCAGCAAGAGCCAGCGAGCCTGATGACCGACGTGGTTTCGTCAGTGCCAATTTGGCCGCCATGGTCTGTACTCTCTGGAGACGTTCAGTCAAAAATTTGGGGGCGTCCAGCAGTAGAGCATTACAGTAATCTAGTCTACTGAGGATAATACCACCAGTGACCAGTGCTCTCGCCACCTCTGGTAGTAGTGGAAAAATTTTCCTCAGAGCCCTAATCAGAGAAAAACAGGTCCCTACCACCTTATTGACGTGCGTTTCCAGAGTTAGAGTGGCATCAAGCATAACTCCCAAATTGCGTACAGCTTTTGCCGGCGCCAAAGTAGGCGAAGATAGAGATGACCAGAGGTTTTCAGGGAAAGGGGGGGAACCCTTCCGGTGGTGCAGTAAAGAACCTCAGTATATGTCTTCCCTAAGGAAAGAGACCTATCTTACCGGAAGGAGTGAGGAAGGGTTTATCTCAGGGGAAGTCTTGGTTCTGGTATGTCTGTTACACTAGCGAGACTTATATGAGAGCAGCCAGAGAGTTATGCGGTATTAATCCTTTGTTTAAGTTGTTACAGGTCTCCCTTTTCCACCGCTGTTCCTACCCTAAACCCATCCCTCGCTTGATAGCCTTTATACTCTGTGCATATATAAACAGTCAGAGTGTGGGTACGTCAGGAGGTGGAGCCCCCTGAGCATCGTCCTGATCCTGAGGAGCTTGGTAGGCATGGCATTTGGTGATACACAAGGTGTTCACTTCATTGTCTGCCAAAAGTTAATGATACAACAAGAGTAACCGAATGTGTGAGAAGTGTATTTATTAAAGTGTATTTTGTGATTTTTTTCCCCAGACCATTTACAGTGCAAGGGTGAACACACAAGGGGTAACATTGTGAGTGGTAGTGGATGAAAACATTTTAGTTGTAGCCACATTGTCTGAAGTCCAAAGTGCTACAAACTCCTGCCAACAGAACTGAAATGTGAACAGGAATAGTCAACAAAGTCAATATGTTGCACACAAAGGAGAACTCAGGGGTGACTCTTCTTCCTGGGTTGGGTCGGTGCCTTGCCACTCAAATCTCCTGCATTTCTTTGGGACGTCCTGGCTCACGTTTGGAGGGGGGGATCCACTGCTGCAGGCTCTGAGGAGTCTGAGGACTCATCCTCTGCCTGGGCCTCCATTCTTGTGGCAGCCACTGATGTTGATGGCTCAGATGTAGGTTGCCCACAGGAATGGGTAGATGGCGGGGGAAAATCCCTGCGGAGGGTGGTGTGGATGTAACTCAGCATCCCAATGATTTGGCCCATATTGTCATTATGGGTATCCAAACGCTGGTCTATAGACCGTTGCAGCTGCTTCATTTCCTGGAGTTCCTTGGGTACCTGGCCCATCTGACCTTGGTTACCCTCATATGCCCGATGACTCTGGCAATGTTGGCTTGTGCTTCTGTGGGACCAGTGGCCTCACTTTCGTGGGTCACAGTAACTCTTCCACCACCCCTGCCCCCACAGCCCTGTGGCCTTGGCTCAAGCTGCAC
Organism: Triturus cristatus; assembly: GCF_964204655.1. Taxonomy (NCBI): domain Eukaryota; kingdom Metazoa; phylum Chordata; class Amphibia; order Caudata; family Salamandridae; genus Triturus; species Triturus cristatus. The sequence goes on along the minus strand of NC_140582.1, from coordinate 79,903,820 downwards.
TCTTCCACTGGCCCCTTGATCCTCAGTGAGAGTGGCATCAGTGCTCACCTTGGAGCTCGGACTGGGGTGCACTTGATGGTGCTGCTGGGGCTAGGCCCACAGGTTTTTGGGGCAGTAGTCAGCTGAGGTGTTGCCGCTGAGGTGGTAAATGTGGTTGTGGGCACAGTGAGACTTACTGGTTCTGTCCACCCACACTGTCCAGAAGTGCAAGATTGGTCCTCCACGAACAGGATCTTCAGCATCCCTGGAGTCTTGTTTCTGGATTAGAGCTGGACTCTGGTTGTCATCCTGCATCTCAGCAGATGTGCGTGATCCACCTGTTGGGATTGAGTAGATTGTCATAGTTGTAAGTCTGGTTTGTAAATTCTGCATCCTATGTTACACAGTGAGTAGAGGCATGGAAGGGCCAAAAGGGCTGGAGGTAGACATTATGGACTATAGGCATTGTATTTGACAGTTTAGAAAGAATTTGTTTGATTTCCAGTACATGAAGGGTATTTGGCATTATCACTAGGTGAAGTGCTCCACTTCATGTTGACAATAGGGATTGACATGGCATCTCCCAATGACTTGATTCAAGACCAGTGTCCTGGTATACCTGTGTATTGTTAAGACCAAACTCCTAGGTGTGTCCAATGCAGGTCTATTGATATATGTGTTGTACATTTTGCACTTGTTATCATGTGTGCTGTGCATTGCCAATGGCTCACCAGCCATCTAGGTTATATTACCTTCACACATTGATGACGTTTCTGTTACACACTTCATTGGCTGTCAGTTGGGTTGTCATTCTTTTAATTTATGGAGACCTTGTGGATTTCAGGTTGAGTAGGAGGACATGTACCTGAGCAGAGCTTTGTGTGTACTGCATGTGTACTGCCTGCAGTCCATTAGACATAAGGATCAGTGTTGACATGGCTGCCAAGTAGCCATGGAGAACGGAGAAAAGTAGATGCTTATTTGTCCTCAGGTAACAGGGCCTGATGGTAGTTGCAGTCCTGACTCCCTCTCCCAGCCCACACTTGTAAAATGGCTACCTACCTGCCAGTTGAAATGGAGTAGTGGCATGGCTGCCAAGAAGCTATGGGTAAAGGACACAGTAGATGTTGTTAGATGCTCAGGCAACAGGGCCTGATGGTAGTTGTAGTCCTGACTCCCTCTCCGAGCCCACACTTGAGCAATGGCTACCTACCTGGGAGGTGAAGCTGAGTATTGACATAGCTGCCAAGTAGTTATGGGGAAAAGAGAGGACTAGATGTCGTTATGTCCTCAGGCAACAGGGCGTGATTGTAGTTGTAGTCCTGACTTTCTCTCCCAGCCCACACGGAAAGGAGAGGAGTAGATGTTGTTAGTTGCTCAGGCAACAGGGCCTGATAGTAGTTGTACTCCTGACATCCTTTCCCAGCCCACACTTATAAAATGGCTACCTCCCTGTGAGGTGAAGCTGAGTAGTGACATGGCAGCCAAGTAGCTATGGTGAGAAGAGTAGATGTTAGGTACTCAGGCAGCAGGGCCTGATGGGAATTGCAGTCCTGACTCCCTCTCCTAGCCCACACTTGTAAAATGGCTGCCTACATGTAAGATGAACCTGTGTAGTGGCATAGCTGCCAAGTAGCTATGGGGAAAGGAGAAGAGTAGACGTTGCTAGGTACTCAGGCAACAGGGCCTGATGGTAGTTGGAGTCCTGACTCTCTCTCCTAGTCCACATATGTAAAATGGCTACCTACCTGTGTGGTGAAGCTGAAAACTGACATTGTTGCCATGTAGCTATGGGGAAAAGAGAGGAGTAGATGTTAGGTGTTCAGTCAACAGGGCCTGATAGCAGTTGTAGTCCTGACTCCCTGTTCCAGCCCAGACTTGTAAAATAGCTGCCTACCTGTAAGGTGAACCTATATAGTGGCATAGCTGCTAAGTACCTATGGGGAAAAGAGAAGAGCAGATGATGTTAGGTGATCAGGCAACAGGGTGTGATGGAAGTGGTAGTCCTGACTCCCTCTCCTAGCGCACAGTTGAGCAATGGCTACATACCTGTCAGGTGAAGCTGAATAGTAACATGGCTGGCAAGTAGCTATGGGGAAAGGAGAGGAGTTGATGTTGTTTTGTCCTCAGGCAACGGGGTGTGATTGTAATTGTAGTCCTGACTTCCACTCCCAGCCCACACTTATAAAATGGCTACCTACCTGTGAGGTGAAGCTGAGTAGTGACATGACTGCCAAGTATCTATGGGGAAAAGAGAGTTGTAGATGTTAGGTGCTCAGTCAACATGGCCTGATGGTAGTTGTAGTCCTGACATCCTCACCCAGCCCATACTTGTAAAATGGCTACCTACCTGTGAGGTAAAGCTGAGTAGTGAAAAGAGAAGAGTAAATGTTAGGTGCTCAGTCAACAGGGCCTGATGGTAGTTGCAGTCCTTACTCCTTCTCTCAGCCCATATATGTGAAATGGCCACCTACCTGTGAGTTGAAGCTGAGAACTCACATTGCTGCCACTTAGCTAAGGGGAAAGGAGAGGGGTAGATGTAGTTAGGTGCTCAGGCAACAGGGACTGATGGTAGTTGGAGTCCTGACTCCCTCTCCTAGCCCACACTGAGAAATAATAATAATAATAATCCACATTTGTAAAGCGCGAACAATCACCCGTTAGGGTCTCTAGGGGCTGGGGGCCGTCGGGAAGAGTAAGCAAGCTATTGCCCAGAGTCGCATGGTGCTGGGGTAATCTGCCACCGGCGCCAGGGATCAAACCGTGATCCCCAGATTCCGGCGTCAGTCGCCCTGGCCTCGGCGCCACACCACCGGTATGTAGCAATGGCTACATACCTGTGAGGTGAAGCTGAGTAGTGATATAACTGCCAAGTAGCTATAAGGAAAGGAAAGGAGTAGATGTTTGGTGCTCAGTCAACATGGCCTGATGGTAGTTGGAGTCCTTGCATCCTCTCCAGCCCACATTTGTAAAACAGTTACCTATCTGTGAGGTAAAGTTTAGTAGAGACATGGCTGCTATGTAGCTATGGGGAAAGGAGACGAGTACATGTTGTTAGATGCTCAGTCAACAGGCCTCGTGGTAGTTGTAGTCTTGTCAGTTACAATTTGGCAACACTGGCAAAACTCCATTGTGTTACATACCTGTTGTCAAGATGCTGTCGTGTTGGCACATACTGTTGTACATTTGTACAATATATGGGTCCTGTGATGATGATTTGATGAGGAAACACTTACCGACAATATTCCCACGGGTGAGATGTGATGGAGGTGGACACATTGGGAATCATTTGCAGGACTACTAATTGTAACTGCCAATGACACATCTCTTATACTTTAACTAATGCATATGGGAGAATTGAATGTGGTGGGGGATAGCAAAGGGGAGTTATGTGCAAACTGTATATTGATATCTTATGCCAGTTGGATAGGTGTTACTTACCAGTCTGCTGTCCCTCCGGTATTCCAATCAAGCCCTCAGTGTGCAGGATGGCAAGCACCTTCTCCTCCCACGATGTGAGGTCTAAGGATGGCCCAGGAGCCCCACCGCCAGTCTTCTGAACCGCATGGTGGTGCCTATTGATGAGGCACTTGACCCTGATCTTTAGGTCATGCCACCTCTCCCTGATGTCCTCCTTTGTACGCAGGATGGTACCAACACTATTGACCTTGTCGACGGCCCAGTCTCACATTTAATTTTTCCTTTAAACAGAGGTTTGTTGGATTTGGGCCCCGACCAAATGTGGCTTTACTCTCATGATTTCATCCACCATCACTAACAACTCAGTGTCAGACAAACGTATTTTTTTATGTGCCAGTTGAAGAGAAATAGGGTGTAATGAGAGTGTGCAGGTGACGGTGAAACAAAATGGATATTGACTAGAAGTGACAATGGATGGTGCGTGAACAAACGTGTGTGGGGTGTGTGTGGGGGGTGGTGGGGTATAGTGATAGCTGCCTTCTCACTCTCTCTCTCTCTCTCTCTCTCTCTCTCTCTCTCTCTCTCTCTCTCTCTCTCTCCAATGAAGTAGTGTGTGGCACTTCACTGCAATGTATTGGCAAACGATCATGGTCAGGGATGGGGTGTGTTTTATTCTTTGAAATGAAGGCGTGTCAACATGAGCAATGACCATCAGCAGAGTCCTTTTCTTTGCTACTTCCAATGGGCACAGTTGTTGTGTTTGATGGTAGCAGTAGCGTGGCGGTTGATCGCCATTGTGTGACCGCAGATTCCAACTGCTTGTAGATTGGTCTCATCGTAATCTGCTCGGCGGTTGTACTGCACTACTTTCGGTATCGGAATCTCTATCGGCAAGTTTTCAGACCACTGCCGACCTTGCGGAAAGCTTTACGACCGGCAGTTGTCGGAGATTTGGATTGGATGCATCATAAAAGGGTAGAGATTAGTTCCAGCCTTGGAGGTCAGAATTGTCCTGTAGACACGGAGGTTAGACACCCGGTCTGACCAGCATCGTAATCAGCCCCTTGATGTTAAATGGCCTTCTTATGTTTGCCTTAGTCACCAGTTGTGATGTGATGTAGTTTTAAAGGGCTGCAGCATAGGTTTCCCCCTTCTCCTTTTGTGATGCCCCAGTGGGACCTCAATCTTGTTTTTAATTATCTGATATGCACTCCATTGTAGCTGCTCCCAAGCTGTTCCTTATGGCTCTTTACCATCAAGATTATGTTTCTCATTGCCATTACCTCGGCATGACATATGGGTGAGCTACAAGCTATTTGTGTTCATCCACCATCTTCATTCTCAATAAGCTGGTTCTGCAGACTAGAGCAACCTTTCTGCAAAAGGTTGTGACACCGTCCCACATCAGTTGAATCATCACCTGCTGGCGTTTTATGCTCCAATTCTCCGCTCCAAGAAGGAGGAGAGATTCCATTGCTTGAACCTCTGGGGAACTCTGAGCTTCTACATAATTCATACCAAAGAACACCGGGTGGATGGTCAGCTCTTTGTGGAGTTTGCTGGAGCAAAAAAAGTGAAAGCTGTGCAGAAGTGTACCATCTCTCACCGGCTTGTGCTCTGTATTATGATCTGCTACACATTGGTTTAGAAGCAGCCTCCAGGGCTGCAAGCTCATTTTACTATGGCGTAGCTGCTACCACTGCGTTAGCATGCAGAGTCCTAGCCATATGCCAGGCAGCTATGTGGGTGTCCCTCCATACCTACATGAAGTATTATTGTCTGGATAGCCAGGTTTGCCAAGAGAGACACTTTTCCTGCTTGGTCCTGGAGGACTTTCTAGTTTTAGTCCATTCACAGACCCACTTCCTATAAGTACTAGTTTGGTATTTATTCAAAAGGTGAGGAATCTGCGGCTAGAAGTCTCTATCAGAAGAACACGTTAATTACCTTTGGTGACGCTCTTTCTGGTACAGACTGTCTAGCTGCAGATTCCTCACCGGCCCACCCATTGTCACCATTCTATGATTGACCATCTCCCATTAATAAGATCCCAAGTCTCAGAATCTGCACACTGGTCTACCAATTTGCTTTTGGGGCTCCATGTGTGGGAGCACAGACTGTCTTGAAAACAACTGATGTCAGCGCACAGGAGTACTGCTTATACATGGCCCAGATGTCGTTTCCGGAGTAGAATTTCGTCAGTGCAGAGCCAAACTGCACCACCTTGCAGCGTGCAGAGGTATTATTATTATTATTAATATTTAGTTGTTGTATAGCGCAGATGTACCCATAGGGTTTCCCAGTGCTTAAAGGACAGGTAAGACAACTTTGAGAGGGATTGATTGCTTGAATGCAGAGTACGGGGGCAGTGGGGGGTGGCTAGATTTTGCATCTACTGAGGTCCCGAGCATGAGTTGATTTTGTACTTATAGAAAAGTGCCTTAAAATTGATTTGCTTGTCCACTGTGAGCAAAATAATGTCATGGAGGACCCCGGATGCAAAAGATTGTTATGGAAGCCGAAAAAGGAGCCTGGCAGCAGAGTTCTGAACCACCTGAAGGTGTCTGATCACAGTTTTACCTGTCCTAGATATAAGATGTTGTAGAAACCCAGCCTAGACAAAATCATGGCTTGAATTATGGTTTTTGGAGTGGGGAAGGGATATATCCACAGGATCTTTTTAAGCAACTTCATAATGGCAAAGCATGAGGAAGTTACCTTAGCTGCCTGTGGCTTCATGGACAGAGTAGAGTCTAACCATAAGCCAAGGTTCTTCACCTTGTGGGAAGAGCCCTGAGTGTGGCAGGTCAAAGTTGGTGCCTCAGAGCAGGGGATTCTCACTCCAATACCATAACTTTGGTCTTGTCACCATTCAGCTTTAGAGGTACATTGAAAAAAGTTTCCAGAACCAGTTTGAAACCTGGGGAATATTCAAACAGTGATGAATCTGGGACTATATAGAGTCTACTAGAAAGAGTGTTACTGCAGGTAAGTAACTTGTTCATTAGTGTAAAGGGCGGTAAGGCCTATTGGAGTCTCAAAGAGCTAGGAGTTGTTCAACTCTCCAATTATTAGCTTTCCCATCTTACCCTGCCATACAAAACAGGACCACATCTAGTAATCATCATCATCATCAACAGAGTCGTATATATACCACATAGGTGTGTAGTGCTTGCCTGGACTGTGCCTGACTTCCGCTAGAAACTTCCAGGTTGCTGCAAGGGCTGGTGACGGCGAGCGGAGCCTCAGTATCGAGCACAGAGCTTCAAACGCCGGGCCCCACAGCATCAAATACCAGGCCCTCGCAGCTTTGCACACCGGGTGGTAGAGAGCCGCAACTTCCAAACAACTTGCTCTACCGCCTTGAATCCCGGGGGCTCGCACCTGACTGTGACAGTGCCCGCTGCTGCCAACTTTGCTAAGGCTCGAGGTGGAGGAGTATGGAGAGCCAGTTCACGCACACACCGCGACTTAACGAGCAGCGAGGCAGCCAGGCAGCGTCGGACTCCGGTGTTCCCTGTTAGAACTTAGGGCCGGGACAACTTGAAGAGAGCGGCCAGCAACTGCACTTGTAACTTGTAACCGCACGCACCGACAAACGGGTCGAGCTGCTGATCAGTATCTTGAATGCAGACACTCCAGCACGCAGCCTCTTGAACGAGCCGCCCCCCCCACTTTTCTGCAGATGCGGCCCTGTGTCTCTGGACCGGGTGTAGCTTGCGGGGAGAGGAGCGAGGAACACGGAGCCGGGTGGTGCGCGCGCAGTGCGCAGTTTGCAATTTGAGCAGCAGGTTATACCGGAGCTACAATGCAAACAGAAGGTAGCAAGCCCAGGACCAGGCATCAAGGCCAGGCACAGGAGGAGTCGAATTTCCCTGGTGACAGGCGATCATGAGGTCTTGAGGTCTCAAGAGAGGGGGCGCAAAGTAGTAGACCGGCAGGCCAGCGTGAGGGCAATCCCAACTTCCCCTAACGAAGAGGGATCACCAGAGACCATCAAGCTCAGCGCAGGATGGTAAGCCGGGTTAAAGCGGGTGAAAGTAACTAGGAAGCAGGATCTGGAGTGGGGGGCAGCCAATTTATACCATTATATTAGCATCTGCACCGGCTTCAGGCGACCCTGGGTGGTTAACGTCTACTTTAAACGCAACAGGTCTACAGCACAGAGGGTTCCGGTCAAGGACCTCTCACCCAAGAACATTCAAAAACATTAAGAACACTCAAGAACACGCACATGTAAGGGGTAACCCAAGAGCACCTGCACAAGGACTCATACAACCTTTAACAACCTCCCATAGTCTTCTTTCTGCACGTCATTAGCCCACAGCAAAAAAAAGGGGAGAAAAGGAAGAGACACAAGCATAAATACAACACAATAAAATGTACAACTGCATTACAACTGTATTAAACAACTATACAACAGCAACAACTACAATAACAGCATGAGACTAAGAGCAACGGCAGGATGAGATCAGGCAAAGTGAGGCTGACCCCAAAGCAGACTGAAAAAACCCAGAAGTCCCCGAAAACCAGTAGCACTATTCAAGTGGAAAAAGGGCAAAACACAAAATCGCTAGTAAAAGGAACAGAAGGTAAACTGAAAAGTCTCCTAATTTCACTAATCTTGACATTGTTCATGAACCGGGAAATCAGAAACGCAGCAGAAAAAAGTTCAGGCATTTTCTATCTTAAAAACCCCGGGGCTGTAATTTTCTCAACACCTAGGAACCTACAGGGTCTTCAAACACCACCCACCCAACAAAGGGTGGCATGCAATACTGGAACAGAAGAGAAACCATGTTCCTCATCATCCACAGCTTACATATCGGACCAAAGAGACCCAAGCAACCAAATTTCTAGTAAAAACCTGGGACAGGAAGTCAAGGAAAAGGGTGATTGGAAGGAAGACACTACCACAAAATGTGAGGCAGGAGACGCAACATCCATGCCAGACATTCACCACCCTGAGACACTCTTGGAGGTCAAAACAAAAGACAGCACTATTGGGGGTTATTCATAAGCATGTATACACACTGTAAAGAGAATAGGGGGACAAGGAGCGGGATAAGTAGGAGAGGGAGAAGGTCCTGTACCGGTGCTCCTGAAATCAATCCACATACAAATTAAGGTAACAGTTCCTAAAGAAATATATATGCCAGTATGGTCTACTAGGCAGGGAAGAAAAAAGGGGAGGGGAAATGACAAGTAATCTCAGATGAGGTTCGAAAGTGGTAATGTGGTGGAGACTAGAGACTCCTGGATGGTACTAGAAGTGCCCTCACACACCCTTGCGGGTGCAAAGCATCATCATCGGGCTGTGCTCCTCGTGGGGGTGGCGCTGCAGTCCCTCACGGGCCCTAAAAGGGCTCTCTATCGGAGATCTTTTGGTGGAGTCGCCGTAGTTGTGCGTGTGGGTGTGTGGGGAGGGGGGGTGTGTAGTGGTGAAAACTACAAAGACCTACTGGTGCCCTAACTATTTATTGGTGGGTCCAGGAGGTCTATTAAAAATTAACGGGGATTGATGTTATATAAACATACAGAGTGGGGAAGAACGGTAAATACGTCCCACTACTCTCGACCCGTAAGAGTGAGGGTTTAAAGTGAGAGAGAGGGGGTGCAGGTGGTGGTCAACATGTTTCGTGCTGTTGCCGGTCCCTAATGGATCCTAGCGCTTCGTCAGGACCGAGGTGGTGATTACAAAGTAAGGGATGGGATTCAGAAAAAAGAGGGGGAGTCTGCTGTAATCCCAGAGACACACAAAAAAAGGATAGTTGGAGGATCACGGGTTATTCGTGTCCTAGACGTCGAACCTGAGGGGGAGAGGGAGAGAATAAAACATAAAGAGTAATGTTGGGCTTCCTACGGTAGAGGGCTCAAGAAGCATGCACCAATAAGGAAAATATTCCTGCCGAAATCGTGCTAGGAATAGGTGCTCGTGCCCTGTGTAGCGTCAGTGGAAGTGCCCAACACTGGGGATATTTAAAGAAAATGAAAAACAAGACATATGCAAACTGCAATTGAGGTTACTCAGATTGCCAGTAAAATGTCCCTACAGAGAGAACCAGCCTAAATGTGATGGTGACATATGCCAGACTCAGTTAGAACGGTGTGCGAGGTGCCTAGGTTGTGCACACACCAGTGGATGATTGACTTGCTTATACAAGTGAGGCGGAATGTACTGGGGATGAATCCCTGGCAATGATTCAGTAACGTAGCCCAGGTGTAGTGGGGTGAGCACTTATGAATAAGGCATGTGCGTGCTGTAATATCATACCAAGAATTGCAGGTGCTGGGCATGTCACAATGCAAAAAACAGGTGTGAGAGGCACGTGAAAACGACGTTGAGAAATGACACATGCTTTCACACAAGGTTTGAAAAACAATCCTACCCGTAAGAAGTCAGGGTCCAAGCTGTACCGGATCTTGACAAACTGGGGCGGGGGCTACAGCTGTGAATTAAGCAGCATAAGTCATGTTCGGGGGTGGGGTGGGTTGTGGCTCGCACACGGGTTAGCCAAGGATCGTCACGTCGTCTGAGACAAGGGACCCAAACACTATAACGACCATCGCTACATAGCATACAAAGTACTTACGTCTGCCCCGGGAAATCGCGTTGATAACCTAAGGTGCCTCCAGAGTCGCCGGTAAAGCTGTACGGCGATCTCGTGTTTTATATGCTCAATGCTAATTGGTCAAAGGGGTAGAGTAGGTATTGAGAAAGGACTCAATAACGTCTCAGAGAAGGTAGCGGCCATCTTAGAACGGTAAAATGTACGAACATTTTCCTATTCCTGTCTGATGAAGGCTGTAATCGTGAGTGTTGGGGTTAGTGTGGGTAAAGATATCCCATGTAGCCATAAGCTGTGGCTGTGGATTGGGTATGAGTAGTTGGTTCAGAGTTCTAATATTGGGACTCATCTATGTCTCACAAAAAGGTGGCGGCCATCTTGGAACGGTAAATCATCCCAACCTTTTTATATATAGCTATATGGTAGGGGCTAGTGTCCTCAATGGTGGGGTCAGGGGAAATGTGAGGATCGATATCACATATAACCATATGAGGTGGATATGGGATGCATATGGTTTGGTGATCCGCAGTTGTTATGTTGGGACCGTCTATGTATACTCTGTTAGGGTGGCTCAGCAGGTAGAAGGTGCAATGTCACTGAATAGGTTATAGCATCACGCGTGGAGTGAGCTCCACGGAATATCGTCATTAAGGCCAGATACATTAGACTTAAGTCTAAAGACCCATCGTTGTTCGGTTTTGAAGAGGGTCCCGGCAGACCAGGTGGGATTGTGATCTATGACAACCCAACGTAAGCTATCAGGGGAGTGGTTATGTTCTAGAAAATGGTTCTGCAGCCTTGTCTGGGTACGTTTGCATCTTATTGTGCTCTTGTGTTCCCCAATACGGGTTTTGACAGGTCTTGATGTCATCCCGATATAATGGAGTCCACAGGGGCATGTCAGTAGATAGATGCAGTTCTTGGAGTTGCAGTTAGTATGTCGTTTTAATTGCCATGGTCTAGACATCCCTAGATCAACCTCTTTAGTAGATCTAGTTTGAGGACAGCAGGAACACGACCCACAGGGAAAATGGCCAGAGATGGGAGGTAAGTGCCAAAGTGTAGTGGGCGGTTTGGGGACGGTTCTGGGGCGTGTGTGTACAAGGATGTCCCTCAGGTTTTGGGTGCGTTTGAAGGCAAACAGGGGGGGAGGTCCCGGATCAAATGTCCCAGTACTGAGTATTTGCCAGTGTCTTTTAACTATTTTTTGGATAGTGTTGGAGCGGGGGGTGAACGAAGTCACGCAGGTAAGTGCGGTGTTCTCCGGTCTTGTTCTTGTTTCCAACAAGGATTCGCGATGGTTGTTTCTCGCCCTCTTGTGAGCTGTTTTTATGATCTTAGTTGGGTAGTTCCTAGCAGTGAGGTTTTTACTCAGTATGGTTGATTGTGTCTCGAACTCCGTAAGGGTGTTACAATTTCTTCTTAGGCGTAGGAACTGGCCCACAGGGAGGTTATCCCTAAGTGATTTAGGGTGGTGACTTTGATAGAGTAGAAGGCTATTTCTGTCCGTTGGTTTTTTGTAGTTGGTAGTGTAAAGCCCACCCTCTTTTAGTGTGATGAGGAGGTCCAAAAATGGTATGGATTCAGGGGAGTGAGTTCCTGTGAATCTGAGGAAGGGATCAATTGTGTTCATCCAAGTGAAAAAGGCGGTACACTCCTCTACACTGCCTCTCCAAAAGATGAGGATGTCGTCGATGTATCGGCGCCAGAGGAGGATGTTTTCATGGAATGGGTTGGAAGGTGTCCTGATTTTTGCTTCCTCCAAGTCAGCCATATAGAGACATGCCAGGCTCGGCGCAAAGGTGCTGCCCATGCATGTACCTTGGATTTGGTGGTAAAGTTTATTGTTGAATGCGAAGAAATTTTCTTTAAGTGCAAGGTAAGCACAGTTGCAGATGAACTGTATCGGAGTGATGTATGGCCATGGGTCCACATTCTGTAGGGCACGTTCAAGGACTGTTAGAGTGGCGTCCTGAGGGATGTTCGTATACAGTGCCTCAACGTCCAATGTCACGAGCAAATCAATCGTCTCGGGGGAGTCAAAAAGTTGTATCAAGTTGAGTACCTCCATGGTGTCTCTAAGGTAAGTGGGTGTCTTGCTGACTAAAGGTCGTAAGAAGAAGTCGCAGAACTTACTTAGAGGTTCAAGTAGGGAATCAATACCCGAGACTATGGGTCGTCCCGGAGGAGGATTCATGCCTTTATGGATTTTTGGAAGGCAGTAGAAATACGGTGTCCGTGGGTTGGTTTGATTCAGGAAAAGGGCCTCATCATGCGAAATCCAATCCTCAGCCTCAGCTTCTGTGGTCATGCTCTGTATCTTGTTCACAAGGCGTGACGTTGGGTCTGTTACGATGAGGTGGTAATATTTGGTATCTGTGAGTTGTCTTTCACATTCTGCTTCATAGATTCTTTTGTCGAGGATGACGATCGCGCCGCCCTTGTCAGCTGGTTTGAGGATGATCGTCTGGTCGTCCGCAAGACTTGTCAGGGTACTTCGTTCTGCCTTGGATAGGTTATCGTAGTGATGGCCAGTGACTCTGTTCTCGGTGACTTCTTTAAGGACTGCCTGTTCGAAAGTGAGGACTTCGTTGGGAGTCATAGCTGAAGTGGGGGTAAACCTGGATTTATTCTTCAAACCAGTCCCTACTACCGGGGGAGCAGGTTTACCGTCAAAGAATGCCTTGAGACGTATTTTCCTGAAGAAAAGGTGGAGTTCCTGATGGAGTCTAAAATCATCCTCTCTGGGAGTTGGAACAAAACCAAGACCTTTCTCCAGGAGTTGTTGTTCGTCCGGGGTCAGTGATCTTGATGACAGATTCACTACTAGGGTTTCGTTGACTTGCTCCTGAGAGTCATCCTGTCCTGGTCTTGCCACTGGACATTCTTTCCTCCTGTTCTTCTCCTGCCTCTTCCTCTGCCCCTCCCTCTGTTTAGAAAAGGTGGGTTCGGAAATTGATTATACTGAGGTATGGGCTGGTGGGGTCCTGGTGGGTGGTTCCAAAGAGGTTGGGGACCCATCCATGGTCCTTGATACATAGGTGGTTGATAAGGGAGGCCCGGGAAGCCTTGAAACAGGGGAGGAGGTGGGGGAGGTTGTCTGTATCCTCCTCTGTACCTTGGTTGTCTATTGTCATAGCTGGAATTGCTATTACTCGAGCCTGATGAACGGTTGCTACTAGCATCATCCGAAGTCTCAGGGGTTTGACTGACATAGTCTTCTTTTGTGTATGGAAAGATTTTCTCTTTATCGAATCTTTTCACGTCCTTCTGAAGTTGGTGAATCTTTTGTTGAGTCAGGTACTCCTTATGGTCATTCACCACTTTCGAACCTCATCTGAGATTACTTGTCATTTCCCCTCCCCTTTTTTCTTCCCTGCCTAGTAGACCATACTGGCATATATATTTCTTTAGGAACTGTTACCTTAATTTGTATGTGGGTTATTCATAAGCCACAGACATGCTAAAGCTGGGCAACAGAATAGAGTTGAGCGAAGAAAGAAGGATGCATACTGCAAAAACCAGCCTGCTAGACCTAAGAATAAGCCTGAACATTGTATCGTGCTCTGTCGCAAACTCTACAACCCCTATAGTATCTGTAAAGTCACACGAGATTACACAGGGCCACGGAACGGAGGTTCAAATCCACTGGACAAATTTAGACAAAGTAAGCGTTCTGGAAGAACTAGAACTAGAAAACTCTTGGCTGAGACTCCTAAGCCCAACACAAGTCATCACAAGAGTCCACCTCAATAGAGGGACTGGATAGAAAGGACCACACAGCCCCCATGCAAAATGGAGGGGGAATTCCTGAACTGGTAAAAAAAGTAATTGTAACCGCATCTGACCAGACACAGCAGAAGGTTAGTCAAATATCAGCCAGCAATCATCTGTCAAACGCAGACCTACACTTAAGTAGTAAGCAGACATCTGCACAAGGAAAAGCATCAAGCGATATAAGTAACCACTCGAATCTCTTAGGGTCGTTACTAGACACACTTCAGTCTACTGTAAAGGCACTGAATTTGCAATCAGACAAGTTGGATATCCAAATTGACCTAATGAATATCACAGCACTACATATAGCAGGAATAAAACCAAACTGGACCAACTTAATAACCTACTAACAACTGCGCAATCGAAATATATGTTAGAGCAAACCTCCTGCACCTGGCGCCCAATCATTGACAAACTGAGTCTCCTTCCAGCTCTCCTTGAACAAATAATAGCTCTTAGACGGCAATACATGCCATGCCACAAGCCCGCAAAAGTTGACAACAAAAGACAACCAGCTGCTTCTAAACAAGAGGACAAGAAAGAAGAAGGCAAAGCGATAAATACACTAGTGGAGACAGAAGCTACCTCCAACACGATGTTGGAAGCGTGTACCTTAACTAAACAAACTACCAGACCAAAAAAACGGGAAAGGAAGGCAAGAAAAAAACAATCAGAAAGAAACACTGTGCAAAGAATTAAAATGTACCCAATGTTCAGTGCATCTAGGGTAACAAATGACATACTCAACACCACATAGTCCTCTGAGGAAACAACCGACATCTCAGTCGTGGACCACAAGGAGTGGTCTACGGCTACAGCAGCTAGGGAAGAAGACGAGCTAAGGGCACAAAGAGATAACAATACAAGCAGTACAGCAGAGCTCGGACAAAGAGAAAGAACAGCAATACCTACCACGGGGGGCACACCCCCCGAACACGAAAAAGGCAAACAACAGGGTCACAGAGCAGTGACCCAGTTAAGAAGGATTTTTACTCAAGCCCAAGAAAAGGCTACATGGGAACACAACTAAGAAGTGACCCTCCGAGGAATCCAAGAATTACGAGAGGAAGCAATAAGGGAAACAACAAGGGAAAAAGGAAGGGCAAGCCGTGAACTTGACACCACAACAGTTCTCAAATAGTGTCACACGTCAAAAGCAGAAGGACCGGACAAAAGGAATAACCAATACAAAAGAAGGATTCAATCCGCAACAGAGCAAGGATATAAGGACAGGATGGAACCCAACTAGGTTGGACGCGTGAAACCCAAGGCAAAAAGGAAAACTATGAACCATGGACCAAAGAAGATGCAGAAATATCCCTCCAAGTAAAGGCTCAAAAGATAAGTTCAATCCAGTGTGCTAAGATTTCATCTCCCAGACCTACAACAAGTGGGACACAGGATTATGAAAATCTCAAATTTAAGGTACACAACAAGGAGAATGTAACCCCTCCCAGAAAGTAATCAAAGCAATCGGCCAAGAGATATTGAAGAACCAGAACCTTTTGGATCCGGCGGCGCAGGGTACGCCTTAATCTCCTGGGTTCTCCTGCTTCAGCTAACAGAGACACGGGGACACTCTGTCGGCCTAAAAGATCAGATTTTATTAGCTGCAGCTAGTACAGTTGTCCTAGAAGTACACACGGTATGTTCTCAGGAGACTGCCACTTCACTCCGTGGCGCACAATCTTATATAGTACATAGGTAACATATACATTAACACAGAACACACCTAAAACATACATGGAGGACCAATAAGGTAAGGTTAAAGACAGAACATGTCCAATAGGAAAGGTTGAAAAACAAAGATATCGAGTAACTCGAAGAAGCCTCTCCTCCAACGGTGTTTGCCATCCCTCCCACAGGTTAAGGTATTAACATGTTTGTAACTGGTTTGCAGGTGGCGAGATACGTTCGTGTGTTTTGGAGGACAGTTGTGAAACGAGAGAATACGAGCGGAGGACAGCGAAGGCCAGAAGATAAGATAAAGTCAGGAGAGAATAGTGTGAACCAACAGATAGTTGAGACAGGGATTAGAAGAACCAGACAGGGATTAGTGTTCTCGGCCAGTTTTAACACCAGCTTCGTAAACAGAGGCAGAAGGCTATTTTGACACAATATTGCAGGAAAAGCAGAAAAGACTTCGTTCGTCGTGCTGCCTGAGTGAGGGCAACACAAAATGGCGGCGGTTTACAAAATGGCGGGTCAATACGATCGAGATCGAATTTCTTCAGACCCTCCTTTTGCCAGAACTCAGGCAATAGTATATTGACTCATGTTAATCTGTGTCGATGTCAATGGTCATGAGGTCATCAAGCTGTTGCTGTAACATCATTTTAATATTCTCTGTTCTTTGTGCCTTGGGGTTTGGGATGAACATAGTAGCACATAGATCACAAATGGCGGGACCACAGTGCATACAAAGACAACAAGAGAATACGATGGCTAAAACTATACCAAGGAATGTTAGCACTTTCCAACCCCATTTGGACAGTAGTCCCCAAAACCATCCCAATAACGACCAATCTCCTTCGTCCTGATGAATCGACTCAGAGATTATATGTAATTTAGAGAGGGCCTGGTATACTGTCGGAGCGTCATCAGGTATATAAATACAGCAACTTGATTTGATCAATTTACAGACTCCACCACGATCTGCAAGAATAACATCTAGGGCAACTCGGTTCTGCAAAGTCATAAGACGATCCGCCTGTAGTTCCGCTGTAATATTACTTAAAGCTCCTACAGTGATGTCTATGGTAGTCTCTACGAGACAAACCAGTTGCCTCATATTCCTACTGTTTGCCATAGGACCCCAAAAAGGAAGAAATCCCTTTAGGAAGTCTCCTCCCTCTTGTCCTGCTGTGTCTTTGGAATCAATAATTCCTCTGCCATATCTGTTCTTATGAAAATTTGAAGAAGCAGTGTATATAGGGGAAGAAGAAAAGCTATATAGCAAGTTCCAGAAAAACCAGTCGGTAACCATGTATAGGCTCTATCATGACAGATGAAATACGTGCCCTGAGATGGTACTAACGGCGGCGAATTCTGAGCTGAATGGATGTAAGTATGGGAGCAAAACTTTTACTTTGTTCAGGGTTAGTAGTCTGACCATTAATTTGCAAACAGAAATTGCCTTGATGACGTACAGTCCAAATTGGTGGAGATTTTCCTTGTTTAACTTTATCACTAAGACTAGTGATATAATGAGTGACGTTCCAATTAGTGTATGCTTTTCTCTCATCGACAGAAATTTTACTATTTTCCATGATTTTAGCCATAGCTACCATTCCCTTTATCAACAAACTATGACTAAAATCTGGTCCACCAATATAGGAACTGACAGGTCGCTTAAATCGGCTTTGATAGGCGTTGGAGAAAATTACAAAATAAGCCCAAGCAGAACCTTCATAAGAGAATGGAAGGACTAAATATGGCATCCCTTTTTCTGTGGTATGGGGCATTAGTCCACATACCCAACAGTCAGTTGTATTAATCACTAATTGGTGTTGATGTAATAACTGGATAAAGGAGTTATTGTAATATTCGATTCTTCTTACGAGTTCATGTTGAGGAAGTGTATGAAAGAGATGCGGAGAGATAGTAGAATAAGAAGGCACAGTGATAGAAGAAGGGACAACTTTCTGCTGCATAGCATAAACAATCCAACCGATACACGCCATTAAAATACACAATAATATGAAAATACATAAGGTTATACCACAACGACTATATATTATTTTACAGTGGGTCTTCATTTTTTCCTTTCTCTCTCTTTCTCCTAATGTAGTTTCCATCTTCTAAATGGATGCTCACGGCAATCTTCCTTAATCACTTGGTCACGATTGTCTGCCGTCCTATGACACTGCAAGTCCTGCAGGCCTATTGCCACTACTCAGGTCACAACCAAGACTCCTACCGTGACCCTGCAACCGGGATAGAAACTACATAGAAGAGAGATTCTCAGTTTTCCTTCTTCAGTCTGGGTCTTAAATCGTAATGGGTCTTATCAGGCACAGTCTGATCCTGAAACAATGTTCGTGGATTTGTGGTGTTCAGACAAAGATGCGGTGGTATAGCTTCATGGAGAATGTCGTCGCTTTCTTTCTCTGACAATGTTCCATTCAAGCGTGCATCACTAAAGGGTACAAAATGAGGGATCTTCTCGCTTTCAGAGTCTCTTATACGCTTGCGGACCCACTGATCAAAGGGCAAAGGCAAAGGAACCTTCTTGCAGTGTACACCGTGAATCCAGTTCTTCTTTCCTTCAACCTTCACTGCTGTACGGGTTGCTAAGAGGACCCGACGGGGCTCCCTCCAGCGAGGCTCCAAATTCTTCGTCCTTTGAAAATTCTTCACGCAGACCCAATCACCTGGTCGGATGGAATGACCTGAGTCTGTGGAAGCCTCTGGTAGAGCGCTCTGAACCTGTTGATGGAGAACATGCAATTTAGTTGTGAGGTCATGCAAATAATCAATCAACATCGGGTATGGTATATCAGAGTACTTTTTAGGGCGAGGGACTCCCCATATGTTAGCTGGCCGTCCGAAAACAACCTTGTAAGGGCTAAGTCCCAAACGAGAATGCACAGCCGTTCTGGTAGATAGAAGAGCCAAAGGTAGGGCATCGGGCCAACTAAGGCCTGTACTAGCCTGTACTTTAGCCAGCTTGAGCTTAAGGGTGCCATTATAGCACTCCACTAGACCCGCTGATTGTGGATGGTTTGCCGCATGGAATTTTTGCTTGATGCCAAGACCTGCACAAACCTTTTGCATGACTTGGCCCACAAATTCACTCCCATTGTCACTCCAGACAATGCGCGGCAAACCGAATCTAGGGAAAAACTCTTTTAGAAGTGCTTTGGCTGTAGATAAAGCAGTATTGTCTTTCAGGGGGTAAGCCTCTATCCATCGGGAAAAGGCACATACTACCACTAGAACATACTTAAGATTGTTGCATCGTTCCATGTGAATGTAATCGATTTGCAACACCTCAAATGGATAGGTCGGAGGAGCAAAATGACCTGCTGGAGTTGGGGTTCCCTTTCCCGGATTGTACATTAAGCAAACAATGCAATGTTTCACTACATTATCTGCACACTTCGGTATTCCCTCATTCTGCCATACTGGAGCCAAAAGCTTGCATATTCCCTTTGCACTTAGGTGAGCTGGACCATGGGCCATAGTAACTACAGGTAGTACATAAGCGTCTGGTAACAGCCAACGTTGGTGCTCGGATAATTCCACCCAACAACCCATCTCATCTAACATTCCTGTACTTTCTTTCCACTTACTCAATTCTTTCTCTGTAGCCTCTTCTTGAATTGATATTACACTTTCTACTGTATCCTCATACATTCCTCTTTCTTTGACCCAATTTGCAGGGCCAGCAACATACATGTGACTTGTAGCATCTCTGGCTGTCTTTTTCGCTACCTCATCCGCAAATGCATTCCCACGACCAATATCGTCAGTAATCTTCCTGTGTGCACTACACTTCACAATTGCTATTTGGGTAGGCAAAGCAAGTGACTCAAGAAGGTCAGCCACCAACTGACCATGTTGTATCTTAGTGCCATGGGAAGTAAGGAATCCCCTTTCTTTCCACAGACGTGCAAAATTGAACGCCACACCAAAAGCGTATTGGCTATAGGTGTACACGTTCACTCTTTTTCCCTTGGATAACACACACGCTCTAGTTAGGGCTATCAATTCAGCTGCCTGAGCTGAGTTATGTCTGATGCGTGCTGTTTCCACGGCTGTATGCAAGGTAGTAACCGAATATGCTGAAGTTGCCTCTCCATTAGGAAGCTTAAAACATACCCATAGCGTTCCATCCGGATTCACTAACGGCGTATCTGTTAAGTCAATTCTACCTTTTGTCTCTTCCTCAGTACGAAAGAAACAATCATGTTGTTCCTGAGCACCTTTCTCTTCTGGAAGAGGCAACAAAGTAGCTGGATTTAAAGTGTTACATCGTTTGATGTGCACGTGACTAGCCAAAAGTGTCAGCTCGTATCCAGTTAAACGAGCACTCGTAAGATGCTGCGTTTTTGTTCTGTTTAACAAAGTTTCTACTGCATGCGGCACCATAACAATGAGAGTATTATCTAGCACCACTCCAGCAGACTGTTGAATAGAAATTGCTGCTGCTGCAGTCACTTTAAGACAGCTAGGCAATGCTTTGGCTACTGGATCTAACGTAGCTGGGAAATAGGCACATGGCCGCTGTTCATCTCCGAATTTCTGCTTTAAAACTGACAACGCACAACCTTCTCTTTCATGAACGTAGAGTGTAAAAGGCTTACTGTAATCAGGAGTTCCTATCACAGGAGCGGAACACAGAGCAGTACGTAAGTCAATAAAACTCTTCTGACACTCGTCAGTCCATGGAAGGGGCTGAGGCGTATCTTTCAAAGTAAGTGCCAACAAAGGTTTGGCCAACAGAGAGAAGTTAGGGATCCACTACCTACAATAGGAAGTAATGCCCAGAAAGGCACGTACCTCTCTTTGTGAGGATGGCACAGACATTTGCGCAATAGCTTGGATACGTTCTGGGTTTAATCGTCTTCCCTCCTTTGATAAGAGATGACCCAAGTAGGTAACCTCTCGACGAACATATTGTAGTTTAGAAGGTGAAACCTTATGATTAAGATCGGACAAGTGTCGCAACAATGTAATCGTCACATTCTTACATATTTCCTCTGAATCAGCAGCGATCAATAAATCATCCATGTATTGAATGAGAGCAGCACCAGACGGCAAGGAAAAAGTATCAAGATGACATTTCAGAGCTTGACTGTAAATAGAAGGACTTTCACAATAGCCCTGGAGTGCGCGCTTAAACCGGAAGCTTCGGCCTCCAAGAGAGAAGCCAAAAATATCCCTACTTTCTTCGGCAATGGGAATACTAAAGAAAGCATTTTTCAGATCGATAATAGAAAACCAAACCGCTGTGGGAGGTATCATCGTCAATAGTGCAGTGATATCTGGGACAACAGGAAACTGTAGTACAACAATTTTGTTTACCTCCCGAAGATCAATCACAAAACGATAAACAGGAGGCTGAGAAGGATCAGTGCGTTTGAGAACGGGAAGAATAGGGCTATTACATATGTTTCCTCTCGTTTCCTCAACCACTCCCTTCTGAATCAAATCATGAATGATTTCCAAAAGCGCTTTTTCACCATCAGTGAAAATTCTATATTGAGGAACACGTGGCAATTCAGCATTGGGCTTGAGAGTAACAACATACGGTGGGATCTCAAGACAACCAACATCATTTGGACCCGTAGCCCAAAGCGTTGTAGGAAGAGAGAGCAATTCAGGAGGAAATTGATCTTTCGACAAGTACATTGGAGAAGTCAGTTTCTGTCCTAAAGTGAGATATACACCAGAAGGAGAACAAGATATCGTTGCATGCAATCTTTTCAATAGATCCAAGCCCAATAGATTCTCGCCGCAACCATTCGTTAAGAGAAGCGGAGCTTCCAAATCATAGGGGCCAATTGAAATAGGCAAAGGGCAAGAAACCGGATTACGAACTGGGGCTCCAGAAAAACCTACAGATACATTCGTTAAGCCAGACAAAGGTGCCCCAGGGAGTTTTGAATGAATGATAGAACTTCTCATCGCACCAGTATCCAAAAGAAGTGGCTCTGAAACACCCATTGTAGTGACATTAACATAAGGTCCATTCTGATCTACTGGAATCGACACAACTCCCTTACTTTGTCCATGGCTGTCCTAGTTAGCATGAAGACTTTCATTCCCGTCTTCAACATAATAATCCTAATTGTAGTACTGTGTAGACCGAACGTTTTGCTGATCAAAATGGTTCACGGAACTAGAGGGAGGAAGGGAATGCTGTTCTTGAGTCAACATACCTCGACCTCTACCTCTATTTGCTGACTGGAGGCCAGCACGTCCTCGTGAAGCAGATGGTGTGCCATTACGTTGCAATAAAACCGGACAACTATTCTTAAAATGACCTTCCTCCCTACAATAGGCACATTGATTAGGACTTAACAAAGGTCGCGGAATATATGGCTCAGGTTTTTGATACACCCTCTGTAACTGCGGAGGCTGTTGAAACTGGGGCTGAGCATAACGAGGTGGATAAGCCTGTTGCAAGAGAACCTTAGTTTTTAATTCTTTAGTCTTTTTCTCTTGCTTGCCTTTTTCTTCTTTATCTCTATTTTCATAATATTGAGCAGTAGCCAATATCTGAGCTGAAGAAGAAACAGCCCATGAACTTTCGGAGTCTTTCAGCTTATGCGACAGCTCGGGAAGCAAATTAAATACGAACTTATCCACAAATAATCGCTGTCCACCCTCTGTAGTCATGTCCTGACCACTGTGATCAATGAATGTCTCCTCACAACGAGTGAAGAAATCGGAGACACTCTCATCTTTCTTTTGTTTACACGCGGTTAGTTTATCCCAGTTATCTCTCAAGGCAGACATCATCGTTTTCATTAATGTAATAATCCTACCAGGGAGTTCTGAAATCAAAGCGTCAGGCTTTGCACCACCCACTTGGTTTCTATCTGCGGCAATGATAGCATCCCAATTTCCACCTAATTCTTGGGCATGATTCTCTTTACGAATCCTAGCCCATAATGCTTGTGGAACTACATTCCCCATTAACATATCAATATCTGCTAAATTCATGATGAAAGCTTCAACAGTTTGTG
Organism: Triturus cristatus; assembly: GCF_964204655.1. Classification (NCBI taxonomy): domain Eukaryota; kingdom Metazoa; phylum Chordata; class Amphibia; order Caudata; family Salamandridae; genus Triturus; species Triturus cristatus. The sequence goes on along the minus strand of NC_140582.1, from coordinate 79,881,379 downwards.
ACAATTCTTTATAATAACCTGCAGGATTCTTGCGAGGATCCGGTAAAGACTGTTTAAGAGTCAAAACCTCAGATCTTTTCCAGGGGACATGTACCCATATACGCTGGAAGTGAGCAGGAATAGCTAGATTAGCACCTGCTGTTGGAACCTCTTCTCTCCATACCGGAGGAACCTCTCTCATTGGATAATTTTTCAGTGTCAACCTAACTGAGGGATCGGAATCTAGAAAGGTCTGGGAGGTAAATAAGGTTCTAAAGGAAACAAGTGCCTTTACAGCGTCCTCAACCTTAGAACCCACAATGAGTCCCTTATCAAAATCAGCCTGAATATCTAACAGAACCTAAGGAACCGAACCCAAATCCATATCCTCCCATACTTTAACGAGAGTATCACACATAGCATTGAAAACATATCTCTGCGTAGGCGCATTCCATTGTGAGAAGGTAGGCATAATGTCGGGTACACTATACCGAGGACCCTTTTCAATCCATTTACGAGCGAGAGAGTCCAACATTTCTCGTTCTTCGGAGGCTGGGAACTGACTACGAGACTGTCTTCGAGAAAAAGCCGGAGACACATTTAAGGCTTCAAAGAAAGGTGATAAAAGACCAGAAACCATTTCTGTGAGTCGTTTATGCATAGACGGCGAATTGGACATAAGGATAGGGGACAAAGTATTAGGCGAACTAATTGAAAAGGAATCGGTAATTACCGGGGGAGCAGAGGGCAAAGAAGATGAAGGCAAAGGAGTCAAAGGCAAAGCCGGCAGAGGCGGCAATACTTGAGGGGGCAAATGTGGAAGAGCCGGAGCAAGCGGAGGCGCAGCTGGCGGCTGAACAGGCTGTAACAACGGGGGTGCATTAGCACCTTGTACATAGGGTGGAGGCAATCTCAATAGGTGAGACATCAAGGGATCTTCCTCTGAATCCTTTCTTTTATCAGAGGGGGAAGCTGGCAACATCGGATAGCATTTATCTATTGCCATACGATGCTGTCTTTCTGAAATTTCCATCGCATTATCGACTTCATCATCTTTAAATTGTTGAGCAGCCTGTATAATTGTCATACCCTGTGTTTTCCTATCTCATTTTTCTTGCTTAATTGTTCTCTCTTTGGCTTCCTTACGCCAAAGGCGGAAAGAGTCAAGCATTGCCGGCCGGGCTTTTCTTTTAAATGAAATGGCTTCCAAATTATCTAGTATGTCAGGCTCAAAGCTACCATTTTCTGGCCATTTTAAAACACCATCATTCTTCGTGTATCGGATCCATGCCTCGTTAAAGGCAATGGGGCCAACACCATGTTTAGAATAGAGCTCATAAGTGGGAGTTCCAACCGAAGGAATCGGACAAGAGTCCTCCAGCCGGGAATCCCTATTACAACCAAAACAAAGTTTCTCAAACTTAGTCAGACCAGGCATCGTTATTCCACTGGACTGTTCACAAACATCAAGGGGGTTAAAATTCAGTTTAACACAGCACAAATGTACTTACCCCTCGGCTTTGGTTATTGCAATACCCGAATCAAAGAACCAAAGAACCAAAGGACCAAAGAACCAATGTGGGAGCGACCCACCAATACTTAACTAAGATTTCTTCTTACACCAACAGAGGCCCCGTCTATCGTCTCGCTTTACCATACATCATCAAAAGAGGGCCAAGGCAGGGCGGTAGTCAGGGCAGCAGTCGTCTGTAGCCGTCAGGAAGGAGTAACCACGCTGCAAAAGACCTTCAGACCACTTTCGACATACAGGGGTCGCTTGACGTGGCTCGCGATTCCTCCAGAAATATTTTGCGGGGTTCCTCACGACCTTCAGGCAGAACCACTACCTCTGAAACCGCCCCACGTTGGGCGCCAGTTGAAGAACCAGAACCTTTTGGGTCCGGCGGCGCAGGGTACGCCTTAATCTCCTGGGTTCTCCTGCTTCAGCTAACAGAGACACGGGGACGCTCTGTCGGCGTAAAAGATCAGATTTTATTAGCTGCAGCTAGTACAGTTGTTCTAGAAGTACACACGGTATGTTCTCAGGAGACTGCCACTTCACTCCGTGGCGCACAATCTTATATAGTACATAGGTAACATATACATTAACACAGAACACACCTAAAACATACATGGAGGACCAATAAGGTAAGGTTAAAGACAGAACATGTCCAATAGGAAAGGTTGAAAAACAAAGATATCGAGTAACTCGAAGAAGCCTCTCCTCCAACGGTGTTTGCCATCCCTCCCACAGGTTAAGGTATTAACATGTTTGTAACTGGTTTGCAGGTGGAGAGATACGTTCGTGTGTTTTGGAGGACAGTTGTGAAACGAGAGAATACGAGCGGAGGACAGCGAAGGCCAGAAGATAAGATAAAGTCAGGAGAGAATAGTGTGAACCAACAGATAGTTGAGACAGGGATTAGAAGAACCAGACAGGGATTAGTGTTCTCGGCCAGTTTCTAACACCAGCTTCGTAAACAGAGGCAGAAGGCTTTTTTGACACAATATTGCAGGAAAAGCAGAAAAGACTTCGTTCGTCGTGCTGCCTGAGTGAGAGCAACACAAAATGGCGGCGGTTTACAAAATGGCGGGTCAATACGATCGAGATCGAAAATCGAATTTCCTCAATATGGAGAACAACCGGAGTAACATGTGATCACTGGCCATTTCAGCACAAGAAGTTAAAAAGAGTACAAAGACTGACAAAGGAAAACGTATAATGCAAAGATCTATCGAGGTGGGAAAAGACCAAGAAGTCGACCACAGGACCAAACCTTGACAGTATGGACAACTACTACAAATATTATTGGCACCAGAGTACGAGTCCCAGGGGTGGCAAGATATCCTAAACTGGGGTAACATTTTAAAACTGCTAGCAACTATCCCAGGGCTAAAACATTTAAATTCATTCCACTTACTGACAGTGGAGTTTCGCCAACAGGGAAATGGAAACACCAATGAACAAACACTCACAACGTGGCAAACAGCGGCGATCGCCCAACTGATTATGAGTCAAAACTATCAATTTGATGCTTGGGGCATAAGGCTGTCTAAACCCACAAAACCACGATACTCAGACCCATTAGGGGAAAAAGACACCCAGGAGGAAAACGACGGGCAGACCTGGGTAACAGAGAAACAGGCTTACTCAGTCCTCCGGCAAGCGAAAAGAAAAAGCCCAATGTTAACAAGACTTAACAAGATCGTCGTAGGAAAAAAGGCATTTACAGAGCCAGACAGCGATCTTCGGAGTTGGCTACCGGGAGCCCTGAACAAACAGAAAGGTAACTGACCATTAGGCAAACAGGCAACAAATCACTGCAAAGGGACCCTCCACCTTACCTCGTGGAATATAGCCGGAGCGAAGACATGGTTAGAAGACGGCAGACCTCTACAAGACTGGGTGACATGCGACATAATTGCCCTTCAGGAGACATGGGCACTGGAGGAGCCCCCTCTCGCGGGATATATACACTTCAGCACATCAGCAGAAAAACACAAGATGCACGGATGCCCAAAAGGCGGGCTAACAGTTTACGTATCAACAGCAATCAATATCCAAGCAGAACATATAGCTACTTATGGGTCAAGTATGCAACTGATAAATCTCATTCTCAGAGAAAGAGGAACTTAGATTGGTATTGTTAATCAACACCTACATTCATCCATCAGCGAAAGAAAAAAAAGCCCATATTGCTTCATTAACAACCATAATCACTGACACACGAAATACCAACCCACTTTGGGATATCAACGAGAGCTAAAAAAAACTCTAAAAGAACAAAATAGAACTGAGTTAAACGCAACAGGATGGGAAGCCATATGTAACCTAAAGAAAGACTGCAAACAGAAGATATGGGAACATAAAAAAAGATGTGAGGACAACTTCTGGTGCAGGATCCTACATCAAGATTACGAACACAGATAGGTACACTAGTCAAAGAAGGCAAAGAACGGAACTGTATTACTAAAAGTGAGGCTGATTTTTTAATTAAAAAAGATCCTAAGATACCGGCATTTTACGTTCTCCCTAAAATACATAAATCACAAAGACCACCTCCAGGGAGACCGATTGTGTCAGGTATCGGTTCTACTCTTGAGCCGTTATCCAAGTTCGTGGACTACTTTTTACGTCCTATAGTAGCAGAGATGCCTTCTTATTTGCAGGATACTAAACAATTTTTATCTTTGTTAGAAACTATATCTTTTGAACCTACAACAGAGTTGATGGTTACATATGATGTGGAATCACTTTATACTAACATTCCACAGGATGACACTCTGGAAATTATTGAACAACTACTCGAGAGCCATCCGCGTGATGATTCCACACCTAACCCATTTGTAATGCAGTGTGCTAAATTGGCACTTAAAGAAAAAAATGTCAGCTATGAAGGAGAATTATACTGGCAAACGACTGGCACTTCGATGGACAGCACGTGTGCCCCCAGTATGGCCAACCTGTATATGTATGGCTTTGAGACCAAGGTCATTTTTGAGACCCACAATCCTTTTGTACAACGCCTTAAATTGTGGAGACGATACAAAGATGATATCCTGGTCATCTGGGATGGTGACCAGGAGTCTCTAGATCTTTTCTCTCAATGGCTTAATATTCAAGATTCTAATTTGAAATTCACTGGTGAATCAAGCAACAGTTCTGTATCCTACTTAGACCTACGATTGTATCCTAAGAATGGAAAAATACAAACTGAACTGTATCAGAAGCCTATGGCTAGGAATTCCTTGTTGAGCTACTATAGTTTTCACCCACTGGCCTTACTTAATAATCTGCCAATAGGTCAATTTTTAAGGCTACGTAGGAACTGTAGTGAGTTGTCACAATACAAGATACATGCCAAAAATCTGAGTGAAGAACTGCTAGCTAGGAATTATCCTAGCAAGTTGATATATGGGGCGCAAAAGAGAGCTCGTAACAACCATCGAGAAGCTCTCCTTGAGTCACATGAAAAACTTGACAATAAAAGAATGGTCTGTGTGACTACTTTTAGCAATCTGTTGGACAATGTGAAAAACTCCATTAATAAAGCTTGGCACATTTTGAATATTGGAACACTATCTTTAGAAAGACCCTTGTTTGCCTTTAAACGAAGTAGTAACCTTCGCGATTTATTAGTACATACAAGACCAAGAGCGGAGGACAACAGACAAACTATACTTTGGGGGTCCACACCTGTGAGGGCACATTTTCCGTGTGGGTCTTGTTCAGTGTGTCCTTTTACTAAAAAAGTGACCCAATTGGATTTAGGTCTTCAGACCCCATGGCAATTAAATATACACACAAATTGCAACACAAGTGGGGTCATATACATGATTAAATGCCCTTGTTCATTGATTTACATTGGCATGACTACAAGAAAAGTAAAACTCAGGATGGTGGAGCACCGTAGTGCATTTCGGTGCAAGAAAACGAATACCAGAATGACTAAAAATTTTCTGGACAAAGCACATACTGCAGATGATTTTACTTGGACCATAATTGACAAACCTAAGTATGACATTAATATGGGGCCTCTGGACAGAGTACTCCTTCATAGGGAACAAAGATGGGTGTTCCGGTTAAAAAGCCATATTTTGGGTTTAAACGATGATATACCTTGGAATACATTGTAACTGACATGATTTGTTGGGATCATATTGAAGTTCGGTATGCTGCTTCACTACATGCTCTTTGAGTTACATTCCTCTGTATTTTAGTAAAGGTGTCTCCTTTTTATTCCTTGCATTTTTACGATGTTTTCCATTACATTTGCATTGGGTATTTAGTATGACTACATTACCCACAATACAGTATGTTCGAACATAAAATTAATATTCCCATGGTTCTCCCGATGGTCGGGACTATTTCGTGTTGAGGCAGGTTTCATGGAGTTCTACATACAACACGAGTGTAATCACGATTTAATATATACAGAACTCTATGGTACAGTTTGATGAATGCCTCACACGGCGTGTGAACCGGAAGATGCAGTTTGCACTTCCGGGTTGAATTAACGAAACCGTGTAAATGGCTTGAAGAAGCAGACAACTTTCCTCCCGCTTCTGGCCCGTAAACGTAGAGCTTCATGTGGTGATATTCTGTGAGTTTACAAGAAGCTGATTGAATGCATGTGTATGTATCATACGTGAGCAGTTCTACAATGTGTGGATGTTCGTCACGAATAGTTGTGGAGCAAAGGGGCGACAAACAAGAAATGTGGATCGTCATAAAAAGTTTGCGTGTAAAGTAATATACGTGATGTAGGCTAAGACATAGCTCCCGTCGCGAGACACATACATTTTTTGTAAAATGCTTGTGGCCAGACTGAGATAATGGTTTTAATTTTATTTTTATGCCCCTGTTTTGAATAAAAGAGAGATATAAACAGGGAGATATCATGAGAGTTAAGAAATCCATCTGGAGATTAGATCTGTTTAACGTTTGAGAAGCTGTTTCCTTCATGACTTATCTGTGTGATTTGACCCTACCTTAGGTACCGATACACTGAAATGGACCTGAATTAGGTAGAGGAGGATATTCTCATCCAGAATTGGTGAGAGCATAGACTCATACTACTTTTACAGTGGTGATGGTTGTTGTCACAATTTTACATCACTTGGGTATGCGTTTGTTGGTCATTATGATGTGTTGTATGTACTTAATGGATTTTTTTCATACATTACAGATAGGAGACCAGACTGCAGTTGGTCTCGTTTACATACATACAAGATATAAGTATGGTTTATTTCTTCCACTTTATAGCAGAGTGACAAGACAGTGGTCCTGATGAATGCTATGAATTTTATGTCACCTAGCAGAAACATGTTGACCTAGTCATCATCATCATCATCATCATAGTCTTTATTCAAATTAAAAAATAATTCATACAAGACACAAACATGTACATAAAACAGAATTATAAAAGATCCCATTCGCTAGAAATATATAAAATCTTTCAATAAATAATTAAAATTTACAATTTAAGAAAAGAATTAAACATTAAAGCAGACTTAGGATGAAATACAATACAGATACATGATAAAAACAATAAGTAGAGCAAGAAATTTTAGCAAACAACATCAGTAGTTGAGGCCCTACGAGTGTGCCTCCTCAGTACCCCGGATGGCGTTACATCTTAGAGACCATGCCCAGCCCAAGTATTTGGCTAAAGCAATTGAGTGGACAGGTAAAGTGCTTGTGCATAAGACTCTAATAGCTACAGCAGAGCTCCTTGTGCCCAGTAATTTACATAAAGGTGAAAGCCAGAATCGTCTGGGGTTAGCATATACGGGGCAAACAAACAAGAAGTGGGCAATGGTTTCTTCTTTAGCACCACAGACAGGGCAGGTACCTGCGCTTACACAAAACCCCCCACTAGTTAAAGCCCTGAGTGGGAGGTAGCCTGCTCTGAATTGAAAGTAGAGTTTCCTGTCTCTTGGTATGGTGATCGAATCCCAGTAAGGTTCGAAGAGAGGGGTGGCCTTTGCCTCTAAAAATCGACTGGTCATCGTGGGAGAAGTAGAGTCACTCCACACCCTATGATTTACCCGTTCCCAGTAGAGCGTTTTCAGGAGCTTTTTTGCGGGGAACACAGCAACAACTGGGTCGTTCCATAGACCCTCCATTCCCAGATCTTTCAAGGATTCTCGGAGGTTCCTGAGCCACCCAATCTTGTGGAACTTGTCTGCCTGCATTACGTCCATGATGCCCATTGCGTAAGGCCATAGCTCCGGTGTAATCCATAATCTCCTCCAGTATAAGACCGGACGAAGTTTGGCCAAGTCCTTGATGGCCTTTCTACCTAGGTCATAACGCAATGGGACCAGAGGCGTGCTTTGTGGGAGGCCAATAATGCCACGGAAAAATGTGTTTTCGACAGCTGTTAGGGGTGATAGTGCGTCGAAACCCCAAAGCTCTGCCCCATACAGGACTGAGCTTAGGGCCTTTGCCTCATATATTTGTAGGATGGGTTTAACCGGCTTAGTAAGGGATTTGTTATGCTCGTTAACAAGCGTTCCCGTAATCTGGGCAAGTTTCAACGTGGCCAGTTCCAGATGTCTGTTCCACTTATTATTTTTACCTCCTCGAGGATTTGACCATTCATTAAAAGCTTGCCTATTCTGTAACTTGGGTGCGGGTTGAATGTCATAAGTTTAGTCTTGGACACATTGACCTCCAAGCCATGGTCTTTACAAAAAACTTCAAAAATTGACAGAGCCCTTTGCATGCCACCCGGAGTTTTGGATACTATGAGAGTATCGTCGGCGAACATCAATATTGGAGTAGAAGCTCCGGCCAACTTGGGAGCATCAGTGTTGACTTGAAGCATGTAATCAACTACTCCACTGATGTACAGGGAAAAAAGGGTGGGTGCCATGGCGCAGCCTTGGCGCACACCTCGCTCAACAGGAAACTCGGGGGTAGTATCCCCCGGGCCTCCCCATTGTATTTTTGCAAAGTTAGGCTCGTGGAGCCTCCTAATTAAGGTCAATAGTTCCAAGGGGAGCCCAAGCTTTTCAAGGACCCTCCAGAGTTGCTCTCGGGGATGAGGTCAAAGGCAGCTCTTAAATCCACAAAGGTGACATAGAGACTGTCTTTGCCTAACGTAACAACCTTCCAGAGCAATTGTTGAAAGCGAAACACCTGGTCCACAGTGCTGGTAAATTTGCGGAAACCAGCTTGGAAGCTAGAAAGGATCCGATTGTCTTCTATCCAAGTGAGTACCTCATTCAGTACCATCCTCCCAATGACTTTTTGGATTGTGTCGATTAGGCTGATGGGCCTGTAATTACCTGGGAGGGTTTTATCACCCTTTTTATATATTGGGATTATAATAGCACCCCCCCCAGGATTTGGGCACTGGGGCTCCTACAGCCACAGCGTTCGCTATATGGGCGATATACTTGCTCCAGGAGGTCTTGTTATTAAGAAAAAGGTCGGATGGAACACCATCCAAGCCTGGGGCCCGCCCAGCGGCAACACAGGCCAAGGCAGCTAGAACATCCTTGGGGCTAAAGGGACCAGACGAGTAAAAAACATTCGTGGTTAGCCCCGAGTTTCTGTAAAGAGGGTCGCATGCATATTGGGGTTTGAAGTATCCCAGCCAATCTTCTTGGGTAACATGGTTGGAAGGATTTTCAGGCGAGCCACCTCTGTTCCACTTTATCACATTCCAGAACAGTCTAGTGTCTCGGGCATGGCAAGCCTCCTTCAAGTCAAGCCAGTACGATTCATCCCATCTTTTTTTTGCTTGGGCGAGGCACTTCTTGTAAGAGGATCTGGCTAGTTGAATATATATCTTGTTCCCGCTAGAGAGGGCTTGTGCCAAAATTCCTCTAGCACGTTTACATTCTTTGTCGTACCACCTCAATCGCTTGCACGATGGCTTGCTACCCTTTCTTGATTGTTTGAAAAAAAAGCCACGTAGACCCTCAAAGAAGGTCTCGTGTAATCTGGTTGCTTGATCATTATTATCTTTGACCCTCAAAACTTCCTCGAGTCTCACATTAATTACGGAGAGTTCGGTGTCAATGCTAGCCATTGCTGAGGCATTGGTCTTTGCTTGGGTCCACTTTAACCTCCGCATGTCGTTGGTTGGGACAGAGCCAGTGGGAGCCAGTATTGGTTCCTCGCTCGCCGAGCGGGGTTTCCCCCACCACCTGTGGGAGACACAGATAGGGTTGTGGTCACTCTCTATTCTTGGCTCAACCACCATATCAAGAGGTTGGCGCCACAGCCCCAAGCAGCAAAGAACGTAGTCAATCCTGCTTGCTGAGCGGCCGTTGTCAAAGGTGGGTGCTCCCAACTTATCGCCTTGGGTTCTGCCATTCAAGGACCTTAAGCCTCTATCTGTAACGCCCTGAACGTTTCAGGATCGTTTAACAGACACGACAATGAGGACGCAACCACTTGTGAAGGGTTAGTTCTTTTAATGAAGGCAAATAAAATACAAAGAACAAACAAAAGTTATAGTCACTGGAATCCTCCAGGCTAAGTACGTTACCAGCCCACAGCACGGATGGTCCTAACCGTCCTCTGCATATACGCCGATCCCGGCGTATGCCAACAGAGGGCAGAAATGAAATGGCCGACAATGCCAATCGGTAGGCTGTGAGGGGCACGAAGAGTGTTGGGGAGAATCGAGGAGTCAGGGAAACACCCAGCCGGGGTCTCTACCTGAAGGGAGCAGCCGCTCAACCTCTTCCTCAGACTGCACCGGGACGCGGAGTCACCTCCTGGTGATGCGTCACCGATACCCCAATCACAAGCAAGAAGACTGAACCGAGAGCAGCCGCTCGATCGATCCTGTGGACTTCCGAGTCTGTAACGCGGCAAACACCTCCTGGTGTGCGTTACAGCTGGCAGTCCCTGTGTCTCTGGTCGGGCTGGGAGTTACGACTCCAACCAGCAAAAGCGCCACTGCGCTTGGACTCAGCCGAGTCAAAAAGCGAAGCTCAATGGTTGACCGGTAGAGCTTCCGGGTCCTTCACAGGTGACGATGGGGCAAGACACGGCCCAGGGAGTAACGACTCGACCTACCTCCGTTCTTGCCTTACTGGAGCACCACTCCGGAACACTGCTCTTCACGAAGCAGGTACGTCGGTGTAAACACAATATCCGACAGCCTTGTACCTCCCGGTTCCTCCCTTTATAGGGCGTGTTTTCCTTGAGTTATGTAACAGCTCTCCTGTTTACATAAGGGCGTGTTTCCCTTGAGTTATGTAACAGCTCTCCTGTTTACATAAGGGCGTGTTTCCCTTGAGTTATGTAACAGCTCTCCTGTTTACATTGTGGAAATATGGATTTTTCTGGTCAGTTATGTCCCCTATCTTGGACCCCAACGGTTCTATGTGCATGTTACAAGTACATGTATGTTTCCTCCAGTTCCAGTTATGAAGACGCAAATACATGTGTGTCCACCGTCAACATGTCCTCTGTCAGATCCGCCATGAATAGGCCGGATATTCCATTCCTAAATATGAAAGGCCACCGGCTTTATATGGTTCACTTATGCCATTTTACAGTCCAGGCAAGTAGGCCCTGATTCTGTCATCAAACTCTTCTTGCCTTCTGCCTCTGAAAACTCCAGTCTGAGCCTGCATCTGTGACCATGAACTTTGTCTCATTCTCTGCGCGGCTCACGAAGCCTGACATCAGCCTATTCTCTGCCAAGAACTGTATTTCACCTTCGAATTATCTGCTTCCCCCTCAGCCGATGCATTCCTGCCTAGTAGTTTAAGTAAACATTCTTCCAGCTACCGAGCAAAAAGCCCGGCTTCTCTGTCTTTATACAAGTAATTCATAGCCCTGTTACTATGGAAGATTCCTGCCCTCGCATTTAGTGTAGACACTTAGACGCTTGTACACGCACGCACAGTCAGTATAGAATAGATTCTGTTCGAGAGTCCTTCTTTCGTGGATAACATAGTTCTTTAAACATAGGATGTTAGATATGATTTGGGATTAGGTTGACTTGACCCCCCAGACTTCTTGTCTCCACATGTAGAGCTAAATGTCAAGTCCCCTTCACCCCCTAGTTGCACGTCAATCACACGTCATGCTGCTGCGCGCGCATCTATGCCAAGTATTATCTTATAGATCCACCTATATGTGACATCATAACCAATTATGTTCCTTTTTACTCCTTATTACACCCATTTTTTGGTTACGCAGATAAATCGTCATTTTCCTTATCAATTGTTACGCCTACTGCATTCGCTTCATTGTAATGTATGAACTATAAAAGTCATTTCATGTCAATAATGTATGTACTTCACTTCCTGAACCTCCGTGGTGATGGAACTTGGAGCAACCGATTATAATCGTTCATTGGAATAAAGCCCATTCCGAACCTCTAATACCACGGATTCTGCCTCTCATTTTACTGAGCTGTTTTATTATGTTTCCGTATCAAATTAAGTCCCGGTAAAGGAAAATTATTTACCACATGAATGGCGCCCGAACAGGGACACTTTCTCATCTCACGCGCCGGCGGTGAGTTGCAGGCCCGGTCTCCTGCCACAGCTGGACGGACAATAACGCGTACCAGCAGGATTTCCTGTATCTCCCTCCGGTCAAGCGGGGGCGACTGAGGCTGCGATCAACACCCAGACGAGGCGGTGAGAAGTGCGAAGTATCCCGACCAGAGCCTAGCTGAGAGAGCAAGATCCGAGGTATACAGAGACCCACCAGTTCGAAGTCAAGTCCAGTTTCCGACGAGTCGAGTCGAGTCCAGTCCGGTCCAAGTCCGGTTTCCGAGGCCTTCCGTTTCCGAAGCTACCCGGTGAGTACCATTACTGGGGAGGCATTTCTGACGTGCACATAGGTTGTGCCGGTCAAGACGGGTTTGGGTACACAAATCCGGTCTGCACTGTTTTAGCAGTGTATATGTACTGTTTAGCAGTATATCAAGTATTCCGAAGTATCTAGTTATTGTCAAAGAATTATGCTTGGTGATTAGTTATGCAGACGATCATCATTGTTGGTTATTTTAAAGGTTAAAAATATTTAATGTTTAATGTTTAATGTTTAATGTGTTTAAAAACGTCCTGCATATTGTGGTATGAATGGTTGTTCATTATTGTGCTTTTGTACTAAGTGTGTTCAAGATTAAGTATCAAATCAGTTCTCAATATGCCGCTCTTTTCGAAACTAAGACAGATCACTACAAGAAAAGGGGTACTCGAAGAAGCCGTTCCTATTCCTCCTAGGGACACTCCAGGGTACTTCATGTATCATAAACATGGCTTAGACGCTATATTATTTCTTGATTTATGGGTAGATTACACCAAGGGATTACCAGAAAGTCAGAGGTGGCCCGCAGCGGGGACCTGGGATGCAGAGTGCATCATGAAAGTCGAGGAAGAGTTATGGAAAAGGAAGGTCAGACAGTCACAGAAAGACGCCGTTGAGTTATGGCGTAAAGAATCTCATAGACGAACAGAAAAAGCACGTAGACAGGAAGAAAAGAATAAAGAGAGTTCAAATAAAGTTCGAGAAAATCTATTAATTGAGGAAGGTATCCGAGTGAAATCAGAACAAGTAGACAGACAAAGAAATGCCCTTATGAATGGTATGTATCCCCTTCTGGCCGAAGGATTGCCTAAGGCTACTCCAGAAATACCGAAAGACTTGCCAACCCCATTGTTCCCGATAAAGGTACATCCTAAGGGGCATCCTAGAACCGCAGAAGATGTTTTTCTTTCCTCATATTTAGATGACGCAGCTCCCGAGTATGCTAATTCCGCCCCACATAGACCGCCTGTCAGGGAGGTTCAACGCCAAGATCCGGCACCCGTATCTCTACAGTCACAAGTTCTGGCAAGCACATCTGTTTCTGCATCCGCTCCTACAGCTACTTCTATAGCTGTGTCCACACCTGTAGTTGCTGTGTCACGTTCGACGAATCCTTTCACACCCGACACCCCAGATGGGGCCACGGGAGGTGCTACCAATATTTTTTCTACGCCACCCAGAATAAATAAACTTACTTTTCAAGAGTCAGCACATTCACGTACACCCAAACTCATAAGTGCCCGTACGCTTAAGGAACTTCTTATAGATTGTAGATATGACCCTGTGCCCGGAAAAGAGGACGAAATGACCCTGGCATCATTGCGTATCAGACGAGCCGCAGTGTATTTAGGGAAGTTACCAGGAATGACTGCGCATCTAGATAAAATATATCATTTTGTCCAAACAGGGCGAGATCCAGAATGTATTAACAGAGCTATGGAATACCAGAAAGTAGAGATACAGGGGGAACTGTTACGTTTCCTCATAAATTGTGTGATCAGAAATCAAGACCGACCAGGGGTAGACCCGGAAGCAATGCAAATTCTTACCCGATGGAGCCAGAATATATCAGAAGGTAGACATGATAAACAAAATTGTATAATAGCCATGTGCCGAAAGATCCGTAAAGAAATAGAACGCCTACACGAAGAGAGCTTAGAGGTAGATGAGTTCGAACAAAGCGAGGAAGAAGGGTCAGGACTGCCCACAGGACAGTCAGACACCATAGCCTATGTAGGAAGAGGAAGATCTTGTAATAGTAATAAATGTCCTATTAACCCCATACGTCCGATATGTCCAGATAATAACAGGAATTTCCAAATACCTATAATTAATATAAGGTCTAACGAGCATTCGTTCCAAACCGCCGACAAACTACTCCGAGAACGAAGGGGTTATCATTTTCTCGATTCTATGGATGAACAAGAATTAGCCAGGTCAACTGTCCATTGGGTGGACAGTCCCGGAAAATATAGTGATGATACAGTAGTACGCACATTTTTGAATCTCACCCCAAATGAACAGAGGTTAGTTGGGATTTATATGATTCAACAACTCATTATACTATATCAGAGTCAGCATTCGGACCCTGGTCCCTTGCCTGACATATTGACTGAATTGCTCATGAATAGATGGAGAGGTTCAGGTACTAAATTAATTAAAGAAATTCTAGAATCAAGAAAGCAGTACATTCTTTTTGTATGTTCAGACCGTGTCTCATTGCCCATCAAGGAAAGAACCACGTATTACATAGATAGACAGAATCCCTTACGAGAAGTGCACCCAATAAAGGGCGAGGACAACGAGTTCAAGCGCGTATTTGTATATACGCCCATATCGAAAATAGAATTGTTACAAATGAAGAAAGTGGTACCCAGTCATGACAAAGATCCAGCGGGTTTTCACCGAGAAATTAAAGACATGTTACTCATGGGAGAGTATACCTATCCCGACATTATGACAATATTAAAGGTATTGATGCCTGCTGGTATTTATGAGAAACTCAAGGAAAAAGAGTGGGAGGTAGGAGACCAAAAGATAGAATGGTCAGTGTTAGAAGCAGAAGAAAAGGCCCGAACTGCAGGAGCAGGACTTGGGGATAAAACTAAAGCACTACCAGGTTTATTAGTACAGGTACTGCCACGTTTATTAACTACGAAAAAGGAAGATTGGGGTACAATTTCAGCCTGTAAACAGAAGCAAGATGAAGACACTAGTGATTACTATGCCCGATTTGAAAAATGTTTTGGTATAAATAGTGGCCTAAAGGCAAGTAGCGAATCATACCCACATCTGTTTGTAACAAAATTAGTAGAAAATGCCCTGCCCCAAGTAAAGAATAGAGTATTAAAATTCGAGAGTACCTGGCAAGGTAACACTCCATCACAAATGTTACAAATGTTACAATACCATCACAATAGAATTAGAGAGGAACAAGAACATGAACACAGACGCATGAAAGACACGAAAATGAAAATGCTAGTTTCTCAGACAGTTCCAGCTGAAGGACATAAGAAGGGTATGACACATGCCGGTGATTCAGCAGGACCTGTAAAAGGGACATGCAATTATTGTAAAAAGCCAGGTCATTACGTACACGATTGTCCAGTTTTAAAACATAATATCGCCATAGGTAAAACACAAGAAAGATCACGGCCACTCAGACAAGATCAGAATGAACAAGGAGCTCCGCAGCATGCCCAGGCCATGCCAGCCGCACAACAACCAATACAGTTTGTGCCAGCTGCACCACCGTTGCCTGTTGCTGCCACACAGACAACAACACGACAAATGTATCAGACCGCACAGTATGAATATCCTGAGTATCAGCGTTACGCATGAACTAGCCTAGAGAGGGAAGTTGACTTACCCCTTATCGAGATCCCTGTAGATCAAGAAGGACCTTATATACATAGTGAATTATTAGGTCAAGACAGAAAATTTTTACTCGATACAGGGGCAAGTCGAACAACCATAAAACGTAGTGAAGTTCCAGGGGCACCCCTCTCAGGCTCACAGAATATTTCCCTTGGTTTTTCAGGAAAACCTATTGTTAATGAAGTGTCACAACCTCTGCCACTTACGATAGGACCTCTGACCCGAACTACAGATTTATTGCTTACTAAATCATGTCCAGAAAACCTGTTAGGAATAAAAACATTGAAAGCTCTAGGAGCTATAATATGTTGTTCTCCGGAAGGAGTAAGGTTGTTTTTACGTGATTTTAAAGGTCATTATGTGTCTAGAGACATGGATCCCCGACTGCAGATTTTACCTACACATCTATGGGCACAAGGCCCTACTGATGTTGGATGCATGAATATTACACCATATCGAGTCACATTAAAGGCAGGAGTGGTGCTACCACGAATGCGACAATACAAGTTACCACCAGATGCTGTAGTGGCTTTACTACAAATCATTGACGAGCTCATTGCCCAAGGAGTGGTTGTAGAAACCGACTCCAATATATGTAATTCACCGATAATTCCGATTCTTAAACAAACAGATCCAAAGGCCCCGCCAGTATATCGATTGGTTATTGATCTGCGCGAATTAAACAAGTGCATTGTGCCACAATTTCCTGTGGTCCCAGATATCTCGTCATTACTGACAGCTATTGATTCCGAAGCGACATTCTTTACTGTAATCGATCTCAAGAATGCCTTTTTTAGCGTCCCAATAGATCCGGAAAGCCAATATTTGTTCGGATTTAGTTTAAATGGACGTAGCTTTAAATTCTCACGCGCACCTCAAGGATTTACAGAAAGCCCCAGCATCTATAGCCAAGCACTGAAACGAGAACTTGACAGTATCCACATGCCAGTTAACACTGCTCTGCTTCAATATGTCGATGATCTGCTGATCACCGCCCGAAGCGAACCGGAATGTGAAAAAGCATCACTGACAGTTTTACAATTTCTAGCCGAAAAGGGGCACAAGGTGTCCCCTTCTAAGCTGCAATTCTGTGTCCAGCGAGTTATTTACCTTGGTCACTCGCTGTCCAAGGAGGGAAGGCAGCTTACACCAGACCGCATTCAGCTAATAGCTAACATGCCAATACCCAAGACACAAAAGGAGGTGCGGGCTTTCATAGGCCTCACTTCATACTGTAGACAGTGGATCCCGCAATACGCATTTCTAGCAAAACCACTCATTCAGTTAACCACACAGGAGGCAGCCACATCGACTGTTCTCCCTTGGACTCAGGAACATACACAAGCTTTTGAAAGCCTAAAGAAAGCTTTATGTCAAGCACCTGTTTTAGCAACGCCATGTTACAGAAAACAGTTTACACTCTTTGTTACAGAACGCAAAGGTACTGCCTTGTCAGTACTCACACAGGAACAAGCAGGAGCACACAAACCATGTGCTTATTTTTCTAGTACATTAGATCCCGTAGCTCAGGCTTTGCCTGCATGCCTGAAATCAGTGGCAGCGACAGCTTTAGCAATCAGACAAAGCGATGCCATAGTGTTAGGACATCCATTGACAGTACAAGTACCACATGCAGTAGAGGTTCTCGTAAATAGAACGCAAACACAACACTTGACTATAGCGCGACTTACAGGGTACGAGCTTACATTGTTTCAGCCACATATAGAAATCAGACGCTGTAACACATTGAATCCTGCCACACTTTTGCCAGTAACCGGAACAGACCCACTAGCCCATGACTGTATTGAAGTTATTACTATAACGACAAAACCCAGACAAGACTTAACCGATGTCCCATTGTCAGATCCAGACCTGACATTGTATGTAGATGGTTCATGTATGAGAACAAGTACAGGAGAGTTAGTGGCTGCTTACGCAGTCACAACAGATACTGAAGTCATTGAAACTAATCGTATAAATACTTTGTCAGCTCAAGCCGCAGAGCTCATCGCTCTGACACAAGCCTGTATTCAAGCCACAAGTAAAAAAGTCAACATATACACTGATTCACGTTATGCATTCGGAGTTGTACATGACTTCGGCGTGCTGTGGCGAGAGAGAGGTTATTTAACTTCCCACGGTGCCCACATTCAGCACGGACCCCTCATTCATGCCTTATTAGATGCAATACATCTACCTACTGCAATATCAATTATGAAATGTAAGGCTCATACGAAGGTTACTGATATCATTTCTCAAGGCAATGATCTAGCCGACAGAACAGCTAAACAGACTGCTCAAACTTAAACCCCCGACATGATAAAGACAATAGTCCCGACACCGACACAGTGTATGACAGTTAAAGATCCTACTCTTGACGTAATTGACATACAGACACATGCTACACCAGACGAAATAAAGAAATGGACTGAATTAGGAGGGATCCAAACGGACCAAGGATGGATGATGAAGGAAAAGTCTGTATGGTTCCTTCCTGATTCAATGGTCCAAGTTATAGTTAACACTATACATAGTCCAGCACATCTAGGAGAAAAAGCTATGCTAGACAGCATTCAACACATTTGGTTCAATAAACATTTACGAGCAGCAGCCAAACAAAAAGTCCGTACCTGTATGATCTGTTGCCAGTTCAACCCAGGAAAAAGCGTTCCCGTAGAACAGGGTGGATTTCATCCTCCTGATCACCCTTTTGAAGCCCTCCAGATGGATTATATCCAGATGGAACGATGTCGAGGATTCAAATATGTTCTCGTAGTTGTCTGCGCTCTGTCCCGTTGGACGGAGGCATACCCGGTTTCAGATTACACTGCCCCGACTACTGCCAAACAGTTGGTTCGAGAATTCTTCCCACGATACGGTTTACCACGTGTTGTCTACTCAGATAACGGCCAGCCGTTCTCATCCGAATTAATGAAACATGTTTCACTTCTGTTAGGATATCAGTGGAAATTCCACTGTGTCCGACACCCCGAGGCAGCAGGTCTCGTAGAAAGACATAATCAGATACTGAAAATCAGATTGTCCAAAATATGCAGAGAGAAAGGTGTCGACTGGATAGTAGCGTTACCAGTTGCACTCTTTTACATGAGAATGGTAGCACACTCTCGAACAGGGCTATCCCCGTATGAGGTGATCTTTGGCAGACCACCAAATATGTGGGGGACGCCTGTACCACGCAAAATAACTGATGTTGACTGTAATATGCTGACAGATTACTTGGCTTCCTTGATGTCTGCACTACAATCTTGTCGTTCACAGGTAGCTGCAGCCTTTCCCGACAACACTGAGGTGAAACCCCATGACGTAGTTCCGGGTGATCTCGTATTTGTGAGAAATTTCGACCGAAAGACTCAGCTGGAGCCCAGGTGGAAGACACCCAAGTTGGTTCTGCTCACTACAAGGACAGCCGTGAAGATCGAGGGCCGCAAGGGCTGGATTCATTCAAGTCATATCAAGAAATTTCATGGACTATCCTCGGATATAGACATTGTGCCCTGCACTCCCTCACAGACTGATTCAAAACTTCCTTTTGTTGAACAGAGCAACTCTGAACACTATAAACTAAAGCTTAGGCCCAACCAGTCGAGCAATTTGATTGTTTAAGTCCTCTCCAAGGTGAAGCGGTTGAATTGTCTCTGACATGTATCCCTTGGACCTGAGTAGAGAAAGCACGCGGAAAATGTTGAAACGACAGGCGTATTGTAAATCACTGCGTAGCCATTGCATAGTGACATTATTAATCTTGTTTTTCTTGAGTCTTTTAATAATTACTGCAAGTATATTGTTGCACATATATTACCCTATTGCCAGAAACGTATACAATGTTACCGCAGAACATTCTTTTAGTGACCTACCGCCGCATGAATTGTCTTATAGACTTGCGCTGCGCAATAACACTTTCATTAGTATGTTACATCATTCCCATCAGACTAGTAATGCAACTAATTGTTGGGTGTGTGGCCGACTCCCTCCCTATCAGAATTATGAAGGAGTCCTGCCTTTCTTTCCACACCCATTTACACATAATGGCTCCTGTGGAGCATGGTTTAGTTTAATCAATTCCATAGACTCAGACACAGCAGTTTACCAAGATCATTGGGTATGGGGAAACCTGAACCTAGTTTTACTCAAGGTCTGCTACCCTGACAAGGAGGGTCGCCCCAAAAGAACAGGAACTGATCTAGAAAATGAAGTATATGGATTAGGTAACTTCACACCTAATCTCATGATTCTAAATGTCGTATCCGAAGTTGAACTAGTCTTACCCACCATGTCAGTATTCCCAGCGAAGGGTGAATTGTGTGTAAGAAAGGTTGGTTCCATACATATGGGCCATAGTAAATGCACTACTACAGTAGAATTCAGTGATCAAGGCAAATCTTCATTCAGAGCTTATCGCCACTCCTACTTTATATGTGGTCAGACTGCATATATGCGTCTACCTCTAGATTGGGATGGTACCTGCTACATTGCATTCCTTTTGCCACCTGTTTTCCTAGCTCCTCCTGATTATTATAGAAATATTCATTTAGTACACAATAGAGAGCGGAGAGATCTCCCGATTGTCGATTACACTGAAACAGCATGGGAAAAATACACAGATTTCAATAAAGGCATCTTTCCCTATATAGGTACTGTTACTAATAGTAAGCTGATACGTAGATTAACTAGAACCCTTGAAGCAGTAGTGAATGAAACTATTTCCGCCTTAGGCAATTTAACAGAAGAGCAGTCTGCTATGCGGATTGTTGTGCTTCAAAATCGTCTTGTCCTTGACGTCATCCTGGCTGATAGGGGCGGAGCTTGTAGGGTCATCGGATCAAGCTGTTGCATTTTCATACCAGAAAATTCGCCATCTGTATATAAAGCTATAACTCGCCTTCATAAGATTGTAAGCCAGATACACCAGAACCCAGGCACTTGGACTTGGTCCGGTTGGTTTTGGAGTGTATTATCTACCTTTGGATGGAAGGTTCTATCCTTCCTAGGTATTGGCCTTCTCATACTATTCAGTTGCTGTCTATGTCTACAATGTGGACCAGCGATTTGTGGTCTGTGTGCCACTCGTGCATTCCACATCAAGATTTTCATTCAAGATCACGGAAGAAGAAAGAAGAACAAATGATGTTATATGAACAGATCAATGGATTAATGAAGATTGATATCTCTTGACGGGCAAGTAGGGGACAAGGAGGGAATGTGGAAATATGGATTTTTCTGGTCAGTTATGTCCCCTATCTTGGACCCCAACGGTTCTATGTGCATGTTACAAGTACATGTATGTTTCCTCCAGTTCCAGTTATGAAGACGCAAATACATGTGTGTCCACCGTCAACATGTCCTCTGTCAGATCCGCCATGAATAGGCCGGATATTCCATTCCTAAATATGAAAGGCCACCGGCTTTATATGGTTCACTTATGCCATTTTACAGTCCAGGCAAGTAGGCCCTGATTCTGTCATCAAACTCTTCTTGCCTTCTGCCTCTGAAAACTCCAGTCTGAGCCTGCATCTGTGACCATGAACTTTGTCTCATTCTCTGCGCGGCTCACGAAGCCTGACATCAGCCTATTCTCTGCCAAGAACTGTATTTCACCTTCGAATTATCTGCTTCCCCCTCAGCCGATGCATTCCTGCCTAGTAGTTTAAGTAAACATTCTTCCAGCTACCGAGCAAAAAGCCCGGCTTCTCTGTCTTTATACAAGTAATTCATAGCCCTGTTACTATGGAAGATTCCTGCCCTCGCATTTAGTGTAGACACTTAGACGCTTGTACACGCACGCACAGTCAGTATAGAATAGATTCTGTTCGAGAGTCCTTCTTTCGTGGATAACATAGTTCTTTAAACATAGGATGTTAGATATGATTTGGGATTAGGTTGACTTGACCCCCCAGACTTCTTGTCTCCACATGTAGAGCTAAATGTCAAGTCCCCTTCACCCCCTAGTTGCACGTCAATCACACGTCATGCTGCTGCGCGCGCATCTATGCCAAGTATTATCTTATAGATCCACCTATATGTGACATCATAACCAATTATGTTCCTTTTTACTCCTTATTACACCCATTTTTTGGTTACGCAGATAAATCGTCATTTTCCTTATCAATTGTTACGCCTACTGCATTCGCTTCATTGTAATGTATGAACTATAAAAGTCATTTCATGTCAATAATGTATGTACTTCACTTCCTGAACCTCCGTGGTGATGGAACTTGGAGCAACCGATTATAATCGTTCATTGGAATAAAGCCCATTCCGAACCTCTAATACCACGGATTCTGCCTCTCATTTTACTGAGCTGTTTTATTATGTTTCCGTATCAAATTAAGTCCCGGTAAAGGAAAATTATTTACCACAACATAAGGGCGTGTTTCCCTTGAGTTATGTAACAGCTCTCCTGTTTACATAAGGGCGTGTTTCCCTTGAGTTATGTAACAGCTCTCCTTTTTACATAAGGGCGTGTTTCCCTTGTATGACAGGAATTCTGGACAGTACATCCTCCCTCTCAGCGGCTCCCCACGGGTCCAGCGCTGGCAGGAAAACGCCGATGGAACAAGGAGACCAAGCGCGGAGCATGAACCCCTTCAGCCGGTTCCCATGAATGCTCCTCCGGGCCATAGCCTTTCCACGCAACCAGGTACCACAGCTTCCCCCTGCGCCATTTGGACGCCCGTATGCCCGACACTTCATACTCCACCTCCGACTCCACGCATACCGGCCTAGGTGTCTCAGACGGCTTGGAGGGTGCTGGTTTGAGCAATGATACATGAAAGACAGGGTGTATCCGCA
Source organism: Triturus cristatus (assembly GCF_964204655.1). Classification (NCBI taxonomy): domain Eukaryota; kingdom Metazoa; phylum Chordata; class Amphibia; order Caudata; family Salamandridae; genus Triturus; species Triturus cristatus. The sequence goes on along the minus strand of NC_140582.1, from coordinate 79,858,914 downwards.
ATGACTGGGGCAAGCACACCTTCACGTTCACGGGACCCATACACTTGGTAATTCGATAGGGGCCCATGTACTTGGGATGGAACACACTGTTCTTTCGAAACCTCATGTTTCTTGTGGATATCCAGACGTAGTCTCCAGTGCGGTACAGTGGCCCGGGCCTTCTCTTCCTATCTGCCGCAGCCTTGTATCTTCTCTTGGCCTCTATTAGGACAGCCCTTGAGCGCATCAACGTGTCTTTTATGTGTGCCACCCTGTCCGCTGTGGCGGGAATCCTGTCCTCTCTGAACGGATGTAGAAATGGCAAGAACCTGGGATGTTGGCCATAGTTGCTATAGAACGGAGATGACTGTGTGGAGCTGTGAGTGGCGTTGTTATAGGCTATCTCTGCAACCCATAGCAAGTCGACCCATTCTTCCCTGCCCTGGTCCACAAAACATCGCAGATACTGTTTGAGCGTTTGGTTCAGGCGCTCGGTTTGGCCGTCCGTTTGAGGGTGGTAGCTGGTGGACAGGGCGGTCTTAACATGCAGCGCAGTGCACCAAGTCTTCCAGAATTGCGCAGTAAACTGCGACCCCCGGTCCGACACGATCACCCCAGGTAATCCATGCAGTCGTACCACATTCTTTAGGAGTAGTGACGCCAATTCCCCGGCCGTAGGGACTCTCTTGCAGGGGATGAAGTGCCCCATTTTCGTCAAGTAATCCACCACCACCAGTATTGCCGTCATCCCCTGGTCTACCGGTAGGCCCACCACGAAGTCCAGTGATATGCTATCCCATGGTCTATCCGGGGTCGGAAGTGGATGTAAGAGCCCTTGGGTTCGGCCATGGTCGGCCTTCATGGTAGCACACGTAGGACACTCCTGTCCCCACCTCCTGACATCCACTCTCATGGTTGGCCACCAGAAATGCCGTCCCATGCTAGCCACCGTTTTTTCAAAGCCCAAATGACCTGCGCATGGAGAGTCATGGCACCAGATGAATGCTTGTTTCCTTAGCCTAGGTGTGGGTATCAATAGGCACCTGCCCTTCAGGGGTATCCCGTCCTTCAGCTGCCATTCTCTGTGACTGAGGAGCCACCTCCGCCATGCGAATGACCTGATCCCTCTCTTTATTCCCCTCAGGAAAGTATCCGGTTGGATAACCCCCAATACCATCCTCGGGGAAATGATGGAATGCTCGGTCGCAGGCAATGGTTCCTTAACTGCAGATTGACGGGACAGGGCGTCCGCCTTCCGGTTTTCCGTCCCAGGCCGATATGTGATGCGGAAGTTGAACCCCGCAAAGAAGATCATCCACCGCAGCTGTCTGGGAGAAAGGTGTCTTGTGGCCGTCATGAACTGTAGGTTCCGATGGTCCGTGTACACCGATACCACATGTCTTGCCCCCATCAACCAATGCCTCCATTCGGTGAAGGCGTCCTTGATTGCGAGAAGCTCCTTCTCCGCAATATGGTAGTTGCGTTCGGCGTCGTTGAGTTTGCGGGACATGTACGCAACGGGATGAAGCACCCCTGTGTCGTGGTTGCGTTGGGACAAGATAGCCCCCAGCGCCACATCCGACGCGTCCGCTTCCACCACGTAGGGGAGATCCGGATCGTGGTGAGCCAACACCGGCGCCTTACCAAAGGCGCTTTTCAGGGCCTCAAAGGCCTTGTTCGCTTCAGGGGACCAGACAAACTCCTTGGACTTCCTCAGTAGCTGTGTGATTGGGGCCACCACTCCTGAAAATCCATCTATAAACCGCCTGTAAAAGTTGGCGAAGCCAATGAAACTTTGGACGTCCTTCACGCTTTGGGGCACCGGCCATTCTTTCACCGCCTTGATCTTTCGTTCTGCCATCTCCTGTCCCTCTGGACTCAGCATCACTCCGAGGAATTCCACGGATGTGACGTGGAAGTCACACTTGCTGAGTTTACAAAACAGCATGTTTTCCCTCAGCTTTTGGAGCACAGCTTTGACGTGGTGTACGTGCTCCTCCACACTGGACGAATAGATGAGGATGTCGTCGATATATACGACCACGTAGATATCCAACTCCTCTCTGAATACCTCATTCAAAAAGTACTGAAAGGCTGCCGGGGCGTTGCACAGACCGAACGGCATGACGAGGTACTCAAAAAGGCCGAACCTGGTCTTAAAGGCGGTCTTCCACTCGTCTCCGTCCCTCATGCGCACCAGATGGTATGCCCCTTTCAAATCCAACTTGGTGTAGATACGAGCTTTCTTGACCTGTTCCAGAAGTACACTGATGAGAGGCAAGGGGTACCGATTTTTTATGGTTATCGCATTCAATGCCCTAAAGTCCACACAGGCTCTCAGCTCCCCATTAGCCTTCGGGATGAAGAAGAGTGGCGAGGCGGCCGGAGACTTGGACGGGCGGATGAATCCTAGCTTGAGGAGTTTATCCAGGTACCCCCGGAGATGCACGTTTTCAGGCTCCGTCAGGGCATACAGCCTGCCGCTGGGAACGCTGGCCCCTGGCACCAGGTCGATCTGGCAGTCAAACTGTCTATGTGGTGGTAGCACTTCCGCCTTCACCTCATCAAATACATCCTCAAAACTGTGATAAGCCTGGGGGAGAGCCACATCTTTTTCTGCCGCTGTAGCCACCGTCTGACTCCCGCTCTCATCTGTGTCAAGGGATTCCGTTCTTATTCCACAATGCAGGATGCAATACGGTGACGTCATTTCGATGCGATGTGTTGGCCAATCCACAAAAGGGTTGTGTTTCTGTAGCCACGGCAATCCCAATATGACGCCATATTGGGGCGCTCGGATGATGTTAAAATCGATTTGTTCCAAATGGTTCCTCCCATATCTCATCGGAAGGACCCCCGTGTGCTGTCCGATGGGCCCCGTCACCAATCGCCTTCCGTCTACCGCATAGACGTCTTCGGGTACTGCTTTGGGAAGAAGCACTAGCCCTAGCCTGCATGCCTCGTTGTGGTCCATAAACATGCCAGTGGCCCCTGAATCCACCATGGCCACAACGGGTATCCACTGGTCATGCACTCCCACGTGCACCGTGATAAACAGGTGTCGTTGTCCCTTAGCGACCGAGTTGGAAAGTGAAGGGATGGATGAGTGACTCCGAGATGCCCCTTCTCTGGTCTTGGAGTCCTCTAGTTTTCCGCCGGTATGTCCACCACGGCTGTTACTGACCGGTTGGCCCGATAACGTGACGTCTTCGGTTTGGCAGGGCATTCACGTACGTAGTGGCCTTTTTTGCCACAATATAGGCACAATCCTTGTTTACGGCGTGACTCTTTCTCCGTGGCTGTGAGGCTCGCTCGTATTGCGCTGATGTCCATGGGTTCTCCCTTGGATGCGGTGGAAGTTTCAGGACTTCCCACCGTCACATAGGATGGAAGGGATTTTCCTTTTCTCCCATGATCCCCCTTTCTTTCACTTAGCCTATGTTCCAGCCGTAATACCAGGTTGATAAGGCCCTCACATGTCTTGGGTTGAGGGTCAATATGAGCCACGGCGTCCTTGAGCTCATCGCACAGCCCTTGATGGAAGAGCGCCGTCTGTTTAGCAACAGGCCACTTGGTTTCCGCAACCAGCCTTCGGAACGCGTTGAGATACTGCACCAGGTCGTTGGATCCCTGTCTCAACTCAAGCATTTCACGGTCCGCCGTGTACGAGTCAGCCCTTCTGTCGAATACCTTCAGGAATTCCTCGCGAAAAGCACCCCAATCACATAAGAGGGGGTCGTCCCTGCTCACCAGAGGTACGGCCCATTGTGCCGCGTTTCCAGCCAAATAGGATATAAGGAAAGCCACACGAGCCTGACTCGTGGGGAACGCCTTTGGTTTGCACGATAAATGTAGCGCCACTTGTGTGAGGAATACCTGCACTGTGTTAGGATCCCCACTGTACCTCTCTGGTGTTGCCAAGGGGATGGCTACCGGCATTTCCACTACTACCGCAGGGGTCTGGTTCGTGAGGGAGGTGCTGGGCGTGAGCGGGTCCAATTGGATAGCATCCAGTCTGGCTTTTACATCGGCTGTTTCTTGCCTAGAGGCAGCCACTTCAACTTGCATGGCCGCTAAAGCAGCCAGCACATCATCAAGTGTTGCCATGTCTGTTATCGACCGGGAGACAGTTAGTGTTATTAAGTTCGGATATTTTGTAACGCCCTGAACGTTTCAGGATCGTTTAACAGACACGACAATGAGGACGCAACCACTTGTGAAGGGTTAGTTCTTTTAATGAAGGCAAATAAAATACAAAGAACAAACAAAAGTTATAGTCACTGGAATCCTCCAGGCTAAGTACGTTACCAGCCCACAGCACGGATGGTCCTAACCGTCCTCTGCATATACGCCGATCCCGGCGTATGCCAACAGAGGGCAGAAATGAAATGGCCGACAATGCCAATCGGTAGGCTGTGAGGGGCACGAAGAGTGTTGGGGAGAATCGAGGAGTCAGGGAAACACCCAGCCGGGGTCTCTACCTGAAGGGAGCAGCCGCTCAACCTCTTCCTCAGACTGCACCGGGACGCGGAGTCACCTCCTGGTGATGCGTCACCGATACCCCAATCACAAGCAAGAAGACTGAACCGAGAGCAGCCGCTCGATCGATCCTGTGGACTTCCGAGTCTGTAACGCGGCAAACACCTCCTGGTGTGCGTTACAGCTGGCAGTCCCTGTGTCTCTGGTCGGGCTGGGAGTTACGACTCCAACCAGCAAAAGCGCCACTGCGCTTGGACTCAGCCGAGTCAAAAAGCGAAGCTCAATGGTTGACCGGTAGAGCTTCCGGGTCCTTCACAGGTGACGATGGGGCAAGACACGGCCCAGGGAGTAACGACTCGACCTACCTCCGTTCTTGCCTTACTGGAGCACCACTCCGGAACACTGCTCTTCACGAAGCAGGTACGTCGGTGTAAACACAATATCCGACAGCCTTGTACCTCCCGGTTCCTCCCTTTATAGGGCGTGTTTTCCTTGAGTTATGTAACAGCTCTCCTGTTTACATAAGGGCGTGTTTCCCTTGAGTTATGTAACAGCTCTCCTGTTTACATAAGGGCGTGTTTCCCTTGAGTTATGTAACAGCTCTCCTGTTTACATAAGGGCGTGTTTCCCTTGAGTTATGTAACAGCTCTCCTGTTTACATAAGGGCGTGTTTCCCTTGAGTTATGTAACAGCTCTCCTGTTTACATAAGGGCGTGTTTCCCTTGTATGACAGGAATTCTTGACACTATCAAAGCAAAGTGCATTTACCTGCACTGCTACCGTGGACCACCTTTTGATAGGGGAGAGTGGAAGTGTGGAAGAGTGGAAGGGCTGGTATGCCCCAATGTTGATCCTCTTCGGGGTCAAGGCCCCATTCTAAGTCCGGGTCTAGAAGGGGTTCAAATGTGACATTAAAGTCACCAGCAACAATGAGGTCCCTACTGCACGATTTAGTTGCTATAAGGCTGATCAGGATGTCCAGTTCCCTTGACTTTTTCCCTTTTGTGCCACGGAGATATATGTTGTAAATATCCAACGAGCCCCTGTGATCGAGAGTTAATCTCACTAATTGGATATCCAGGGACCCCGTGTCAATCATGACAGCGCTCGAGAATAAGTCCTGACGAGCCCACATGATTAGTCCGCCCGTTGGACGGCCTTTCGGGCCTTGGGTTGCTGGGACGTAACAATTCAAGTATCCCAGCATAAACCGAGCCTCACAGGACCATGTTTCCTGTAGAAGGCAAACGTCGTAGTTATTTACAAAACTAACCCATTCAGGTGAATCAATTTTAGTCTTGATGCCAGCTAAATTCCAAGACAAAAGAGTGCCTGGATAGTTACTAGGCAAAGTAATATGATGCGCAATAATCTGGCTAGGTACATTTGCCCTCTCTCCCAACCTAGGCGGGGGCGACGGTAAGGCCCCGGGTATTATGTGCGACCCTGGCGAATCCAGGGGGGTGACAACATGACCAGCCATGAGTATACTGTCATTTGCCCTCGCTGACTTAGGAGGTGAGGCAGTAATCATATTGTAGGATTGTCAATCGCAGAAGCCTGGGGTGTAGAAAAAGTTTAAGTTATGGGCCTCTATCCCTGTTCTGGGCCCGTAGGGTGTATAATCAGTGATGAACCTTGGGAGGCGTGGATCCTCAAAATTGACAATAATGCAATCTCCCTGAATGTTTTTGGGTTGAGAGCCTACCCATTGTACTCTTCTGACAAGTAGAATCCGCCCATTCAAGTAATTAGGGATTGGTCTATGCATGTTAAGCCAGTGTGTCGCTTTATTTTTTAGTTGCTGAAAGGATTCAGTTTTATTAATGGGAAGTACGGGAACACCGGTTAATACCACAACATAGGGGAGGGATTCAGGTGGTAAGTGTATTTGGATTGAGGGTGACCTAGGTGCTTTACCTAAGGGGTCTTTATCAGTAGCCATTCTCATACCCACTGATTTCTTGGTGTTAATGCCCAAGGGTGCATCACTTGGCCGCCCCTCCCGCCCCAGAGACTGGTTAGTATTTAGTACTTCCTCCCGCTCTAGTGGCTAGAGCATATTTGGCACTGGTATAGGTAAATCTGTACCTGGGCCAATACCTATGTTGGTTGAAGCAGGGGGTATATCAGTTGGGGACAGTGCAACCAGCATAGGATTCGCGCCATAAGGGCAATTAGTTTTAGCAATATCCCTAGTAGACAGCTTGACGACATTCTTTAGCGAACAAAAATTATCTAAAATAGTTTGTTCCAACTTGTCAACTTTTTCTACAACCATTTTAATCCTTTCCAATAGTGGTAAAATTAAGGAGCGAACCGTGTGTTCTAACTGAGAGACCATGTCATTGTTGTCTGACGGGGAAGGGGTGTGTGTGCTAACATCGATCGTAGTAGGACAAGCTATAGGGCTTGAAGTGTCGGGGAGTGCCATATTTTTAGATGACTTAGATATTTTCGCCAGCCTAGCGCCGTCCATGGCCCCACCCCTTTTCCTTTTCTGGTTCGCTATTCTAGAGGATCTGGCCCCAGCCCTGGTCTGGAGGCGAGTGGCATTAGACTTAGGTGTGACCACAGCTTCCACCACTGGTACGATGTCCGTCATCATTGGGGATTCTGATAACCTCCCGGAGGGTGATGACAAAGTATGTAGTGTATCAGACTCTATAAGCGAAGGTGCATCCCCCCGTGCGTGCCCTCTGCGTTTATTTGGTGAATTAACAAGAGCTAACGGGCCCAATGAAGAGCGTCTGGCAAACGAGGGATCTATAGAGAGGCGTCTTTTGGTGATAGTGATTTCATGTTCGAGTACCGAGACAGCTCGAGTAATGAATTGGTCCATAGTCCCGGACACTGATGGAGGGGCCGTGATACGCTTCCCCTTCCCAGCCATTTGACACAGTGCAAGTGGGGACACAATATATGAAATATGACAGGGTAACACAAAAGTCAATAGTCATATAACGTCATATAACGTAGCCTGCTACGACTTACTACGTGAGCTCGGTGTAAAAAGGGATTTGCCCAGCCCGGCCTGGTCAGCCCCGGACGGCCACAGACGGTCCCGCCCTTGTCCCGGGCTTAGCCCGGCGCCGCCCGCGCGCGTCCCGCGACGCGGGAGGTGCGTCGCTCTTTTATGCGCCTCCGGGCGCGTGTGAAGCGCAAAGCAATCTGGGGGCTGTGGTCTCCGGTCTCCGGCCGCGAGGGGTGGAAATGGCGGCGGGGAGACACGCAGCGAGGAGGCACCCGCAAACGGTGACAGCAGCGCCAGCACCAAAACGCCAAGGATGCCAGGAAAGATTCAGCTGCAGGTAGGGAGGTAGACGGTATTCCAGAAGTCCAGGGTTCCCACTCCGCAACAAGAGCGTCGCTCTTTTATGCGCCTCCGGGCGCGTGTGAAGCGCAAGGCACTCTGGGGGCTGTGGTCTCCGGTCTCCGGCCGCGAGGGGTGGAAATGGCGGCGGGGAGACACGCAGCGAGGAGGCACCCGCAAACGGTGACAGCAGCGCCAGCACCAAAACGCCAAGGTAGCCAGGAAAGATTCAGCTGCAGGTAGGGAGGTAGACGGTATTCCAGAAGTCCAGGGTTCCCACTCCGCAACAAGAGCGTCGCTCTTTTATGCGCCTCCGGGCGCGTGTGAAGCGCAAGGCACTCTGGGGGCTGTGGTCTCCGGTCTCCGGCCGCGAGGGGTGGAAATGGCGGCGGGGAGACACGCAGCGAGGAGGCACCCGCAAACGGTGACAGCAGCGACAGCACCAAAACGCCAAGGATGCCAGGAAAGATTCAGCTGCAGGTAGGGAGGTAGACGGTATTCCAGAAGTCCAGGGTTCCCACTCCGCAACAAGAGCGTCGCTCTTTTATGCGCCTCCGGGCGCGTGTGAAGCGCAAGGCACTCTGGGGGCTGTGGTCTCCGGTCTCCGGCCGCGAGGGGTGGAAATGGCGGCGGGGAGACACGCAGCGAGGAGGCACCCGCAAACGGTGACAGCAGCACCAGCACCAAAACGCCAAGGATGCCAGGAAAGATTCAGCTGCAGGTAGGGAGGTAGACGGTATTCCAGAAGTCCAATGTTCCCACTCCGCAACAAGAGCGTCGCTCTTTTATGCGCCTCCGGGCGCGTGTGAAGCGCAAGGCACTCTGGGGGCTGTGGTCTCCGGTCTCCGGCCGCGAGGGGTGGAAATGGCGGCGGGGAGACTCGCAGCGAGGAGGCACCCGCAAACGGTGACAGCAACGCCAGCACCAAAACGCCAAGGATGCCAGGAAAGATTCAGCTGCAGGTAGGGAGGTAGACGGTATTCCAGAAGTCCAGGGTTCTAGTCAGCTACGAAATATTTTTACACCTATCGTCACACTACTTTTTATTGACATCCATTAGGAAAATTATTAAAGTTTGGTTTCCTTATGAGATGTTTTTAAGTCACTTTTGATTTGCACTCTGCCCCTCAGTCACTGTTTCCATTGGAATTACAAAACACCTCACGCTCCTCTCCATTGGGAGGGTTGTAGCCCACATAGTGCACCTTGCGGGCACTATGTGCAAGAGGGAACCCAATGATGAAGCATGTCACCCTTGTGGTGAGTGAGGGTTCTTGTCTTTAAAAAGCACATGCTCATTATTTTTTTGACAATTCAAACACATTGTGTTGTAAATCACTTAAGAATTTTCCATTAGGTACCTGTTGTGAGTAGGACAACTTCTGGGACACACTATTGTATGATGCGAAAAAAACCAACTCAAGCTCATTCTGGTAAACAATAAACAATCTGAATCGGTCCGTCAACTCTCTTTTTTCAAGTGAACAAGACTGGGCCATGTTTTTAACAGAAATATTTACAGACATCAAACTCACGAACTTTCAAGTAGGTAAGGAAAAGGAGCAAGAACATTTCAAAGATCAAGTGGAACAAAAGAATTACGACACGCCACCTAAACAAAAAACAAACAGTACTATGCCCGATACCCTACCTCAGAGCGGAAAGCAGAAGAAGTACAAAGTAATGTAGACATCATGAACGCCAGCGGCTCAAGGGCTATCCTTGAAAAAAGAGCCTATCAACTTGAGGAGATAAAAAAAATAATCTCGAAGGGACGAGGAACCAGGGCCCCCGGTCCCAATAGATTCCCCCCACTAATCTTCAAACTTGCACCAGATTTATGGAGAGTTAGACTACAAAACGTATTTGAAGAAGTAGAGAACATAAAGCAAATTCCGCCGAGCTGGCAAGGATCAGTAATTTCACCAATCTACAAAGGGGGTGATAGATCATCCCCGGCAATTATAGATTAATTGCACTACTGGATGTAGACACAAAGTACTATGCATCGTTGATTCTGGTAGATTTGATCACCTGGACAGACAAGCTAATACTGATACCTGTCAATCAGACAGGTTTCAGAAAGGGAATCAGGACAATCACAAACATCTTATCACTCTTGCTGATCGCCGACAAATACAAACGGAAGAAACAACAACTTCCCCTTTGTTTTGTAGATCTAAAGGTGGCCTTCGAAAGTGTGGATCGTCAAATCCTATGGGAGAAGCTGCGTGCCTTGAATATCCCCAAAAATATATTAAGAGGAATATTGCTCCTGTATTCCAACACATGGATGAGAGTTAAACTGGGAGATGGTTCAAGATTATCAAGGATGGTTACAACCACAAAAGGGCTCAAACAGGGGTGTGTGCTGGCACCGCACCTCTTTAATATCTTTATGGCGGATATTGCTCATAAGCTCAACAACATCAACTCCCACCAACCCCAATTGGGTACACTGTCGTTATCCCACTTATCATATACGGACGATGTAATCCTGATGAGCCTAACCAAGATTGGCCTTCGGAGGTCACTCGCTGGTATGCTGGAATATATAGCTGATAATAAACTAGAGATAAACACAATGAAAAGCAAGACAATGCTAGTTAGTGGATACCCGACGGCTAAACAGAATTTCCAACTTGAGGGCGAAAAGTTAGAGGAAGTCTCTAATTATAAATACCTTGGTTTCTACATCAATGATAGGCTGAATCATCAGGAGCAAAAAGCATACATGACACAGAGAACTAACGCCCTCTTATTTGCCTTTAGGACCCTAGCAGAAAAACATGAAGGGCCCATCATTTATACCCCTACTAGCACTAATAACCACAAAAATGCTACCAAAGTTACCAATGGGAGTATTGCACTATACGGAAAAGACGCAGACCAGAAGGAAAAGAAATCTCCATACAACCAATATCTACAAAAAGCTTTGCTAGCAACATGCACAGGAGAGCTTTGGAACACCAACCTGTCATAGTCATCCTTCAAACAAGCCATAAATAAATCTGCAAAACTCCACTCTCTGCACGCCTGGATGATAATCACTAACTACAAGACGCTTACCCCAAGCCCTTACCCGGATATTACATTCTCGGTCCATCGTAAGCTTCAACTGATGGCCCTGCGATTAGGAAAATTACCGTTGATGGAGCAGGTAAAACAAATTTGTATACCTCCTCTATTTTGTAGGAAATTAATTACGTAATCATTCTAAAATCTAACTCGTACTAATTAGTTTGAAGTGAGACATTACTAACCAACCTTTCCACCTTGATAAACACAAGATACACGTGGGACTAAAATGCAAATTGCATTAACTATGGTACACAAACTAACTTTAGATTTTGTTGAAATAGAAAATTGCATGATTTATGTTCCTTTGGTGATGGTTTGTGCTTTCAGTACTGCAGAATGGTGAGTATTCTTGCTTTAAATGTTGCTACAAGCTAGGAAAATACTAATATACATTGGGATTAGAGTGGGATTGAACATTAGAATCTTCATTTTCTATATTTTAATAACTGTTATGTCTGTTTTACTTAAGTTGGCATTCGGTCCTTCTAGGCCGCAGTCCTTAAAACAGAGGTCCTATGAAGCCGCCGTCATGTGAGCGCGATGACTTCTGTGCAGAATCGGATGGCTCTGGAGATCTCCAAGTGACCCCAGCCTCTGCGACATCGTGTTCCTTGTCAAGGATAGGAGCATGGAGGGTTGCCAAGTGATGGACGGTGTGAACCACTAAGGGGACAATGGAGGACCTGTATAAGGATGCTTGCTTATTATTCAAACGTTACTTTCGGAACTTTCGCCTGTGAACCGAACGGATAATATACATTTTGCGCTTTGCTATGCCAAGTCTCATGGAAAACCAGTTGGTCCTGGGGAACTTTGAGAAATTACAAGTTGACCCCGGATCATCCAATCTGAACATTTTCCCTACCCCTAAATTGTTGCATGTTGATCTGAAGTAAGAGGGGAAAGGGTATAAAATACCCTCATCCGCCAAAGGAGGGTGGTTCATCGGGCTGGTCTTCCATGGCGTTGGGTCTACATTGAGCTGATGAAGATTTCCATGATTTACCTTGGGTTTCTTTGATTTTCGGGACGTTATTTCATCCGATGGTTTGATCATTGCTGTGGGTCGGACAGTTTATCTGTTTGTAGCAGAGAATTTGGATATTTGGTAACTATCAAATGCATTTTCTAAATCTATGCTTATTCCCCAAAAGATTTGATTTCCTTGAAAGAACCAAATTTATGTTATGATCTGTAGTGCCTAAATGTTAATGCAGAGCAAATTCTTATTAGATAAACAAATTTGGATTAATAAGAAATGAGTTTGTGATTCTTTAATTGAGTACAGAAATTAATCAAATGTTTCCTAAGCCTTAATTGTGTGTTAGCTGGTTCTAATTCACCATCAACCAGTCCAACTATTTGGTTTGTCGACCAAGTGGTGGAGTGCCTTGATGTTAAGGTCAGGATTCTATAGGTGCAAATGTATATAATGTATATAATGTAAAGAAATTTAATCCTGATAGGTAATAAGGTACCCACATGTCCAGCGTTCTCTTTCTCCTGTGTCCAGGATTCGAATGAGAAGAGTGTGTTTTGGTGTTATGGGCCCCACCAATTAATGAGTGTATGAATGAGTTGTTGTGATGACGAGTCTGTGACATAGGGAGAATATGTAAATGTGCCCTTTACGCTGGAGCACCGTCCATCGCGGATCAGCCAACATGGTTCCACATAGGGCCGAAAGAGTGCAGACTATGTGGCAGCAGCAAAGAGGACCTTATCCATATAGTCTGCATATGTCCCAAACTTTCTACGTGTCACTTTATTAAAAAACGCAATGAACTTCAGAAGAATAAGGACATGCAGATCAGCTATTATAACTGGGTCGGATCCAACTTAAAGCTTAATGAACTGTCAACTGACAAAGTTCCACACCTTACACGAGCAAGCATTAAAAACTGAAATTTCAGTTACTAACCAGTAAGGTGTACCGGGAGAGCTGGACTAAGAAAAAGGTCACACATCACGGCTGGAAAGATTCCTTCTCGTATCTCAGCGGAACAAGGACTAATTATTACTTGAATTATTCATAGTTCACTATACTTTTTTGTACTTATTCAATTATTATCAATTAACTCACTATATATCCTTGCACACACTTGAACATTAATAAGTGACAACAAAAGACTTTTTATGGTTTTAAGCAATTTTACTAAAAAAAGAATGTATTGCTGACTTTGATTATACAGGGAACAAATTGTAATGGTTTTAATTGACTGATACAATAAATATTTGATTTGAGTTGCTGAACCTCGGACAAGTTCTGGAAGTCTGGCAAGGTTCGGAGAACTGCTCAGCAGACCTTGTTTCACATTTTCCACAGCTGGAATGTGAGCTGGCGTTAAAAAATGAATATGCACCCTGGCCCAAAGAAACATTTTACAATCTATTTTCATTAATGATCGAGACTTTAGTCCTACCTGGCGAACAATGTAGGTCTTTGCCACCACACTGTCCATCCCATTCAGAGTTTCCTTCTCTAAGAGGTAAGGAGCAAAGACTTTGAGAGCCCTATGGATTGCAGTCAATTCTCCCCTGTTCGCCAACTAATGTTTCTGTGAACTGGACCATCTTTCCTAGTCAAATAACTGGTGTATAGTTTTTCCCCAGTATTTTAGGCTGGTGTGTCTTTCGACTTTATTGCTGTTAATAACAGGAATTGAAGTCTGTAGGTTTAAGGAGACATATGGAACCTCGCTCAAGAAACTAAAAAAGACAAAGCTGCCTTGTCCCCCTGTACATGAAGCCATAAAGGTGCGGGGGATGATTGCATCTTCACCAGATTCTGGAGTTGGTTTTGTAGTTCCCATATTTGTAGGTGTTGGAAGGCGTTCCCCGGGGAGGCTGCGGAATGGGTTCCTGACCACCCTGAGGCCCACCTTTCCCAGAATTAGGCCGAGCAAGAGCAGGGAGGCCCTTCCTGGAAGGGTCTCGCACCTAGGATCGCACGCGCTGCGCTTACTCTCTCTTCGGATAGAGGGACACCACACAGTAGGTCGTTATAAGGCAATAAGCTTTTATCGGTAGTTGTCAGGGATCTTTATGATCCGGCAGGCAGGTGCAGAATTAATGCCACAAGCGGCAGCGATCTTGTGATGACGGGAAAAGGGGTAGCGGGACAGTCTTTCAATCAGTGTCTCTGCGAGGTATCCGGCGCACAGCTCTCAATCCTCGAGCTGAGGGGATGTTGCTTCTCTCGGCAATCTCTGCCGATTCTCTTGGAGGAGCGGGCCGCGAGTCACTCAGCAGGCACCGGAGAGTCGTAGTTCAGGGAGCCGCGACGGCGTCAGCAGGGCTCAGATGGTTCAGAATTCGAGGAGCCGCGACGGCGTCAGCAGGGCTCAGATGGTTCAGAATTCGAGGAGCCGCGACGGCATCAGCAGGGCTCAGATGGTTCAGAATTCGAGGAGCCGCGATGGCGTCAGCAGGGCTCAGATGGTTCAGAGTTCGGGGAGCCGCGACGGCGTCAGCAGGGCTCAGGTGGTTCAGAGTTCGGGGAGCCGCGACGGCGTCAGCAGGGCTCAGATGGTTTCAGAGTTCGGGTAGCGTTCTTCTGTTTCGGTGAGCGATCGAGCCGCGACCAGGTCAGCAGGCTCTCGTCAGTCCAGGTCTTCTCTGCCTCTCGTCCCTTCAGCACCCCTTGTTATACTCCCCCTCCTCTTTGAAGTCCGGAGTCCTCGCGGAGAGGGGTCTCGTGCCTGGGGGGCGGTGTGTCGGGGTTTCCTGTCGCTCAGCCCCTTGATCTGTTCAGATGTGTCCGGGAGGGACCCCAGACGCCCAGCAGGAGAGGCGCCCGCTCACCGGGGGCCTGGTGGCCGATCGAAACCTCCCTCGGGGAAGAGACCAGAGGTGTGACAGAGTCGGCGCCTCTCGGTCTGGTTTGGGGGAGGGGTTTCGTTCTCCCTCGGCCGGGCATGCGTGTTGGGGATCTGGTCGGCCCTCGGGATGTTGGTCCACGGAGGCCGGAAGGCCGTGCCCACGAGGTTCGGCGTGTTTGTAGTGTGACTTGCTGGTCGGGAGGGCCCACGCCACGAGGCCGGTCTCACACGTGCCCCCCCCAGCTGAAAGGCGGGGAGAACTACTCATCCACTTGGGAGTTCTCCTCGCTGAAGCGGAAGAATCAGGACAGGCCGTCTGCGTTGGCGTGGTCAGTCCCGGGGCGATGTTCCACAGTGAAACCCATCCCCTGGAGAGAGATGGACCAGCGTAGCAGCTTGGGGTTTTCCCCTCGCATCTGTATCAACCACCGCAGGGGTCGATGATCCGTTTGCACTCGCAAGTGTGTTCCGAACAGGTAGGGCCGTAGCTTTTTGAGAGCCCAGACTACGGCGAACGTCTCACGTTCAATCGTGCTCCACCGCTGTTCCCGGGGCAGTAACCTTCGGCTGATGAAGGCTATGGGCTGATCTATGCCTTTGTCGTCATATTGTGAAAGGACTGCCCCGATTCCGTGTTCCGAGGCGTCCGTCTGGACCCCAAACTCCTGGGCGTAGTCGGGTGCTTTGAGTACTGGAGCCGCGCACATTGCGGCCTTTAGGGTGTCGAACGCCTTCTGGCAGGCGGGAGTCCAGTGTATTTTCTTGGGGTGTTTTTTGGAGGTTAGTTCTGTGAGAGGGCCTGCGATGCTGCCATAGTTTTTAATAAACCTTCGGTAGTAGCCGGTGAGGCCCAGGAAGGCTCGGACTTCCGTTTGGGTTGTAGGGGGTTCCCAGGACAAGATGGCGTCGATCTTCGGCTGGAGGGGGGCGGCCTGCCCACTCCCCACCTGGTGCCCCAGATAAGTTACGGAGCCGTGCCCAATTTGACATTTGCTAGCTTTGATGGTGAGGCCGGCCCGGCGTAGAGCCAGCAGGACTTGACGGAGGTGCTGGAGGTGCTCGGTCCATTGGGAGCTGAAGACCGCTATGTCGTAAACGTATGCTGCGCTGAACCCCTCTAGTCCGGCCAGGACCCTGTTCACCAGCCGCTGGAAGGTGGCCGGGGCATTTTTCATTCCGAACGGCATCACCCTAAAGCGGTAGTGCCCATCCGGGGTGGAGAAGGCGGAGCGCTCCTTGGCTCCCTCGGTGAGGGCAATCTGCCAGTACCCACTGGTCAGGTCGAAGGTGCTGAGGTAGCAGGCGGCCCCAAGGCGGTCAATGAGTTCGTCGGCACGGAGGATAGGGTGAGCGTCTGCTCGGGTGACCGCATTGAGGCCTCGGTAGTCCACGCAGAATCTCAGCTCGGGGGCAACACCCGGGGTAGTCGCTTTCGGAACCAGGACTACCGGGCTGGCCCAGGGGCTGTCGGAGGGTTCAATCACCCCAAGGTCTAACATCTTTGCCACCTCGGTCTGGATGCAGGTCCGGAACCGATCAGGGACCCGGTAGGCCCGATGTCTCACTGGCGGGCTGTCTCCGGTGTCCACGTCGTGGACACACCAGCTGGTGACCCCGGGGGTCAGGGAGAAGAGATCTGCGAACTGCCCAAGTAGCTGGTGGCAGTCGTCGGTCTGTTGGGCTGTGAGGGCGGTCGACAGTCTCACTCCCTCCACAGATCCATCGGTTTCCTTCGCCCCCAGGGGGTCTGGGAGGGGCTCGGTGTCTTCTTCGGCCCCATCGTCGGTGGCCAGGAGTAGACTTAATTCGGTCCGCACAAAGTGGGGCTTGAGGCGGTTCACGTGGAGAACCCGGAGGGGGTTTCACGGGGACTGTACATCGATGAGATAGGTGACTTGGCTCTTCCGCTCGATCACCTTGAAGGGCCCAGTCCATTTATCCTGGAGAGCGCAGGGTCTCACCGGGGCCATGACCCAGACTTGTTGGCCTGGCTGAAACTCGACCAGCGTAGCATTCTGGTCATACCAGCGCTTCATCTCTTCTTGACTGGCCTCGAGGTTTGCTTCTGCGAGTTCCCTGAATTTTCGGGTCTGTTTGCGGAGCGCCAGGATGTAACAGAACACGTCTGGAGGGGTTCCCCGGGGGGTTGCTTCCCACCCCTCCTTGACCAGGCTCTGGGGTCCTCGGACGGGGTGTCCATATAACAGTTCGAATGGGCTGAATCCCAGGGATTTTTGGGGAACCTCCCGGTAGGCGAACAGGAGACATGGGAGGAGGACGTCCCACCTCCGGCGTAGGGGTTCCTCGAGGCCCATGATCATCCCTTTCAGTGTCTTGTTAAAGCGCTCGACTAGGCCGTTTCCTTGGGGGTGGTACGGGGTGGTGAATTTGTACGATACTCCGCACTGCTGCCAGAGGGACTTCATATATCGGGAGATAAAGTTCGTACCCCGGTCACTCACGACTTCGCGGGGGAACCCCATGCGGGAGAAGATCCCCATCAAGGCCCGGCCCACCACGGGGGCCGTTACGGTGCGGAGAGGGATGGCTTCGGGGTAACGGGTGGCATGGTCCACCAGGACGAGGATGAACCTGTGGCCCTGGGCGGTCTTAGGGTCCAGTGGTCCGACAATGTCGATTCCTACCCGCTCAAAAGGGGTACTGACGACGGGGAATGGTTGGAGCGGAGCCTTGCGCTTGCCCCCACTCTTTCCGCTGGCCTGGCACGTGGGGCAGGACTTGCAGTGGGCCTCCACATTTGCTCGCATCTTGGGCCAGTAGAAGTGGGTGACGAGTCGCTGGTAGGTCTTATCTTGGCCTAAGTGTCCGGCCAGGGGTACATCATGGGCCAGGCCCAGGAGAAGACTTCAGAAGCGTAGGGGTACTACTAGTACTCGGGCCGATCCCAACTCGGCCGACTTCTGTTCACTGTACAGCAGTCCGTTCTCCCAGTATACCCAGTGGGTGCCAGTCCGGTCGCCTGCTGCTTGGGCCTCGGCCTGTTGTCGGGGTCCAATGAGGGACGGGCAGGTGGATTGTTCTTGGCAGAACTCTTCACGGGAGGGGCCCCCTTCGCAGGGCCACGGGGCCAGTTCTGGCAAGTCTCCGAGTTTGGTCAGGGTTGCGGGGTCGGAAGGCCCGGATTCTTCGCCGGGAGCGGTTGGTTCGTCCAGAAGGGGGTCATTGGCCTCTGGTGGCGTATCCTGGCTCTCGGGGATGGTGGCGGTGTTCAGGGGCATGGCCTCTCCCCCCTCGGAGGAAGGCGCCCGGAGAGTCATCGAGCGCGTGGTGGCGCATACCCACTCGGGTAGGCCCATCATCTCGAGGTGGGCCCTCCGTTCCACTTGTCCCCACGGGGAGTTCTCCAGGTCGTTGCCCAGGAGGCAGTCCACGGGTTGGGAGGTTCGGACCGCTACTTTTAACTTGCCGGTGACTCCCCCCCATTCGAAGGGGACTAGGGCCATCCGGCAGAGGCTCTCGGAATTGTCTGATGAGATGACGGGGCAAAAGGCGTCAGGCAGGATCTGATCCTCGGAAATCAGGTGACAATGGACCGCCGTGACACTCGCCGCCGTGTCCCGGAGCCCTTCGATGCGGTGACCGTTGACCGTCCCCTGCTGTCGGTACTTCTTCGTGTTGGCGGGCAGGGGCGTTCCGGGGACCATCTCCCGGTCCCCTAGGGAGACCAAGGCCATGGCGGCTGGTTCCCATTCTTCGGAGTCTTCCATCTCTTCCCCCAGGGCTACAGAGGCCATCTGTCGAGCCGGCGGGGTTGTGGTGGCGGTCCGCTGGTACAGGGGACACTGAGGGTCACTGGCACAGTGTCCGGTCTGCTGGCAGCGGAAACATGTGATTCTCCCTCGTGGTCCCGGCCTCCCTGGTGGCCCGGTGCTGGCCGGAGGCGGAGCTGGAAAGGGCGGATATTGTCCTCTGGGAGGGCTGAGCGGGGATCCCCCCGGGAGCTCCCTTTGCCGGCCTTGGTTCCCTCCGCCCCTCTGGCGGGGGGGTCCCTGATTGTGGCGACCGTAGTCTCCCACGGGGCCCCGGGAGGTCCGGGTGTTCACCGAACGGTCAGCCTCGACGGCCAGTTTCCGAGGGTCTGTGAGTTTGCTGTCCAGGAGGTGCTGGCGCAGCTCTACGAAGCAATTAGCGGCCAAGTGTTCCCATGCGATTAGGTCGAACAGCTCCTCAAAAGTGGAGACCTTGCTGCCCTTGATCCATCCGTCCAAGGCCCGGCTGTAAAAGTTCACGTACTCCATCCATGTAGTACCGGGTATCTTTTTGCAGTCTCTAAACCGTTGCCGGTACATTTCAGGGGTGAGCCCATATCTGGCTACCAGGGCCTCTTTCATGTGACTGTAGGAGTTCATCACGGTGGAGGGCAGGTCTAGCAGGGTATCTCTCCCCTCACTCAGGAACCTGCCCCACAGCCCAGCCCCCCAGTCTTTCTGCGGGACTCGGTGGGAGGTCATGGCGACTTCGTAGGCCTTGAACCATTGCTGAATGTCTTCGTTCTTATAGTATTCTTTCACCACATCTTTGGGGATGTGGACCTTTGGTTCCACGGTGGAGGAGATGGGTTGGGTTTCTGAGGGTCGGGCTCCGCCCTCTTGGCCTTGAGCTCGATTTCTTTTAGGCTACGTTCGTGCTCTAGTTGGAGTTTCTTTTCTTCGTGTTCTCTCTGTCGTTTCTTT
Source organism: Triturus cristatus (assembly GCF_964204655.1). Taxonomy (NCBI): domain Eukaryota; kingdom Metazoa; phylum Chordata; class Amphibia; order Caudata; family Salamandridae; genus Triturus; species Triturus cristatus. Next base: position 79,839,547 of record NC_140582.1, on the reverse strand, counting down.
TCCTCTAGTTCTCCGTGTAGGCGTAACTGTTCTACTGCCAGTTTTTTTCCAGCCAGTTTTATCTCTCCCTCGATTTTTAGTTTTGCTAGTTCCAGTTCGTGGTTGCGACTTCTTTCTCGGTCCGCTAGTTCCTCTGGGGATAGGCCCCCCTCGGGGGCGCCGTTCCTCCCCGGGCTGCTTCGTGGTTCGTTGGGGGGTTCTCCTTCTGTTGGTGTCCGGGGAGTTTCTGCCTCGACCCAGGTTTTTAATGCCCCCTGGAAGTCCTCTTTCGTGCTTAGTCCGGTGGTAGCGATTCCAAAGTCTTTGCAAAATTGTTTCAGTTCTCGGTGCGTATAAGATTCCAACTGGTCTTTTTGAAATGCCGTGCTTGGGTTGGTGCCTGCGGCACCTAGGGAAGTTTCTCCTTCCATTCTTCTTGGTGGTGCGTAAGCCGTCTACTGCACGATCTCTAGGTGTTGGCTCGGATCCCGTCGCCTGCCACCAAATGTTGGAAGGCGTTCCCCGGGGAGGCTGCGGAATGGGTTCCTGACCACCCTGAGGCCCACCTTTCCCAGAATTAGGCCGAGCAAGAGCAGGGAGGCCCTTCCTGGAAGGGTCTCGCACCTAGGATCGCACGCGCTGCGCTTACTCTCTCTTCGGATAGAGGGACACCACACAGTAGGTCGTAATAAGGCAATAAGCTTTTATCGGTAGTTGTCAGGGATCTTTATGATCCGGCAGGCAGGTGCAGAATTAATGCCACAAGCGGCAGCGATCTTGTGATGACGGGAAAAGGGGTAGCGGGACAGTCTTTCAATCAGTGTCTCTACGAGGTATCCGGCGCACAGCTCTCAATCCTCGAGCTGAGGGGATGTTGCTTCTCTCGGCAATCTCTGCCGCTTCTCTTGGAGGAGCGGGCCGCGAGTCACTCAGCAGGCACCGGAGAGTCGTAGTTCAGGGAGCCGCGACGGCGTCAGCAGGGCTCAGATGGTTCAGAATTCGAGGAGCCGCGACGGCGCCAGCAGGGCTCAGATGGTTCAGAATTTGAGGAGCCGCGACGGCGTCAGCAGGGCTCAGATGGTTCAGAATTCGAGGAGCCGCGACGGCGTCAGCAGGGCTCAGATGGTTCAGAGTTCGGGGAGCCGCGACGGCGTCAGCAGGGCTCAGGTGGTTCAGAGTTCGGGGAGCCGCGACGGCGTCAGCAGGGCTCAGATGGTTTCAGAGTTCGGGTAGCGTTCTTCTGTTTCGGTGAGCGATCGAGCCGCGACCAGGTCAGCAGGCTCTCGTCAGTCCAGGTCTTCTCTGCCTCTCGTCCCTTCAGCACCCCTTGTTATACTCCCCCTCCTCTTTGAAGTCCGGAGTCCTCACGGAGAGGGGTCTCGTGCCTGGGGGGCGGTGTGTCGGGGTTTCCTGTCGCTCAGCCCCTTGATCTGTTCAGATGTGTCCGGGAGGGACCCCAGACGCCCAGCAGGAGAGGCGCCCACTCACCGGGGGCCTGGTGGCCGATCGAAACCTCCCTCGGGGAAGAGACCAGAGGTGTGACAGAGTCGGCGCCTCTCGGTCTGGTTTGGGAGGGGGGGTTTCGTTCTCCCTCGGCCGGGCATGCGTGTTGGGGATCTGGTCGGCCCTCGGGATGTTGGTCCACGGAGGCCGGAAGGCCTTGCCCACGAGGTTCGGCGTGTTTGTAGTGTGACTTGCTGGTCGGGAGGGCCCACGCCACGAGGCCGGTCTCACAGTAGGTGAAGAAGGAAAACCTCTCCAAGTAACGTATTGACAAGGCCTCTTAGGTACTCTAGGTGTGGAGAGGGTTTACAGTGAGATTTTTCTCGATTTATCAACCTGCTGTAGTGTTTGAGTCAAGGCCGTACTGGGAACCAAAACCGGCCCTGGCCAGGGGGTTGGGGTGCCGCCGAGTTCTTTGCCGGTTTTCAGCCGATTTTGTTACAGGGCCGAGTTTGCAGCTATGCTGCAAAAACGGCCCTGTAACAAAAACGGCCCTCAGGGGCCCAAAACCGGCCCCCACCCGTGCGGCGCACCGGGGGACTGCCCGGTGCCCGCTACGGCCAGTCCGACCCTGGTTTGAGTAAGGTACAGACTCTTTGAGTGTGATGTTCTGTCTCTTAGTAAGTTGGAGTATGTACAAGCCAAAGAACCGACATGATGACATTCTCCCACCCTAAACCCCACGACACAGCACTTGTGAGATACGGCCACAATTCCTGGAGCATAAAATATAAAAAGAATCTCTAACCAACCTAATAACACGTTTTCCCTAACTGACACTAACTGTGTGTTCTTAGGTGACTTCAACCTGCACTGGAACGACACAGATGATGCCTCAATCCGTATCGTATCAAACCTTCAAGAAAACAACAACCTCAAGCAAATCTGTATTTACCAGACCTACATCAAAGGATCTACTATTGATGCGATAATCACCAGTAATGAGCTTGTATCCCTCAGATCCATCATGCCCATAGACTGGTCACACCACCATCTAAAACTATTCAATCTCAAGGCATACCTCAGATCCTACCCAGCCCCATCCAACAAACCCACACACTGGGTAAGGAACATCAAACAAATCCCTCTAACAAAGCTTGAAATGAGGATCAGCGCCCAATTACATTTTCAGCCTCGCCCCCACTCTTTTGATGAGCTTACCACGTACTGCAGCTTAGTGATGACAGATGTTCTTGACCAAGTGGTCCTCTCAAACTAAAGAACTCTACGCAACCCAATTTAGATCCTGGTTTAACTCAGACCTGAACAAAGAACGGTTATGGAGACAGAACCCCTCAACGTCACACCTTCCACTCCTCAGATTGGAACTGCTCTCATACAAGAAACACATGTTTAGAGAGAAAGCCACTGTCTTTCGCAATCAACTTGACCGTGCGAAGAATAGACCAAGGAAGCTCTTCAATATAATAAAACAACAAACTACCCTGACCTCCCAACACAAAATGATAGCCAACAATGAACGTGGTGAAGAGATTGCCAACTTCTTCACTTACAAAGTTTCTAAAATGTAACAATCTATTATCCTGAACACAAGTCAAACTTTCCAGCCTGACCACCACATTGACACACAAACCACCATGATAACTATCTTCCAAGATTCATTTAAGAAACAGAGGGCCCGATTCACAGAACTAACTTAAGACAAAATCCTAAACTTACTACCATTTTGGTATTCACAGAAGGCACTTACTCATTTTGGTATTCACAGAAGGCACTTACTCATTTCGGTATTCACAGAAGTTAGGAGTCCTAACTATAGGACTCCTAAATGCCTTCTGTAAATACCGAAAGCCTTAAAATTAGGATTTTTCTCAGTTTAGTAGTAGTATAGTTAGGACTCCTAACTTTAGGACTCCTAAATGCCTTCTGTGAATACCGAAAGTCTTAAAATTAGGATTTTTCTCAATTTAGTAGTAGTAAAGTTAGGACTCCTAACTTTAGGACTCCTAAATGCCTTCTGTGAATACCGAAATCCTTAAAATTAGGATTTTTCTTAGTTTAGAAGTAGTATAGTTAGGACTCCTAACTTTAGGAAAATGCCTTCTGTGAATACCGAAAGTCTTAAAATAAGGATTTTTCTCAATTTAGTAGTAGTAAAGGTAGGAGTCCTAACTTTAGGACTCCTAAATGCCTTCTGTGAATACCGAAAGCCTTAAAATTAGGATTTTTCTCAATTTAGTAGTAGTAAAGTTAGGACTCCTAACTTTATGACTCCTAAATGCCTTCTGTGAATACCGAAAGCCTTAAAATTAGGATTTTTCTTAGTTTAGAAGTAGTATAGTTAGGACTCCTAACTTTAGGACACCTAAATGCCTTCTGTGAATACCGAAAGTCTTAAAATAAGGATTTTCAATTTAGTAGTAGTAAAGGTAGGAGTCCTAACTTTAGGACTCCTAAATGCCTTCTGTGAATACCGAAAGCCTTAAAATTAGGATTTTTCTCAGTTTAGTAGTAGTAAAGTTAGGAGTCCTAACTTTAGGACTCCTAAACTGAGAAAAATCCTAATTTTAAGACTTTCGGTATTCACAGAAGGCATTTAGGAGTCCTAAAGTTAGGACTCCTAACTTCTGTGAATACGAAAGTGAGTAAGTGTCTTCTGTGAATACCAAAATGAGCAAGTGCCTTCTGTGAATACGAAAATGGTAGTAAGTTTAGGATTTTGTCTTAAGTTAGTTCTGTGAATCGGGCCCCCTGTTCCCCAAAAATATTTAAAGGCAATAATGAATCCTAACACTGACAAATAATGCCAAATCGACTGAATTTAAACCTATGACAGTAGGGGAAGTCTTCAAAATAATCGCTAACTTGGAGCCCACATCCCACAGTGCTGACCAACTCACGTCCACCCTAGTAAAAAACCTCAACCACATCATCGCTCCATTTTGGACCAAAATCATCAACATCTCTTTTTCGTTAGGCCATGTACATGACTCCCTCCAACTAGGTAAAGTCACTCAAATTCTCAAAAAACTAAGAGTGGACCCAAATGACCTCAATAACCTCAGACCTGTCACCAACTTTCCTTTCCAAGCGGAGACCATTGAGAAGTGTATATTTCTACAGCTCAACCAACGCATTGAGGAATTCAACCTACGAGACACATTCCAATCAGAATTCAGGAAAGGCTGTAGCACGGAAACTGTGATGCTCAGTATATCAGATGACATTCACAGATCCCTTGATGAAGACGACTCCTGCCTCCTAAACCTACACGACTTACTGGCGGCATTTGATGCAGTAAATCATCAAGCTTTACTTAAGACACTCAAGAACCTCAATTGGTATCAATGCCTCAGTCCTGAGGTGGGTCATGTCCTATGTGCAACATCGGTCTCAGCAAAGAAAAATCAACAGCTGTGTCTCAAGGCCAGCTCTAGTTCCACAAGGTATACCACAAGGCTCAATCCTCTCCAGCCATTTTTTATCTCTTCATGGAACCCCTCACAGTTATTCTAAATCAAGCAGGGGTCGATATCACTTATGTGCTGACAACATACAACTTTACTACAAAATACCATCACCCAGCGATATTTGACATCTAAACGCCACACTGGGGGGCGTGGCCAAGATGATGGAGTGAGCAGACGTGCTTTGCCGGCGCTCCGTCCCTGCCCAATTCAAAGCACCATCTAAGGCACTCCTCCCGGCTGGGGTCACTGCTGGGGGGGGATTGCGGTCTGACAGGGGCAAGTGGAGGTCCCCCGTGGACTGGTCCGAGCCTGGTTGGAGTAGCACAGTAGAAATCTGCAGCCTGCAGCGAGAGCACATTGCTACGTGCCCTGACGCTCGCAGAGGCAGAGCTGTTGTGTCAGCTTGAAAACTCCCAAGAGAGAGAGAACTAAGCAGCAGCTCGCATCAGCACATGAATGCAGGCTCCTGTGGTCGTGCCCCGGGCTGCTGGAGGTGTCTTGTGGTGCGGTCAGGCGTTTTGGGGTCCGCATTCAGGAGAAGTCCCAATTAGCAGTGGAGACCAATGACGACACGAAGAAATCAGCGGCACATACCGTGGTGTGCTGCAATGCACCCGGAGGACAGTGGGGGGCCGTCACCAAGACCTGTGGGAGTCCTGCCTTTTGAGGGGACTCACACCTGCACTTATTTGCGGCCAGGACTGCTGGAGGGACTTTGCGGTGTAGTTGGGTGTACGAGGACCTGCAGCTCGGAGGAGGCTTGAACCAAGGATCTGGGCCTCTGGCGGTGAGTGACCTACGTGCATGCTGCAGACAGCTGCAAAGGCCCACTTTTCCCAGCTCACTCCCCATTCCGGCCCCCCACCCCCTCATTGCTTCAGCCAGCAGTGTTTTTGGAGCTCTGGGGGGGGCCTGTAAACCTTTGGAACTCCTAGCAGGGGCCTGCGCATCGTGCCTCCACTGACCCTCCCCATCACAAAGGCCAGCAATAAATGGGGGCTGCCACCTGCAGCCTATTGTAAAGGAGAGGCCTTGTGGGTCAAGACAGGCGTGGAGCCTCCTCCCTATCTGCATCCCACCCCGCAGCCTACTGGCAACCCCTAGATTCACACAGCGACTCCTGGTAATGGGGCCCCTAGCGGTGAGTAAACTATGCACCTGCCACGGCTTGGCACTAAGGCCCCCTTCTCCTACACAGCCTTCTCCATATTGGGGCCCCGTAAGCCTTGAATATCTCTTCAAAAGGGACAACATACTGTGCCGACCCTTCCCTCGCCACAGAGGCCAGCTTCAAACATGGGCAGCCACCCAAGGCCTAGAGCAGCAGGGGGGGCTCCTGGGATGAGACTGACAAGGGGCCTGTCCCCTACATACAACTCACCTCACAGCCGTACAATTGGGTACGCGCGTCCTATATTGGCCAGCTAAGATGCAGGCGGCGCCCCGTAACTCCGCACTTCCCAGCAACTCTTTGTGGCCGACTACTGAAGACAGCACGTGGATGCCATAGTTCATACTTGGGAGGTGGCAACGACTTCCCTGGACCCCCTTGGCTTAAAGCTCCATCGGGCCCCACCTGAAGTTTGTCCTGTGTCCAGCAGCCTCCATAGAGGGGTATCTGAGTGCCTCCCTGCCTTTCTTCCCCCACCGCATTTTACTTCTTGTGGCTGGGGTCATCCTGGGCTAGGGGCCCTCGAGGAGGCAATCATAGGGCCCCTGGTCGCTGAGCGGTAAAGCAACGGCACTGTGACCGCAATCTTGCCTTTCAAGACCTGTACTGTCTGAAACCTGGTACTGCACCTGGACGTGCTCGGACTGCGGCTCCATGTGTTCGGCCCAGTATATTATATCCCTGGCCCGGTGGCTTAGATTCCGGGAGCTATGGCCACAGCAAAAGGGAAAAAAGACAGATCTGTCAAAGGCATGCTGCTTAAAAGTACGGCGGACACCCATCAGGAGAAACTACCAACGGAGGACCCTAGCCCATAGGGGGCGGAGAGTGTGTGGATAGCACGGTGACCCGTGAATTCTTAGAGGCGTACGCATCCCTGATGGAAAATCTGCAGACAGTTAAAAAGGATTTCAAGATGGAGCTCAGGGAGGTGCGTCGAGATAACGATGAGCTGGGCAAGAGAGTTGTGGCACTCAAGGAGAGCTCTCTGACCAGAGACACAGAAATTGAAGCTCTTCAACAGGAGATCATTCGATTGCAGGACCAACAACTGGACCTGCAGGCCCACACCGAAGATCTAAAAAATAGATCAAGAAGGAATAACATATGTATTCGGGTGGTCCTCTTAGACGCAGAAGGCACGGACCTCGAGGGCTGTGTCCAGGTCCTATTCAGCAACATCCTCGGAGACAATGCGCCGAGCAACATCAAGCTAGATCATTGCCATAGGGTCGGTCCTCCTCCTGCGCCTCCTCCTGATGTACTGGTCTGTGTTCACAACTTTAAAGAAAAAGAGGTGATCCTCAGGGCTGCCAGATTTGATCAGCAAATGCAGTTCAAAGGCCACACCTTTCAATTATTCCAGAATCTTGCTGCCTCCACCCTGCAGAAGAGGAAAGAGTTTCGTCCAGTCACCAGCAAACTTCGCTCCCAGGGTATCGCTTGCTCCTGGGCCACCCATTCCACTTTATTTGGCAAATGTGAGGTCAAACTCACCAACTGCGCTCCCTGACAGAGGCCTGTAAGTTTCTTAATTTTGAACTTCCCTATCAGGATTCCCTTTGTCCACTGTCTGATGAGAAAAACCAGGGCAGGAACACTCGTGGTACTAGAAGGGGTGTGCACCCGGAACTTTGCCGCCTGGATCCAGCCACCATCGCTAAAGAACGGTCAGAGGTGCTGCGTTCCCTCTCCATTGAAATCAAACCTGATGCCAATCCCCCCCTTATGAGGCACTATACGTTTGTACAGGGAAGGTTCTCTTCTGGGTGGTTACGGAGGCGCCCAACTCTAATTTTCTTTGCTGACTTGCTGTGCTCTGGACGATCTCTCTGGTACGGACTTCCAAGTCATGAAGAGCTCGTTGGACTTCTTGTTTATTCTAGTTTTCTATCTTCTGTTTGGTTCTAGGGGTTTAGTTTGGGGGCTCCCGTTCCGACTGTCTGCTGTTGTACGGGCTGACCCATCACTGGATCACTCTGACCTCCCCCGAGCGCTCGACACTCGTGCACTTCATGATCAGCTTCATTTATTTTATGCCCACATTCACCTAGCCGTCTCTTTTCCCTAGACAATGGAGGCAAAAATACTTAGTCTTAATGTGAAAGGCCTTAACAACCCTACTAAGAGGTCCGCAATCCTTTCCGTTTTTTGAACACTCGCAAGGAGAGTTGCTCCAAGAAACACACTTGCTCGCCCAGGACACACATAGAATACATACCAAGAGATTCCCCCAGCAATTTTGGTCATCAGGAAGAGGAAAGAAGGGAGGGGTGGCTATCTTTTTCTCCAAACGCTTCAGTGGGGCAATTTTAGGCACTTGCTTTGAGATCAAAGGCCGGCTCCTGGCCATCTGGGTGCAAATAGGCATATTTCATTTCACAATAGCCTCACTCTACACTCCAAACGAACTTCAGGAGGACTTTATAACTGATGCCCTGGCTTAGGTCCTTCAATTCCCTGACCAGGCAATTTTTGTGGGTGGAGACCTCAACATCATAATGGATGCGACACTGGATCTCTCCGGGCAAAGGAATGGGCATGCTAGAATCTTTTCTCCAAAGGGCCTGGCTTGGTTAGCTGGCTGTGGATGTGTTTGCCTTTTGCAACGCCCCGATGAAAGTGACTATACCTTTTATTCGACTGCACATAACACCTACGCTCACCTAGACCACCTCCTGGCCTCCCCCGCTGCCTCGATTCGGATAACATCTTCTAACATTGAGCCCCACTCACTGTCGGACCATGCTGCTGTTACACTCACTTAACAGCTTATGCGCCCCCTACCCAGCCAACACCATAGCGTCTATGTGAAACACTGTTGCACTCCCCCGAAGTGGTCTCATAAATTAGGCAGACGATCACGGATTACCTGGCCCAGAACGACACGGATGAGGTCCCCCTCTCTTCAGTCTCGGAAGCTCCCAAGTTGGTAGCCCGAGGAGCTCTCAAAGCAAAAGCTGCACACGACAATAAGGTTAGGAGAGCCGAGGGAGGAGCTGGAGAAGTCAGTACTGGAATAAGAGTCTATACACAAGCGCACCGGGGCTCCCAGAATATAGCGTAAATTAGAACAGGAGAGATCGCAACTTTAGCGCCTTGACGTAGATCAGTGGTCGAAGTGAGGGGGAACGGCAGGGCACGGCGTGCCCCTACTTCTTCAATTCCAGCGATTCTGTTCCCCTACCTTTTTATTTTGAAAATGCGTCCCAGGACGCAAAAAATCACCATCGCCTTTCACTCTTCCCTCTCTTTCTGTCTAGCAGTTCTTCTCTTACAGAAAACCGAGATTTCAAGACGGGGGTTTTACACTCTTTCCTCTCCTTTCTTTTATTTGCTCCCCTGTGAAATGGTTCCAAAAAAGAAAATAACTTTTGCTGGAAATGTATTTTAATTCCAAAGTGCAGCATCTGGAATAAAAGATTAAAAATAGGAAAAATAAGTAAAGTAAGACAGACTGGTAGCCAGAGGCACTACTAGAGCCAAATTTCGGGGGGGGAAGGGGGCAAAGAAAAAATTTCGGGGGGGGGGGGGCTTAATCTTTAAGCAATAGGCAGAGTGGAGCTGCAGGGGCTCTTTGAAGGGGTGAAACAACAGCAAGGCCTCATTAACATGAAAATGGTCTTTTAAAGACCCGTGAAGTGCTCGGGTGCGGCTGTGTGTGTGCCCGGGAAGCTGTCTCATCCCGGGCTGCCACACACGAGGGGGGAGGGGCTGAAGCCCTTTGAGTCCAATGGGTGTTGCGCGCCTGCTGGTAGCAAACTGACCAGATTGATTTTATTCACACCCAAACACATTAGCGCCACTTTTACAGAGTTTGCCATTGAAGCGCTATTTTTGTTTTTTTGTCTTTGTTCTCCCTGGGCTTGCAACTAGTGCACCAATCCTGGAGGTACTGCAAAGTGTGGATTGGAAAACAAAATGTGTACTGCGGCTCTGCGTCCAGGGATGTGGTCTTTTTACCATACTGCTTACGTTTTGTAAGGATATAAGCAATGGACATTAAAATGGGTCCATTCAGGGCCCTGTAGTCATGTCCTTAACTTTTCAGGCAAAAACACTCACTGATTTCTGAATAGTGAGTGTAAACGCATTAAGGTAACCATGTTGTTCCTGCTTACAATTCATATGGTTTGCTAAATTTTGCATTCCCTATGAGTGTTTGCTTTTTCCAGGATGTTGTCACTTTTTTTTTGTGTAGGCTGTATATTGCTCTGCGTCATTTAAATTAAGCCGCATCCAGGTGTTTATAGCCGGCAGCAATTGGGTTGTAGTTGAAGGCAGTGTGAGTTTTTCTCAGTGGGGCAGTATGGTGTTCAGTGGGGGAGAGGATGTGGCACTATGGCCAGAGCAACTGAATTTTTAACTGGGGAACCAGGTTCAGCCTTAATAACCAGTCCACCAGACCACTCTCCTGAGAGAGCACAATCCCATGCTAGACGTTAGAAGGCTGCGCAAGACCTTAGAAGCCCTGGTGTCTTAGCACCAGCAGGTGGACCCTAGCAGTGGCAAGTGTGGGATACCCTTCAAGGTTTGTCCACCACAATCCATATTGAAGTTCACCTCCAGTCTTGCAGACAGGCCTATGAAGCAGCACACCCTAGAGCGACAGTGACTCTGTCACTGCGGTCACAGGACACTTGAGAAGGGCCAGCTCTAGGGCAGTGCAACCGGTGTGACCGCACCGGGTGCTGACTTTGGGTGGAGGCATTATGTTTGCAAGTATATTAAGGTTTTAAAAGTGCTTGCTGCCTCCTTCCTGGCCTCCAGCAATTTTCAGCAACAATAAAAATGTCATGATGACTCTGGTGTTTAATGTTCTTCCTAGAGAGAGATCATTTTGTCTAGTGGAAGTTCTGATTCATGGAAAGGTAGCTCAGAGGGTTAATGTGCCTGCTGCAAAGAACATGTACCATACAGATTGTGAGAAGTTGGCCTGGTATATGCTGTCCACTAGTTATAGTGGGCACCTTGTACCTGTCCAAACAACCCTTATTGATGATAGGTTTAAAGACAACCTTTATTGAAAGCTATCCTAGTGGTAGCTATGGAGAGCAGCCTTCAGGCTAAGTCTTGAAGGAGTGTAAAGCAGCTTGGTTTACCAGATTATTACCTCTTGAATTACTAAATGAAAGGAGATCCACACAAGGTATATATAAAATATATGTATTTATTTCTAAACACTCACTACTAATCTCTTTATGAGATTAGAGTCCAAGATACACAATAATACAGTTCTAAAACGACAGTAAATAGCACAATATACAATGGGCCCTAAGGGCGGACCAAACCATATATTAAGAAAGTGGTATAAGAACCACAACTTGACTAGACACAGTGCCTAAAGCACGTAGAATCGCTGGGACCCCAAGGAACCACCCAAGGTAGTGACACAGGAGACCCACAGGGGACGCGTGCAGTGTGAGAACACAGGCGCGAGCCCGTACTATTTTATGGGAAAGTCACGGTTGGAATTTTAGAAGTTAAGGACACTTAGGAGAGGACTTTGAGAAAACTCCTTTAGACTTGGGGGGGTTCTAGGGCCAGCACCCACGGGAGCACCGGAGTACTTGAGTTACCTCACCCAGGGAAGCCGGGTGCATAGGTGTCAAATGGTGTCGGGGATCGTCGTTGATTTCAATGGCGATGTACTGCAAAGTGCTGCTGCTGGGAAGGAGAAAAGTGTCCGGTGTGATCCAAGCCTGGATCAAAGATCAGAAGAACCTGAAAGCAGAGGGTACAGAGTCTTGGTCACTTGCCAGTGACCAGGGGCACGGTAGATGAAAGCCCACCGATGTTGGGTGATTCAAGTGCGAAGAGGCGAAGCTTGACTCTGCAGCCACGAGGACCAGGAGGCGTCAACGACAACCAGAAGCTGGATTTGAGCTGTCCCACAAAGGATGTCGAGTGCTGGGGTGTCGGTCCTTGTATTGAACACAACAAGCCTTGGCAACAGCAACCCACGCAGGAAGAGAAAAGGTGCTTTGATGCAGACCAGCAAGGTCCTGGGGACTCCCCAAGCAATGGAGAGTCAGGACACCTCTGGAACAATCAGGTAAGCCTAATTAGAGGTAAAGTTGCCTTCACAGGGACTCACCAGTCGACGGACTAGGGATCGCGAAGGGACCTCAAGAGAAAACACAAAGGGCCAGCTCACGGAACACTCGTGGAGTGTAGGCGGGCAATCTTCAGTGCAAATGCTGCTCGGGGTCAGGGCTAAAAGTAATCCAATGCTTAGCTGCAGGAGTTGTTGGAAAGCTGATGCTTCTGCAAAGTGACGTGGTGTCCAGGGGTTCGGTTTGCACGGTCGCCACGAGGGATACAGGCCTCAGACTTGCTGTGGGCACGGTTCGACCTCTAAGACCACGGAAACCCACCTCCTGTGTTGCAAAATTCTTCGGAGTCTGGCGGGAGCTTCGGAGCTGCAAACCGGTCAGATCTGTCTTTGGTGCCTGCCTTGCAGGGGAGTAACTCCTTTACTCCAAGGGAGATTTTTACTTATCTAGTTCAATGTGGATCATCGAAGTTCCAGGATTCAGTATCAGAGTTTCGTCCAGATGTAATCTAAAGTCCTGTAGCCAGGGGTTCTTTTCTTATACCCAAGGAAGGGGTGGGACTAACTCTAGGGACCCACCTATGGGAGGGTCAGGAAAGAGGGGTGGCTACACCCATTTCCTTTGTCCAGTTTCGCGCCAGAGCAGGGGCTGGTAGCCCCTGCAACCGGTTTGAAGTGGACTATGCACAGGGACACCAAATGTGCCCCCAGTGCTGAACTTCCAAGCACTCTTGGAGTGCACCCACCCAGCCCCAATACACAAAAGCCTTTCTGGGAGGTGGTGACACCTCCCTGTGACAGGAAAGCTATTGCCCAGCCGTCCCGTGCCGGAGTTTCGTCCAGCAACAGGAGGGCAGACTGGTGTCTGTGGCTGGCAGCATCCATTTTGTGATGCCAGGACTCTGTTAGCTGGTACCGGGTATACCGGTGCTGTCATGTCTCTCCCTCTAGAAGGGTGGGATTATACTCCCACACCAGTTACTGGTGTGGGGGTATGATTCCAAAGTGTTTGACACCAAATACAACATGTTTCCATGCAGCCATTCCAAAGTTAGCATTTACCGTTTGGTTATAATGCACTTAAGAGTGTATGGTTTGGCAGCATCACAAACAACCCCAGAAAAAAGGTTCTAAAGGCTACTGAAGGGCTCTGCTCATGCATGGGCACCCTCTCACATAAAACCCAGCACCCTGCCTTCAGGATTGGTAAGGCCTGCCATAGGGGTGACTGATAGGTTTATATGTGCAGTGATATGGAGAGATATAGTGAACCTATATCTCAGTAAGGGGTGCATGCACCACCTTACCCAGGCTGCAGTAGCAGACCTGTGGTGTCATTTTAGAAGGCTTCCCAGGGGTGACACAATACATGCTGCAGCCCCTGGTAGGCCTCTGGGGTACCTATGCCCTTGGTACATAGTATACCATATACTAGGGACTTATAAGGGTACCCCAGAATCCAATCTGCAGTGTACCTATAGTACTTGTAATCAATTTAAGGTAGAAAGCAGATAGGCTGGGGTCCTGAATAGCAGGATCCCAGCCAGACTAAGTCGAAAACCAGCAAAACACCAGGAAAAAAGTGGGGGCAACCATGTAGTCAGATTCCACCTTCCTACACAGATCACAAAGTGCACATAATGTAAATAGGTCACTGGGCTACTGCTTTTGTCAGAGAAATCCTTTTGTTACTTGCAGTTTATAAGTTAAAGTCCTAACATACAACAGTGAGCTATTAACTTTCATCTAAGACCTACATACAACCTGCAAGGTATAAATTAGAGCATTATGTCCCCCCCCCCCCCCCTCCAGTCTTTGATTATCCTAATGTTGCAAAAAGTGTTCTTTTGGACAGAAATCAATTCTGGTTATTAAAGAGAACCCCCAACCATGGTTTTACGTTTTAAAATTCTGAGTTTGTTTCTCCAGAACAATCACTATTAAACTATACCGCCTAGTAGTATGGTTGTCATGTGACTCCTACACCTTGTAGGCCTTAGTCTTATGTAACATTTTCTATACAGTGATTTACACACATATTGATTGTCTCTGAGTAATGTGTGTGATGTAAAGTGCTCTGACACCCTACACTGGTATGAGTGGTGCTGTAAATCAAATTAAATGCATCTGAGAGAGTGTGGTTATGGAGACTTGAGGGGCACTGTTAAAGGGTGGTAGTTAGGGAATCCATGGCAGAAGTGGCCATTAGAGGGTAATAAGAAACATTAATCCACAGGGCACCACCAGTGCTAAGACCGGCCCTGCCCTTGAGGCCAGTCTGCCTCACCCATAGTTAGCTCCATTGGCCTTGTTTCAGAAGTAGTAGCTGCAACTCACCAGGGATTGGCAATGCAGAATTTGGCACGCACACCAAACTAAGTTCGCAAACTTCACAGTCTCTCTGCTTCATTCACAAGCACTTATAACATGTGCTGCTTGCTGTGGGGTCACTGGAATTAAATATGCAGCAAAGGAGAACAAAATTATGCCACAGTGTTGACTAAATTATGCATATTAAAAAAGGCTGCAGCGTAATGCAGTATATTTTCTGATATTTTATTATTTTGACGTGTCCACTTGATAACTGTCTTTGGAAAGATTTTGCCTTATTAGCACCAGTGTAACATACAGATGCAACAGTGAGAAAGATGATCAGTCAACCTTTGCAATAAGCCATCCACTCCGCAGCAAAACAAGTCACACATTTTGTTAACTTTTGATACATTTGAGCTATAAACAATTTATTAGTTGAAAGGGTCAGATCATGCAGCAGATCTTGCATTAGGAGGCAAATATGGCAGAGCCAGAGTTATATAGAAAACATTTGCAAACTAGGATATTTTGCCATTCATGTTTGAACTGTTGTTGTGGAAAAAGGGAGAAGTGCTGATGATAAACACCATGGCTCTGCGAAAAATTGCTTGTGCTTCCACATTTTATCGTATTTGGGACATTCTGTGATTAGAAGCATATCCCACTTTGTGAATGTGTTTTAATGTCAATAACTCATTATAACCTTATATAATCATGTGTATCCATTGGTTGATTAAACTGGGCAGTGAAATGTCAAACAAATACTAAAAATTGGGATATTTGCGCATTCTGGCCACACCTCTGGCTCCGCCCACTGAGCAAATCCTTGGGTTATTCCCGCCTTCCGATTCTCCGCCCACAGTTCCCCTACTTTTTTTCCCCCACTTCGACCACTGACTTAGATAGAGCAGAATATGCAATGCTTCACCTCAAACACAAGTTTTATATAGGGACCAATAAAGGAGGGTGAATGTTGGCACACTGTCTGCGCAGCAAGCATCGCACAAACACAGTCAAGTCTGTTATGTGTCGCGCTATGCATGTGGAGCGCGGCCTAGCGGGTACGCGGCAGGGACACAGAAACCACACGCCAGGATGGTGTCGGCGCGAATGCCGAGAGGGCACGCCCATTTATTATATATACGCGTACGCCACCGTCGTGGCGTACGCACAACACAACCCCAATGCGCGCTCTAGCGTAAAACGCTAGAGCGCTAACTGTAACATCGTCCATTCATACACACACTGACTCGGCGGCGTCTGAAGCCTCGGCCATGGCAGCCGAATTTCGAGCGTTCTATTCCAAATTATACACTGGGGACCCCGCAATAGTTTCGGACCCCCAGGGTTATGTACAGTCAGCAGCAGTCACACCTCTTCCACTCGCAGAATTAGAGTTCCTCGACCAACCTAGTAGAACTGACAAAGTGAACTCTGTCATTGCGAGGCTGACGCCAATGAAATCACCAGGCTCAGACGGGTTTAGCGCAATTATTTTAAAAGACATGTAGGGAATTGGCTCTCCTCCTGACCCGCCTTTTCAATTCCTTCGCTGACACAGGCGCGCTTATAGATACTATGCTTCAGGTGTCCATTTCAGTGAGGCCGAATCCCAGGAAAGATCCTAAGTTATGCAGTTCGGATTGCCCGATTTCTTTACTTATAAATATTGACATGACATTTTTAGAGACTATGAGCACAGTGTTGGTGGGATGGGAGGCTTTTCCTTGGATAATAGCAGGCGATTTTAATATGGTGTTAAATGTGGACTTAGGTCCCATCCTCCGTTGTCAAATACTAATAGCAAGAAACTAGCAGATGCCATGCAGAGTTGGGCGACGGGATGGGGTTTGGGAGATGCATGGAGAATGTGCCACCCCACTAGCAGGGATTCTTCGGGGCAGATTTATGTTTCCTGGCGCATCCCTGCAAATCAGCAGGGATGCGCCAGGAAAGATGCGTCACGAAAGTTTACCCTTGCGCCACAATAGATGCGCCGCATTTACAATGCGGCAAATCATGGCGCAACGATAAACAGATGCGTGACGCATCTGATGGCGGAAGGTTGGCGCATTGCTGGAATTGCGTCGCAAGCGCGACGCAGCTCCAGCAAGGCTCGGGGTGCCCTATCGTCACAATGCTGCGTCAATCCTTACGCCTGCTTCAAGCAGGCGCAGGGTTTTGACGCAGCATGGCCGGAAAAGTGACTGAGTGAAATCTTGTAGATTTCACTCAGCCACTTTTCGGAGGCGTTCCTGCGCCGGAACGCCCCCCCCCCTGTGCAGGTACGCCCCCATGTGGCGCAAGCTTTACAACGTGACGCATCTCCCTAGATGCGTCACGTTGTAAATGGGGCGCAACATGGCGCAGGGTTTACGCCGCCGCTGCGTCACAAAAGTGACGTAACGGCGGCGTAAAAGTGGCGCAAGTCCGATATAAATCTGCCTCTTCATTTTTTTCTCACCCACACGGCCTCCATACTAGAATAGATAGAATTTTTTGCACACTCAATTTGGTGGCATCGGTGAGTGATGCCACTTATTTGGGGAAAACCTTATCTGACCATAATCCATTGGAAATCATAGTACAATGGGGCAGAGTACCAGCACCTGTGCCAACGTGGAAACTACATCCTGCACTACTAGAGGATCAGATCTTTCGCGCTGTGTTGTTAGAAGCAACTACGAATTATTTTGACGAAAACATGGGATCTGCCAGTAGTTATCAAATTGAATGGTATAAGTATAAAACTGCAATCAGGGGAGTAGCGATTAGCACAAAGGCAGGTGTGGGTAATACATTGATCCGGCGCCTTACTGAGTTAGAAGTTCAACTGGGGGGATTAGAACAGAAAGCAGCAGCCCACAATTCAAAACAGAGCACACTGCAGGAAGCGAATATACAACATGCCAAACTGCTGGAAGAGCTACGTATAATTGATCATGCTCTGTACATACAAAAGCAGCACGCGACAGCTGACAGAGCGGGCCCCTTGTTGGCAAGATTAATAAAAGATGCCCCGACAACCTCTCCCATTCTTGAAGTAAAAACACTGGAGGGTTCCGTTGTAGGTACACAGATAAAGATAAATGCTGTTTTTCAAAATGATTATGCAAAATTATATGACTCTCCGGGAGAACCAAATTCTGTAGCCTATGATTTATTTTTTAATGAGATTCAATTACTGCAAGTGCCGGATGAGTATAAGGAGGATCTGAATAAGCCGATAACTGTGCAAGATATTAGAGTTGCAATAAAATCACTACCATGAAATAAAGCGCCGGGTAGTGACGGGTTACCTGTTGAATTTTATATGGAATATATAGATGTGCTGACCCTACGGTTGCAACAGCTATATCACACGTCTCTGGCCACAGGGATTCTGCCAGTTACTACACTGCAAGCATTGGTGGTCCCGCTTCCCAAGCCAGGTAGGGACTCGGTAGAGATGGGGGGGTATAGGCCGCTCTCGCTATTAAATACGGATACAAAATTTTAAGTAAGATACTGGCGAAGCGTTTGACCTCTTTGATCCCCAAACTAATACATATAGATCAATGTGGTTTTGTGCCAGGGAGGAGCACAGCTTTGAACATCAGGAGGCTGCATCAAATCATGCAAAGTGCATCTGCATTGGAGGGCAGACAGGGTTGTATCTCATTGGATCTTCGCCAGGCTTTCGACTCCTTGCACTGGAGTTATATGCTGAACGCACTAAGAAAGTTTGATGTCCCTGTAGAATATACTATATGGGTGAAGCTACTCTACACAAATCCGACGGCCAGAACTCGTACGGGTTTTTATTTGTCCAAGCAATACTCTGTCGAACGGGGCACGAGACAGGAATGTCCACTATCCCCATTATTATTTATATTGGCATTGGAGCCGTTATTATACACTATTAGTAAAGTGGCGGGTCATAAGGGCATAACCATAGACACGAGCAAACATATAGTCTCAGCTTATGCGGACGATATAATACTATATCTTAATGACTTAAATGACACATATGAACTGCTACCAACTATTTTTGACAATTTCCGAAAGATTTCGGGGCTGTCAAAAAATGGGACCAAATCCGATGGATATAGTTTTAAAAGATAACGCACATGTAGAAGCACTTCAATTTTGGCAGTGGACCTTCCAAACAGCGCCTATGACTTTTAGCTATCTAGGTATTCAGGTATACAGGGAATCACAAGACTTACTGGAAGGTAATTTACTACGAACAATCTCCTCACTTAATTCCCAAATAACATTTTGGATTTCTCTCCCCATATCAGTAGCGGGTAGAGTGGCACTCAGTAAAGTGGTGTTGCTGCCCAGGTTATTGTATTACTTCATAAATCTCCCAATATTAATCCCGGCCTCGGTGTTTCACCTGCTAGACACTTTACTGATTGAGTTGATATGGGGGAAGGGACGCAGAAGGATAAGCTTAATGAAACTACAGTTAGATACTAGACGTGGCGGACTGGGGGCTCCAAGCTTATTGTTGTGCGAGCCAACTACACTGATTGACTTATTGGATAGCGGGCAAAAACCTGCATGAAATTGCAATGTCGCACCAGTCGTGGGAAAATGGCAACTTACATAGGCTATTGCTGCCAGGTGGAAGGCCACTGCGGATGCACCTCATCTACTAAAAGTGGCGTTGGCATATTGGAAAAGGGCGTTACCTTATACTAAGATTGACCCCGTATGCCCCTAATATTCCTCTACTGGGTTTACCACTGCAATCTGGCACTATCACTAGCAAGAGAGTTAAGGCATTGTGTGAGGAGGGGGTTACTAAAATAGGTAATTTTTTTGTGGATGGTACTCTTGCAACGCACAATGTATTTGTTAGAGTGCATGGCGTGCCTCACATATTATTTTTGATTCATGCACAGATTACATGTTATATACGCAAGGTATGGGCCCCGGTGGGTCAGGAACCATTGATGCATGGCTTAACTAATTTGCAATACCTAATGGGGAATGGCAGTCATGTCACGAGATGGTTATATAGAGGTCTGCGCACAGTGGTAGAGGCCCGCTACAATTCCTTAGAGACAAATGGGACATAGATTTGGGTCATGCACTCACTGACAAAGAATGAAAGGTGATATTGGAGTATCCGAGCAAAATCTCCAGGAACCCGAAATTTAAGTTCATACAGTTGTTGATTGTGCCTAGAGCCTATCTAACACCACATAGATTACATGTAATGTACCATGAGGTATCGGACTGCTGCCCAAGATGCCATACTCCACAAGCAAAGTTGTTCCATATGTTATCGAGCTGCCCTAGAATAGAACGTTACTGGTATGAAGTGCACAAAATATTGAACGTAATTGTACCAATACGGAAGGATGACTCGCCAGAGTACTGCATATTAGGGTTGGGTCCTACAGGCAAGAAGTCTGGTACTGTGCACAAATTCATGAACCTCGCTCTTATTTTGGCAAAACGGAATATTACAAGGTAATGGAAAGTGGCAAAGCCACCTAACATTGCAGACTGGCACAAAGAAATGGTTCGATGAGGTAGGGCCGAGGGTGCTGAAATCAAACGGGAAGAACAAAGTGGACTGCGTATAAGGTTGATATCCCTAGATTGGAATGTAATGATGGAAGAGTTTACCGCCATGGAGCTCCATGCGGAGTGATACTACTGGTTGCATTCCTAGATGTTATGAGATGTCTTGATGATGTAACGGGGGGCTGTTGTTTTTTCATACAATTGGTACATTTTAAGATTTACTGCTGGATTAGGAAACACATGAAGGTGGGTAGGAGTGCTTTGGATCTAAAAGTAAGTGCTAATAATATTGCATAGTGTTGGCATTGCAGCTGAGCTGGTGGGTGGGTTAGGGAGGGACTGTTTTTTCTAGAGTTTTTTGGTATTGTTGTTTATTTTATTGTCATTGAGTCGTTATATTGTTGGCAATTGTATTGCAGACACTAGGTGGTCAATCATTAAGATGTCAGTGCCTTACAGGATTCCTGATAAAGCAATGCAGGGTGCACAATAGAGGTATACAACGTTTGATGTAAGCCTTGATATTATCAGGTTGACACTATGCTTTGTAATAACATTATTGAATTACAATGTGAAGTACTGTATGACCTTACCACCAATGTAATGTTGTATTATGACAATTTTATGGAACAAAATTAATAAAATCTGTTTAAAAAAAATAAATGTTGACATGAAGTTATTTGCTAGCATCCTGGCTCATCGGCTTAACCCACTGATGCCTGGCCTTGTAGACACGGGCCAGGCAGGCTTTCTTCTGTCACATCAATGTGGGGATAATACCAATGAAATGAAATGAAATGAAAAAGGATTTCTAAAGCGCATGGCTGCCCTCGAGCGTCCCAGCGCTAAACAATACGCAAAGCCACTACCCCAGGACACCAAGAGGAACCTACAGAGGGAAAAGGTAAGTCTTCAATCCTTTACGGAATTTTGCCAAATTTGGTTCTTTACGCAGGGCCAGCGGTAAAGCATTCCATAATTGACCCGCATTAATGGAAAACCGGCGGCCACCCGTTTTCACCTTTTTTGCCCTGGGTATCACTACCAAGTTCCCATCATCAGAGTGAAGGGCTCGCGCAGGTTTATAGGAGCGGACCAAATCTCTTAGAATGGGGGGACCCGATCCTTGCAAAGCTTTAAACACTATAGAGAGGGATTTGAATTTAATGCGCGCTCGAATTGGTAGCCAATGCAAGGCCTTCAAGGCAGGCCGAGCCGAAGATCTTTTGGCAGTACCAGTGAGCATACGCACAGCTGCATTCTGCGCTCTTTGGAGCACATTCAATGTGGATTCAGGTGCCGCAAGAAAAAGGGCATTACTGTAGTCAAGCCTCGAGAGCACCAATCCCTGCACCAATAGTTTCCTGGAATTATCAGGGAGAAGCGACAAGATTTTCCGTGCTGAACGGAGCAGTCCGTAGCGCGTGTATCACATCATTGATAAGGTACAACGCTCACGGGAGGATGCACTTTTATAGGCTATTGACGCAGAGAAGGCGTTCAATCGAGTACACTGGCCCTACTGGTCTGCAACTCTGTGGCGCTTGGGGTGGGGGAGCACTTTGAGCAGTGGATTAAAAGCATATATTGTACTCCTAGTGCGGTGGTGCGAGTCAATAGCGTGAGCTCTAGCAAATTCACTGTTGGTAGAGGTACAAAGCAAGGCTGCCCGCTCTCCCCACTTCTCTTTGCTTTATATATGGAGCCCTTTGCGCAGCGGCTACGAGACAGCCCCAGGGCGTTGGGCATTCCATTTGTGGCCGATAATCACCTGATTTGCTGTTACGCGGACGATATCATACTCTCCATTATTCGCACCTGTACTCGCTTCCCGCCATTATATCGGAGCTGAATGCATTCGGTGGTGTCTCGGGCTTCAAAGTCGACTCACTATAATCACAAATACTAAACCTCACAGCCAATCCAGTCACAGAGCAAACTCTGTGCTCCCAGTATGACTTCCAATGGCTGAAGGCTGATCTCCCTTACTTGGGTCAAGTACTACCTCGGAGAAGCCTCTCTAAAACTGCGCAGGCCAACTACTCTAGACTCTTGGCCACAATTCGTAAGGACTTAGAGCTATGGTAACGTTTATCCCTCTCGTGGCTGCGGTGAAAATGAACGCCCTACCCCGGGCCTTGTATATCTTCCAGACACTTCCCCTCTCTCCCCCTTCGGGACCACTACGCAATCTCCAAAGAGAGATTGATCACTTTATCTGGGGCAAGACAAAGCCTAGATTACTGCTGCAACAAACTAAGCAAGAGGGGGGTTTGGCAGTGCCTAACATGCTGAGATATTACCAAGCCGCGCAAAAGAGATATCTGATAGAGTGGAACTGCCCAATGACGGAAAAGCACTGGGTCTTTATGGACCAAACGGTAGCGGGCTCACATATTTGGAGAGAGGTCTGGCTCCCCCGCGCCCACAGATCCTGGGGTCTCTACTCTTCCCCAGTCACCAGCCCTACACTGAAAATATGGGATAGGGATGTGAAAACGGCCGGGCTTTCATCCTTCCCTTCTCCCATGACTACTTTGTCCGCAAACCCAGAGTTTTTCCCTGGCAAGTCCCCGGGCATTGTTAAGCGCTGGTTGGCAGGTGGCTACAAATGAAACGACTGCCACTTTGATCACGAGAGTCTAATTCCATTTGAACTACTTCAGACACAATATTACCTGATTGAACAAGATACATGTATACACACTCAGCTGACCCATTGGTTGCTCAACACAGAGATACGCCCTAAATCCAGCAGACCTATGACCCCCTTCGAGAAATGGCTGTTCCTCAAAAAAGTCTACAAAAAATTTGTATCTGAAATCTTTGGCCACCTGATGAAAATAACACACAACCACAAGACTCTAGGTCAAATCTGCTAGGAGACAGTCCGTGGGTGTAGTCTCACAGACATAGAATGGCCAGACATATTTTATAGGTGCACCACACGACACATAACGTAGGTCACACCGAAATAGCATTCAAAATTAGCTCCTACTCGTACTATACCCCTGCACGCATTCAGAAATGCAACGCGCAATGCGATGGGCTGTGCTGGCAAGGCTGTGCAAAAACAACAGTTGATGGACAGAATGCAGAACAATGCCGTACATTCACCCCAGTACAGAGATCTGGGCCTAAATCCATCGTTTTTTTGCTCACCATGCCATTCCAGTTTGAACCCAGCCATATGCAAATCAGTCTTGACCCTGTGCCTCATGGGAACAGTCCAACCCGAACTGCCAAGCCAGGTCCTCCCTGGACTGGAAACAAGCATCCTAGGACCGGTTTCTGGGATTCACCCCTCTTCAGCCAGGATACCTTGATTCCAGTGGCATGGAGAGCACGGGACCCACTTCTGGGCATACCTGTCCCACTCGAGGTGACAAATGCAAAAACAACAGTTGATAGTGATGAAGCAGGGGAAAATACAAAAAATGTTGTACCCCCTTCGAAGTTAATGACCTCATAACTTTAAAAACACTAACTGTTTGAATGCATGAAATAATCAATAAATGCACCTTCAATTAGACACTACAGGCGGGAAACTAACTGGCATTTGCAAAAATCTAAATTATGTGAAATTAAATTAACATAGGTTTGTGATTCGTATAGAAAATAGAAGTAAATTGCATGTATTTCGTTTGTAGTAAAATATATTGTGGCAAAGAACGCAGATGGTAAGTAAAATGGCTTTAAATGTTGCTCATGCTAGGTAACACCTAACACGGGTCATTAGAATGGTGGGTGCTACACAGAAGGGCTTATTTTCTATGTCTAATCTCTGCTATGTTGTTTTCATATTAGTTGCCTACTGGCCTGCTAGGCCTCTCTGGGAAAATGGCTGCTGTCGAGAGACGTGATTGCGTGCGCAGAATAAAGATGGCCCCCGTGCATGAGCAGAATGGAAGTTTAAGTCACGAGTGTGTGGCCTATGCTCGGAGTGAGAGATGTCAAGGACAACATGACCTAAGACAAGAGTGGTGCCAAAAATTTCTGCATGAAACCCTGGGAACGGATGGGAGACTCGAACTCCAAAAGATGAATCAATGCATGATTATCGAAATATGTTGCAAATATATTAACAAAGTTAAAAAGAACTTGTGGACTTGATGAATCACGAGAGTTTGTATGAATGGACTATTTGCAGAACCGGTTCAGGTAAGGAGGACAATGAGGTGACCATCACCACCCCTCCAATGGACCAATCAATGAATGTAGCCCCTAAAAAGTTTCAATTTTGGGTTTAGCAAGTTAGTGAAAGGGTATGAAAGAGTTGTGCTTACAATGACGTGTGTCACTCGCTATTCTACATTGATCTATTCAACACGACACGCTGTCTGTTGAAAGGATTTTCCTTCTGATGCTGAAAAGACTTTGACAATTTAGGACTTCGCACTTTGAAGGGGGAAAGGAACGAGACTGTTGCAGGATTTTATCCTGGGAAGGAATACGTCCGAGGAGGTTAGAGGGACAGTCAGTCAGCTTTGGGAACCTATCCTGTGAGCTTCGATTCATGTTCTGGTGAATCATCCTTGTCATCGCCCTAAGGCCAAGGGTAATGAGTATTTTCCGTTTCTATTTCCAATCTTTACTTAAATGCTTATGAAAATAATGTTTAGAATATTTGTCTAATAAAATTTTACTTATTCAATTTATTCAATGAATCTAGATAAAATCTCATATTAACTCAAACTGAGTCTGTGGTTATTAGAAATAAAGTTATGATCACTAATTGTCAAAAGGTTTTAATTGTGAATGAGCTGGACTTAATCGTCATCAACGGATTCCTACTAGTTGGTCCATCGACCCAAATAGTGGAGTACCTTGATGTTACGAACCGACGATTCTCGAATCAAATGTATATAATGTATATAGTTATTATTTCGGTAAAAAAAAATATTAACAAGGTACCCCGTATGTCTTGCAGCTCGTCTACTTATCACTGATCCAGAAAACTGAGTGAGTGTGTGTGTTTCGGTGTTATAGGCCCCACCGATGAACAAGTGGTGTAAGGGTGTTTTTCTGGGTTGGTGTCATAAGGAAATGTTTTATAATAGCCACACTGCATCAGTTTTCTTGGTAGCTGAGTTATGGTTTCTATACGTCAGTTTAAGGGATTATGGATTATTGATTATTAATTTCTATGTTTAACAATCTATGTTGAGTTTGTGTCACATTATATGTAGTCGGAATTTTGAAGCTTCCAGGAAGTAAGAAGTGGATTTGTGTGACAAGAGAAGTCACATGGAACTGTACATTGTCTAATTTCAATTTGGTGATAACACAGGTCTGTGTCATGTTAGGGAAATTCATGTGTGAATTGCGTTGAGTGGAATAGCAACAGGTTTTCTTGTGAAACTCTGGCCTTAATTCTCAGGAGCAGTATAGTCTCCACATGTGTTTTATCCCCAGAGAAACAGGTTTACTTCTTGCTTGAGAGAAGGGTAAGGTAGAGGGAAGTGCTACACTTATCGAACGAAACAGTATTCTTGAATGTTTGGATAAACTATCTCTTTGGTTTACGGAAACGGACAATGGAAACGTGTTTATGTCGTAACTAACCGATTTTGTCAACTCAACGAATTATAACCCAGTGCCGATACATTTTGTAAAGGAGGGGTCAGCAGAAGCAGGAGTAGGGCTGACGTTAACAAGAACCGCACTGGGATTGGTCAGTTGCAGAAGAACAAAGAGCTTTCTGATTGTTACGTTGGTGTGAGTCGCGCTGGGATTGGACAGTCGTGTAAGTACGAGGAGCTTTCTGATTGGTGCGTTAGTGTGATTCGCGCTGGAATAGGAGAGTGACGTAAAGCTTTCTGATTGGTGCGTTAGTGTGATTCGCGCTGGAATAGGACGGAATAGTCAAGCAGATTAAAGAAGAGTTGTGTGAATTTGCTTCGGCAGATAATTGTGAAACATGGCTTATTATGATGGACGAGAGATAGAGAAACCTTCATGGTATATGAAATTCAAGAACCTTTTTTAAGAAAGATAAAAAGATTGTAACGAGAGAGGGAGAAGTGCTTCCTCCATCGAAAACACCAGCATCTTACATGATGACGAAATATGGTTATCATACTTGTACTTGGTTGGAAAATTGGGCAAAATATACTCAAAATGATAGAATATTGTCCTTTCCAGAAACTGGTTTGTTTAGTACAGCTATACTATGAAATTTGAGAAACAAAATGATGAAACCTCAACAAAGACATAGACCGACTCAATTTGAAGCCCTGGGTGAATGGGAAGATGAGATGTATGAAAGAGAGAAACACAGAGGTACAAGAGATGATAGTTATGTTCATGGAAGAGTATGGGATTGGAGTCATGAAGACAGGATGAGACGATCGCAGTACGCTAATATGACAGATGGTATGTTTCCTGCTAGAAGAGTTCGGGAGGGAACAGGGAAAAAGTGCACAGAGAAAAAGAAGCATACAGTACCAGAAAGGTGTGGCTATGGAGTCAGTGATACAGATGATGAGTTGCTGGAGGACATATTAAATAAAAGACCCCCTCCATATCAACAGGCTTCTGCTGTGGTGACACCAAATGCACCGCCAATGGAAACTGTGGTGAACCAAAATCTAGAACGATTTTCTGAAATAAATAGTCCATTTATTAGACAGAAAATACCACAGACTGTAGAACCTGATAATCATAATGCATCTGAATTAGCAAGAACAACAAAATAATTGGCTGAAAAGATAAAAGAATTGACAAAGAATGTAGAAGCTGTAACTGTGCCCGTAACTATATGTCCAGTGATACCCGTATTTGAAAATCAAAAGATAGATGAACATTCCTTAACGATTCCCTTAAATTCCAGTATGCTATAAGTACGAGAAAAGATTTATCCTGAAGTTAGAGAGACCAAAGATTTGGTCAGATTAACTCCACCTATGGATATGACAGTAAATCAGAGTCCAATAAATAAAATTCCTCTGTGAGCTGAGTCAGCAACTGAAATACCAGAGAAAAGTGTGAACAGAGTAGATTTATATACGACTCCTGGGGGTCCAACAGCGGAGGAATTAAATGAATGGGTCAAGAATTTGCAGAAGAAAGATTCAGAACCACAACCTTTGGATGTAGTTAGGTTAAAAATAGACATGGAGGAACTGATTCCAGGAACTATTGGTACAGATCGGTTAAAAACATATCAGGATGATGAATTTATGTTTATGTGTTAAAGTATTACTTGGAGAGCTAAGAATTTGCATGAAAAATTGGAAGAAACAGCAAACGAATTGAGAGTAGATTTTGAAAAAGTTAGAGGATTACAGAAACCATACAAAGTAGATTTTAGTGAGAAAGATATAGAAAATTTGAACACTTCAGGACGGTTAACACAGATAAAAGAACTAATTGTGCTACTGAGGAAATGGGGAGATGTAGACAAATGGAGACGTAGCTGGATAAGGAGAAAAGAAGATACAGTCGATAAAGCAACTTTAGCTTTCCCAGTAAAAGAAAAGGAACCAATGTCCAAAGAGAGAAATTTCAGGAGGAGGTTATGTACATGTCCTATGGTCCAGACAGGATATATTGTCATTTACAAATGATTTTCCAAGATTGAGAGAAAAGCATGTAGAATGGTATAGACAAGTGGAAAGGTTTGTAAAGGTTTCAAAGGTATTGTGGGAAGAATTGAATGTATTGTTTGAGATTGTTGTGCCTGCTGATTTGTGGACAGAATGTGAAATCACTATTGATTGGCCAAAGGATGAATATCCTAGAGACGCAAAAACAGGAGCTCCAGGTCCAGAAGTAATGAGAAAATATGAGCAAGTAATCACATTTCTGAAAAATAAGATTCCTCCAAGAGAAACAGATTGGGTAAAGATCGATCGAACAACTCAAGAACCTAAAGAGTCTGTGCATGCTTATTATGAAAGGTTGCTTCTAGTTGTGAAACAGTGCAGTGGGTATGAGAGTTTGAGCGAAAAAGACATGAGTCACTTTGTATATCGATTTGTGTATGGTTTGAGACCTGAGATAAGTGAAATGATTAAGCAGCATATGTTATATTGGCAGTCTAGTACAGTGGATGAGGTATTAAGGTATGCAAAATATTGGAATGATGACATTGAAGCCAGACAATGTAAGCTCAAAGAAAAGGTAATGTGGGCACAGGTGAAGGTTGCAGAACAGCAAGAAGCCCAGATGATTAACCAGATTCATGAAGCAGGGCAAACCAAAATGAAACTAAACATTAGTAAAGGAAAAGGTCAGATGAATATAGAAGAAGCTTAAAAGAAATGGCCATGTCATAATGGCAGAAAATTAGGGCATTGGAAAAACGAGTGCAAATTACCTCCAAAAGTTAATACAGAGAATAAATCATTAAATCCACAGGTGCAGAATGAGGTGGGTTATCAACAACTGCCACAGCAACAGGTAGTTAATCAACAGTGTCAGGTGCCACAGCCACCTCTCCCAAAGAGTGTAAATCTTCAAAGATACAGTGCAGAGATAGGATTCTACGGTGGAGAGCAGGTAACGAAACTGCAGCATGCAGCTGCTGTTTCACAGTATTGGCTACGACCGGAATGAAATGAATCGGATGAAAGCTGATGACGGTGCCTAGGAGGGGAAGAGGAGTGCGTGCTTGGCGCAACTCTAGAGGGAGATCAGTCAGGTCCATTTGTGGATGGAAAGGTGAATGGTGTAAATGTTACTTTCCTTGTAGACACTAGTGCGACCCGTTCTACTGTAAGGTCAGTTGAAATTACAAACCTTCCTCTCTCAGGAGAATTCATCCAATTCGTAGGTGTCTCCAACAGACAAATTAAAGCCCCTCTTACTAAACCAGTAGAGGTGGAAATTGGTCCCTTTAAAGATATGCACCGTTTTGTAGTGTGCAATTGCAGTCCTGTAAATTTGCTTCAACGTGATCTCCTTTGTAAAATGAACTGCACCATCTACTGTACCCCAGATGGTATTGCTTCCCAGACATCAGATGATGATGTTCTGTATAAAATGACTATGACAGCACTTGAACCAGAAAATTGTGATACATTTCCTGTGTTTGATGCAGAGAAAATCCCTACTGAACTGAAAGAGACAGTGAACACTGATGTATGGGATTTTACGGGTGAAGATATAGGTCTAATGAAAGGAATTGATCCTGTAAACAATACTGTAAAAGAAGAAGCAATTTACCCGAATACTCCACAGTAGAAATTAACGCCAGCAATTATTGAAGGAATAACACCAGTGATTGATAAGATGATTGAAAAAGGAAATCTGAGAGAAATAATGAGTAGCCCATGTAAATCACCTATAATCAGATTGAAAAAGCCTAATGGAACCTTTAGAATAGTACAGGATCTGAGAAAGGTGAATACAATTGTTGTTCCTTGTTGTCCAATTGTACCAAACCCTGCTGTAATACTGTATCAAATTCCACATGATGCAGAATGGTACACAGTTATTGATTTGTTACATGCATTCTTTTCAATTGCATTACACCCTGATAGCCAGCCATTATTTGCCTTCCAGTTTGGCGAGCGTATTTTGGCTTGGTGCCAAACTTTTCAAGGGTATACTGAAAGTCCTTCCATTTTTAATGAGATTTTGAAGAAATCTCTAGAAAGTTTGAAAATGCATGAAAAATCTGTTATGGTCCAATATATTGATGACCTATTGATAGCATCAAGGACCAAGGAGGCATGTACTACTCACACAATTGTATTATTGAATCATTTGGCAGATGGAGGACATAAGGTGTCCCCATCTAAATTGCAGTTCTGTCAACAAGAAGTGCAGTATTTAGGTAATAAGATTGAAAAAGGGATGAGAAAAATCACAACAGAAAGAATCAGGATTATTAAAGGAATGAGTGCCCCAATGACACAGAGAGAGGTGAGAATGTTTCTCGGAATGGTTGGTTACTGCCGACAGTGGATAAATGGGTTTTCACTGATTGCAAAACCTTTACAGCGATTAACAAAAAATTATGTAAAAGATCCAATTGTGTTGAATGAGGAAGAGATGGAAGCTTTCGAGCAACTGAGAAACAGGTTGTGTGAAGCCCCAGCTTTGGGAATGCCATATTATGAGAAATAATTTGAGTTGTACTGTAGTGAAAGAGACGGATGTGCACTTTCAGTTCTAGTACAAAGGCTTGGAAGAATGTGACAGACGATAGCATACTTTTCAGCTGTTTTTGACCCAGTAGCAAAAGCATTGCCTGGATGTCTAAAAGCAGTAGCAGCCACTTGTGTGAGTCTGGAACAGAGTGAAGGCATTGTGATGGGATACCCTTTAAGGGTATATGGCCCACATTCAGTTGAAATCCTTCTGACCAGAATCAAGACCCAATTCATGACTCATAGTTGATTAACCAGATATGAGAAGGTGATTCTGGGTGCAGACAATGTAACGATTGTGAGATGCATAAGTGTGAATTCTTCCACTTTATTGCCTGATGCAGTAAATGCAGAAGTCAAAGATGACGTTGATCACAATTGCTTCGATGTACTTGAATTCTGCACATAGCCCCGCCCTGACATCAGAGATGAACCTCTAGAAGAATCTAATTATGCGATGTTTGTGGATGGATCATGTTTGAGAATGAATGAAGGAATTTTAAGTGCTGCGTATGCTGTATGTACGGTGGCAGACATAATGGAAGCATCTTGTTTGAGAGGAATACGTTCAGCCCAAGTTGCTGAGCTGATTGCTTTGATTCAAGCTTGTAAACTGAGAAAGAATTTCCGAATCACTGTGATCACGGACAGCCAGTATGGCTTCGGAGTGGTACATGATTTTGGACAGATCTGGTCCCAGAGGAGATTCATGACTTCTTCAGGATCTCCAATTAGGAATGGTGAGTTTGTGAAAATGTTGCTTGAGGCGATACAGCTTCCTAAACAGATTGCAGTAGTGAAGTGTGCTGCACATAAGAATGATGATGACTACATTACAGAAGGCAATAGATTTGCTGACGAAATAGCTCAATATTGTGCCAGACATACGACCTCAATGAATTGGAGAAGGGAAAAAGAACATGTTTCATGTCCTTTGATGTTTACTAACACAGTTGAAACGTGTGAAGAAGTGAGACAATTGCAGGAAGAAGCATATGATGAGGAAAAAAACATTTGGATAAAATCAGGCTGTAGACGAAGAGAGGAAGATGGGGTTTGGGTTTACAGGGATGAAAGACCAGTTATGCTTGATAGCATGATCTCTAACATGGCCCGGATGTACCATGGACAGGCACACATAGGTAGAAATGCAATGATCAGACTTTTTAAACAGACATGGTACAACCCAAAATTTAGGGTAATAGCTGAGAGCCTTTGTCAAAGATGTCTTTTATGTCAATGTCAACAGTTAAATCCTGGAAGGAAACCAGTAGTGAGTTTGGAAACAATAGGTCGAGAAGGAGGTCATTTTACCAGAATGCAACTAGATTTCATTGAAATGCCCCGAGTAACAGACTTAGGTATGTCTTGGTGGTTGTCTGTTTGTTTTGTCGTTGGGTGGAAGCATATCCGACAAGAAGGGATGATGGAGTTACTGTAGCAAAACTCCTGCTGAGAGAATTTATTCCCAGATATGGTTTTCCAGTAACGATAGAAACAGATAGAGGAAGTCATTTCCAAAATGAGATTATCCAGCTGATATGTGAAGCATTAGACATTCAGCAAAAGCTGCATTGTGCCTACAGACCAGAGGCTTCTGGGGTGGTTGAGCAAGTAAATGGCACAATCAAGAATAGGCTAGGGAAAATGTGTCTAGCCACAGGACTCAAAGGGCCAGATGCCCTACCTCTTGTGCTCATGAGCATGAGGAGCGTACCAGACAGAAAAACAAGGTTTGAGTCCTCATGAAATAATAATGGGATGAGTAATGAGACAAGCATTCGTACCTGTCAACAAACTGCTGACTATAACTGATGATCTTATTCTGGACTATTGCAAAGGTTTGGCTGATGTGGTGCATTCTGTGTTTCATCAGGTTGGACCGGATGCGATTACTCTTGAGAGAAACCCAGCTCATGATCTGAGTCCGGGAGAGTGGGTTCGTATAAAAGTCCACAGAAGAAGAAATTGCCTGGTTCCATGCTGGGATAAACCACGTCAAGTGATCTTGGTGACTTCCACAGCAGTAAAGTGTGCAGGTGTGAAAAATTGGATTCATGCCAGTCATACAATCAAAGTTCCAGATCCTGAAGATCGAGCTGTAAGGCGACATCTGGAAATATCAGACACTAGTTCAGCATCTGAAACAGAAACTGAAGCAGTCAGAGTTCCAGATCCTGAAGATCGACCTGTAAGTTGACATCTGGAAATATCAGACGCCAGTTCGACATCTGAAGCAGAACAATTTGAATTTGGTAAAAATCAAACTGAGGACATTGAAAACCAAACTGAGGACATTGAAAACCAAACTGAGGACATTGAAAAGTAAACAGAGGACTTTGAAAGACAGACAATTGATTTTGAAACAGGGGAGACAGAAATAATTCACAGTGATGTCGAACAACCAAGCACGAGTTTTGAGGAAATCCCTTCGGAAGTAATTGAAACAACAGAAGAAAATCTAAAATCGGACGAAGAATCAGAGATCATAAAGTTCAAAGTTAAAGAAAGTGAAGTGAGATCTGAAACAGAATCGGAAGAAAGTGAAGAAGAAATAAGACAAAGGAGAGAACCAAGGAGGAGAGCTTGGAAAGTGGAACGAGAAGAAACAGAGACTGGACTAAAAAGGCCAAGTAAAGGAGACAATTGGCCCAACAAATGTAAAAGACTGAGATATAAAATAGTAAATTTAAATAAAGACAAGGAAGAACAGGTGAATGAAATAACGAGTCAAAGAAATCAAATAAATTTGAATAAAGGACAATTACAGAGACCGAAAAGAGTAAAAAGACCCAATTTGAAATACAAATCACCTGAATGGACTTACATAGCACTGCCTGTAATCGAAGAGGTGGATAGCAGTCAAGAGAACTCAAACGGAAATTGTAAACAGGAGGGTGAAAGTGAGCTGTGCCCATCCTGAAGAGACTGAAGATACCAGAATAAAAACAAACTGATGAAATCAAAGAAAATTTGAAGGACCAAACAGTGCGCTAAGGGCAGTTGGTTCGAAGACCATATATTTTTGAGTGTGGAGAGATACATTTTTTCTGTACATATCTTAGATTATAGTTCACCATAGCAGAGAATGAAAATAGAAGATCTCGGTGTGGTTTTCTACATAGATGGCGTAGAATGTGTTTTTACTGTACAGGTTTACTGATGCTTAT
Organism: Triturus cristatus; assembly: GCF_964204655.1. Taxonomy (NCBI): domain Eukaryota; kingdom Metazoa; phylum Chordata; class Amphibia; order Caudata; family Salamandridae; genus Triturus; species Triturus cristatus. The sequence continues at coordinate 79,806,305 of NC_140582.1, read as the reverse complement.
TTGGTTCATTTTAGCAATAGTTATTCCACTTAGATTAACTGCAGAGAATACGTCTGGGATGAACAATAAAACAAATAGTGATAAGGCACATAACACAAAGGATACTGCAACACTGATAGATAATACTGAGTTTCATAGAGATCGGTCGATAAATGATTTTTCTAAGAATGTTTTTACAAAGATTCTATATGAATATGTAGAGACAATGGATGTTAGGGATTGTTATGTCTGCATGCAGTTACCTGGATCTGTGACAGAGGGCATAACATATCATCACCTTCCTTTGACGTATCGAATAACTTTTAGTGTGTTGGCTAGTTTATTTCATAAGACAGGCAAATTAGAATATTATTATACTGATATGGATGCTGTTTTTGCTAAAGTTTCTGTAGTTTCTGAACTAAACAAGGTGAAACCTGGTAAACTTTTTGGAGAATTTTTCTTAGAAACAAAAGAATTAACATCAGAATACGCATTCAGACACAACTTTACTTGTAGATTAAGGAAAGAAGAAAACGTATTTTTAGACATGCTAGAGGATAAAAGAGTTAAGTTTCAGAGAAAAGTAACAGGAGAAAAGATGAAAACACCACCCTGGGGTTTTGAGGAAGGAAGTTTATGATAAGAGTGAAACTAATGTAGCAATAGGGTTAGATTTGCCTCAACAAGAGAAATTGTGCATTCGTAGAGACAACACTATGTATGACAACTATTTCGTAGGTACTAGTGAATGCCGAGATACATACAGAATTATAGGGGGATGGGGATTCAAAGGAGGGAAAGATCCAGTATTCCCAGGGATCCATTTTATTTGTGGGAACAAAGCTTATTATAGGTTGCCGGACCATTGGTACGGAACATGTTATCTAGGCCTGGTCTTTCCAAAGATATTTCATGTAGATAGGGGAACTAAAGGAACTCATGAGATAGGTAAACCACTAACATGTAGAAGAAGAGAAGGTTTCTCAGAGATAATAGGTGACATTTTTGGAGCATTGATACCAGCAGTGGGTATATTTTTTAATGCATATAAAATTCGGAAATTGTCAACAATAGTAGATCGTTTATCAACGAATACTGCTGGAGGGTTCTTGATGGGAAATACCGAGATGATTGCCATGAGAGCTATGGTGATGCAAAATCGACTTGCCCTTGATATTTTTTTGGCAAAAGAGGGAGGAGTCTGTAGAATGCTGAAGGTACAACATTGTTGCACTTACATTCCAGATAAAAGTCAGAATATACAAAGGTATGTAAAGAATATTACTAAATTGCATGAAGAAGTTACCCCACTGGAGGTTGATGGTGCTTGGGAGAAGCTTGGTAAGAGTCTTTCCTCAGTAAAGAAATGGTTTGCAGAAATAGGTAGTTCATTAGTTGGGAAAATATTAATACCAGTGACACTAGTAATATTATTGACATTAATGTTGAGATTAGCATGTGTATGTATTAGAAAAAGGAAGAGAGAAAATAAGATAAAAAGACAAAATGAGAAAAATAAACAAAGAGAACGAGAAATGGAAGAGATTGAATTAGAAGAATTTAAAGAGAAAATGTACAACAAGTCTTAGAGACAGAATGTGAAGAATACAATTGTTTGAGCGAACAAATGGAAAAGGACAAGAAACATGATTTCTGATAAATTGGTAGAGATGGTTTTTGTGGTAATATTAAAAATCACCAAAGGGGGGAATTGATGGAGCAGGGGAAAATTACCCCCTTCGAAGTCAATGACCTCATAACTTTAAAAACACTAACGGTTTGAATGCATGAATTAATCAATAAATGCACCTTTAATTAGACACTACACGTGGGAAACTAACTGGCATTTGCATAAATCTAATTTATTTACAAATGTGAAATTAAATTAACATAGGTTTGTGATTCATATAGAAAACAGAAGTAAATTACATGTATTTCGTTTGTAGTAAAATATATTGTGGCAAAGAATGCAGATGGTAAGTAAAATGGCTTTAAATGTCCCTTACGCTAGGTAACACCTAACACGGGTCATTAGAATGGTGGGTGGTAAACAGAGGAGCTTATTTTCTATGTCTAATTTCTGCTATGTTGTTTTCATATTAGTTGCGTTCTGGCCTGCTAGTCCTCGCTGGGAAAATGGCCGCTGTCAAGAGACGTGATTGCGTGCGCAGAATAAAGATGGCCCCCGCGCATGAGCAGAATGGAAGTTTCAGTCACAAGTGTGGGGCCTATGCTCGAAGTGAGAGTTGTCAAGGACAACATGACCTAAGACATGAGTGGTGCCAAAACTTTCTGCATGAAATCCTGGGAATGGCTAGGAGGCTCAAACTCCAGAAGATGAATCAATGCATGATTATCGAAATATGTTGCAAATATATTAACAAAGTTAAAAAGGACTTGTGGACTTGATGAATCACGACAGTTTGTATGAATGGACTATTTGCAGAACCGGTTCAGGCAAGGAGGACAATGAGGTGACCATCACCACCCCTCCAATGGACCAATCAGAATAAATGTAGCCCCTAAAAAGTTTCAATTTTGGGTATAGCAAGTTAGTGAAAGGGTATAAAAGAGTTGTGCTTACAATGACGTGTGTCACTCGCTATTCTACATTGATCTATTCAACACGACACGCTGTCTGTTGAAACGATTTTCCTTCTGATGCTGAAAAGACTTTGACAATTTTGGACTTTGCACTTTGATGGGGAAAAGGAACGAGAGCGGTGCGGGATTTTATCCAGGGAGGGAATACGTCCAAGGAGGTTGGAGGGACAGTCAGTCAGCTTTGGGAACCTATCCTGTGATCTTCGATTCATGTTCTGGTGAATCATTCTCATTATCGCCCTAAGGCCAAGGGTAATGAGTATTTTCCGTTTCTATTTCCAATCTTTACTTAAATGCTTATGAAAATAATGCATAGAATATTTGTGTAATAAAATTGTACTTATTCAATTAATTCCAACTATCTACATAAAATCTTATATTAACTCAAACTGAGTCTGTGGTTATTAGAAATAACTGTCAAAAGGTTTTATTTGTGATTGAGCTGGACTTAATCACCATCAACTGATTCCTACTAGTTGGTCCATCGACCCAAATAGCGGAGTACCTTGATGTTTAGAACCGACAATTCTCGAATCAAATGTTTATAATATATATAGTTATTATTTAGGTAAAAAAAAATATTAACAAGGTACCCCGTATGTCTTGCAGCTCATCTACTTATCACTGATCCAGAAAACTGAATGAGTGTGTGTGTTTCGGTGTTATGGGCCCCACCGATGAACAAGTGGTGTAATGGTTTTTTTCTGGGTTGGTGTCATAAGGAAAAGTTTTATAATAGCCGCGCTGCATCAATGGACAGAATGCAGAACAATGTCATATATTCACCCCAGAACCAAAATCAAAAAATGTCCTCTGGGAGTAAGCAAAAACGGAAAGTCCCGTACTATTTAACTGTCATTCAGCATACATTCATCACTCATATTACATCATTCCTATATTCCGTATTGGCACACAGAATCCTGATGTCACGAAGAGAACTTTTTTTCACTTCAATTTATTGTAAAATTTTTTATACATATACTGTTTTGTCAATCAATGTAAAAAACCAAAAACGGCCTTAGTTGCTGAATATGGTTGCAATTAAAAACATGTAAAAATACAAAGTTAAAAAACACAGTAAAACAAAATCCTATCTTACACTATCTTTCATCTTACTAAACTGGGAGAATCCAACAGACAAAATAATATGTCATTGATTACCACATTCACAATTGACAATTAGACCAACTTAGAGGGTGTTGAAATATAATGCATCCAGGTCTACTGTTCATAAATTGATAGAAGTGATTGTGGATTTTCGTCAGGGGGCGTCGACGCGTTTTCGAAGGACAGATCAAATAATGCCTTCTTTATCAAGACCAGAAAATTGTTTTTCAACTCCCTTTGTAGAAAAATCTATAAACATAAACATATGTATATATAATTGAGTAAACATTTGGAACACAGTAGTTATTCATAGACAGTGTTGCAGAGTTTTAGTGTCTCATGGTTTTATTAGGCCTTATTTTCTTTAGAAACTCCAAGTGGAGTACCCATAATAGTTTAAACAGTATTGAACTCTCTTTGCTTTTAATATATACAAAGTCTGTTCTATACCTGTATATTATATTAATAGCAAACCCAAAAATGGGAAAAACGACCTCCTTCTACAACACAGGTGTATGCCAATACCAAGACTCATTTGGTAGGGTGTGGTAATCACCCACCACCATTAGATGCAATTAATTTCGCTTCACATTCACACTATCAACCATCCAAACAATCCACTTATAAAAACAATTTCAAAATGTACTGATTTATTTCTTTTTCTATTTCTTTTTTAATATGCTAGGAAAGAGAAAACAGTTCCTTTTGACCTTATTCTTACCTCTTTCTGTATTTCTCTTAGTTGGAAACCACCAAAAATGTCTGGTGATTAACCACTCACATATTTTGGGGGACGGATACCCAGGTAGCCACGATGACTCCTGTGGAGATCAAAGATTATTGTTATCGTTAGTCCTATTCCAACTTGTTCTGGTTTTAATTTCTAATATAGGATTCCTTGGCTTGATAATTACCTGGTTTTTTTTAAAATATATACTCCGACCTCTGATTGGGTTCTTAATGTGATTTTCGTTGTTCCTTGGCTTATTTTGATTTATTGAGTTTTAGTGGAGCGAGGTATCGTAGTTCATGTTCCTCTGTTCTCCATTATTCTGACGAAATTCTCAATATGTTCAAATTTCCCCGTTTTTCTATCATTGGGGCCTTAAGAAAATAAGAAAAAAATGTGTGGGCGAGTTATATTCCGCTCAGTTACACCTATTTTCCAATTATTCTGGGTGTTTGTCTTTTATGGTCGCGGTATCCTATCTTTCTTATACTTAAAATGATTTCCCATTTTGTCTATTGCTGCCTCCTGTTGTATTTTGCTTTCGGCTTCAATCAACAGAGTGAAAAGCAGACTCGTTCGCGATTATACTAAGCTAGTTAGAGCGAAGGAGCCATCTCAAGAACTCAATTGTTAGTCATGCATTTTCACTGTGGTCACCCTGAATTTCTAAGTTTCCAAGAAGATAGACTAAAGGGGATAGTATATTGTCTTATTTCAACTATTTTAGCGCCCCCATAATCTGTGCCCCATTGCTGGGATAGTGGCACGACAGGATCTTACCTATTTTCTCTAAACGTGATTGCAAAAACCGGCGGCGTTTCCCAATTATACTAGATGTTTGTCTTTCATAGTCGCGGTATCCTATCTTTCTTCTACTTAAAGTCATTTCCCCTTCAGTCTATGATTGCCTCCTGTTGTATTTTACTTACGGCTTCAATCTACAAAGTAAAATGCGGACTCGTTCGCGGTTCTATTAAACTAGTTAAAGCGAAGGGGCCATAACAAGAACTAAGTTGTTAATCATGCATTTCTACTATTGTCCCCCTAGGTTTTTAAGTTTCCAAGGACATTGTATATGGTCTTATTTTAACTATTTTTACTACCCCATAATCTACGCCCCCTTGTTAGGATAGTAACCCGACAGGGTCTTACCTATTTTCTTTAGGCGTGATTGCAAAAACCGGCGGCGTTTCCCTGCGTCCGTCACGGTATCCTCTGGTGTGTTGTTTGTCCTACAGCGGTTTCTATTTATTATGACGTGTGCGTGGATCGTCATTACGTCTATCCTATCGTTTCTTGTATCTCTATTTGTGATTGGACGTCCCAGTTGTTCCTTCTCTATACGTGCTTAATGTTACACTTTACGCCGTCCAACAAATAGAACTTTATTGAAAAAAACTTTATTGAAAAAAACTTTGTTTATGAACAGAGGTTTATTCAGAAAAAAGGGTGAGGGGGGAGGGGGGTTTATATATTCATGTGAAACCGCTTTTTGCATTGATGTTTGTAATGGATATAAAAGTTGTGGATGGAATAAAGACCATAGAAACTACACAGTGATAGTGGTTTATGTCTTTTATTTTCTTTGATGAAATCATTACGCCTCATTATGTTTCTTTAGATCGGTTACTTATATATTCACCCCAGTACAGAGATCTGGGCCTAAATCCATTGTTTTTTTGCTCACAATGCCATTCCAGTTTGAACCCAGCCATATGCAAATCAGTGTTGACCCTGTGCCTCATGGGAACAGTGGCAACCCCAGGACTTTGATACATCTTCTGTGGAACTGTCCCAAGGTCATGTGATTTTGGGAGACGGTCCTTGACGACATTGATAATGCCTTCAAAACTGAACTTCCCCGATTCCCTGCATACATTCTCCTCAGATTCCCTAATGCCCTCACTTACCCTCTCCGGTCGACTAGAGGCCGACAGATTGCCCTGGCCCTCAACGCAGCGCACAGTTTACTCTTGGTAAGCTGGGGTTCAGACAAAATACTGGACCATAGACAATGGCTCCACCAGCTCTGGTCCTTGCTTGGCATTGAGAAGTTGTCGATGGCAGCTAGTTCTGACCCTATAACATACGCAAAAATATGGTCCCCATTTATCACTATCCTGTCCAAAGAGTTCAGGGAACTGACATGCCCGTTATACTTACGCATCCTTAGCCGCAGGACCAGGGGGAGGTCAGGACCCCAGGAACTCTGAACTAGGGCAGACCAAATGTGATTCCTCACAAAGCTTGTTTATCCAGTCGGAAGGGGTAAGGGTGGGGGTGGGTTTGTTCAGTTCTGAGGGGGGGTTTTTCTATTCTTGTTTTTCTTTGGGTTTTTTGGCCTACAAAGTATTCTGCCGCACTCAGCAATACTGTGCTAAGACTATTGCCACGTATAGTTGATAATGATGACTTATCCTTTTTTAATAAGCTTGAGTGGCCTCCATTTTTTGTTGCTCCCACACGTCCTGCCCAGTCTGGGTTGTAGGCAGCATGCTGTGTATTACCATGTCCCCTTGTGGTTGCTAGCTTTATGTGCAAGTCCCTGCACACTGCTAAATAATAGAACTTCGCGGCCGGCCCGTTGTGGGTTGTAGGGGGTTTGCTGTGTATCTGATTGCCAATAAAAAAAGATTTGATCCTAAATGCTACACTACATAAGATTCAAACCTGGTTACACTCCAATCACCTAAAACTGAACCCCAGCAAGACAGAACTACTACTTCTCTCCTCTAAAGAGAAACCTCTACCAATCCAAGAATGGATCAATAATCTGGATGCACTAAACTGTTCTCTTTCTTTTTCGAACACTGTAAATACCCTGGACCAAAACATGTCTATGAGAGACCACATCAACACTTCTACCAAAGGGGCATCCTTCACCCTAAAATATCTCAAGAAATCAAACCGTTTATCCAACCTGAAGATCTAAAGACTGTAGTGCAATCACTTGTTCTCTCAAAACTTGATTACAGCAATGCCTAACTCAGTGGGATCCCGAGAATCCACCTTGTGTCTCTGAGAACTACTCTTAATGCTGCTGCTAAACTCCTCACAGGCACCAAACGATTTGACCACATCTCACCTGCTCCCAAGAGTCTCAATTGGCTCCCAATAGAAGGAAGATGTATCTTCAAAACAGCCTGTATCTCACACAAAACCATTTACACTGCAAATCCTAAATATAAATATTTAGAAAACAAACTTGCAACAGGGGGTAGAAATTAGGCCCTAAGGAGCTCCAATTTACTCCTTCCCAATACCTCCTAAACTGAATCAAAAATCATCCCAGAAATGCTCTTTCTCATGAATGCTCCATGGATTTGGAACCCACTTCCTAAAGGCCTCTGTTGTAATCCTTCCTATACTTGCTTCAAACGGAACCTCAAATCACTACTGATGAACAAATATTTCAACTTGCTCCCCTGAACTTGCTACACAAACTAGGAACATTCGATACGGTAACCTGACTCAATGTAGCTTATTAATCTAAAATCAAAATCTACGAGATAATGTTCTACTATGTGTTACTGTTTGTTTCAATTATATAATGTTTCACTGTTCTTTTTTTTCTCTTTCCTCCCTGATATATCATGTCAACCTTGAATCTGCCTATTGTTTGTCTTGGATAGCGCTCTGATACCTTCAGGTCTAGCTAGCGCTATGTAAAACTCTCAAATAAATAAATAAATTATATATGTATGTATATATATATATATATATATATATATATGTATATATATGCGCGCTCACTCCTTTCTCCCTTCTGGCATAAGGAAAGCACTCGCAGGGGTTTTCTTTAGAGTTTCTTTTTAATTCATCCGCTTTGAAACATGGCGCGTTTCGGCTGACGCCTTAGTCTAATGTTTACAAGTTTCGCGCCGAAAAGCGGCAGACATTTAAAAATACGTCAACGGTCCCATGATGCATTTTACCATGGAAATTAAAGAGAGACCACTGAACTTTCATATTCAGGCGCCATATTGGAGTGTATAATCCCCCATCAGTCCCGATATGCAAAAACAAACATTGCTGAGTTGTTTTCAACAAAGAGTATGTAACTTTAACAAAAAACGTGTGGATCACATTATTTGCAAACAGAGTTAAAAAATATTACATACAATTAACGATTTTTGTTTGTCGGGATCAAATCAATCACGCCGTGTATCGGCTATAGATCCTGAGGTGTGGTCTCTCACATTATGCCGTGTATCGGCTTAAACAATACATTTCCATATTGCACTGTAGACCATATTGTACAAACGGCCGTAAAGAGTACATGAATCTGACTTCACAATTATTATGCTGAGCAATCATGGAGCTACTTGTTCAAACTGAAATTAGTCACCCAGATGCACTGCCAATTCTTCCCCTACATTCATTCCTTTAGGTATCTTAGTGCCCCGATCAATGATATATCTTGATTCCAGTCTACGTAACTGTTTAATCCTGTCCCCTCCCCTTATATTCATAAGCATCTGGTCTAGCCCGTAATAATGCAACAGCTCCCTGTTGCTTTCATGTTTCTCAGAGAAATGTCTTGCCACTGAATAAGTTGCATCATTTTTTGCTATTGCCCTCATGTGTTCTAAGATTCTTACTTTTACTGGGTGAATAGTACTGCCGATGTAACGCAGTCCACATGGGCATTCAAGACAATAAACCACATAGGCGCTGTTGCACGTGAGAAACTTGTTTATTTACTTGGGCTTCTTAAGACCGGTTACCTGATATGTGAGTGTCCTTCTGCTACTCACACAAGCCTTACATTTACCACAAGGGTAAAAACCTTTAAGCTCCCTTAAGGTCCCCCCTGTGTTAGGTTTAATATATAAATGGCTTTGGACAAGACTATCTTTTAATGATCTGGCCTTTCTGAAAGTTAATAAAGGAGTTGGTGGGATATCTGAACCTATGATGTTGTCTATTTTCAAGATGTGCCAGTTTTTTTCTCATAATCGTTCTTAATTCATTGGCATCACTTGAAAAGGTAGTTATCATCCTGAATTTGTTTATTCCCATTTCATCTTTCCTCTTTTTCTCCTTGGTAAAAAGGTCTTCTCTGGACATATTCCTAACCTTATTAAGGGTTACATCCAGAAGATCCCTATTGTAACCTCTGATCAAAAATCTAATAACAGAGGGAGGAGCCTAGCGCGCAACCAAGATGGCCGCGTAGGTGCGAGGCTCCCGAGGACCTCCGCAACCTCCTACGTTTATCCTGTCTTCATCCTGCATCGGTTGAGGGGACTGTGTCGGTGAGCCTGAGCCGAGGTGGTACCCTTTCCCGTTTTCGAATCGGACCTCGGGTGCCGGAGTGAGCACCGACTGAAGTTTGCGGCCTACGTCTCTCCTGACCCCGGATTCGTGTTTGGAGGCGACCCAGTGGCAAAGTGAACAACATCGGCGGGCTGGGCCTGGCGAGTCGCGTACCCCACACTTTCACTTTCGCTTTTGAGTCCCCTTGCCGTTATCGCAAGTGGGATCACGGCGTTTCTTTGTGTTGGGGTGGCCTCGCTGGGAGACCCTGCCTGCCTGTCTGCGGTGGCCCGCTTTGCCGTCCTGGGGTGGCCCCCGGGGCTCTCGGCCTTGATTGCTTGCTCTCCACTGCGTGGCTGGTGCGGGTGCGAGTCACGCGACGATGGCCACGAAGCAGGATGGGGATCGGTTGAAGGCCAAGTCGACCCGGCGTGGCACCGCACATCAGGCCAACATCATGGACCGCTACACCCTCCCGAAGGGGTCTCCCGGCGGATCGCACAAGTCCTCTGAGTGCCCCCCGGATGCCCCGGATTTGCCTACGGATCTGTCTCTGCAAGACGTCATGGGCGCCATTGCTGAGATGAAGGCCTCAGTGGGCCAGCAGTTTGACACTTTGGCACACAAACTCGACGCGGTCCTTATTGATGTCAACCTTGTGAGAGCTGATCTCGCTAAGACTAACGACCGGGTCGACTCTTTGGCCCACACCGCGTCGGGCCTCACGACTGAGGTGGCGGCCCTTCAAACGGAGGTGCACCGGCTCCGTCAGGCAAGTGCGCTCATGGATCGGCGCCTGGAGGACTCCGAGAGCCGGGCCCGGAGGAATAATATCCGTATCATCGGAGTACCCGAGGGACGGGAGGAGTCGGCGGCGGATCTCTTTGTGGAGGACCTGATCACTACCCATCTCCAGCCTCGAGGACTAAGTAAATTCTTTGCTGTGGAGAGGGCCCATAGAGTTCCCGGGGGCAGACCGAAGGTCGGAGCCCCTCCGCGGCCTCTTATTGCCCATATTTTTAACTTTCGGGACAGGGATGCGATTTTGCAAGCTTCCAGACTGCAAGGGCCGATTAAGCTGGAGAACATGGAGGTGAACTTTTATCCCGATTTCACCCAAGCGGTCCAGAAGCAGAGACTGAGTTTCCTGGGCGTCAAGCGGCGGCTTCGAGGCATGAATTTAAAATACGCCATGCTCTTCCCGGCCAGGCTGCGGGTGGAGGTGGATGGTCGCACTCACTTTTTTGACCGTCCTGAAACGGCCGGGGACTGGCTGGACACTTTGTCTGGGGGTCATGGTCGGGATGGCGGGTGGGGGGGCAGCGGGAGGAGAGTGCCCACCGGACCGGGTCTGAGGTACTGATGCGGGGGCTCACTCCGGATGATGTCACTTTCGGCCAAGCTTAGGGTCTTTTGTCTGTTGTGTTTTGTCTCCCCTCCATTGGAGGTGGTGCGGGGTCTCGAGGGGGTGCTCTTTCCTCCTCTAGGGGGTCTTAGTAGTTTAAATTACATAGGGGCGACAGGCACACTGCAAGTTGGGGGGGCTGTCTGGGCTCATGCAGGGGTGCAGGGAGGGGGGAGTTTTGTTGGGGCGGTTCGGTTGGGGTGGGGTATTGTTCATTTGTACCACAAGGCAAAAGTATTGTTGTGCTATTCCTAAAGTGCTCTCTGGGGGGCTATTGATCGCTTTCGGCTATGATGGGGGGTAGGGGACTGAGTCTTTTGTCCTGGAATGTTAATGGACTGGGGGACAGGATAAAACTGGGGGTGGTCCTGCAGTTCCTAAAACGAATTTCACCTGATATAGTCTTTCTGCAGGAAACACACCTCATTGGAAACTCCTTTCGTGCCATGAATAGACGGGGCTACCGCCTTATGGCCCACTCGGGCTTCACGTCTGGTTCGAGGGGTGTGGGCATTATGGCTAAGACCTCGCTCCCGTTGGAAGTTGATGAGGTGCTCCATGATGACAGGGGACGGTACACGGTTCTGGTGGGTAGATTGGAGGGCAGAGTGATTGTTTTCGTTTCTGTTTATGTCCCGCCAGGGTTGCAAACGACTACGTTTGCGGATCTGGGGCGCCTCCTCCTTGGCCTTCCGGAGGGGATTCTAGTGGTTGGGGGGGATTTTAACGCTGTGGTTTCCGGGACTGAGGATCGTCACCCCCCTAGAGATCTCCCCCGTGCCCAAGCGTGGTTGTCCGGCCTCTTGGACACCTTGGGGCTGGTGGATTGCTGGCGTTTGAAACACCCTACGCAGATACAGAACACCTTTCATTCCGGGGCCCATGGCAGTCTTTCGAGGCTAGATTATGTTCTAATGCCAGCGGCGCATGCGGGGAGGGTCGGGGAGGTGCGCCATTTGGCGCGGGGTATTTCAGACCACTCCCCGCTCCTGTTGCACTTTGACATTGTCCCGAGGGGGGAGGGGAGGATGGTCCCGATTAATCCCTGGTACCTGCGTGACCCCACCATTCGCACAGAGTTGGTTGAATCCCTTAAGCGATATTTTGAAGACAATGTGGGGTCTGTGTCCTCGGCGGTCTCTCTGTGGGAGGCGTTCAAGATGGTACTCCGGGGGGAGGCCCTGTCCCTTATTTCCCATTCCCGGAGACGCGAGGAGGAGGTGACCCGTATTGAAACTGAGATAACTGAGTTGGAGGGTGATTTGGAGTGTGGGGTGACGGAGGACAAATTGCATGCTCTCCGACTCAAGCAGGCGGACTACAAGGCCCTCGTCACGGAGGCAGCCAGGGGCCTCAGTAGGGAGCAACAGGGGAGACTGTATGATGTGGGTGATAAGGCTGGTAAACTGATTGCGTGGCTGGATAAAAAGGAGAGAGCGAGTCGAGTTGTCCCGTCGATTGAGCAATTGGATGGTGTGTGTGTCACTGACCCAGGAGAAATTGTTGATTGCTTTGCAGAATATTTCCGTGGGGTGTACTCCCCGGTATCTTCCCGCTCGGAAGAGGACTCCCATGCCTTACTTAAAGACATTGCGTTGCCTTCCCTTTCGGAGGAGGATAAAGTGTTGTTGGACGCGACCCCAACATCTGAGGAGATTGCCCTCGCCATACGCTCGGTCGCCTCCGGCAAGGCCATGGGTCCTAATGGTCTTCCCATCGAATTGTATAAACTACGACCGGACACGCTGGCGCCACATCTCCGTGCTATGTTCCTCGCGGCCCGCTCGGCGGGTTCCCTCCCGCTGGACCAGCGTCTGGCCACTATCGTGGTTATTCATAAGGAGGGGAGGCCGCGGGATCGGGTCACGTCCTACAGGCCCATGTCGCTGCTGAATGCGGAACCCAAAATTCTCGCCAAGGTGCTGGCGAATCGGCTGGTTGGCGTGGTGTGCGACCTGATTCACCAGGATCAGTCCGGCTTTATCCCTCATCGCAACACTGCGCTCAACCTGCGGCGTTTGCATGGGGTGCTCGCGCGGGTCCCGTTCATAGGAGAGCCGGCCATTTTGGCGTCCCTGGACGCCACTATGGCGTTCGACACGCTTGAGTGGCCATATATTTGGGCGACACTGGCGAAGTTTGGTTTTGGCCCGGGATTCATCGGTTGGGTGAAATTGTTGTACTCCGGACCGCTGGCGCAGGTGGCGGTGAACGGTAGAGTGTCGGCTCCGTTTGAGCTGGGTAGGGGCACGCGGCAGGGCTGCCCATTATCACCGCTCCTCTTCGCGCTTGCCTTGGAGCCCCTGGCGGAGTGGCTGCGGTGGCACCCTTCTATCCGTGGTCTCCGATGGACCCCCGAGTATGAGGATCGTGTATCCCTTTGCGCTGATGATATTCTTTTATACCTTGCTTCCCCGCGTAAATCACTGATTGTACTAGTTGATGTTTTGCACTCATTTGGCCGTAACTCCGGCTTAGTCATCAAGTGGGCTAAATCTTGTGTGTATGTCCTTTCCGGGGAGGCTCCTATCCTTCCGCGGGGTTGTCCTATCCAGATCGCTCCGCAGGGATTTAAGTACCTGGGTATCTTCATTACCCTGGACGCGGAGGCCCGATATAAACAGAACTTGCTCCCCCCCCTCCAGCGCCTGAAGGATGACGTGGCGCGTTGGAGGCGCTTGCCGCTCTCACCGCTCGGCCGTGCGGCATTGTTTAAGATGATGTCGCTGCCACGTTTCCTGTACGCTTTACAGAATACGATGGACGTTGTCCCGGCGCGCTACTTTCGCGAGGTGGAGAGTCTGCAGCGACGCCTGTTCTGGGAGGGCAGGCCGCGTATCGCCCTTGCGAAGCTGACGCTCCCGTGGTACGACGGGGGGGTCGCCCTCCCAGACATCAAACGGTATTACTGGGCCTCCCAGCTGGCTGCGATAAACCACGGCCTTTATGGGCCCGCTCTTAACCTGGCCTTTGAAATGGATAAACTGTTACTGCCGGGTGGCGACTATAATCGGGCGCTGTATTCTAGATCGCTTGACGCGCGTCTGACGGGCCCTACGCGGGTCGCGGTACGGGTGTGGCACGCGGCTAACTTGGCGATGGGGTGGAAGGACCGGTTGACCCGGGCGACGCCACTGTATGCATCTGAGCGGCTGGGCTCCCTGTGGACCTCGAAGGGCTTTGAGAAGTGGGACATGATAGGCATCAGCAAGGTAGGCGATCTCTGGACGAGGGGGGATTTAAGACGTTCGAGGTGCTGCAGACGGAATTCCAGTTGCAAGACAGGGAGTACTTTCGTTATATGCAGATCCGTCACGCGCTGTGCTCCGTATTCCCGGATGTTGCCTCCATCCCGGAGTACTCCCCTCTGGAAGATAGAGTGCTAGATGGGCATGTACCGGACGGCACGATTTCATTAATTTACAAAAAGCTCATCAATGATCGCTCGGGACTGCTGACTAGCCTTCGTGAGGCGTGGGGGGCTGACGGACTGGAGCTGGATGACGAGGACTGGGTGTCTGCGGTGGCCTCCCCGAAAGAGGTGGCCATACCGGCTCGCCTTCGCTTCGTCCAGCTCAAGATACTCCATAGGGTCTATGTTACGGGGCCGGGTCTGATGCGTATGGGCTATGCCGTGGACGGGTTGTGTAAGCGTGGGTGTGGTTCTTTGGGGACCTTTCTCCATATTTTGTGGGAATGCCCGGAGGTGGCGCGATTCTGGCGTGGTGTGCATGCGGTGTTGCAGGCGGTCACGCATGTGACGCTGCTGCCCGAGGCGAGGAGATGTCTCCTAAATGTGTGGGAGCCGACCGACTACTCAGTGCCGCAGACGTGGTGGGTGACTCTGGGATATATGGTGGCCAAGCGTGATATTGCGCAATTGTGGGGTTCCCAGAGGTTGCCAACTGTCTCGCCGTGGAAGGACAACATGGATTGGTGTATGTTTCGGGAAAAGGTAGTGTATGTTGCGAGAGGTAAGCCTGGGAAATGGGTGAAAGTGTGGGGCCCCTGGAACACCTACCGTGGCGGAATCTGTACCCCGCCGCTGACGCCTGATCTGTCACCGGCCCCGTCTCCTTAGCCTGCTTGTCTCCCTGGTTCTGGGCATTGAGTTCACTTTGTCTCCGTCCCGACCTATCCCCCCCCGCTATTCCTGTGGATCGGTAGGGTCCCCCCCAGGGGAGCTCATGCTGCTGCTTCGACTATTGGTTACCTTGTGGATTTGTTTTTTAGTTTCTTATATAAAAATGAAACCGTTGTGTGGGGTCCGGATGGTGTGGCTGCCGACGCTTCTTTCAACTCCTGTGACCTCTCTTCTGCCGCAGCGTGTGTTTTACTGCTTGTATTATATGTTCTTACTGTTTGCTAGCGGCCGGCCTGAAGGTTGTAGGCCAATCTTTGTACATCTTTTGGACTCTGTAATAAACGGTTTAAAAAAAAAAAAAAAAATCTAATAACACTAGCTTGTGCAGCTTCTTCAAAATCCACTTCCCTAGTGCTATTTCATTTCAATCTTAAAAACTCCCCATAGGGGATGCTCTTGACCAACCCTGATGGATGGTTACTTGCCGCATGTAATAACGAGTTTCCGGCCGTAGGTTTACGATACAGTGACACATATACTTTGTTGTTATCGATACTCACTTTAAGATCCAAAAAATTCACTGTTTCTGAACTGATTTCCCCACTAAACTCCAAATTCACTACATTCCTGTTTAAATCATCAACAAATTCCTTGGCTAGTGGCTCTGATCCATCCCAGATTAACCCTCCGATAAAGGTGGCAACATAGTTCTACAAACTAGAGAGAACTATAAAGCTGAAGCACTAAGGCAACTGTCTGACAATAGTTGCTATCAGAAGATCTCTAAAGATGTGTACCTGGACAGTATACAAAGATACCATGAGATGATCAAATTTTGGTTTGATAAATCTATGCTTGATATGGAAGAATATTTATTCCTTCGATGTCTAAATCCAGTGGTGCCTACTTTTTATCATATTCCTAAAATACACAAAAACAGTACAAAACCACCAGGGAGACCTATTGTCTCTTCACAGGTTGGACTTACGGAACATTTATCAACTTTCATTGATTTTTTCCTTTTCCCTTTGGTTAAGACGTTGCCTGCATATATTAAAGACTCACAGGATTTCCTTATGCACATTGAGAGACAACAATGGAATCCAGAATACAAATTAATTGTATTAGACATAACAAGTCTGTACACTCGGATCCAACATGAACAGGGCCTTGAGGCAGTGGCACATTTTTTGAAAAAGAAGCCATTAAAATTCACTGAACACAATGAAATGATTCTTCAATTCACAGAATTTTGTTTGAAAAATAATATTTTTGTCTTTGGCAAGGATTTTTATCGTCAGATCTCTGGTACGGTGATGGGCACCTGCTTCGCCCCCAGCTACGCAAATTAATTCTGCGGTTGGTTGGAGGAGCAGGTGTCCAGAACGCCTGAAAATGCCAATATGGGAAGGGTGATTTCCTGGTATCGTTATATAGATGACCTATGTATAATCTGGGATGGATCAGAGCAACTAGCCAAGGAATTTATTGATGATTTAAACAGGAATGTAGTGAATTTGGAGTTTAGTGGGGAAATCAGTTCAGAAACAGTGAATTTTGGGGATCTTAACCCCTTCAGCGCTGCGCGGATTCCCCCGCGGTGCTGAAGGGTTCGAGCGCGGGCGGGGCCATGACGGAACGGTTCCGTCATGAGCACAGCTCAACCGATGCTCATGACGGAATCGTTCCGTCATGAGCATGGAAGGGGTTAAAGTGAGTATCGATAACAACAAAGTATATGTGTCACTGTATCGTAAACCTACGGCCGGAAAGTCGTTATTACATGCGGCAAGTAACCATCCATCAGGGTTGGTCAAGAGCATCCCCTATGGGGAGTTTTTAAGATTGAAACGGAATAGCACTAGGGAAGTGGATTTTGAAGAAGCTGCACAAGCTAGTGTTATTAGATTTTTGATCAGAGGTTACAATAGGGATCTTCTGGACGTAACCCTTAATAAGGTTAGGAATATGTCCAGAGAAGACCTTTTTACCATGGAGAAAAAGAGGAAAGATGAAATGGGAATAAACAAATTCAGGATGATAACTACTTTTTCAAGTGATGCCAATGAATTGAGAACGATTATGAGAAAAAACTGGCACATCTTGAAAACAGACAACATCATAGGTTCAGATATCCCACCAACTCCTTTATTAACTTTCAGAAAGGCCAGATCATTAAAAGATAGTCTTGTCCAAAGCCATTTATATATTAAACCTAACACAGGGGGGACCTTAAGGGAGCTTAAAGGTTTTTACCCTTGTGGTAAATGTAAGGCTTGTGTGAGTAGCAGAAGGACACTCACATATCAGGTAACGGTCTTAAGAAGCCCAAGTATATAAACAAGTTTCTCACGTGCAACAGCGCCTATGTGGTTTATTGTCTTGAATGCCCATGTGGACTGCGTTACATCGGCAGTACTATTCACCCAGTAAAAGTAAGAATCTTGGGGGGAGGAGCCTAGCGCGCAACCAAGATGGCCGCGTAGGTGCGAGGCTCCCGAGGACCTCCGCGACCTCCTGAATTAATCCTGGCGATATCCTGTCCTTGTTGAGGGGACTGTGTCGGCGAACCCGAGCTGAGGCGCCGCCCGTTCTTTGGGCTCGAATCGGACCCCGAACACCGGTGGGAGCGTCGATTGAAGGTTGCGGCCTTCTCCTCGCCGGCCCCCCGGATTGGAGTAGTGGGGCGATCCGGGGACGAAGTGAATAACAACGGCGAGCGGGGCTGAGCGACTCGCATACCCCGCACTTTCACTTTCGCTTTTGCGCCCTCCTTGCCTCAGGCGGGGTCGGGCTGCGGAGCGGGGTGCGGTGGTGTTGCCTTGTCCAGGTGCCCGGCTGACCCGCCGGCGGTGGGTTGACCCGCTGCCCGGTGGTCGCCCCCGTCCCCCCACCTGGCACCCGTGATTTGGTGTGGCGGCCCGATTGGAGATCTTGGCACGACGGTGTAAGGGCCAGCATGTCCACCAAACAAGATGGCGACCGGGCGAAGATGAAGACAACCCGCCGTGGCACGGCGCACCAGGCCAATAGTATGGATCGCTATACGCTCCAGAAGGGTTCTCCGGAGACAGCGCGGTCCTCCCTGGTGGGCCCGACGGAGGCACCTGCCCAACCGGTGGATCTGACCCTCCGGGACGTCATGGGCGCCATCGCAGAGATGAAGGCCTCGGTGGACCAGCGTTTCGATACCTTGGCGCAAAAAATTGACTCGGTCCTGGTGGATGTGGGCCTTGTGAGGGCAGACTTGTCAAAAACGAACGACCGAGTTGACTCCCTGGCCCACACCACAACGAGCCTCACGACGGACGTGGTGGCCCTCCAGAAGGAGGTGCGCCGGCTTGGCCAGGCGAGCGCCCTGATGGACCGGCGACTGGAGGATTCCGAGGGTCGGGCCCGGAGGAACAATGTTCGCATTATTGGAGTGCCGGAGGGCCGAGAGGCGGAGGCGGCAGATCTCTTTGTGGAAGAACTGATCCTGACCCATCTCCAGCCCCGGGGGCTGAGTAAGCTTTTTGCGGTGGAGCGTGCCCACCGGGTCCCTGGGGGCCGCCCTAAGACCGGTGCCCCGCCGCGGCCTATTATTGCCCGGATTTTTAATTTCCGGGACAGAGACGCCGTCCTCCAGACCTCCAGGCAACAGGGACCGGTCAGGCTGGACAACATGGATGTACACTTCTACCCAGACTTTACTCCGGCGGTCCAGAAGCAGCGACAGAGCTTTCTCGGTATTAAACGTCGCCTAAGGGACCTAAACCTCAAGTACTCAATGCTCTTTCCGGCTAAGCTGAGGGTGGAGGTGGATGGCCGTACGCACTTCTTCGACCGGCCCGAGGCGGCTGGAGACTGGTTAGATACTTTGCCTGGAGATCGGGGTGGGGGGGGCGCGGCTGGCGGGGAGGGCCCGCCGGATCAGAATTGAGGGGTGACTGTAGAGGCCTTGCTCGGGATATTACTCCTTTAACATATATTGCTTTCGTATGTTCCCCTCCCATGGAGGTCGGGTGGGGTCTGCTGGGGGCTTCCCTCCTCCTCTGGGGGACTAGTTAGTACTTAGCTATGGGGCGACAGGCACACTGCACTTTGGGGGGGCTGTCTGGGCTCATGCAGGGGTGCAGGGAGGGGGGAGTTCTGTTGGGACCGGGGGGTGGGGGGGGTGTGTTGTTTGTTAACACCGCAAGGCAAACCCGCAACTGTTTTGTTGTTTTTAAGATGCTCGGTGGGGGGCGACCGATTGTTTTGACGTATCATGGGGGGTAGGGATTTGATTGTGTTGTCATGGAATGTTAACGGCCTGGGGGATAGGATTAAACGTGGTGTGGTCCTGCAGTATTTAAAACGTATCTCACCGGATGTTGTCTTCTTGCAGGAGACACACCTTATAGGTAACACCTTTCATGCAATGAATCGGCGGGGATATCGTTTGGTGGCCCACTCCGGCTTCACTTCGGGCTCGCGGGGGGTGGGTATTATGGTCAAGAACTCGCTCCCGTTGGAGATTGATGAGGTGCGCCATGATGAGAGGGGACGTTACACTGTTCTGGTGGGACGAATGGAGGGTAGAGTGTTTATCTTTATATCAGTGTACGTCCCGCCTGGGTTACAAGCCACTACATTTGCGGACCTGGGGCGCCTCCTTCTGGACCTTCCGGGTGGCCTGTTGGTGGTTGGAGGGGACTTTAACGCGGTTGCCTCTGGGTCTATGGATCGCCATCCCCCTAGGGACCTCCCCCGGGCACAGGCGTGGCTGCCCGGCCTGTTAGACACGCTGGGCCTGGTGGATTGCTGGCGCTTAAAGCATCCCGTATTGCAACAGTACACCTTCCACTCGGGGGCCCATGGTAGCCTCTCGCGGCTTGATTACATCCTTGTCCCGGCGGCCCATGCAGGGAGGGTGGGGGAGGTGCGCCATTTGGCACGGGGTATCTCAGACCACTCCCCATTGTTGTTGCATTTCGATGTCTTCCCGAGGGGGGATGGCAGAGTGGCCCCGATCAATGCATGGTATTTGCGCGACCCCACCATTCGTGCCGACTTGATCAAATCCTTACAGCGCTATTTCGATGAGAATGTGGGGTCGGTCCCGTCTGCCATCTCCCTGTGGGAGGCTTTCAAGGTGGTTCTTAGAGGGGAGGCCCTCTCCTTTATTTCCAATGCCCGGCGGCGCGAGCGGGAGGAGGTGACCCGGGTTGAGGCCGAGATTGCAGAACTGGAGGGTGACCTGGGGAGCGGGGTAACAGACGCCAAGTTGCATGTTTTGCATTTAAAGCAGGCGGCCTATCGAGCCCTCGTCACGGAGGCGGCCAGGGGCCTCAGTAGAGAGCAGCAGGGGCGATTGTATGATGTGGGTGACAAGGCTGGCAAATTGATTGCGTGGTTGGACAAGAGGGAGAGAGCGAGCCGCGTGGTGCCTTTGATTGAGAGCGTGGATGGTGTGTGCGTCACCGAGCCGGAAGCCATTGTCTCCTGCTTCGCGGATTATTTCCGCGAAGTCTACTCCCCGGTTTCTCCCTGCTCGGAGGAAGATTCCCATGCCTTGCTTCGGGACATCGCACTGCCCTCCCTTACGGTGGAGGACAGGGATTCGCTGGACGCCCCTCCCACCTCGGACGAAATTGCCTCGGCTATTCGCTCGGTTGCATCCGGCAAGGCCATGGGCCCCAATGGTATTCCCATTGAGCTATACAAGTTGCGCCCGGATGTGTTGGCGCCCCACCTGCGCGCGATGTTCCTTGCGGCCCACTCGCGGGGCTCCCTCCCGCCGGACCAGCGTCTGGCTACAATTGTGGTGATCCACAAGGAGGGGAAGCCCCGTGAACGGGTCACATCCTATAGGCCGATTTCGCTTTTGAACGCGGAGCCCAAAATCCTCGCCAAGGTGTTGGCCAACCGGTTGGTTGGCGTGGTGGGCGATTTGGTCCACCAAGACCAATCGGGCTTTATACCACACCGCAACACGGCGCTTAATCTGCGGCGCTTGCACGGGGTGCTCGCGCGTGTCCCGTTTGTGCGGGAGCCGGCCATCTTGGCGTCCTTGGACGCCACCATGGCGTTTGATACGCTCGAATGGCCATATATTTGGGCGATGCTGGCGAAGTTTGGGTTCGGCCCGGGTTTCGTCAGCTGGGTCAAATTGCTATATTCGGGCCCGTTGGCGCAGGTGGTGGTGAATGGGCGAGTATCTGCCCCGTTCGCGCTGGGGCGGGGCACGCGACAGGGTTGTCCCCTGTCGCCTCTCCTGTTCGCCTTGGCCATGGAGCCCCTGGCGGAGTGGCTGCGGTGGCACCCTTCTATCCGTGGTCTCCGCTGGACCCCCGAGCATGAGGACCGCGTGTCTCTCTATGCTGACGATATCCTTTTGTATCTCGCCTCCCCGCGCAAGTCACTGATCGTCCTGGTTGATGTTTTGCGCTCCTTCGGTCGCAACTCAGGCCTGGTCATCAACTGGGCGAAATCCTGTGTCTATGTGCTCTTCGGGGAGGCCCCGATCCTGCCACGGGACTGTCCGATCCAGATTGCCTCCCAGGGTTTCCGGTACCTGGGTATATATATCACTCTTGACCCGGAGGCCCGCTATGAGCGGAACTTGCTGCCCCCCCTCCAGCGTCTGAGGGAGGACGTGGTGCGCTGGCGGCGTCTGCCGCTCTCGCCGCTCGGCCGAGCGGCTTTATTTAAAATGATGTCCCTGCCGCGCTTCCTCTACGCCCTCCAGAATACCATGGACTTGGTTCCGGCACGCTACTTTCGCGAGGTGGAGGGCCTCCAGCGGCGCCTGTTCTGGGACGGGAGGCCGCGTATTGCTCTGGCTAAATTGACGCTCCCGTGGTACGACGGAGGGGTCGCCCTCCCGGACATCAAACGGTATTACTGGGCCTCCCAACTAGCTGCAATTAATCATGGCCTTTACGGGCCCGCCTTGAACCCGGCATTCGAGATGGACAGGACGCTTCTGCCCGGTGGCGATTATAATCGAGCGCTCTACTCTGGCGCGCCCGACTCCCGTTTGACGGGACCGACGCGTGTCATGGTGCGTGTCTGGCACGCGGCTAATGCAGCTATGGGGTGGAAGGACCGTTTGACCCGAGCGTCTCCGCTGTATGCATCTGAGAGGTTGGGCTCCCTGTGGACGTCGAAGGGCTTCGAGAAGTGGGACACGATCGGAATCAGCACGGTGGGAGATCTCTGGACGAGGGGGGGATTCAAAACTTTTGAGACGCTGCAGGCGGAGTTTCAGCTGCAGGGCAGTGAGTACTTTCGGTACCTACAGGTCCGCCATGCGCTGGGCTCCGTCTTTCCGGATGTTGCATCCATTCCGGAGTCTTCCCCCCTGGAGGACAGAGTGCTAGATGGCCATGTCCCGGACAGCACGATCTCCCTCATATACAAAAAATTGATTAACGATAGATCGTGTCTGCTGACTAGTCTCCGCGAGGCTTGGGTTGCCGACGGGCTGGAGCTGGACGACGAGGATTGGATTTCCGCGGTGGCCTCTCCGAAAGAGGTGGCCATCCCGGCTCGCCTTCGTTTCGTCCAGCTCAAGATCCTTCACCGGGTCTACGTGACGGGGCCAAGGCTTTTACGTATGGGTTTTGCCGGTGATGGAATGTGTAAGCGTGGCTGTGGTGCGTTGGCGACTTTCATGCATATACTGTGGGAGTGCCCGAAGGTGGAGCGATTCTGGCGTGGTGTGCATGAGGTTCTACGAATGGTTACGCGTGTCACGCTGCTGCCTGAAGCGAGGAGATGCTTGCTGAATGTCTGGGAACCAAATGACTACTCGGTCCCGCAGGCGCGGTGGGTGACTCTGGGATACATGATAGCCAAGCGTGATATTGCCCAATTGTGGGGATCCCAGAGGCCCCCTGCGGTGTCGGCCTGGAAAGAGCATATGGATTGGTGTATGTTTCGAGAAAAGGTGGTGTATGTGGCGAGGGGTAAGCCTGGGGCGTGGATGAAACTCTGGGGCCCCTGGAACGCCTACCGCGGGGGTATTTGTGAGCCGCCGCTGCTACCGGCGGCCTCGCCGGCTCCGTCTCCCTAGATGGCGCCCCTCCCTTGGCCGCGGGCGCGCGGTCCCCCAGTCCCTGATCTACTCCCGTCCCCCTCTTCAGAATTTTGCTGCTGGTGTGGATCCCCCACTTATGGAGCACGTGTTGTCACTTTGTATCGAGGGTTGCCTTGCGGTTGTGGTTTGTTTATGTTGTTTTGTATTAATAAAATGGAACCGTACTGTGGGCATGGAGCTTGGAGACCTGCACCATTGATCACTCCTGTTTTCTTACTGTGCACCGCTGAGAAAATTTTTTGCTGTATGTATGTAATATGCTTTTGATGCTCTAGCGGCCGGCCGTGTGGTTGTAGGCCCATACCTGTAACTTCTATAAACTGCAATAAACGGTTTCAAAAAAAAAAAAAAAAAAAAAAAGTAAGAATCTTAGAACACATGAGGGCAATAGCAAAAAATGATGCAACTTATTCAGTGGCAATACATTTCTCTGAGAAACATGAAAGCAACAGGGAGCTGTTGCGTTATTACGGGCTAGACCAGATCCTTACGAATATAAGGGGAGGGGACAGGATTAAGCAGTTACGTAGACTGGAATCAAGATATATCATTGATCTGGGCACTAAGATACCTAAAGGAATGAATGTAGGGGAAGAATTGGCAGTGCATCTGGGTGACTAATTACAGTTTGAACAAGTAGCCCCATGATTGCTCAGCATAATAATTGTGAAGTCAGATTCATGTACTCTTTACGGCCGTTTGTACAATATGGTCTACAGTGCAATATGGAAATGTATTGTTTAAGCCGATACACGGCATAATGTGTGAGACCACACCTCAGGATCTATAGCCGATACACGGCGTGATTGATTTGATCCCGACAAACAAAAATCGTTAATTGTATGTAATATTTTTTAACTCTGTTTGCAAATAATGTGATCCACACGTTTTTTGTTAACCCCTTCGGTGCTCATGACGGAACGGTTCCGTCATGAGCCACGGTTGAGCTGTGCTCATGACGGAACCATTCCGTCATGACCACGCCCGCGCAAGATTCCGTCAGCACAGCGGCGGAATCTGCGCAGCATGGAAGGGGTTAAAGTTACATACTCTTTGTTGAAAATAACTCAGCAATGTTTGTTTTTGCATATCGGGACTGATGGGGGATTATACACTCCAATATGGCGCCTGAATATGAAAGTTCAGTGGTCTCTCTGTAATTTCCATGGTAAAATGCATCATGTGACCGTTGACGTATTTTTAAATGTCTGCCGCTTTTCGGCGCAAAACTTGTAAACATTAGACTAAGGCATCAGCCGAAACGCGTCATGTTTCAAAGCGGATGAATTAAAAAGAAACTCTAAAGAAAACCCCTGCGAGTGCTTTCCTTATGCCAGAAGGGAGAAAGGAGTGAGCGAGCATTTTAAACGCGGATGCACCTCCGCGTTATGAAGCACCCGTCCGAGAGTGCGCTGGTCTGAGGTGCAGTTGGAGCCATTATATATATATATATATATATATATATATATATTCACTGAAAAAACCATAGGTTTCACACACGTTATAGTTAGGAATTAGCATTTAAAAAACCTTGCAAATTCACTGAAAAAACCATAGGTTTCACACATGTTATAGTTAGCGGAAATTTTACTGATAAAAAACCAATGAAATTGCCCCGTTATAGTTAGTGCTGGCAACTATAACTCACGCGACCGCAATCCTCTGCTGATGCTAATACTGTATTTAGACACTTATTTGCCCATGTCTTCTTCCATACATTTTTAGCTATACATATATTACAAATATTTTTTTTTATAAAGACACATATGTCATCAGCAGAAGATTGCGGTCGCGTGAGTTATAGTTGCCAGCACTAACTATAACGGGGCAATTTCATTGGTTTTTTATCAGTAAAATTTCCGCTAACTATAACATGTGTGAAACCTATGGTTTTTTCAGTGAATTTGCAAGGTTTTTTAAATGCTAATTCCTAACTATAACGTGTGTGAAACCTATGGTTTTTTCAGTGAATTTGTACGGTTTTTTAAATGCTAAGTTACTTTACGCCATTCGAGGCGTGCGCGCCCACTTAACGCAGTTCATTCCGTGCACGGTTTTTATCAACTTTAATAAGCCCTGTACATTTGGTGGCCTTCGGCCACCAAAAGCACAGGGGGTGGGGTCAATGTGGATAGTGTTTTTTTTATTTCTATTTTATAATTTCATGTTGCCAAAATCTCGTTTTTTTTCAAAAGTAATAAGCCCTGCACATTTGGTGGCCTACGGCCACCAAAATCACAGGGGGTGGGGTAAGTGTGGATAGTGTTTTTTTTTTTTATATTTTTTTACCGTACGCGTACGGTAAGCGTACGGTAAGCGTACACGGCGAAATTGCCGAAAAAAAAATACAACCGTTTTTGCTCTTGGGGGATGTTTGGGGACACCCTCAACATGACTATGTGGGAGGGAGTTGTCAAAACAGCCCCGTAACATGTTTTTGGGCATCATGTTTGATAAAAAACACTCAGTGCGAGAGACAAAATGGCGGACGCCGCTTACTGGTTTCGGCCGATTCGAATGTTTACTAAGATCTAAGAGCCAATCAGAATCGCGCTCGCGCACGCCACCGTACGCGTACGGTAAGCGTACGGTAAGCGTACCGTAAGCGGGCTCAGATATATATATTGATTTAAAGGCTATTTTCTCAGAATCTACTGAACAGATTTACACCAAACCTACAAAAGGCACTTCCTTGACCTAGGGACTACCTCTCTGCCAAATTTCTAGTAATTCTGTTCAGCCGTTCGGGCTGTAGCTCGTTCTAAAGGTCCTATGGAAAAATGCATGGGAAAAACGCGTTTTGGGACCCCCCTTTTATCTCAGCCCCCGCTTGACGAATCCCCCCGAGACTTTCAGGGTAGGAGCGGAGAGTAGCGCCCCACCTATTTTGAGAAATTCGCGAGGATTCATCGACCTGTGCCAAAGTTATTCAAAATAGAATGTTGCGGATTTCCTATGGAAAAGGGGTCCTAACTATAACTACCTACTGGCGACCGCCAGTAGGTAATAAAAATATATATGCACAGAAAATATAGAAAGGTTACAGGGACATTATAGTTAGGCTCACATTTCACTCGTACAAAACCATAGAAATTCAGCAGACATGGTTACCTCAGCTATCTATAACTTACACCCTTGCAATGCACTGCTTATGACCTCACTTATTACACCACTCATGACATAGTCTGTGACATCAATGATGACATCTCAAATGACATCACTGATGACATCATCCAGTGATTGTGAGTGTTTTCTATAAGTTTCTGAGTGTTAAACATATACACTAAGGTACCTGAAAAGTTACATGAGTTTAGTTTGTGTACTACTAATGAGCAATTCTATTTTAAAACATAGATTATGTGAGTGTCTGTGTAACTGTGTATATCTGTGTATGAGTGGCTGTGTGTGTGGTTGTACTGGTGAATAAGTGGGTGTGTGAGTAGCTGTATAGATGAGTGAGTGGGTATGTGAGTTTTTGTATGGTGAGCAAAAGGCTGTGTCAGTGGCTGTATGTGTAAGTTAGTGGCTGTATGGGTGAGTGAGTGGGTATGTAAGTGGCTGTAAATGGTGAATGACAGGGAGCATGAGTGGCTGTAAATGGTGAGTGAGAGGGTGCATGAGTGACTATGGGTGAGTGAGCAGGTGCAGGAGTGTATGGGTAAGTGAGAGAGTACATGAGTGGCTGCATGGGTGCATGAATGGGTATGTAAGTGGGCATATGGGTGAGCTAGTGGGTGTGAGTAGCTGTATGGGTGAGTGAGTGGGTGTGTGAGTGGCTGTATGGGTGAGTGAGTGTGAGAGAGGCTCTGTGAGAGACTATGTAGTTGTCTCTGTGACTGTTTAGGTGACTGGATAAATGTGTTAGTATCTTTATGGGTGTGTGAGTGGCTATATGATTGAGTGAGTGGGTGTCTGAATGACTGCATAAACCACTGGGTGCATGAGTTTTTGTATGGGGTTGAGAATGGGTATGTAAGTGGTTGTGTGGGTGTGTGAGTGGATGTATGAGATATTGTATGGGGTGTGAGTGGGTGTGTGAGTAGTTCTGTGGATGATGTCATCATGATGTCATTTGAGATGTCATCAGTGAAGTCACTAACCATGTCATGAGTGATGTAATCTGTGAGATCATAAGCAGTGCATTGCGGGGGTGTAAGTTATAGTTAGCTGAGGTACCTATATCTGCTGAATTTCTTTGGGTTTGTACGAGTGGAATGTGAGCTTAACTATAACGTCCATGTAACCTTTGTTTTTTTTCAGTGAATTTCTATGTTTTTTTATTCTATTTCCTAATTATAACGTCCCTGTAACTTTCTTTTTTTCAGTGAAATTCTAAGTTTTTTTTTATTCTATTGCCTAACTGTAACATGTAACATTTAAGAGTGAGTGCTTGCGTGAGTCCATGAATGGCTCAGTGGGTGTTTTAGTGAGTGCGTGAGTGTCTCAATGGGTGGGTGTGTAAGTATCTGAATGGGTCTGGGAGTTGCTGCATGTGTCTCACTTGGTGTGTGAGAGGGTATGTGAGTGTCTGAGTGTGTCAGTGAGTGGGTGCATGAGTGCCTGACATGGTTTTTGAGTGGGCGTGTTAGCAGCTTTTGTCTGACTTTTGTGCCTGTATTTTTTTTCTAGTCAGTTTCAGCCCTTTGCGTTCTCCTGCCTGTCTGCCCGCCTACCTCGCCGCCCTCCGCCTTCCCTCCCCGCTCCCCGCTTCCCGCCACCACCGCTGACCACGCCCCTTTTTCCTTTCTGTTCCCTCCCCGCTCCCGCCTCCCAGCTGCCCCGCCCACCCGCGCACTTGGCCTTATATGGCGACCGTGCGACGCAGGTGAGTGTGACCCACTTGTGGGACACCCCCGCGCCGCACGGCCACCAGCTGCTGTGTGTGCCCCCTCGCCTTGCCCTCTGCCTCGCTGCCTGCCTCGCTGCCGGCTGACGCCGCTGGCGTCTGTTTTTGCTTGTTTTGTCTAGCATTTGTGCTTGTTTGAACTGCATTTTCCTCCCGTGTTAGCAGCTTTTGTCTGACTTTTGTGCCTGTATTTTTTCTAGTCAGTTTCTGCATTTTCCTCCCGTGTTAGCAGCTTTTGTCTGACTTTTGTGCTTGTTTTGTCTAGCATTTGTGCTTGTTTGAACTGCATTTTCCTCCCGTGTTAGCAGCTTTTGTCTGACTTTTGTGCCTGTATTTTTTTCTAGTCAGTTTCAGCCCTTTGCGTTCTCCTGCCTGTCTGCCCGCCTACCTCGCCGCCCTCCGCCTTCCCTCCCCGCTCCCCGCTTCCCGCCACCACCGCTGACCACGCCCCTTTTTCCTTTCTGTTCCCTCCCCGCTCCCGCCTCCCAGCTGCCCCGCCCACCCGCGCACTTGGCCTTATATGGCGACCGTGCGACGCAGGTGAGTGTGACCCACTTGTGGGACACCCCCGCGCCGCACGGCCACCAGCTGCTGTGTGTGCCCCCTCGCCTTGCCCTCTGCCCCGCTGCCTGCCTCGCTGCCGGCTGACGCCGCTGGCGTCTGTTTTTGCTTGTTTTGTCTAGCATTTGTGCTTGTTTGAACTGCATTTTCCTCCCGTGTTAGCAGCTTTTGTCTGACTTTTGTGCCTGTATTTTTTCTAGTCAGTTTCTGCATTTTCCTCCCGTGTTAGCAGCTTTTGTCTGACTTTTGTGCTTGTTTTGTCTAGCATTTGTGCTTGTTTGAACTGCATTTTCCTCCCGTGTTAGCAGCTTTTGTCTGACTTTTGTGCCTGTATTTTTTTCTAGTCAGTTTCAGCCCTTTGCGTTCTCCTGCCTGTCTGCCCGCCTACCTCGCCGCCCTCCGCCTTCCCTCCCCGCTCCCCGCTTCCCGCCACCACCGCTGACCACGCCCCTTTTTCCTTTCTGTTCCCTCCCCGCTCCCGCCTCCCAGCTGCCCCGCCCACCCGCGCACTTCGCCTTATATGGCGACCGTGCGAACGCGCAGCGGTCACGCGCAGCGGGCGCGCCGATTGTGCGTCGAAGGCGCGCCAAAGGTAAGCCCGTCTGCGCCCGTCCGCGACCGGACCGCGCCCAGTGCCAGGACCCCTGGCCAACGAAGATCCCGACCGACCCGCCTGACGTACTCCGCCGCCACCCTCACCGCTCTCAACACCAGCCGACTCCCAGAATGCCATCAAGCCACTCCACGACGTACCCACGGACCTTTCAGCTGCCACGCCTGCAAGTTCACCTGCATCCGGACCAGCCTCGCACCAGCACCCACCAAGTCGAACACCAGCAGCACCCACCTCAAGTGCATCCTGGGCTCCTCACCCTCCGCCTGGGACGACTCCTGGTGGCCTCCCGCCCTGGGCACCGCACCCAAACCGACAGACCATGCACGCAACCTGGGCTTCCTCCTGGACTCCTCCCTCTCCATGACCAGGCAAGTCAACAACGTCTCCTCGGCGTGCTTCAACATCCTACGCATGCTACGGAAGATCTTCTGGTGGATCCCCACCGAGACCAGGAAGACCGTCACCCAGGCCCTCGTCACCAGCCGACTGGACTACGGCAACGCCCTCTACGCCGGTACCACCGCCAAGCTCCAGAAGAGACTCCAGCGGATCCAGAACGCCTCAGCCAGACTCATCCTCGACATCCCACGAACCAGCCACATCTCCGGACATCTGAGAGACCTTCACTGGCTCCCCGTCAACAAAAGAATCACCTTCCGCCTCCTCACCCACGCACACAAAGCCCTACACGACCAAGGCCCGAGCTACCTCAACAGCCGAGTCAACTTCTACGCTCCCAAACGCCACCTCCGATCAGCCAACCACGCCCTCGCCGCCGTCCCCCGCATCCGAAGAGCGACTACAGGAGGAAGGTCCTTCTCCTACCTGGCCGCCAAGACCTGGAACTCCCTCCCGACCGACCTGCGCCTGACCCAAGACCACCTCTCCTTCAGGAAGAAGCTGAAGACCTGGCTGTTCGAGCAGTAGCGGCACCCCCCCCTCCCCCCCCCCCAGCGCCTTGAGACCCTACGGGTATGTAGCGCGCTTTACAAGTGTCACTGATTGATTGATTGATTGATTGTCTGAGTGCATCTGTGAGTGGGTGTCAGAGTGTCTGAGTGGGTTTACGAGTGCCTCCATGACAGTGTGAACAAAGCAAAACCAAAGGGGATGATGGACGGAGTGTTGAACATTGCAAGCACTCACCCCCAGTCAACTGATCTTGGTTTAATCCATCATCATTCTTTAGCTCATTCTGCCACCCCAGGCCATGTCTTCCCTGGAGCGGAAACAAGCATCCTGGGAACGGTTTCTGGCTAAGCAGCCGTCATCAGCCAGGCTAGCTTGAATCCAGTGGCAAAATGAGCAAGGTACCCACGTCTGGACATACCCTGCCAACTTAGGGCGAACAAAGGAAAACCAAAGGGGATGATGGAAGAAGTGTTGAACATTGCAAACACTCACCCCCAGTTAACTGATCTTGGTTTAATCCATAATCATTCTTTAGCTCACTCCACCACCCCAGGCCATGTCTTCCCTGGACCGGAAACAAGAATCCTGGGACCGGTTTCTGGCTAATCAGCCGTCATCAGCCAGGCTAGCTTGAATCCAGTGGCAAAGTGAGCAAGGGACCCACGTCTGGGCATAGCCTGCCAACTTAGGGCGCACAAAGGAAAACCAAAGGGGATGATGGACGGAGTGTTGAACATTGCAAGCACTCATCCCCAGTCAACTGAACTGGGTTTAATCCATCATCATTCTTAAGCTCCCTGCGCCACCCCAGGCCATGTCTTCCCTGGAGCGGAAACAAGCATCCTGGGACCGGTTTCTGGCTAATCAGCCGTCATCAGCCAGGCTGGCTTGAATCCAGTGGCAAAATGAGCAAGGGACCCACGTCTGGACATACCCTGCCAACTTAGGGCGAACAAAGGAAAACCAAAGGGGATGATGGAAGAAGTGTTGAACATTGCAAGCACTCACCCCCAGTTAACTGATCTGGGTTTAATCCATAATCATTCTTTAGCTCACTCCACCACCCCAGGCCATGTCTTCCCTGGACCAGAAACAAGAATCCTGGGACCGGTTTCTGGCTAATCAGCCATCATCAGCCAGGCTAGCTTGAATCCAGTGGCAAAGTGAGCAAGGGACCCACGTCTGGGCATAGCCTGCCAACTTAGGGCGAACAAAGCAAAACCAAAGGGGATGATGGACGGAGTGTTGAACATTGCAAGCACTCACCCCCAGTCAACTGAACTGGGTTTAATCCATCATCATTCTTAAGCTCACTGCGCCACCCCAGGCCATGTCTTCCCTGGACCGGAAACAAGCATCCTGGGACCTGTTTCTGGCTAATCAGCCGTAATCCGCCAGGCTAGCTTGAATCCAGTGGCAAAGTGAGCAAGAAACCCACGTCTGGGCATACCCTGCCAACTTAGGGGGAACAGAGCAAAACCAAAGGGGATGATGGACGGAGTGTTGAACATTGCAAGCACTCACCCCCAGTCAACTGATCTGGGTTTAATCCATCATCATTCTTTAGCTCACTCCGCCACCCCAGATGAGTGTGAGTCAGTCTGTGAGTGAGTGCATGAGTACCTGAGTGGGTCTGTGAGTGGCTGTGACAGTGTCTGAGTGGTTCTGTGAGTTGGTGCATGAGTGCCTGAGGTAGTTTGTGAGTGGTTGTGAGAGTGTCTGAGTGCATGTGTGAGTGGGTACATGAGAGTCTGAGTGAATCTATGAGTATGTGTGAGAGTGTCTGAGTAGGTCTGTGAGTGTGTGTGTGTATGGGTGTGTGAGTGTAGGAGTGGGTGTATCAGTGTCTGAGTGGGTCTGTCAGTGGGTGTGTGAGTGCCTGAGTAGGTATATAAGTGTCTATGTGGGTGTGTCAGTAGCTATGCGAGTGCCTGCACCACAAAAGAATCACAACTGTGACTTAATCCAACAAGACTCCACAGTTTTGCACAAAATATCTACCCAAGTGGAGTACTTTCTACTAGCTTATTACTAAGTGCTACCTCCTTGGGTAAATGTCCAGTGCATATTCTACACTGCAGCTAAATGCGCATGAGGAAATGTCACCAGTGACCTTTTGTGTGTTTTGTCAATGTGACCTCATATTCCTCTGCATCAAAAAATGCCTCACTAAAATCTGCGCGAAACGTGATGGGGAATGCTTGTTAAGCTGTCCATCATTCTGGCTAAAGGGAGGAAGACCTTTGCATTCTACTAAGGTGGGCCAAGCGAAATGTCGAAGCTTTCAAATAATATGCACATTTGAATACTTGTAGCAATATAAAGGGAGAACCATGGACTCTGCTCTCACCACGTAAGGACAAGAAAGGACCCACTTATCACTGTCACTACAGATTGCCTCCAGTAGCTCAATGATGCATTTATCTCCTCGAAGAATTTCAGACCGTTTTTCAATATGGAGTTGCCGAGAAAACACACTTGCTTTGCCTTCGCCAACCCAGGAGTTAGAATCATTTGTCCTTTACAGAAGTGGAGCTTCAGCTGGTACACCTGTTGGGGTACTTTCTAGTGAGGTTTAACTTCCTTGAATTGAGCATCTGGGCCATAACAGCCCTGGGGACCATATCCCTGGGCCAACTTCTACCCTGGGGTCCTCATTCCACGGGATCTGGCCACAATCCAAAGGAAGGGCCCGGCCATGTCTCCCTGAGTGCCCTGGAGCCCACCCAGGGCATTCAGTGTGCTATAGGTGGGAGTTGTCAAACTTCCCGAGCTATGTCCCGGGGGTAGGCACCCCGGGACATAGCAGGAGACGGCTCTGGTAGGGGTGGCGATCTCCATGGCCATTATTGGCTCCAGGAGGGGAGCCACACGACCCTCATCCTTCTGTTTCCACCAGCTGGCACCGGGTAGTTATTAGTCCTTAGGGGCAAATATTGCCCTGGAGGGAGGTCACGTGGCCCCCTCTCTTAATTTCAGTGCTTTTGTGTCCCGGGGAGGTGGTGATCTTAGGGGCAATTACAAAGTAGGAGGGGTCTGCATGGCCCCCCTCTTGTATAACTAATAAGCCTCAGGGAGGTGGTGGTCCCTGGGGCATTTAGAAAGTAGGAGGTGTTCTGCGCAGCGCCCTTCTATATAACTGTTAAGCCCAAAGAGGTGGTGGTCCCAAAACCCTTTAAAGGCCTGGGAGGGGGGGCCGCATGGCCCCCATCTAATTAATAAATAAAGCTCCAGGAAGGGGCAGTCCGTGGGGCTCAAATTGACCTTGAGGAGGTCAGGCCACATCCGCCCCCTCCCCATTTGTTATTCAAAGAAATGACCCCGGGACCTGGTCCACCAGGGGGCTGAAAGAGAGATAAGCGCGGAAGACCGCGCTTGTTTTCTCTCCATTTTTGGAGCGAATTCCCGAATTTTCACAATTTTCCAGATATTTTTTTAAAAACATGCTTTTTATCCCTGGCAGGGTCCCAGGGGGACCCAAAGACCAAGGATAGGGGGTTAGGGTATTCGTACCCTGCCCCATTTTTTCTTTTTTTTGTGCATTTTTTGGGGGGACTCGGCTGAAGCCTAGTCCCCAGATGGTTTCCAACACTTCCTGGTTGAAGTGTTTGCAGCCAATCAGAGATCTGAAGATCTCTGCACGAGCTCCTCATTATTCTTATAGGATTCATGACATGATATCCAAATTTGGATTTCCTTTAATTTCTCACAACTTACTGAACGGATTTATAGCAAACAACACAAAGCGTGACCTGCGAACCAAAAGCTACCTTTCTACCAAATTCTGTGTAATTCTGTCCAGTGGTTCGGGCTGTAGTCATAATCAAAGCCCCTACAGGAATTAACATGGGAAACTGACTTTTTTTGGACCCCCCCTCTTCTTCTCATTCCCCACTTGATGGATCACCCTGAAATGTTCCCTGCACAAGTAGAATGACCGGCACACTTTTTTTGTAAACATTTGTGAAAATTCGTCAAACGGCATCAAAGATATAGGCAAGTTAAAAAACACTTTTCCTATGGAAAAATTATCCTAACTATAACTACCTAGTGGTTACCGCCAGCAGGTAATATATATATATATGTACGGACATGCAATAGCTCTATCAGTATATAAAACTTAGAGTACTATACTAGCACTATTATATACTAGCTTCCTT
The DNA here is from genome assembly GCF_964204655.1 of Triturus cristatus. NCBI lineage: Eukaryota > Metazoa > Chordata > Amphibia > Caudata > Salamandridae > Triturus > Triturus cristatus. The sequence goes on along the minus strand of NC_140582.1, from coordinate 79,771,974 downwards.
TATTGTTTAAGGTTTCTGTCAGAATGTGACTAATGTTGAAATTGCACTACAACTCCCAGAAATCTATGGGACTAATTGTATAACAGGAAATGGTATAAAAAACAGCTGCAAGTAGTGTCACCTACCGTGAACAAGGCCGTTAAGGCCGAAACGCGTCGGTTGACAGACTAGGCTTCTGAGCTAATAAAGTTTTTTGCAAATCTACGGTTCCAGAGTGCGGCGCCTTTTGTGACAAAAAAAAAAATATATATATATATATATATATATATTTACCAGCTAGCACTCACAGGAGACAGGACACACACAAGACGCGTTTCGCGCGACTGCCTTCCTCAATACGTATATATATGTGTGTGTATCTTTTCTTCATTGAAGAAAACAAAGCTTAAAGGGATGTTATAGGTAGGTGTAAGTGTCTATTGAAAAAACACTTTTTTTAAATGAACAAAAACACTGAAATTCACCAGTTATAGTTTTCTCCATTAACTATAACTTGTTCCCTAAAGTAACTATAACTCACGCTCTTGCCATGCACGGTGTTGTCAGCAATGTTGTCATTTTGGATGTTGCAGTGATTTTATCAATGATGTCATCGAACATGTCATGAGTGATGTAATATGTGAGGTCATATGTACTGCAAGGCAAGGGTGCAAGTTGTAGTTACTTTAGGGCATGAGTTATACTTACTTGTGATAACTATAACTGGTAAATTTCAATGGTTTTGTTTGTTTAAAACACTATGGCCCTGATTACGATGTCGGTCAGAGTTGCCTCCAACCGACACCATTTCCATGAGGGAACCGCCCAACCATAGGTCGGCGGTTCGGCACACCTGGTTACGATGCGACCGCACATGGTGCAGCCGCAAACTTCCATTTCTCTATGGTAGCTTTGTGACTAGCAAAAACTGCCCGCAGCACAAGCTCCCATTGAGAAATGGGAGTTTGCGAAAATCCCTGCAACGTGTGTCAGGCATCTCACCACAGAGAAAGCCGAGGGACGGGGCTGTGCTAGGGGCCCTCAATGTTGCTTTCCGACAGCCTTTCCATGTTGGAAAGGCTGACATGGAATAGCTGTCGGTAATCAACATCATAATCGATATCATAATGCTGACAGTGGAAATGCTGTCCGTAAGGGACTATGGGGTACATGCATCAAGCAAACCAAAAGCGATTCCTTAATAGCGAGAAATAAGGAATCGGTATTAAGGAATCGCTTTTGGGCATGCATCAACAGATTCGGTAAATTCTAGCGATTCCTTAAAAATAGCTATTTTTACCGATTAATCAATAGCGGGGCATGCAAACTCAGAATAGCTAATAGCGAGTTCGGTAATACCGAATTAGCTAATAGCGAATTCGGTAATAGCGAAATCGCAATTGACCGCGTCGCACCGGGAACGTGCAGATGACATCACCAACCAGGAAATACTGCAGCCCCACCCACATTGCCTCGACAGAGGAGCAAACAGGAGCTGTGACTGAAGACTGCCTGTGCAGAGTGAAGCCACAACAACTGAGCCATCCTCAAAACAAATACCTGATGGAGAAGGAAGCACCATCCAGCGCTGAGGCGGCACGCAAGCGCAAGCGCAAGTTCTCCGACAGGGAGCTGGAGCACCTGATAGAGGGAGTCAGCAGCAAGCACGATCGCCTCTTCGGTAAGCTGTCCCTCAAGGTGCCTGAGAAGAGAAGCGCCGCATTTGGCTGCGCATCCGGGAGATGGTGAATGCTGTAGGTGTGACGCCCCGCAGCATCGACGACCGCAAGAAAAGGTGGTACGACCTGCGGAAGCGTGCAAAGGAGAGGATTTCAGAGAGGCTCCGGGAGGCAAGCAGAACCGGAGGCGGCCCTTCCACGGTCCAAGCAAACACTGCCCTGGAGGAGCTGGTGGAAGGAACAATCGAGCGGGAAGCCGTCATGGGAGTGACCCAGATGGACACGTCCGGCGCAGCCACAAGTGCCCAAGGTAAGATGCATGCCTGTGCCCATACCCAGCATAGCGTAAATCCATTTCCATGCCCCCAGCAGGATCTGAGTGTGTATGCAGCTTTGGCACACACAGCTTTACTCCTAACACTAGTGCATCATGGGAGTTGTAGTCTAGTCAGCCCAGTGTGCATGTACAGGCGTAAATGCAATGACCATTCACCACATCAGTTGAACATGGATAGAGACTGTTTATTTAGTGGATCACAGAGGGTCATGTATGTGTACAACACTACGTAGGTGTAACTATCCCACTAACCATGCACTGTTTCACACACAGATGCATCTCCTGGGGATTCGGACGACAGCGGGCGGCTGATACTATCCGAGACACCTGTGGATTCCGACCTGGAGACAGCGCAGGATGCGCATACATCACCTCCACCTGCCACCCCACCAGCACCACCACCACCAGCACCACCAGCACAGGCACCAGCACCAGCGCCACCAGCACCAGCCACACCCGCTGCAGCTACAACAGCCACAAAAGCGCAGAGGCGCAGGTCCCAAGTTGCGCCCTTGCAGGTGATGGAAACACCCTCCACACAATTGGGACACAGTCTGCGCACCATCACACCACCTGATGCACCACCTGGACGCGCAAGACTCACACAGCGGCGCAGGGCTCGGCCAAATTCCGTCACCTCAGGCGACCTGGATCTCCCACACACTTCTGCCATCGAGGAGAGGATGCTGCGTGTACAGCGCCTGCAGGGACGACACATGGCAAACATTAGCTGTAATATCGTGCGCCTTGCTAGAGAAATGCGTGCCATGACTGCGGCGGTTACGGACATGAGCACGGCGGTTAGGGACATGACCACTGTGGTGGCAGAGGGCAATGCTCACCTCAGGGAAGACATCCATGAGCTCACCCGTGCCATGAGGGAGGGCCATGAGTGCGAGAAGAGGAGGCACCGACAGCAATTGGTGCGTTCCGCCGCCGCTACAAAGGCGATCACACGTCACAGCAACAGTACCGCAGTGTTGGCACGCCGCTCTGTGTCCTTGCAGGTGGACCTTGGGCACTTCTGCGGGGATGTTGCCAAGGCACTAGGGCAGATGACCACTGCTGTTGAACACCTACAGAGCAGCACATGCAGTGCTGCTGCTTTGGGAGGGGATGACGCCAGTGAGGCTGCCTCCAGTGTCAGCAGTGTGTCACTGCCAGAGGCCAGCACCAGGCGCCGCAGTTCGCGGGCCTCCACGGGGACAGGCCGTGGTGAGGCAGTGGAGACACCTGAGCGGAGGCTTGGGGTACGTGGCAAGCGCCACTAGACAGATACACAGACATGCTGGACCATGGTGGGGCAACCATGGACCTCCCCTTTCTGAGTCTGCACAGGCGTGACTTTAACGCACATTTGATTTTACTTTTTTCCTGTGGAGCATTATTTCTATTGCTTGTTTTGTTGCACATACCGCAGTGCTACTGTGCATTAAACAGTTGCACCCCAAACAAACTTGTAATGTTTCATTCTTACCTGATTCAGAAATGATGTTGCATGATGTATGTCCGCCTCCTGTGGCCCTCTGCTGTGTTAGGGACGTGTGCCTGTCGTTGTTGGGCGGGTGGTTGGTCATCCCGGTGGTGGTCATTCCTGTCAACCTCTATGGGTATCCCCCTTCCTGGTCGCAATGTTGTGCAGCATTGCACATACAGCAATAATCCGGCAGCAGGTTTCAGGTTTGTATAGCAAAGCGCCGCCAGTCTTATGTAGGATTCTAAAGCGACTCTTTAGAATCCCAAATGTCCTCTCTATGACATTCCTAGTGCTTATGTGTGCTGCGTTGTGGCGTTGTTCCTGTGGGGTTGCTGGATTGATGTATGGGGTGAGTATATATTCACGCAGGGCGTAAGCACTGTCACCTAGAAGATAGAAGCAAAGACTTAGCATTGGTGATGTCCATACATGTGTGGTGTTGGTGTGGGGAAGCGTAATTTGTACGTACCAAGCAGGAGTCCCTCTCCAAATTCTCCGTTGATTAGACGCCTGTGGATTCCACTGTGGCGGAATATGTAGGAGTCGTGTGTGCTCCCCGGGAATTGTGCCACTAGGTCCGTTATGATGTGATTGGCATCGCACACAACCTGCACATTGATTGAGTGGTAGGACTTGCGGTTCCGGAATATGTACTCATTTGCTGCGGGTGGACATATGGGGATATGCGTACAGTCGATGCATCCAATTACATGGGGGAATTGTGCCACCTGGTAGAATGCCTGTTTGTTGCGGTCCAACTGCTGTGGGGTTGTGGGGAAGCTGATGTGGGTGTGTAGCATTGTCAGCATGGCATCTAGGAATTTCTTGAAGAAGCGTGAGAGTGCGCTTTGCGATATGCCTCCGGCTACCGCAATTACCCCCTGGAAACTCCCTGAGGCCAGTAGGTGCAGGCTGCAGAGGACCTGGACGTGCGCAGGGATTGCATTGGTCCGGTGTGTCTGGTGCTGCAGTGATGGTTCCAGGTCTGCAATGAGGCGCATGATCATGGCACGATTGAGTCGATACTTCTCGTACACCTCGTCCTCATTCTGCCCGAGCAAGGTGATGCGCAGTCTGACAACTCTCTCCTGGACCCTTCTCCTGCGCTGTCCTGCCGCATTGATACGCATCCTCCTTGCAAGCACGTAGAGGGCTGCCATTTTGTGGTAGCCAACAGGGTCTCCTGGGCCACATTTAAGGGTTTGGTGATTGGCACAATCAGTTGCACATGTTGAAAGTGTTTTTTTTTATTCACATGACTTTTTTTTTAACTTTACCTCCAGGTCCTGATTCCCCTTATTTAGCTCAAGCAAAATAGCGATTTTTGGGGTTTTCGGTATTTGCGACTTTTGTTGCATTGGGGTGCGATTCGTTATTTGCCATTGGCACTTTCCGGGAGCTAATAGTGATTTCGGTATCTACTCATTCGGTATTCAGCGATTCGGTAAATTTGCTTTTTGGTTATTTGCGATTCGGTATTTTACCGGATTTATTTTGCGATTCGTTATTGCCTCACATTTTGGGTTCATGCATTGGAAATCGTTTTTTTTTATTCGCTAACGGGTGTTATTAGCGATTCGGTATTTTACCGACTGGATTTTTGCTTGATGCATGAGGCTGTATGAGGTTTTTTCGACCCCGTCGGAACCGCGTTGGATTCTCTGGCCAGTTTAAACTTCGTCAGCCTCCATCATAATACGGCAGTTGGACTCAAAACCTACCATGTCGGTTGGAAAGCCTCCGACCAGCGGTCAGAGGTTTTCTGACCGACATTGTATTGAGGCCCTATGTTTCAACTGTCGTTTTCACCTAAGTATAACGTCACTTTACCCTTTGTTTTTTTTCCAGTGAATTTCTCAGGTTTTTTTATGGAAAGTTAGGTATTATTATCATACCTAACAGTAATATCACTTTCACCTTTGGTTTTTATATTGAATTTTAGGTTTTTAGTTATATTTTATTACTATACATAATGCCAACCCCATGCCTCGCACAGTCTCTAGCTGTGTGTGATGGGGGTCGGGTGCAGGGCTTAGCCTGTGGCAGGCTCTGCGCCCAACCCCCCCCCCTGAGCACAGACGCATGGCTGACCTACTGATTTGTCAAAGAGTCAGAACACCAAATTAGAAACAGTGGGCCTATTGCCTTTATTAAGGGGTCAGTATATTAACATATATAAAGCAGACATATTATCTTTGTCAAAAAGTCAACAATAATTATAATCAAATATACACTATATAAATTCACACATTGCAATGTTTGATAAAATTATTAAAATAAAAATCAACAAGCTTTTGAGTCTTTCTTTTAACTTTTTTTCAGGCCATAAAGTGCAGCCTTAGAAGTCACCTCAAGGGGCCACTGCACTCCACCTGACGAGCATACAGCTCCACCTCAGAGTGCTTTAAAAAAAATATGGTAAGCTCTCCTGGAGTCATGGACTTAAATACCCAGCAGACTTACTTTTTTTTTAATGTTGATGAAGGGCTGCTTCACTCCTTGTAGCCCCACATAACGTTAGAAGATGCTCGGTGGTGCCCCTGTCGGTTCTAGAGCCAACTCCAATTTGCAAAAATATCATTAAAAAGTCATTGTAGGTCATTATAGTGTGCTCCTTGAAAGAAGCAGTAAATAATAAATTAGCGGCTTCTGACGCTCATTTATTATTCCTTTTATTTGTTTGCTTTTTACAATTTAACCTTATTTTGGTGCCCCATGCCCACCCAGGGCATCCACATCTTTTTTTGAATGTTGATGCCACGGGGAAGACCCAATGCCATACCAGTGCTGGTGGAAGCGGGCAATTTTTGTTTATATGGGTGCCCATGAGCCCACCCAGGCCACCCACGACGATGCATGCATTGCGGTTGCCCCGGTTTGGTTCCAGGGCACCCACTAACTGTGTTAGCTAAAGGCAAATAGCTGACATCGAATTTTGAAGACTGCATTGTGGGACATTGAATTTATATGCCATTAATTGGATTGTGATATGTTTCCTTCTTTTTTTGCCTTGAACTAACACTGCATTAGATACATAAGATAGTGTATTATGACAGTTGGATTTTATTATACAAGAATACGTGAAACTAAATCAGTTTATATAATATAGTGACTTTGGAATTGTTTTGATATTTAGGTTGACTGTACTTAGATAATACCCTCACAGAAACCTTTATGATATGTTTAATAAATTATGACCAGCAGTATTTTCAGTTTTTTTCATGTAGAAGACAGCATGGTCACCAGTACTGATGTAAAATCCCAGTTTTGTTTTGTGCTGGATGAAAACTCATTATTCTGCCAGGAAAGCAGAATATTCTACACTTTATTAACATCTCAAATACAAAATACAAAACAACTTCTGTCCTGTGGCCTGGAGAGTTAAATCCCTCTCTTCAATTTGCAAACCCAGTAATGTTCCTCCACTGAAATCTCAATTATTGGAAAATTACCTGCCTAAATAGCTACGCTAAAAGGTATTTACTGTCCTGCATGCTAAACTAGCTTCCACCAATTCTGAAAGAAACTTCAAGGCTGCCACAATTCCTGTCCTAACTGAAGTCAGGTCCCTCCTCCAAACACCAACATGACCATCTTGTTTATGCTTATCTGTATCTCTTAATGATATCCTTTGCGCAAGACTACTGGATGGATCCTGAAGTGAGCTACAAAAGGCCTTGTAATCATCCACCCCATCAGCTTCATGCATCATTCAAGCCCAGCGGGTGCACGTGCCCATGACAATCAGTCAGGATCAAAGGGGACTGGGGGGAGAGTCAATGGAAAAAAACATAAAAGTTCCAGTCCTGGGACCTTCAAATCTAAGTCGTTTGTGTTGAAGCTCTAGCTGTCATGACAGGGGAGGGAGGCATACCTCAGAGCCAAGTTCAGTTCTGTAAGAAAGCATCCCCTGCACTCATTCCCCAGAACCGGGGTCCAGCTTAAGTACTCTGAAAACTGATTGTTCAACTTGGATGCCAAGAGAGCAATCTGGCATGGACCCCATCTTTGCATCAGAGTCAGGACTCTGTGATCCAACATCCAGCTGCTTGCATCATGAATGAAGCTAGAGTTCCAGTCCACCACCAGATTCTGGTTGCCTGGAATGTACTCTGCTGTCAACGGAATCTGACGCTCCAGGAATAATGCCAGAAATCTTTCGCTATCTCTGATAGCCTCTTGGCTTGAGTGCCTCCCAGTTGACTGATATATCTCACTGAGGATACATTGTCCGTTTACAAAAGGATACAACATGAAAACCTGCCCTCCAACAATGACCTGATCACATACATTCTCACCAATAACTCCAGACAGCTGATGTAGAGATCCAGCTCTTTTTCTGTCTATCTGCCTCTGTGGAAAACTCGCCACATCTGGCTCCCCAGCCCCAGTGGCTAGCAAGTGTCTCAATGACCCTCTCTGGGGCAGGTCCAAATATCGCTCTCCCATTCCAGGCCTCATTATGATTTAGCTACCACTGGATCTTTGTCCTGACCTTCTATAACCAAGTCACCAGCTCTGAATATGTCACTCCTCTCCTTAGGGGAGAGGCTTTTGACCTATAAACTGCCCTGTAATTAATGGAAATATAGTATGAATGGATAGCGATACAAGTGTCACTATCCTGGCTAACAGAGACAGGCTGTCCCTCAGGAGAGCCTTCCTTAGGGGCATATTATCAAGACAGGCGATAACATTATCGCCGTTTTAGCGTCAGAAAACTGCCGCTAAAATGGCGATAATGGGCTTGATAATATGCTCTATGGAATTCCAATTGAAGCCCATGTTAGATGTCCTTCACATCTAACCTGAGCTTCAATTGGAATTCCATAGAGCATATTATCAAGCCCATTGTCGCCGTTTTAGCGGCAGTTTTCTGCCGCTAAAGCGGCGATAATGTTATCGCCTGTCTTGATAATATGCCCCTTAGTTCTTTCTTAGTCAGTTTTCTTTGCTGGGAGGCTGATTGGGTCCCATAGAATTTATCACAAAACCCAGAAAGGTCATCATATGATTTGGAATTAGTCCCGACTTCTCCTGATTGACCATGAACCACAGATTCAGAAGCAACGCAAGAGTGATGTCTAGTTGCTGAATGAATTGATCCATCAGCAGTATGCCATCTAAGCAAATAATCAACCTAACACCCCTTAATCTCAGGTGCTCTACCACTAGACACAGAAGCTTAGTACAAACACTTCAGAGTTGATGAAAAACTCAAAAGGCAGAGTCGCAAATTTGTACACCTATCTCTTCCAACAAAATTTAAAAAATATCCTGAGGAGCAAATAAAGGGGCTGTTACATAAGTGTCTTATGAGTCTAATGTGATTATCCAGTCCCTGAGAAGAAGGATGTCTGTCAATAAACGGATTACCTCCATCTTGAAATGACAATACTATAGCCACCACTTGAACTCTCTCTTATTTATATAGAGCTCCCGGTTTTATGGTATTTATTTTGCAGAATGCAGAACAATGTCATACATTCACCCCCGTACAGAGATCTGGACCTAAATCCATCGTTTTTTTGCTCACCATGCCATTCCAGTTTGAACCCAGCCATATGCAAATCAGTCTTGAGCCTGTGCCTCATGGGAACAGTTCAGCCCGAACTGCCAAGCCAGGTCCTCCCTGGACTGGAAACAAGCATCCTAGGACCGGTTTCGAGGTTTCACCCCCCTTCAGCCAGGATAGCTTGATTCCAGTGGCATGGATAAACGGGAACCACGTCTGGGCATACCCGTCCCACTCAGGGTAACAATTGCAAAAACGACAGTTGATTAACAGAATGCAGAAAAATGTCATACATTCACCCCAGTACAGAGATCTGGGCCTAAATCCATCGTTTTTTTGCTCACCATGCCATTACAGTTTGAACCCAGCCATATGCAAATCAGTCTTGACCCTGTGCCTCATGGGAACAGTCCAGCCCGAACTGCCAAGCCAGGTCCTCCCTGGACTGGAAACAAGCGTCCTAGGACCGGTTTCGGGGTTTCACCCCTCTTCAGCCAGGATAGCTTGAGTCCAGTGGCATGGAGAGCATGGGAACCACGTCTGGGCATACCCGTCCCACTCGGGATGACAATTGCAAAAACAACAATTGATGGACAGAATGCAGAACAATGTCATACATTCACCCCAGTACAGAGATCTGGGCCTAAATCCATTGTTTTTTTGTTCACCATGCCATTCCAGTTTGAACCCAGCCATATGCAAATCAGTCTTGACCCAGTGCCTCATGGGAACAGTCCAGCCCGAACTGCCAAGTCAGGTCCTCCCTGGACTGGAAACAAGCATCCTAGGACCCGTTTCAGGGTTTCACCCCTCTTAAGCCAGGAGAGCTTGATTCCAGTGGCCTGGAGAGCACGGGAACCACGTCTGGGCATACCCGTCCCACTCAGGGTAACAATTGCAAAAACAACAGTTGATGGACAGAATGCAGAACAATGTCATACATTCACCGCAGTACAGAGATCTGGGCCTAAATCCATCGTTTTTTTGCTCACCATGCCATTCCAGTTTGAACCCAGCCATATGCAAATCAGTCTTGACCCAGTGCCTCATGGGAACAGTCCAGCCCGAACTGCCAAGTCAGGTCCTCCCTGGACTGGAAACAAGCATCCTAGGACCCGTTTCAGGGTTTCACCCCTCTTAAGCCAGGAGAGCTTGATTCCAGTGGCCTGGAGAGCACGGGAACCACGTCTGGGCATACCCGTCCCACTCAGGGTAACAATTGCAAAAACAACAGTTGATGGACAGAATGCAGAACAATGTCATACATTCACCGCAGTACAGAGATCTGGGCCTAAATCCATCGTTTTTTTGCTCACCATGCCATTCCAGTTTGAACCCAGCCATATGCAAATCAGTCTTGACCCAGTGCCTCATGGGAACAGTCCAGCCCGAACTGCCAAGTCAGGTCCTCCCTGGACTGGAAACAATCATCCTAGGACCGGTTTCGAAGTTTCACCCCTCTTCAGCCAGGAAAGCTTGATTCTAGTGGCATGGAGAGCGCGGGAACAACAGTTGATGGACAGAATGCAGAACAATGTCATACATTCACCCCAGTACAGAGATCTGGGCCTAAATCCATCGTTGTTTTGCTCACCATGCCATTCCAGTTTGAACCTAGCCATTTGCAAAGCAGTCTTGACCCTGTGCCTCATGGGAACAGTCCAGCCCGAACTGCCAAGTCAGGTCCTCCCTGGACTGGAAACAAACATCCTAGGATTGGTTTCGGGGTTTCACCCCTCTTCAGCCAGGATAGCTTGAGTCCAGTGGCATGGAGAGCACGGGAACCACGTCTGGGCATACCCGTCCCACTCGGGGTGACAATTGCAAAAACAACAATTAATGGACAGAATGCAGAACAATGTCATACATTCACCCCAGTACAGAGATCTGGGCCTAAATCCCTCTTTTTTTTACTCACCATGCCATTCCAGTTTCCGTTTTTATTTATCTATATTTATATTTTGTCCATCTTGTCGGTATTTATCTATATTTATTTAGTTTTTTGTGAATAAATGAAGCCCTAACTTGTATATTTCAGCATTTATTTAACAAATAAATGTACACTTGTACTTTGATGCTGGTCATGTTGAGGCATATTAAACAGCCAAATATAATAAAACAGTTGACTTAAATGAGAATATTAGCATTATAACACAAGCATACGTTGAGCTATGCAGTCATTTAAGCAAATTTCGTCCTGTTTTATTTTTTACTCCCCATGTTGTCAATATGCACAGCTATTGGCCTGGAATTCGTGAATGACAGCATGGACAGTCACTTTAAAGATGCCAGATTTTCAGTATTTTTCTTTTTTTGAAATAGATACAGACAAGAAACGCAATGCTTTCTGTGTGTATTTGTCTGTAACACTCAGTAAAAACTGAAAACTGGGAGCCTTATTTATAATGGGCCTGTATCCTTTGTCCTTTTTCCCTATCAGGAAGGTGTGGCTTAAGAAACCCCTGGGGTGTAGTACAGATCTGAAAATGACTCCCTTCCATCTCTGCCACTTCTGTATCTATCCTTGGATGGTTTGCATAACCAGCAGAACCTGTGAGATCTCTCTCCATTTTGATCATAAATTTCCCAACCCCCACTCTAGATTTAGAAGGAATAATCCTTGCAGAAATAGCCCCACAGGGCATTTGCTGCTCCCATGCAGCTGCCTGTTTCCCCTGCCACTGTTTTCTCTAGATAGGAGACTGTCTTCCATTGTGCCAGCAATTACTATGTGCAACACATTGCCCTCTCTGGAGGCCTGGAGGCCAAAACTGCTGGATAAGCACTGCATGACTTGTCCAGCCCCGGCAAAAACATTTACTCCCAAAACATTCTTTAACGAAGTCTCGGCTTTATCCAGAGAAGAGAAGGTTGCCACAAACTTCCCCAGCTTCTTCAAGAATGGGTATCCAATGACGAACCAATGTGCAACAGCTACAGCCTCATGGCCAAGTTGTCCAACTTCAGATCTGCATTAAGTAATAGTGATTGGAGTTCTGTGGATAGAGCACAGTTGTCGTTCCCCAACATACAAATTGCTCTGGACCCATCTGGAAATTATACACGGTAGCATGGTGCCTCCCAAAACCTTGGCCTCCTATGCCATGTCCAGTATTTTTGTCATGTGGTCAACCACAATCAGGAACTTGTCCTAGCAGGCTCTCCATGAACAGTCAATCCACTTTTGGGAACCTTCATAAACTTAACCTAGAACGTAGACATTTTTGCGTCAATTTCTGGAGTCATTGTAACCTTCCTTTACAGAGTTGGGCATGAGCATTCAAGGCACTACACAGCTCTGGTCCCATCTACCTTAACAGTTGCTTCTCCTTCCATGGACCACCTAGACACCTCTGCTCCATAGGGCTCCTACTCGCACTCATCCCATGCATACACAGTACCAGAAAAGGAGGATGGAGATTCTCTTGCATCGCCCCTAAAGCATGGAACAGCCTCCCACTTCACATCAGAACCTCCTCCTCTCCTCTTGAATTCCACATAAAGCTGAAGACCTGGCTTTTCAATTAACCAACCTACCATTGGCAGTGTAAGGCACACACAGACGCTGAGCACCAGGATACCCTCCAGGGTGATAGGGGGCTTTACACATACACTTAATATTCTACTCTCAGGTGCACTCTAACTACCTTCTAGAGAGGCTGGCATATTTTTTCTTTGTGGCATAATCCACTTCATTAGATGCTGGGGTTCACTCAGATCATCTCTGGTGATATGACTGTTCAGGTGCTAAAATGTCTGATGGTAACTGGTCATCATCTGCAGCTCCCAAAGGAGGAGGTCCTGGATGTTAAGGTATGCTGTGCGCCTGGGGAGAATGTATGCATTGTCAGCATTCCGTCCATCATTTGTTTGTTGTAACGCTGGTCCTCATCAGAGGCATCACTGGTGTCCTTTCTAGCCTCCTCTCCTGTGGGTGAGTTCACTCAATAAGGAAGGTGTCAATATTGTCCACCTCCCGGGAGGAGGGTACGGGTTTGAGCTATGGTTGCCACCTAGCCAGTTTTCTACAGGCATCACTGTTATTTTAATGTCCTGGCTGGTACAAAAATAAGCAAATTCACCTAAAGTCGTAATTTTTAGCGCTTAACTGAACATACTTCAAACAGCAAATGTAAACAGAAAGCAATTCCAAATATGTTCTAGAGCTGCGATAACGATCCCTGACCAATAGTTAAAGTAAATAAAGGCAGGAAAGTCATGTTACAAATTAATTTTTATCATTTTGTTTAAAGTCCTATTTAGTTTCAGGTTGTGGCCTTTGCAGACTCCTAAAACAGAAACAAATGGCCATACTTTTTCTCTTGGAAAGGTGAAAACCCTAGTTTGAGCTTGCATACAGACTTATGGAAGGCTTCTCTTAATTTGTCATGATTTCTTGGGGTTTTTAAGTGGTAAATTACACAGCAAACACAATTATCGTGGCGTAGGAAATTCTGGCTAGGAAGTTGTAGCTAGGAAATTCTCTCTCACATCCTAGAGGTTCCTGAAATCTGGCTGCTATCATTAGAAGTTGTTCGTTGAGGGGCCTCAGTGTTTCACTTACTGGACAATGATTGCTCGAACTCCTCAGGCAGTCCTTGTTCTCACCCATTTCCCCCCCCCCCCCAACTGGGAGTACTGGTCCTCTTAGCTGCTTTTGGGTGCGTAGTCACAAAATAATTATATATACTCCCTTCCAGATCCTTAAGGCCATCTCTAGCACTTTGAGTGCTAAGAATTTGTGGAAATCCTGATTCTTAAAAACCTACAAGGTATGTGGGGGAGACATCTCTAATAAACATACAGAGCTCTACTCAGCTCTTTGGAGTCTGTTGAACTAGCAGAACATGGGTCATTCGAAGCTAGATGGGGCGGTGAGTAGGATGTGGAGACTCATGAGCAGCAAGGAGGCTCCTTGCAGTGCACTGCACCAGTTATGTTATCTTGTGTTAAGAATTTTTCATACCAGCCGCGGTCCGTGCAGGTAACAACGGTGGGGCGGTGGGCTGCGTTGGGGGGATTTCGAAGGGTGATGCAGGGGTAAAATTATTTATTTAATTTTTCCTCAGCATCGTCCCTCGAAATCCCCCCCAAAGTGATCCCACTGCTGTTACCTATACAAACCGCGGCAGCTTCATACCTGTCAAGCAGTGCTTAAAATGGAAGAACAAAAGTGCAGGTACTCTGTACCAGAGTACCTGCTTGTTTCTGAGAAGTGCTGGTACTCTCCAATTAAAAGTATTACATTTTTCTTGAGATGTACAGGTACTCTCTGTCTCAAAATAAACAAGCATTGGCATAGCCAATAGGTCTCGCTTTTGGGACCTTATAAGTATTTAGTTATGCAGCACAATATCCTTGGTGCAACAACATCAACTGTTGCATGGCTAAACACTTATAAGGTCCCAAAGTCGAGAACTATTGGCTATGCCAATGCTTGTTTACAGAGAGAAATTTTAGTCGAAGCATCTTGGAACTAAAGAGCAAGTAACTTTAAAGAAAATAAGGCAGATAACCAAGCAAAAACAAACTACAATACTAGAATAAAGAGGAGAGGAACACAGAGGGAGGATCGACAATAGGAAGGTCATGTCTTAAGCTGTTCACACAGATTGAAGAGAGGGGGTTCTAGTAGAAAGAGTATTGGGTCAGGAATTCCAGTCACTAGCTGAGGCCACCGAGAATGCTCTGTTGCCAAATGTGACTGTTGTGACTAGTGGGCACATTCTGTAGGGCTGGGTCAGCAGAACAAAGAGTGTTGTTGCATCTGAGGTTTGAATTTTACAGTCAATCAGAAGAATGTTGGTAACTGGCTTGGTGTACAATGGTGAGTGGCATAAACAGATTTTGTAAGCGGACTAGTAACCAATGGAGAGATTGAATGATAAGATGGATATGATGTCTACGGGGATGTCCGGAAATGAGAGGAGCTTGTACATTCTGGAGAATCTTCCAAAGAGTGAGGGCAGCAACTAGTTAAATTCAATTACCATTGTCTAGTCTTCAATGCATTAAGGTATTCACGAATGGGACACAATGCTCATGTCATGTACGGCAGAATCTAATTTAAATTTATGATTTGAAGAAAACAGGACCTTGGCAGCTGGTTTGTCCATAGACAAGTTTATGTCTATGTAGATCCCTTAAATGCAGATCTGTTTTGAGGATGTTTGGGGGTGGGGGGGGACACATTGAGACCAGCTACAGGTTTTTTTTCCAGCTGTCAGAGCTGTTGTTACTGATGAGAAGCTCAATTTTACTATTGTTGAAGATAAAGTAGGCAGGTGGCAGTTACCATTGTACAAAGCTTAACGAGGACAACATTGTTGAGAATTCAAAGAACACAGGCTTGGAAGGAGTGTGGAACTTAAATGAACACTGACTGGACTTGTGGTTTAGGGCTAGATTACCAATTGAGTAACCAAGAAACACCCACAGTCTGACATTGTCCAGTTTACCACGCGCTCTAACTTAGGGCAAATCGCCTCACTGTGCCTCAATTCCCTTGTTTATCATAAATGTGAGCAGATACCAAGTGCTATATGAATGGCTGGGGAATTACGCCTTACAACTAGATAAATCCTGCAAGTTCTTGTCAGAACTAAAATGTTACGCTCTTGATTCTTTTCATGAGTAAGTTGGTTTACAGATGCAAAATGAGGTTCTGCACTTGTAAAGGACTTACTCACTCAGAGATTTTGAAGGGAGTCAATCTACAAGGAAGGAGAGCGAGAGAGAGGGAGAGCTGGGTGAACCCTGAGCATCCTAGAAGGAAACACCTCACATTGAGGAAAGGGGGCCAGTGAGCCAGGTAGCCCTGGAAAGAGCACACTGGCGCCCCACAGCTGCCACAGTCCAGCAACACCAACAGGCAAGCCTGGAGAACATAAACTTGTCAACTGGGAGTATTCACAAAATAAGTTCAAAGACAGAACTTGAGAATAAACAGAATAAATGTCAGCTGTCAAAGGCCAAAGTTTTCGGTCTGGTGATCTCTAAGAGCGCAGAAGACAGATTTTCACAAGCGATCAAAGCTTGAGAGCAAAGGCAGACGAAGAGACCTCAACAGGATGCGACATAAGCTGTAAGACTCCAACATCAGCCAATGTGAGACCCAGGATGTTTCAGAGCATACATGAAACTCATCACAGCATGGCAGCAAGACAGAGCTGGGACCAACTAGAGTGTATTCTTTGTTGTCAATATCAATCAACTGCTAAGCGCTGAATGCCTGGAGACCTTGGAGCACACACCATGAAACTCCTTTCATGGAAGTTATACTAAGAGAACAAAGACGGGGCGGGAGACAGAGTCAAACCTCAGCTGCCACACAGCATCAACATCACGCTAAGTCTCAGCATGCACCTCAAGGAGCACTCAAATGGGCAGACGTGGGGAACTAATGGAAGGTCACTGACCAGAATTACCACCTGGGTATCTAAAGGATGCCAACATTTACAGACTATCACAAGGAGAGCAAAGAAAGAGCTGGGGACTAAGTGCTGTGGTGCAGTTGTCACAGATCACAGCACAACACAAGTTGTATCTTGTGAGACTCAAGATGCTCACAACATATAACCTGTGAGAGGGAAGTATCCTGCGGCGCAAACAGAAATCAAAGTGGTATTATCAGAGCTCAGCAACACGTATACAAAGGGGGTTCATGCTGTATGAACATAGCATAGCAGAGCAATCCTAGTGAGAGCAAAAACAGAACTGGAGGCCAGAAAAGCATACGGACAGCCATGCTAAATCAGCGACATCTACCCAAAGTGCATCTCGGGAAAGTTAGGGCTCCCGCTTCGTGCATACTCATTGAAGGGAGGTTTTAATAAAAGAAACAACAAGTGGGAGGGGTGGGGGAAGTGCACGCGTGTGCGCTAAGGAAATAGCCTCGTGGCAAAAAGTAAACAAGTGGGAGGGGTGGGGGGAGTGCACGCGCGTGCACTAAGGAAATGGCCTCCCGACAAAAAGTGAACAAGTGGGAGGGGTGCGGGAGTGCACGCGCGTGCGCTAAGCATCAAAAGCAATTTTTTTTAAAAGCACGCCTCGGGCACTAAAAGCTGGCGGCTGCGCGCGTACACGCACTCGTGCACGCAAGCTCTAGGCCACAGTGGTAGCATTTTCTGAAGCCCTTACCAATAGTCTCGCCAGAGCAGTGCATGCGCTTGCTCAGGCGAGACCTAAAAAGCGCTGGTACTCATCAGTACCGGCCAATTTAAAGCACTGCTGCCAAGCTGAACAACAAGCTTTGGCATAGCCAATAGGCCTCGCCTTTGGGACCTTATAAGTGTTTAGCCATGCAACAGTTGCATAACTAAATACTTATAAGGTCCCAAAAGCGACACCTATTGGCTATGCCAGTGCTTGTTTAGACATATTGCATATGGCTTTAAAATAAAAGCAATATGAAACAGTCGACTCTGGCTGCGTCATGGCATTTTTTTTCTTGACTTTAAGTCATGTTGAACAGCAGCCTGCGCTGCTGGGCAACATGTCTTAAACACATTGACAAAGCCAATAGCTCACACATAGGTGAGGCCTATTGGCTTTGCCAATGCTTGTTTGTTAACTAGATGTCGCGTATGCCGGCTAAGATTTTGCCTTTTGTTGTGAGTGCATTCTTTTGAATGGAGAGTTCCCTGATTAGAAATTCCCCCTTATGTCCTAATTAATAGACGCTAAAACATAAACAATGGCTTTTCCCATTCCCAAGAAAGTATCCACTAGGTCTATTCAGATGTACAAGGACACGCAGGTACAGATGTGCATTAAAACCAAGACCAGAGTAAATACAGCCAGGCCGACAGTATCTGATGCTAAAAGCATCAATAGACCTAGAACCACCCAGGAACAAGCATTGGTCGCGGGGAATTCAAAGCGGGAGAGAGAGGCGGAGGGAGTTGTGTGCACGCGCGTGCGTGCCGGCAAACATGCGAGTGGTGCGCGCGCAGCAGCACCCAAAGTAAAAGTAATCAGAAAGCTGGCAGCTGTGCACGTTCACACTCGTGTGAACGCAAGCATTAGGCCAGCAAAAGCCGGTGGGAAGCACTTTTAAAACCCACTTACTAAAAGTCGAGCAACAGCGCATGCGCTGCTGTAGGCTCGACCTAAAAATCTTATGTGTGAGGAGGGGGCGTGGCCTTGTGCCCAGAAATACCCAAGAGGCCCTTTTAAATCCCACCCTGCCCATAAGCCCTCCCTCTCTCCAAAAAAATGCTCGCTGAGGCTGGTACCGATGTCCTAGGTTGTTTTGACACCCCTTAATGGAGGTTGGCTATTCAAAGCCTCGGTAAACAGCTGGAAAACCACAATTTTCAGCTCGTTTTCCCTGTCATCGTGCCACCTATATTTCGAAATGACAGATTTGACAAAGTTGGGGGAGGTGTTGCAGTCATCTTTGGAAACTCCCTTCAACTTAAGGCTTTTCCTAACAGCTCCTTCCGCACTTTTGAATGCCTATCTCTTGAGCTTCAATTGCACCACCGCTCACCTCTCAGATTCCATGCTATTTACCACCCGCCTGGTAGAAGCCCTTCGTATATGGAGGAACTCACTGACTTCATCAGCGACCAATACTCGCAAAGTGACAGTCAGACCTTCGTGGGTGACTTCAATGTCCACTGGGGCTCGCCTCAAAACACCTCTGCGAATTTGCGGGCCACCTTCCTCTCTGCAAAGATCTTATCCAACACTGCACAGAAACAACACACTCTAAGGGCTCAATCCTGGACCTTGTTATTTCTAAAGCAGGCTTGCTGACTATCGCTACCCCTATTCATGTAGACTGGTCTGACCACCTCCTCATCCCATTCTCTCATCACCTATCACACTCTATAACTCTCGGCCAACCTAAGAGCGCTACTTCCTGGTTCTGTGACACTAAAAATATTGACCTCGGTACCCTCTGTGATTCTGCTTTGCTATCACTTCCAAGGCTAGACCCGAACCTAGATGTTAATGAACTCACCTCCCTATGCCTCACAGTCCTTGCAGTCGAAATCAATAATGTTGCTCCTCTCCAAAGCAAAAAGAAAAGGCCTACTCCCTCAGCACCTTGGTTCAACAAATCTCTCTATGAAGAAAGGAAGTACCTAAGAGTCCTTTAGAAACAATGGAGACAAGCGCCCTCCACCGAAAATTTGGCCACGCTTCGTTCAGCAAGATCCAAGTACCACAAGCACATCTTCCTTGGAAAAGCGTTGCACTTCAGATCCCTCCTCGACTCAGCCAAAAATAGACCCAGAAAACTATTCAACCTCATCAAGAACCCAAACTGCTCTCCCTCAACCTCCAAGTTGGAGGATTCTACTAAGAAAGCAGCGGAATTCGCTATATTCTTTGACGAAAAAGTGAAATCACTTGTAGATCAGGTCATTCATCCTACCCCTACAGAGGAGTGCAAATCCTTAACCATTTGGCAGAACTTTGACCCCATCTCTGAAGATGCCATCCTCAAATGCATCCTCGAAACAAAGCCCTCGAACCATTCTCTTGACCCCATCCCTAGTGCCATTGCCATTGACTTCTATACCCATTCTCTTTCCTATTTGACCACTCTGGTCCAACTCTCCCTCTGTCAAGGCTCCCTTCCTGTTCCCTTCAAAACTGGGCAGGTCACCCCTCTGCTTAAAAAACCCACCGCTGATGCGAACGACCTCAACAACTACCGCCCCATCGCTAACCTACCTTTTCTTGCGAAAATCACAGAAATATGTGTAGCGAAACAACTCTCTCGTCATATCAAGGACAATGATCTTCTTGACAATTTCCAGTACGGCTTCATTCAAAACTGCAGCACTGAAACAGCCCTGCTGCAAGTGATTGATGACGCGCTGCGGATACTCGATTTGGGAGAGTCTTGTCTTCTAATTCTCCTTGACCTTTCTGCAGCCTTTGACACTGTCAATCACAACACTCTCCTTAACACTCTTCAACAGAGAATGGGCATGGAGGGCACTGTGCTTAAATGGTGTGCCTCCTTCCTCTCTGATAGATCCCAAATGATCAAAATAGCGAACAGTCTTTCATCTCCTTTGGCGGTCAGTCAAGGTGTTCCTCAAGGCTCTATACTTGCACCCACATTGTTCAATCTCTATATAGAACCATTGAGAAATCTCCTTAGTAAATCCGGGATCCACTATCATCTCTATGCGGACGACACTCAAATCTACCTTAAGGTGGCCTCCACTCACGATCTCTCCATCCTAAGCTCTACTCTCGACTCCATTCAAAACTGGATGTTAAATCATCAGCTGATTCTGAATCCCTCCAAAACTGAATTCCTCCTCCTCACTTTCTCCTCCCCCGGTTCAATCATGGATGGATAAGATGAATCTATTTAACAATAAACCCATCATTGTCAACAGCGCAAAATCCCTTGGTGTCATATTTGACAAAAACTCCATCTACTCTCCCACATCGATTCCATTGCAAAGTCTGCTCGATACAAACTGCGCCTTCTTTGGGGGATTTGTCGCTTCTTCCCGGAGCAAGACCTTAAAACCCTGGTCCAATCGCTGGTTCTCTCCAGATTGGACTACTGCAATTCTCTTCTTACTGGCCTCTCCAAATCCCACCTGTCCCCCCTTAAGTTTGTTCTCCATTCAGCAGCTCGTTTCATATATGGGGCCAAAAGAAGTGACCACATCACACCCATTTTATCCACCCTCCGTTGGCTTCCCATCGAGGCAAGATCTATCTACAAGACTGCCTGTATCACCCACAAAGCCTTGCACTCCTCCTCTCCTCGCTACCTGGCGAATAAACTGAAATTCTCTGGAGGCTCCAGACCATCACGCAATGCAGAAAATATATTGCTTGAACCTCCCACTTTCAAGAAGGAAAGATCGATGGCCCAATCCTTTTCAGGCAATGCGGTGAGAATCTGGAACTCACTTCCACCTCAGCTCCGGACCACCACCTCCTCCCAGGCCTTCAAAACTGACCTCAAAGCTCTCCTCCTTCAAAGACACTTCCAAATTTAATTCACGCTCTCTGTTATATAAAGGAAGTTCTTCCATTATAGGAAATTCTGTTCTCCATGCCTATAGAAGTGCCTTCCCAGTGTGTTCTTGTGTTTTGAGTGTATTGGCGTGTGGTAATTTTAGGCGGGGGCACTATTTATGCTGCTTTCGTCGACCTTAAGTCGGCTTTTGACCTCGTCCCTCGCGCCGAAATGTGGAGAACCTTTTTGGAACTAGGTATGCCACTTGAAATATTGGCTTTTTTGGTTATTCTACATGATGCTAATTATGCGCAGGTACGCTGGGATATGCAGGGGAGTGTCACACAAAGGTTCCCTATAGCAAAGGGGGTTCGTCAGGGGTGCGTCCTGGCACCAACCCTCTTTTCATTGTATATCAGCAAGGTAGTCCAGTATTTCCAGAACTTTCCCACTGATGCTCCAACCTTAGCAGGTTTGAAGATCCCGTTGCTTATGTTTGCAGATGACACTCTGATACTTTCTAAGACACAGAAGGGTTTAAAGTCTGCCCTGGTGAGATTTGAGGAGTTCTGTCAGGAGCATGATCTCCTAGTGAATGTAGAGAAAACGAAATTTATGGTCCTACATAAACACAAGGTTATAAATGGTAGAGTTGAAATGAAGGAAGGCATCCTGGAACAGACTCAGAATTTTACTTACTTGGGGGTAACTATTGGCAGTAAACTTAGTTGGAAGGCTCAGATTAGATTATCTACCCTTAGGCATGCCCAATTGTCAGGTGCCCTGCTGAAGGAGCAGCGTCTCTCTTACACAAAACCTGTTGCTCCAGCCTTAAAAATATATACTACTAAAATTAGTGCCTTGGTCTTGTATGGGGCCGAATTGTGGGGCTTCGACAATCTAGCCCCCTTAGTAACAGCCCAAAATATTTTTTTTAGGGCATTGCGCGGCCTTCCCCAGTCAACTCCTTTATTGCCCCTATTTTTAGATCTTGGCTGTTATTCTATTGAAAATATGGCACAATTTAGACCGGTGGCGTACTGGAGAAGGCTCTGGGTTAACCCAGAGCTGTCCAGGTACGCACAAGCACTCTTGGAAGTTAGGGAGGCTGACAGCATGCATAAAATTTCATGGCTGAGACGGGTTAAAATCACTCTTTGTGAGATGGGGATGAGTAGATTGTAGGTAAATCCCGTCGAAAACCCCTTTCCTGCAAAGAATGAATTTAAAGCAGCATATTGGAATATGATTAAAACTAAGCGTTTCTCTGCCTTAACAAGACCATCATTATCCAGGGACTATTTTGAACACAAGCATGAAGTGGAGCATGAAAATTATTGGGACCTTATCACTTCCACTAGAGATAGGAAACTTTACCACCAATTTAGGGTGGGATCACTCCCCACTAATTTATTTGTCAGTAAATGGCACACCCTGAACCACAGCAAATGTCTATTTTGTCCAACGCAGAATGAATCGTTGGCACACATCTTATTTGCCTGTCCAGCTTATAAAACTCCTAGGCACAGATGGTTAAAACCTATCTGTTTAAACCTGGGGACTAGGTTAAGCAGCAAAGCACTAAGGATCCTAAAAACAGCTACTAATGAATCCATTGTGATTGCCGTTGCCAAGTTTTTAAGCTGGATGTGGGTTATATGTGCAAAGGAGAGGAGGCAATGATAATTGTCTCCTGGTATGTTGCCGGGGGCGAATAAAATTATGTATCGTGCTGCTTTGATTATAATGTAATTATGATGATTATATATACTATGGTGGGAGTCTTTTCAGAGATTTTTAGTAATTTTAACTATTTATTATATATTTATGTATCTTTTTATTGTGGATCTGTTATCCTCTTGTATACCATCTTTTTAATGCACAAACTTGCTCATATTGATGTCTATGAAATTCACCATTATGTTTTAATGTCAAATAACTTGCTTACATTGATAGTTTTGGATTTTTTATGGATTTGTCTTTTATGATTTTAAATCGAAATGAAGACTTAATGACTTAACTTGACTAATGACTTGAGTGTCTGCCATTTAGTGCAGTATTATACCTCTATTTGTACTTTGTACTCTTTTGTAACATGCACACGTCACCTTTCCTTTTGTAACGTATCGTTTGCTACCTCTTGAATTTTGTTTGCTTTTGATACATGCACAATTGCCACCATTGCCTCATGTAACGTAACGTTTGTTTTAGTGTTTTGAGTGTCTGCCATTTATTGCAGTATTTTACCTCTACTTGTACTTTGTATGCTTTTGTAACCTGCACACTGTAAGGGCCTAAGGTAAGGGCCATGTGGGGAACTAAGGCAGCAAATGAGGGACACATGAGACAGTGGTACAGGTATGGGCCGGAAGGTCACCAGCGACCTCCGCCCTTTTATTTATACTCTCTTTGGCCAAGCCTGGCCAGAGAGTGCTACATTGTGTGCGTGCTCTTCCGGGGCCGCTAGCTGTCCGAAGAACAACTAGACCGTAACATCCGATTTCAAATCAGTTCTTTTAATTTTCTTCTGTCCAACTTGCGCTCCCCATGTGAATTTAGTTAGTTGGCTATTTGGTCGCGGATTTGGACGCAGGTTGTATTGGTGTCGCCCCGTGCTTGATCCTCTGGTGGGACTGGCAGTTCCTGCTTCGCAGTCCCTCTCTGGCGAATCAGTCTCGGCTTCCACCCTTGCTGGTATCGGATTCTGTTGTGGCCCATCGGTGGGAACCGGTCTCGAGTCTGGGAGGGACACATCTAGGCTTGTGTCTTCCCCAAAGTTCTGAGGTCCGTTTCCAGACCCAGGAATTTCTTTAAACCATTGGATGTTTCTGGTTATCACCTCTCCATTCCGCTCCACCGTTACTGCTGTTCCTCGGACCTTCCGTACCGACCATGGGACATCTTCATAGGACGTCCGGAACTTTCCTCCACTTCGTCTGTTCCGTATTAGTACTCTGCACCCTGGCCTGAGGGTACGGACTCTGGCTCGTCTGCGTTGGCTTGCTTTTTCATTAATTGTTGTTCATCTGCGCTGTGTCGCTGATGCGTCATATGGTTCCGGTTCCCAAGTGTCAGCTACCGGGAACTGGTCACGCCGAGGACCGGCTAGCATTAGCGACCATGGAGATCTCTGAGTAGTGCAGTGTGGTGTGCTGCGGTACTCACGCAGAAACTTTTGCAGTTCTATTTCAGGATCATTCTGTTCCGCTACGGCTATGCGTAAGATCTTGTTGATTGTTCGCATGAACCTTTCTGCTTCGCCGTTAGCTTGCGGCCATTGTGGCGTAATGCGGTGATGCCTTATCCCTAGCCTCGATAGGAACTCCTTGAACTCGCTCCCCTGGAATGGAGGTCCATTGTCAGTCTTGATTGCGTGTGGCAGGCCAAAGAGTGCAAATATTTTCATGAGTGCTGGGGCCAAATGATTGAAGGCTGTGGATGGCAAGATCTCGACACAGGGGTATCGTGTGTAGCTGTCTACTAGCACTGCTGTTACTCTCCCGCCGGGGAAACTCCCGAAGTCCAGGCTCACCCACGACCAGGGTGTTGGAGCATGGTCTTCAGTTCTTACTGGGGCCGGTGACTCACCACTACTTGTGAGTTGACACGCTCAACAGTTTTTAACTGCTCTCTCTGCAGCTTCTTCCAGCCCTGGGAACCATAGCTTTTCCCTTATTCGGGATTTCATCCTTCCAGCGCCCTGGTGACCTTCATGTGCTAGGGCAATTATCCGATCTTGCAGACTCTGAGGGATGACGATTCGTGATCCTCTTAGTAGAATGCCGCACTCTGCAGTGCTTAGCTCGTCTCGGACTCTCCACATCTTCCCTAGTCGTGCTCTTTCTGTTTCGTTCCACCCCTGGATGTTGTGAAGGAAACCATCCCATGATCCTCTTCGTATCGCGTCCGTCGTTCTCCTGAGGACCATGTCTGACTCCATGTGTGCTGTTATTTCGTCTTTAGAGAGTGTCGGCGGGCACGCCCATTGAGATACCATGTTGACGAATTCCTCGGTTTTCCGTTCTTGGCCTGCATCTAGTTCTTCTTGTTGCGCCGGATGTCGTGACAGGAAATCTGCCGGGTTTTGGGCGCCAGGACGATACACCAGTTCCATCTGGTAGTGCTGGAGTTGTCTTGCCCACCGTTCGATTCTAGGTGGGGGGTGCGGCGCCGACCCTCGGAACAAAGGCAGTAGTGGTTGGTGATCTGTCACTACTCGGAATGGATGCCCACTGACATATAAGTGGAAGTGGCTACAGGCCCACTTGATGGCAAGCGCTTCTCGCTCTATTTGGGAATACCGAGCTTCTGTTGCCGTCAGCGCCTTGCTGGCGAACGCCAATGGCGCCCAGGTCCCTGGTTCTGTCTCTTGGGTCAATACAGCCCCGAGTCCTACGGGGCTGGCATCCACTATCAGTTCTGTCTGGCGGTTGGTGTCAAAGTACGCCATCGTCGTGCTGGCCAGTAGGGCCGATTTTACTTTCTGGAATGCTTCCTCCTCTCTTTGGGTCCATTGCCATGCAGCGTCCTTCTTTGTCAACTGGCGTAGGGGTTCCGCAATGGTGGCCAGGTTCGGAATGAACCGCCCACAGTACGTCGCCATACCCATGAAGCTCCTGACCTCTGAGGCCGTGTTGGGTGCAGGTGCCAGTTGGATCGCCTTCGACTTCTTGGGATCGACCTTCACTCCGTCAGGACTGAATACGTATCCGAAAAATTCAATTGAGCGCCGAAAGAACTGGCATTTTTCTTTGTGGAGTGTCACTCCGTGCTCGACCAGTGTTTTCAAGGTTGCTTTGAGCCGGCGGTGATGTTCTTCCAGCGTCGCCGAGTGTATCAGGATATCATCACTTACGTTTATCACTCCTTGTCAACCTGTCAACACTTCCTTCACTGCATTCTGGAATATCTCAGCAGCCGAGGATATCCCAGAATTCAGACACTTATACCTCCACAGACCCAGGTGTGTTGAGAAGGTTGTGATGTATCTACTGTCTTTATTCAGCTTCAGTTGGTGGTATCCCGCGTTCAAATCTAGCTTGGAAAACCATTGTGATCCGTTCAGGTCTGCTAGGATGTCATCAACGGTAGGCGTCAGATGCCGTTCCCTCTTGATCGCTTGGTTGGGCATCCTCATGTCGATACATATCCGGATTTTCCCTGGTTGGCGTGGCTTTTCGGCAATCACCATCGGGGACACCCACGGGGTTGGACCTGATACTTTTTCAATGACACCTTGTTGTTCGAGTTTCAGTAGTTCTTGTTCCACTAGCGGTCTTAGGTGGAATGGTATCCGTCGGTGTCGTAAAGCTACTGGCGTTACTGCTGTGTCAATGTGTAGCTTTACGGGAGGCCTTTTTATGCTCCCTAACCCTTGAAACAGTTGTGGGAACGACTCCAGGATGTCTTCCGTCTGTATGGTTTTCACGGTATTGGCAAACGTGACTAGGTTGAGATTTTCAGCTGTGTGGCTCCCAAGGAGGATGTCAGCTTCCTTGTCTACGACATGAAATGTCGTGGTGACTTCATGGTCTTCTGACTGAACGGCTACTACCATTTTCCCTTTCAACGGGAGCGGTACCTGGCTCCCGTACATGAGGATCTTCACTTTGGATGGTGTTAGCTGAGGTTTGACTGTGAGCGCCTGGTAGTGTTGGTACCCCATGACATTGACGGACGCTCCCGTGTCTATCAAGGCAGTGACCGGCGTTCCGGCTATCTTGATGTCGCAGGTTGGTTGTGGGCGACGTCTCCGTTTTAGGTCATTCACGAATGACACGAAATGGCATTCCTCCTCTTCCTCTATAGACGAGTCTTCCAGGTATTGCCGCCTCGCAGGCCCCGAGTTGGGTGTTCTTGACTGTGCTGGTTTGTCTAGCGACAGCTGTTTCACTTGTCTGTACGGTACTTTTCTCCCTGACGCTCCTCTCGGCCTTGCGCCTCCTCTGCACACGCTTGCAAAGTGATTAGGGATGCCACACCTGGTACATGTCTTCCCTCTCGCCGGGCAGTTTTCTTGTGGGTGTTCCTCTTTGCCACAGTACCCACATTGCGACCTTCGTGTTGTTCTGGTGGGCCACCTCCCTCGAGTTCCACGTGGCATTGTGCGCACTGCATCAGCTCGCTCCGTCTTAACGGTCACTGTCTGTTCGGATGCCGTGTGCAGGGCCGCTTCCATCGTGGACGCACGGACATCTGAAAGTTCGTGTGATCTTGCCAAGATCAGGATGTCTTCCAGTGAGATGCGAGGTTGACGGAGGATAAGTGTTCTCAAAGTTTTGTTGCGGCATCCTTGAATTAACTGGGCACGGGCTTCCTTGATCGGGTCATCCTCCGTACATGTGCTGGCTAGTTCTCGCAGGCGGGCATGAAATGCATCCATGGATTCGCCTTCACGCTGGCGCGCTTGTCGCAGTTTGAATCGCTCATAATCTGGGTTGTGTTGTGGATCAAAGTGCGCATTTAATGCCCTGACTGCCGCGTCATAGTCTGTTGCCGGCCCTGTGTTCGGAAGGTGTGCGAACAATTTGTATATTTCGTCCCCTGCAAAATGCAGTAGGAGTGACCTTTTGACTTTGTCGTCGGTTTCTCTCGTTGCTATGAAATAGTTGTCGAGACGGCTCAGCCATATCTTCCATCTGGGTGACGCTGTTGCAGGATCAATTAGTTCACTGAAAGGGGGTAGCGCGCTTACTTGCGAGTGTATGGGGCCGCTGGTGATACTGGTGCCACTGGTTGTTGGCTTGTTCCTGCCGTCGCTTGGTCAACCATGTTGAATGCTTATTTGACGTCGTTCCAGATCATCTGCGCCTCTACAGGTTTGTACTAGCGTGAGGTAGCGCAGGCTTTGCTTTTCTGTTTAGTCTCATGTGCGTGCCTTGCCACTAACTGTACCAGTCCTTATCTTGCCAGTTGCAGTCGCTGATGCTTGTTTTGCTCCTGCCAATGCTTGTTTTTGTTTCTGTCAGTGCTTGTTTTTGTTTCTGCTGCCCCGGGCGTTACTTTGGGTATGCTTCTTCTCCCCACTGCTGTGTGTGTCCTGGGGTGGTGTGTGTGACGAGGTCCCCCTTGCTTTTGCCAATGCTTAACTGTGCCTACTGATTCTTTCCTTTCAGGCACATGGCCCATCGGGATTGTAGAGATAAAGCTAGCTGCCGTGTATGTCCCACAGTTTGCTGGGTAGGCCGTGTTATGTAGTTGGCTCGCAGAGCCCTTCCCCCGAAGCACGCAGCAGCAGCGCTCCGTCGCGCACGTGGTTTCCACCCGGCTTACCGGCACTTCGTCGGGATGATGAGACACGCGCTGAACGCGTGCGCGCACTGTTCGTTAGATGGTCCTCTCTACAGCACACGCATCGGCAGGCGCTGGGTCCGGGCGGCTTTAGTTCACGACGCGATCCGGACTCAGCGGTCATCCCGCTCCACTACAATGGGCCTCTTCAGTCTCCGGTGCACCGTGAGAGCGTTGGGAGCACGTCTCCGCTCCGTGGGGCATGAAGGCGAGGGCTCGGGTCACACCCTCGTCGCCAGTGTAAGGGCCTAAGGTAAGGGCCACGTGGGGAACTAAGGCAGCAAATGAGGGACACATGAGACAGTAGTACAGGTATGGGCCGGAAGGTCACGAGCGGCCTCCGCCCTTTTATTTATACTCTCTCTGGCCACGCCTGGCCAGAGAGTGCTACATTGTGTGCGTGCTCTTCCGGGGCCGCTAGCTGTCCGAAGAACAACTAGACCGTTACACACGTCACTTTTTCCTTTTGTAAGGTTTCGTTTGCTACCTCTTGTAATTTGTTTGCTCTTGATACTTGCACAATTGTCACTATTGCCTCATGTAAACGTTTGCTTTTGTAACATGCTCACTTGTAATTTTCTCCACATATATCATTACTGTTCCTATTGTGAAGCGCTCTGACACCTTTGGGTAAAGTCCGAGGTATATAAAAACGCATAAAATAAATAAAATAAATAAATCAATAAATATCTACGACTCCGGGTGACCGTATGATGGGAGCCGATATCGTGAGTCACACCTGGCATCGTGTGAATTGGCAGGTATGACTGTTGATATTTTAGCACGCATTCACCAATGGATTCTAGACACCAGATCTGTCAATTTATAAATAAGATGTAGAATGGAAAAGAGCACAGAGCGGAAAAGGGATTCTGGTTCAGGCTCAGGAAGAGCACAGGACCAGCCGGCATGACTCGACGGGACGCTCAGCATGCTGTCAGGTAACGAGGCTGTTGCTAGGGACGCCAGCGAGTTGATCCTACAAAGACGAGCTATACGCCAAAGATGTCGCGCTCATGACGTACTGTACAGGCTGGGTGGCTCTCATCAGCGGAAGTCTACTCACAGACCACGGCCCGGTTTACATCACAATCAGAGGGTCTGCAGTTGCGTCGGGTTCGGATTCGAGGCGCTGAGAGAGCAAACACATTAATTGAAGAGACAGGGAGCCCGTCAACGGGCGGAAGACGGGCCCTTCGTCAAGTACATTTTGTTTTATAGGTGAGTTACATTTCTTACTTGTTAGGTGTCCTGTATGGTTGCGCTCTATGCCCCTCAACAGCCACGCACGGTTCGGGTTTGAAGTCCCTGCTGCCATATGAGCAACAGCTGGACTCCCAGCTGGAAAAAGATGAAGATGCCCAGAACCTGTATCTCCGGAATGGTTGGTTCTGAGCTACCAAGAGAAGAAGGAGCCTTTGACTGCCTGCGTTCAACGCGAAGACCTGCTCACGTTTAGGACTAAGAGGATTGGAGTAGGAAAGTTAAATGTGAAATCTAGTAAACACAGCAGTGATCAGAGGAGGACGACAGGACCTCGAGCCACGCTTTCACGGGACGATGATGTGGCCGACCATGAAATATGGTAGTCAGGTTTGAATGTAGTGTGTGTTTTTTGTGAAGCGTTCTTATGCCCTTGGGCGAGGTAAGAAATATGTGAATTGCTAATAATACAATGTGGATTCTGCCTACCACCCATGCCCTAAATCTCATCATCCAAGAATTAAGGACAAAGCATTGACCTTTGTCTCAGAGAGATATCAATCTAGGGGCTGAATTGCTCAGTGGAAAACGTCACAAGTAAGTCATTGTATTCATGTTTGATACATTAAAATCATTACAGGTCTACAACTGTACATTGTAATTATGCCTAAAATAAAACAACAGATACTACAGCCGGTGTAGTATTCAGGGCCGGACTGGGAACACAAACCATCCCTGGTTATTCAGTTGGACCGGAGGGGTTGCTAGTGTGAAGAACTGCTGCTGCTTTTGTTACAGGGGGCCGATATTGCAGCAGTGCTGCAAAACAAACTGGCCCCCAGTAACAATAATGGTCACCACCACTCCAAAACTAGTCCCCACCCTTCCAGCCCACTGGGAAGATGCCCGATGCCCACTATGGCCAGTTCAGCCCTAGTAGTATTGATAGAGATCTTAAAAGAATACAGACAATAGTATTTCATTGTTAAAGTTGCTGCTCCTTCTAAGCCAAGTTGAAAAAAAGACACTGTTAAAACAATGTAATAGTTTTAGCACCTTGGAGCATGAGGAGACATGTCCGGGGTTGTGGAAGAAGGGGAATAAAGTGCAGAGTGCAAACTAGTGAGAGCTTGTGCTGCTTGGGCTCAAGCTGCTTGTAACGAGCTAGGCACCTCATAATGTTTTAATCTAGATTGGTTGGACGCCCTGTCCCCCGTTAGGTGAGGATCGCCAGTGATGGTGTCAGCGTGTGGTGTGTTCAAGGCTGGCGATCTGCAGAATGCGGGGCCGCATGGCCCTGGAGAATGCTGCACATAGCCCTTGATGTTGTCAACACTGGTTGACCACTCTCCTGAAAGCTGAACGTCGAGCCTGTCGTGTACGGCCAGGAGCTATTGTCCTCCTTCGACGACTTGACTGAGTGAGAGACGTATGAGGCTCATGAATTCCCCCAGTTTGGCTGGGGTGCTTGGCGTGTTTTCAGAGAACTACAGATCCGTGGCCTGCCTGCAATGCCTGACTTCTTCAGACCAAAACAAAGGGAGGAGCAGGCATCGTTGCACCTCTACCAGTTTGGGGCAGCAGCACTGCAGATCGAGCCAAGATTCTTTGCGATAGTTGTATAGGCTGCATGGGATTGCCTCCTCTTGACGAGCCCTGGCAGGATTGAAGTCTGAGATTGGCAAAGCGATGAGCCTCATGTATAGAATTTTTCTGCGAGCCTTGGCTGAAAGTGCATGTTGAAAATAAGTCTGTGCCTTCCTTGTTGTGTACGATGCATCCAACGTCTCGGTCATAGGGCTGGCATGGAGACTTTCGATGTCCCATTCAAAGGAGGTTGATATCACCTGCCTGTTGATGCTTGTTGGCTGTTCACAGCTTTTTTTTCCAGGCTGTGAATATAATTTGTTGGGTATGCAGGCTGTGTGCCCTGATCTTCAAGGTGCTAGTTGCTGTTGCTAACCATGTTTGCCAGAGAGATCGCTCTTCGTCAAAGACTATTTTCAGATGGTGTTTGAGCGAGGTCTCTGGGGCCTGCAGGACAATGAGATAATACTTTATTAGTTCTCCCTGATATCCAAGGTCTGGGCTCCAGAGGCCCAGCTTAAGCCTCAGCCTCATTCTTCTGCCTTGCCGGGGGGCAAGCAGAACTTTCTTATACGCCTTGATCTGGGAGTTCGTTAGAAACTTGTCGAGGGCATTAGGAAACACCAAGTGGCCATAGTTGAGAGCCGGGATCAGTTTTGCTCTCAATGCTGTCAGTGTAGGCCCGGTGGTTGGGCTTTGTAGGCGATTACTTGGGCGCTTCAATGTGTGGCTGACACTGGTAGATTTAGTTCTAAGGTGCCTTAGGTGGAAGCGTGGTTTGGCCCTTTCTGAGAACGAGACTCCAAGGTAGTTATAAGCTGGGGCTGTCATCATTTGTAGGTCTCCTAGCTGCCAGTGGAGTTGCTTTTTGTATGGAAACTCGCAGAAAACGACAACCTTGGTTTTGCTCTGATTCAGCTGCAGTTTATTCTCCTGATTGTAACAATGAAGTGCGTTGAGGGTTCTCTGCAAGCCGACTTTGGTGTGGTCCATGATTGCAGTGTCCTCTGCATACTGCAAGATGGGGAGACTCACTCTTCCCAGCTTTGGTGTAACTAAACGGGCTTCTTCAAGGCTGCGTCCAGATCTGCGGTATAGAGATTTATAAGGAGGGGGGCCAACACAGTCCTGCGTGAGCCCATTGTTTGTGGGCACTCTGGCAGTGGCTGTGGTGGGACTTGATTTCACCCGGAACCATGTCCCCTGATATAATGATGTGATCGTCCTGAGGAGCCAGGGGCGGGATAATCCATGCGTTCGCTTCCCCCATAGCCGTCCCTGCTCCACCCTGTCAAAGCCAGTGCTATAATCGATGAAACGGAACAAAGGGGGTTGCTCCTTCCTAACCGCTTGTGTGGATAAATGCACCATTGCTAAGGTGTTGTCCATTGTTAAACTTTCTGGCCTAAATCCAGATTGAAAAAGCGGGAGGATTCCTTTTTCCTTTGCCAATATTTCCAGCTCCTTTAGAAGGATGTGGGCGTAGGCTTTGGCTTCAAGATCGAAGCGAGTGACGAGCTTATAATAATTGGCCGGGTTAGAGAGGTCTCCTTTTTTAGGTCTCGAGCAGCGAAGGCTGCGCTTGCGCAGTCTCGCTTGGCGAGATTTAATGTTTTCTAGTATGGGGCTTGAACCCGCCCCTCTTCTCCATTGGCTGGCTTCCTAAACGGAGGCCAGCCATTGGAGGAGAGGGGCGTCTGTCCATTTAAGCCCCGTCTTTTTCGGATTCGGGGGCGTGTTTTTTAGTTTCTTTCTCTCCTCTGGAATGTAAACATTCCAGCCAATAGGAAGAGGAGAGAAAGAAAAACATGCCCCCGAATCCGAAAATGACGCTGCGTTTCTCCGAGGCATTTCAACTTGACCTCGGAGAAAGATGGTGGTGTTCGCACTCCTCCCTCTGGCGCTCTCTCCCTCTCCTCGGACTACTTTTTACTGGGTGAACTGCGTGTCCTTATTTGCCTTAGTGAATTGACACACGAGACAGCTGGAATACACTGGTGATCCGTGTAAAGCGGATTGCTGCTGGTGAGTACTTTCCCTTAAGACTTCACTCACACTGCGCCCCCTGTCCTATTTGGCAAGATCCATCGAGAGCCACCCGGTCAGTACCCGCTTCCAAAAGGGCGCCCAGGAACCGATAAAACATATAGTGCTTTGTTGCTCTCCCGTAGTACGAAGCGCTATGCACCTGTACCAGTACAATGATTAACTATTGTCTTCAGTGGCAGAATGCACAAAGGGGGATCACGTAGAACATGTGGAGGGGTCGGGGTCCTTCCACCACTCAAGACGTGAATGTAAGCAGGGCGTGAGATCCCCCACGCCCCGGAAATACTCCCAGCAGGGATTTGACGTGACGCCATAGCCTGTAGTCTAGGTGAGGGAGGGGGTACAGGATGCCCCCTGCACAGGTGGCAGCGGGGTGTGCACAATTTAAAGCAGGGTTGTAAACAAGAGCAGAGGGTGTGTGAGAGCTCCGAGGAGCCGTGACCTGAGAGAGACGCGACTACATGAAACACTGCACCTCTATCCTCGGCTGGTGGGGAGGGGGCAGAGTCCATCTTTGTCAGCAGGGTTCTGTGCACGTAAGTGAACCAAGTATCCAATCCGATGGCAGGATGCGCAGTACGTATGGCACAGGCGTGTAGTAAAGGGGAAACCCTTAATAAGGGCACTGAAAGACACACTGAAGAGAGTTGGACAGCTCTCTGGGTTCACTACTTGCTGCTGAGATCTTTGTGACTCCAGAGGGTCACATTTCATTTTTTCGCTTTGATCACACGTATATAGGTTGTTATTTGCAGTGCTGTAACACTGCGCGTCTATGGTAGAAAAGAAAGCACTGCAACTGCCACAAGTATCAAAGAAAGTCCTCAAGGCGCCCGGAGGCAGACACATGCCTCCTCCGTTCTTGTAGCACAGGTATGGGAAGCGCCACACGTTGCCCAGGCCCATGCAGGACATGGTGAAGTCCAACTGTCGGGTCCACGTGGCGTGCTCGGTCGTGGGCTCCTGCAGCCCTGGCAGGGGGTACCCTCCGGGCAGCTTGGCAGACCCGTTGGCGCACATGTCGGCATCATGCCTACCTCCGTTGGGAATAAGTTGCCCTTTTTTCTCCTCCAGCGAGACGTGACGGGTCCCGTTGGACAGCGACCCCCGACACTTCTCCATTCGGAAATCACTTTTCAAGTTTTTGTAGCGTTTATTTCCTCTGCGAGGCGCTTCAGACGGGTCGTCCTGCCCTCCATATGGTGCACCCCTTTAGTCTGTCGCTGACTCGAGAGGGCAGGTAGGTGAACAAAGGTCCCAAATGCCTCGGCAGTGGAACCTCTCTGTGTGCCGGCCTTCTGAGTTTGTGTGCTCAGAGTGTTAGCAGAAGTTTTAAACTGCGCTGTTACTGCACGTCTCCTTATTTCTGCTGTTTGTTCAATAATTGATCAAACTTATAGCTGGCATTGTATTTTGTGTTTGTGATTGGACGGGGTGCTCAGCAAACATGGTGGGGTGTAGTTCGGTGTGCACAGTGTAACGCAGCTGTGTAATCATCGCAGTGTAACAGATGTTGTCAGCACTGCCTCTGGTGGGGACAGAGGATGAGACAGAAGGGAAATTGAGTTGGTAGATGGGAAATTAATCCTATTGTATTCGCAGGCTCTGTGTGTGTGTGTGGAAGGCTCTGTGTGTGTGTGTGTGTAAGGCTTTGTGTGTGTGTGGGAGGCTCTATGTGTGTGTGTGTGGCTCTGTGTGGGTGGCTTTTTTTGTAGGTGGCTCTATGCGTGGTGGCTCTGTCTGTGTGTGGGTAACTGTGTGTGTGTAGGTGGCTCTGTGGGTGGCTCGATTTGTGTGTGGGTTGCTTTATGTGAGTGGCTCTGTGTGTGTGGGTGGCTTTGTGTGTGTGGCTCTGTGTGTGGGTGCAAATGCAATAGGTCTCGCATTTGAGAGTGATTAAGCTATTGACATTGTAAATAACAATGACGTTTCTTTAAATGTTTTAAAAACAAAAACATAAACAAAAATAATGTCATGAGCAATGCCAATAGCTCTAACTTTAACAATGCCAAGACCATTGCATTGTAAATGCTTGTTATGAATAAGGAAGAGGATTGAACCTCTCCAGGAGAATGGTATTGTTGCTGTGACGAAAGCGTGTTTGAAGAGTGGCGTTAGGATTGTCAGCCAGAAGTCTTGTGCTGTGTTGAACACTGAAACAGGAATCCTATTCGGCCCTGAGACCTGTAATTTTTCATTTTCCTAATAGTGGGTATTACTGTGCCTTCTGTAATTGGCGTGCCATGTTGGACCTAGGGGTATGGGGCAGGGCGTGATGAGGAAGTAGCTGCTGCCACCACCTTGTCGGTTGTGTGTAACTTTTCGAAAGTGTAAAACTTAAACATCTGTGATCCATCTCGGCTTTCCTGGTTGATCAAATTATGCAATCTTGTAATTGTCTTTATGTACTGCTTATTACCCCTGACGAAGCACTTTCCTGGTTGATCAAATTATGTATTCTTGTCATTGTATTTATGTACCGCTTATTACCCCATTCAAAGCGTTTTATCGCTTTACGGCGAGTAGCATATTACCCTGGAACCCAAGGTTAGCGGTTAATCTTGTGTGTATTGTCGCTTATAGAAATTACTTGCGCTCCTAGGAAAGAAATTGCATGCATTTTCTCCAGTTATTTTGTGATGTATATTAATACCAGTTAGTTGAGATAAATAGTGGGGCTTTTGAGGTTTCTAGTGAATGGTTGGTGTGATAAGCTGGTGGAGATTAGGTAATGTTAGGTTACAGAGACTGGGTCTCAAAGAGACGAGGTTGTAATCTATGAAATAAGGTATCGGCCGTTTTCAGAATTACAATAAGAAGGATTGAGGCAGACATGAGACTGAGGGGAGACTGTACTCGGAAATAAAAGACATGCAGAGAATGGAATGTAAGAAGATGGTCACTGAAGAAGCAAAGGAGAGGAGTCCAGCGGAAGTACGTCAAGGTAAAATTTTCATGGACGGTTTTAGGAGTATAGTGGGGGGAAGTCTTTCGGAGACTGCAAGATTGAATGAATGGCTAATGTTTAAGTACATTAGTTTAGTTAAAGTTCTCTTCATACAGCATTTACCAACAAACCTTTCCCTTTAAGTGTTGGTAGGATAGGATTTTTGTACACAGGACGTCTCATGCTGTCTTGGGCTGAACACCTCATGTCTATGCATTGTAGCACACAGGATGTTGAATTTGCACTCCATAATACAGAGCAGTTCAGAGATCAAGGTCCCATCTAATATTCTTAGAATGAATCTGCCTCAGATGCAACCCGCATTCACCATAAAGTTGGCGGTACAGCAACTCAAAGCACCAAAACAGATCACCAAGGTATGCATGATACCGACACAGCAAAGACCAGCTACCTAAAGTTTCAATGTACTAATGAATATTGGTAGCTGCAGAACATATTATCATTTGAGAAACTATCTACCAGCAGTGTGCGAGCAATTCCTGAACTGGTCTATGAACTATTTACAAATGTTTTTGAAGATGGCACAGTAATGGGTGGTGCTATCCTGAAATAAGACTTCTTATGTAAATGTCCAGTAATGGCCTAACACATTTCTTGCTGGAGAAAATCGCTAATGCATACAATTTGCTTCTCAAAAGAGCGGCAGGGCTTAGAGGAAAAAAAAAATGAAAAGAGTTTTAGATCAACAAGAGTAATCCATGTGAGGGAAAGAGAGGTACAGACATACTAGGGTCTACCATGTTGTGGTATTCAGAAATGTGGGTACTCTAAATGGGGCCAAAAATCCTGATCTCATTCTCATCTGATTTTCTAGAGCACAAAGCAAGTCGTCCAATGCACTAAACACCTGCATTTAGTATTTTCTATTTAAAGTATGCCCTTTTGCTTACATTACCTTCTCACCATAGCCCACTTAATCAATTAAGGAGGTGACGTTTGCAGCCCTGATGGCCTCTGTGCATCTAGAAGCCCAGTTCACCATTACTCCTTCGCTTCCTCTCTACCTAGCTTTCTACAGCTGTGGACACTGAGCACAATGTAGGTCACAGGGATAAACATGAGAGCGCTCACTCTTGACATAGTGAAGCAAGTGGACTGTTTACTGACTCTGTGTCTCGCCTCCTGCCCTAGTGCTTCTTGAAAAGTGCACCAATTGCTTAATCTCTGTAGTTTCCTGATCGTATCCCACTCATCTATTACTCTTCCTCTCCTTTTCTTGCTGCACTGTCCTTCTCCACATTATTGCTCCTTTTCCTTCCCTCTGTATCCTGGCCAGACTCCTACAGCTGGCAACTCATGAAGCACTGTTTCTTCTGGTTTGGGGAAAACCATCAGCAAGTGCCTTTCTCATTCCCACTAGTGTTTCTTCTTCTTTCCCTCTTAGTCCCTCTTTTCGATTTCTCCTGGCCCCAGTGTTTTGAGGTCCACTTATGGGCGCTTAAAGAGCTATGCAAATAAGAAAAATAAAAAACACATTGTCTTAAGACAGCCACTGTCAACAGCCAGTTTCCCTTTGCATTGACATTCTAAGTTGTTTACTTTAAAGATAAGTTTCTCTCACTTACTATGACTCTCGGTTGTAGAATCTCTTTCGGTCTGTTTTTCTCTCTCTTCCCCCCTCCCCTACTGGCCTCCATTCTGGCCTCTGCATAGCAGCAACGTGTACAGCTAGTTCATTTAGAGAGAGACTAATTTTTCTCTCATTCCTACCTCGCTCCATTTTCTTTCTTTCTCAGCTGTATTGTTGAAAGTGTTTTCAGTGTAGTGGACACCAACACCCTTTTTTAGGTCGAGCCTGGGCAGCATATGCACTGCTCTGTGGCATGCTGTATGGGAGTATGAAATAGGAGCTCCGCCCACTCTCCACCCATATTTGTCATTGGCTGGTGTCATTGTCCTTCGTAAATGCTGGCTTCTGATTCGTTAATAGGCTTGTTAGTCCCTCCTTACTTCAGTAGTTACACGGTACGTCTTTTTTAAAAGTCTGTAAGCACTATTTTCTTTAATGAGTTTCTCCTACTGCAGGCACTGCTTTCCTGCAACAGATCCAGTGTGCCAAGCGTGCCTTCACTTTCTGAGCAGCCAGTACAATGGCGGCCGCTTCTTTGAATAGGTCTCCCATTTACAAGATTTTGAGCTATTGACATTGTAAATGACAATGCCTTTAATTTATGTTTATTAGTAAAACAGATAAAAGAAAGTCATTGTCAATTACAATGCCAATAGCTTAAACTTTCACAAATGCGAGACCTATTGCATTGCAAATGCTTGTTATACAAGGTAGAAAGAAGAAAAAAGACATGAACATGGTAATAAATGGCAAAATCAGGGTAGTTAAAGAAGTACAAGAGTGAGATAAAGATGCTGGAAGTGTCGGGTGGTAAAGGAAGGAGGCATGAGGTGGAATCAGAACAAGGCAGCTCTGGTATTCAGGAAGGCTGTTAAAAGTTTGGTACTTGCAGTTATTTATTTTTTAACAAATTAAGGACTGCATAGAACCATTTTTTCTCCAGCAGTCCTTCGGCTGTCACCCACCAATCACTCCTCCAATGTTCTTTTCCCTATCCTTCGCTTGCCAAAAATTGCCCTCGTCCTCCATTCCAGCCCTTCTACTTCAGTCTTTCTTGCGTACCTTGTCAGCACTTCCTCTCCTTATATTAATAGATGCTCAATCTCAGCATTGGAATTGACAGAAATAATACAGTACCTTGACAGCTATTGTCATGCATTACCCTCAAAATTGACTATAAAATAAAATTGAGCAGCAGCGAGGGTGAAGTTGGGTGGGTACCAGGATTTTCACATTCTCTTGGCACTCCAATCTGCCTCCCTCTTTTCTTGCTAATGCATGTCCTCAGACCAGCTTTTTATTTCTCTGGAGGGCAGGAGTTTATGGACATTGGCTGGACCTCTGTTGGGGGTTCTATTTGGCACACCTACGGCAGTTTCATCCATTGTACCTTCCAGCTTACAGACTGACCTGTGCACCAGCGCTGGTTTAATCAGAGCCAATGGTGCCAGTTCATGTATAGGTGAAGGAACAGTATCAATATCATTTTCAGCACCCTAATAACATTTGGGGCAGAAGGAGAAGTATCAAGATAACTTTCAGCTGGAGAGTGCTGCAGAACAGTGCAGAGTGAACTGGGGCCACAGTTTAAATGGGACTATGGCCTAGTCTTGAGGTACTCCACATGAGCATGCTGGGAGTTGCAGAAATGAGAGGCGGCATAGCTTCCTGTGGTTTGTGGCCATGTCTCTATGCTCTCGAGGACTAAAGCACCATTGATATTAAATTTGTTGAACCTGTCACCTACCGAGATCCATTAAGTGATCTGGAAGGCAAATGCATTTTCCCCAAAACCATAAAATCAGAGATGGGTAGAGGGGAAGAAGAGTGGAATCTATTAATTGAAGAAATAGGATTTTGTGTTAGGCAATCCTATAAAAAATTGTTCTACCTGTGGAAAAGCATTTTGTTTTTTTCCCAAGGATCTGCATCTCCCTACACTCACCAGGAGGAGAGCCCTATGAGAGACATGGCAGCAGGAGGGTTTACAGCTGCAGCCGGTTTCTGTGTCTGCCTAAGGATTGACTATTGGGGAAAGAGGTTTATCTTTTCACAGGTTGAGTCTGCAGAGGCTTTTCAGAGGTGATTAGGGTCAGGAACTGAATGACTTTGTCTCTCACTACAGCTGAATATTGTGTTCCCGGTCCAAGTACGGTGAGGGGGCTTCAAAGCATTGATTGTACCCTAGGTCTGGGAAGTTACTTGGGCCTGGCCAAAGAAACATGGACACTTTTTAGAAGGATGAGAGAGGGCATCTAGCATGCTTTAGTTATTTTTTTCTGTTTCTTATCACTTATCTCTTGAAAAGGCTTGAATGAACCACAGTGAAGACTGTGGTAACCTACCTTCCTGAGACACGTTTGATTAGTATGTGTGCCTAATTACTTTTACTTAATTTTGTTGTACAGGATTGTTTGCGTTGAATTTGCAGATTTCCTGAAAGCGCCACTGTGACTCGACGTCTTGTTTTTTTTACATGCCTATAAATGCATTTAATACAAAAAATATTTGTTGAAAATGCCTCACAAAGGAATTTAAAAAGGGTGATATGTGAAGCAACTTGAGACATTATAGGGTATAGTATGGGGTAACTTCCACCTCATAGTGTCATGACTTTGACATTCAAATTGTACATATCAAGGCAATAAACTGGTGGTTTCATTTAAAGGCTAGAGTGCGTAAAGGTGCTTTGTTTTGCATGTGCACTATACAAAAAAGCAACTAAATGTTTTCTTGATTGACCCAGCCATTTAGACCTGCGTCCCCCCCACTCGCTGCCACTCTGAGAAATAACGAAAACAGGCAGATTTACCAGGTGCCAGGAGTAGAAAGGTGCA
Organism: Triturus cristatus; assembly: GCF_964204655.1. Taxonomy (NCBI): domain Eukaryota; kingdom Metazoa; phylum Chordata; class Amphibia; order Caudata; family Salamandridae; genus Triturus; species Triturus cristatus. Next base: position 79,731,536 of record NC_140582.1, on the reverse strand, counting down.
CTGATTGAGACAGGTCTAACAACTGTAGTATGAGAGTATCCTACTACAAGGCAAAATAAACCCTGGAACGAAATTTAAGAGCCCTGTGCCTCTCCGTAATGGGCAGCACTCTCCTGTGTGCTCATTTGTGCCTCCCCTTTGGAGAAAAACATGCAGGTTAGACATTCGGGTCCTTAGGTGTTCATTGCTTCTTTAGAGGAAATAAGGTTTGTTTTCAGTTGGTGTCCATGTGAAATATGTATCCATGTATGATATGTGGGTGTAGTGAAATACGAATTTGGTGTCTTGATCCATGTCTTGCTTTTAACGTTTCAGTCAGGCTTCTTTGTGTAATGCATTTTGCTGGGTTTAAAGTATAAATGCAACTGTAGAGCAATGTAAATGTAACGTAAACAATTTTGTACACTGCTAGCCCGACCCAGAGATCACTGCATTGAATTCATATGTTATTGTACATTAAACACTTTAATTTGTATAGCTCACCCAGCCATGAGCTTGGAGACATTAAACAATCAGTCCATTATCACAGGATGTTTAGCTGACAGTAGGCTCGAACATGGATCGCCAGCTCACCAGTCAGTAGCTCTCACCGCTGCGCCATAACCTTTGCCAAGCGATGTTGCAGGGTGCAGTACCATATGTCGCCAAAAGAAGTCCCAAGGAACACCTAGTGACAGCCTGTAGTGCTGCAACGTCACAACACTGCTTTTTTTTAGGTCTCGACTGAGCTAGCGCATGCGCTGTCTCTGATGAGACATTTAGTGTGTGGGTTTTTAAAAGTTCGACCACACGCTTTTTGCTGGCATAGAGCGTGCGGTTACGCGCACAATGGCGAGCAGAGGCGCCATCTGGCTTTCCTCTCTCGTCATGGTACGTGCACATCGCACACCACTCGCCAGCCTGCTAAGCGTGCGTGCACATGCAACTTCCGGGCTTAAACAAACTCAACCCAGAACAATTTTCTTTGCCAATGCCAGGGGGTGTTTCCATCTCATCCTGGGAGGCAGCTCTTGTATGCTCGGGGGCTCCTCCATGCTCAGGTCTCTTTGCACAACACTTCCGGTGGGCAGGAGTCTAGTGCTTCTCTTTCTATGCAAACACCTGTGTTTGAACAAAGAATTGCATTTACTAACTCTACAGTTTAAACGTCATTTTTTTCTCCAATCGGTAAATAGCAGTGTGAGCGCGGCATTTTTCGAAAATAAATGTCACTGTTGTATTCGCTACACTGAAGTACTGGCAGAAGTTACCATGCACACTTCAAATAAGATAACAAGTGAGTGTGCCTCAATTATCCATTGTCTATTACCAGCCACGCACTCCATGTTATTTTTCTCAATAGTAAAACAGTCCTTTAAATTTGCTTCGCTCTCCTTCTTACTGATAAAACTGCTTGGGTGATTAGTTCTATGAAACAAATGATGCCGTTATGTTTACAGTGTTCCCGTTCAATATAAGTGTAGAACTGCGCCCGGCTCGGAGATTGCACGTAAACAAATGGAGCCTGTACAAATGTAAAGGACTGTTTTATTATTACTGAGAAAAATAACATGGAGTGAGTGGCTGGGAATAGACATTGGATAATTGAGGTACACTCACTTGTTATCTTATTTGAAATGTGCATGATAACTTTTGCCAGCACTTCAATGTAGCGAATACAACAGTGACATTTATTTTTGAAGAATGCAGCGCTCACACTGCTATTTACCGATTGGAGAAAAAATGACATTTAAAACTGTAGAGTTACGTAAATGCAATTCTTTGTTCAAACACAGGTGTTTGCACAGAAAGAGAGATGTACCTTTAAAAAGTTGCAAGTTTGGGAAAACGGCAGTAACTCTTCTATTTCGACGCAATTGGCAACACCTGTGGGAAGCATTTATATTGTGTAAAATTAGTGTGTTTTTGTAAGGTTGACAAAGGCTGCGAGGACAGCCGAAACGCATTCCTGTTTCTTTTTATTGAAATTGATGGTGCCAGATATTTAACAGGATAATCCACATTGAACATGAGTGCTGGCTTCTTTTGAATGCGGAGAGGGGGTTAGAACAAACAAACAAACAAACACGGACACACTCGCGCGCTCCATGGAGTACTGAAAAGCAACTAAAACAAGCATTAGCATAGCCAATAGGTCTCGCCTTTGGGACCTTATAAATGTTTAGCCATGCAACAGTTAATGTTGTTGCAGTAAGGATATTGTGCTGCATAACTAAATACTTATAAGGTCCCAAAGTCGAGACCTATTGGCTATGCCAATGCTTGTTTGTTTTTGTTTTTGCAGAGCGCTTTATGTGAGCACCAGATCTCAAGTTCCAAAGTGGCAGCTTGCCGCACTACTATTTTCCAAAGAGGAGGTTTGTATTATAATTAGCGCAACTGCTGTGTGCACTAATATGAAGTGGTGTTTAATTTCACTTTGCAATTAGGTGTGCGTGCACAATTGAGGTTGCTTCGGTGTCTACACTCACTAACGGAGGCACCGCTTTCCTATTATTTTTTTGCAGTTGTAGCATGAACTCGATTGAAAAGTATTGGAGGGCTTTAGGCGAGCTCGAGTTCCAAAGTGGGATCTCGCCGCACTAACATTTTCCATCGAGGCCAACTGATCGCATTAGGTTTGCTCCTCGGCTCACTTGCCGACCATGGCTTCAACAAACGGCTCTTACCTTCTCTTTCCTCTCCTTTGCTTGATTTGTTCCCCTATGAAATAGATCCAAAAAAGAAACACACACTTTAGCTGAAAAGATCGTCTTTTTCTCACATTTTTCTATCCCAAAGTGCATGGCTTCAAATGTCGTCTTTTTCTCACATTTTTTTATTATAAAGTGCAGCCTCGGGACGGAGAAAAAAAAAAATTTCAAAATACGAAAAGTGGCCAGATTGGTTTTATTCACAACCAAATACATTAGTGCCAGTTTACAGAGTTTGCCAGTGAAGCACTACTTTAGTTTTCTCTTCTTTCTTTGAACAAGTGTTCACTTCTCCTGCTCTGCCGCTGCCCCTACACCTCTCCTTCTTCCTCTTCTTCCCTCTCTTTCTGTCATTCTGTCTCTGTCTTGCTCCTCCTAACTTGCTGAAAACTGTTACTTCAACAAATGGCTCTTACCCTCTCCCTCCTCTCCTTTCCTTTATTTGTTCCCCTGTGAAATGGATCTATAAAAGAAAGAAACACTTTGGCTGCAATTTTCGTCTTTTTCTGACATTTTTCTATTCCAAAAAACAGCCTCAGGACAGAGAGAGAAAAAAAAGTTCAAAATACGAAACAAAAAAATACCTGAATAAAGCAATACAGAGTGGTTGCACAATGGCCAGATTGGTTTTAGTCACAACCACACACATTAGCGCCTCTGCCCATGGTATGCCTGTGAAGCGCTACTTTTGTTTTATAGGCCTCGCCTAGCTATTGCATAGCAATCGCTATGTGAGACCCTAGTATGGGGCTCTCAAAAGTGGATTGCATGGCGAGCACGCGCACAATCACGTGCATCGTGCCGCCATGCAATCAGTTTGGGGAAGCGCTTCAGCCCACTGGCGCGTGCACACCACTCGCCAGCCAGCCTGCTTTCACTTTTGCGCCTCCCCCACCACAGAGCGCGTCTCGCGGCCGCGCGTCTTTTTGTTGCTTGTATACTATTCCTAAATGCTGCCTACCTTTTCGTGCATTTAATATGTAATTGTGGAGGACATTGCACAAACGCGATTTATGAATGCTCCTGAATTTATGTTTTGCGAACCATGCGGTCACATTTTTTTTAATTTCACTTCCTTTTTTTCAATTTCACTAGTTTGTTAAATTGTCTTTCACATCGTGTGGTGTCACATATTTTTGCTCCGATCAGTAATGTTGCTGAACTGAGCTTCTGCTTAGAATTAAATGTTTGTTGAATCTTCGTTCCGACGTGTATTATTTTAACTGAGCTGGTGTCACGTACCTTAGCTCCGATCAGCAACGAGAGAGTGTTTACACGTCCATCACTGCTCCCCCTTTACCAGACTCCCCGTCCTTTAGGATCAAGAAAATGAAACTTTTAGGAATTTGGCATCTTGCATTACGCTAGTCCCAAACATGCAGTTGCACATGCACTCTCTGCAAGAGTGCCTTGCAAGATAGTGGCCTCATGGGACCGAACAGTGGGACAATCTAGTATTAGTGGAGTATAGTTTTCAGAATTTCAGAACTGCAACGGTGGAACAATAAAAACCTACTGGGCAAGTTATTTAAAGTGACCATCAACACAGATCCCTCGCCCATTGGGTGAGGTGCTCACATGGCGAAGCTCACAATTCAGGGTCAGAGGTCTCTGCAGCAACATACTGGGACTAATGCCAGTTCAGCTACCATTGCGTGCCTATCGCACCCCTCGTAACAAGACTGTGTGCATTCACACAGACAACATGACCACCAAGTACTACTTACAACAAGCATTGGCATAGCCAATAGGTCTTGCTTTTGGGAGCTTATAAGTGTTTAGCCATGCAACAGGTGATAGAGCGCGAGCATTTTTTCCTTCATTAGTGGAATTTCTTTTTTTTTTTTTTATTGCAAAGGCTACAAAATCCTAAAAACAAAATGTTCCCAAATGCTCGCGCTCATTCGTAAGCCACTGGGTACTGGAATTCCTATATTGGGTATTAAGGAAGGGGTGCAGTACCACAGACTGTTAGTGGGACACATAGTAGCAGCCTTTGGTACTGCGCCTTTTCCTTAAGACCTAATATTAAAATTCCATTACCCAGTGGCTTAGTGAACAAGGCCGAGCATTTGGTTATTGGGCTTTTGTAGCCTTTGCGATATACCGCACTTTAACTTTGTGTTTGAAGGTAAAATGCGTTGAGGCATCGCCTGCCTTTGTTGTGTACTTATTTACTTTTTTTGCCATTCACAGGATGGAACGCTAACTTTAAACTTTTAATTCTAAAGTGCAACATACTGACAAGGTTACAAAAGCCTAAAAACAAATGCTTGCAAATGAAGGAAATAAATAAAAAAGAAAAGCGCCAGGCGTCTGTTTTTTTTCTTCTATTTATTCATTTTTGTAGCAGTGCTCTTAAAGTAAATATGGTCCTGTCTGGCACCTTGCCATTATTTTAATTTATTGAATCATGAGGCTAATCATGAGGCTAAGTGGTGCATTTGTGGGAGAGGTGTCCATTCTGCAGCAGCAGGCAGGAGAGAGCTGTTTAAGAAAATAGAGCTCACAGACTGTAATTGAAATATACAGAGTAACAACGCATGTAACGGGGTGTCCTCATGGGAGGTCACAACAGGAGAACAAGCATTGACATAGCCAATAGGTCTCGCTTTTGGGACTTTATAAGTATTTAGTTATGCAGCACAATATCCTTGATGCAACAACATCACCTGTTGCATGGCTAAACACTTATAAGCTCCCAAAAGCGAGACCTATTGGCTATGCCAATGCTTGTTCTTTTTGTTTTTTAACAACATTGTATTCCCGGGTGGGGAAGTACACCATTCCTGGAGGTCCTGAAATCCCTGGTTGATGTGTTAAGTGGCAAACGTTTAATGTGATCCTTATAAGCGGTTTTCCTTATTTTAGTTTAAAAATGTGTTCTTTTTAAACCATACTGCTTACGTTTTGTTAGGATATAAGCAATAGATATTGAAACAGGTCCCTTCCGGCCCTGTGGTCATGTTCTTAACTTTTCTGGAAAAACTCTTAATGATTTCTGAATAATAAGTGTAAAACGTTAAGGTAACCATGTTGTACCTGCTTACGTTTCACATGCTTTACTTAATCTTGCATTCCCTATCAGTGTTTGCTGTTTTTAGGATGTTGTTACTTTTTTTTCCAGCCAGCATATTACTCTGGTTCCCTCTCCCTCATAACCTATTTCCCATTTTCTGTTTCTCCAGCGCCGCAAAGTCATACGAATGGCAATTGCGTTCTGCAAATATCATCATTCCACGGCATACAAAATAACAAAAGTTATAAAAAAATTTAATTTTCAACGCCATGAGCTATAACTTTCACAAATATGAAACTAATTGCATTGCAAATGCTTGTTTATACGTCCACTCCAAACCAAAACACATGGGTAAAAAACATTGTCATTTAGAACGCACTAGCTCGAACTCTCGCAAATGCAAGACCTATTGCATTGCATGTGCTTGTTCTTATAAATACCACTGGAGTCTTTCAAAATGCTGGTATTTTATTTTTAGGTCTCGGCTCGAGTGCTGCGCTTGCGCAGTCTCGCTCCGAGATTTAATGACTTGGAGAAGAGGGGCTTGAACCCGCCCCTCTTCTCCCCTCTTCTCCATTGGCTGGCCTCTTGGATGCTGGCCAGCCATTGGAGAAGAGGTTTGTCTCTCCGGACAGGCCCCGTCCTTTTCGGATTCGGGGGCGTGTTTTTTGCTACTTTTCTCATTCTCTCCTCCAGCCAATGGCAAGAGGAGAGAAAGGAAAAACACGCCCCCGAATCCGGAAACGCCGCTGCCTTTCTCCGAGGCATTTCTGCTTCGCCTCGGAGAAAGGCAGTGGTGTGCTTGTTTCGCTGGTGGGCGTGTTTGTATTTTTTATTTTATTCAATACTGGCATGGCGGCAGTATGCCGGCCCCTTCCGGAGGAGCGTAGCGTGTCTTCTTTCATCAACACGGCGCCCACCGCACTTCAACTTTTAGCATGGCAGCTCGTTCCTGGGGTTTGCTTGCTGTGTGTTTTTCGGCTTGTTTTGTGTGCCTTTACGCTTTCCAGCAGAGTCGCAGGACGGGTGGACTCACCGTCATGATTTGATTAACTCAGCCTGTTAAAATCACGTGTTCAAAGGTAAAAAAAAATATGTCCTTTCAATTTTAAGTCTTAATTGATTGCTAAGAAAAGATTCCTTTAAATTAGCATCACGACTTTATTACTGGCATGGCGGCAGTATGCCGGCCACTTCCGGAGGAGCGTAGCGTGTTTTCCTTCATCAACACGGCGCCCACCGCACTTCAACTTTTAACATGGCAGCTCGTTCCTGGGGTTTGCTTGCTGTGTGATTTTCGGCTTGTTTGATGTGTAGATGCATTGCATTCTCAAATAAAGTCAATAAACGGCAGGTTTCTAATTTTCAGCACTGCTGCCATTTCTTCGGCTACCTTTCCGACGCGCCTGGGCCATTTTATTAAAACACGTGTTTGTTAAAGTTTGTTTTCAGTGTTCTCCTCATATGTTTACGTTGCAGTAATTAAACTGCTGCATCCCTCCCACCGCCTCCCCTCCTAAATCCCACGTTGTAAAATCAAACTCGGGTATCGTCAGCTGAACCCTTAACTCCCCGTTGAATTTACTTAGTTGGCTCCGAAAGACTTCTGCGTTTCCTTCTCTGATTCGTGCGCCGTAAAACGGCTAATGAAACTCAAGCTGAGCTCTACCTGTCATCATGAAAATGACCTGAAAATTGGCTGCAGATTGCCTGATGTGGTCTGCAGTGAGAAGCGACACTTGGAAGACGGTGATCGCACCCTGCCTAGCTTTGGAGACTGACAAAATGAGCACGTGTGACCTGGATGTCGTAAAAAGCAGCCCTTTCAACCCAAATCTCGTCAATGGAAGATTTATATGGCTAGGTGAAAACTTAAAGCGAGCGCACTCTGTTTCTTATTACCCCCAAATTCCTAATTTTAAACGCTAGTTGTAATGTCAGCTGTGATCTATAAATTATTGAAGGTTGCACCAAATAAAAGATCAAACAGCAGCGTAGACGTCATGGGACGTAATCTAAAATGTAAAGCTCCTCTGGCCTATTGCTGTCACTTGCAGGAATTCATAGAGGCGATTGGCTATATCCCAGCTGACATTTCAGAATTGTAGTGTCCCATGTGTATTCATTCTTCAATATTTTCATTTTCAAGGACAACAATGGGACATGCAATACATCTTTTGTTTTATTTCATAGCCTACTTTCCCCGTTCTATCGTGTAGTAGATGGACTTCTATATCCTGGGGGGGATGGGGGGGGGGGTGATACAAGAGTAAATAAGACTATAGAGTGACGCTTGTTGAGTAGACTATTTCACTGTAGGTGTCTTGATACCATAGCTTCTCTAATTTTCTGTAGAATCGGATGCAGCACGTTTCCAGCTGTGTTTTTTTTTTTCCGTTAAATATGTCAAGCCTCTGAAAACTGTATTTTGTTGCATTTATTTACTTGCCCTTTGGAAACACTATGACATGCAGATAGCTGCAGGACCAATCCAACAGGCTATTCACGGGCTGCTCTTAACACACCCACAGTTGCATGACCTGCAGCTGTCCACCTTTCTTATGAGTTCATGACGTTTATGATTATAAAAATATATAGTTAGTCCTAAACCTGCCACCCCATCAGCAGTAGCAAGGATGCTGTGAACCCAAAAGCAAGGAAGGAAACTGGGGACACTGTTTGGAAGTAAAAGAAAACCATAATTGGGGTGCAGTGGGGCCCTGACACCCCGAGGTTCCTGTCCCACTGGAACTCCTGCACTAATCATACTAGCCCCTTGACCTGAAATCTCAAATACAGACCACTCGTTTGGACAATACATTTTGCTGGAGACGGTGCATGGATTCCCTGTTGATAGTCGTAAGCCTCCATCGCCCACGTTTAGATGTGAAAAAGTCTTTAAATGTTTTAAAAACTTAAACCAAAATAATGTCATGAGCAATGCCAATAGCTCTAACTTTAACAATGCCGAGACCGTTGCATTGTAAATGCTTGTTTACAATAGGGACCTTAATTCCAGCACAGTTAGTTTGCACCCCCCCCCCCCCCCCCCGCCCCCCCATCTACACTCTATGCACTACTGTGACGCCTGAGACGGACATAAGGAGCAACTATACTTTTATTTAACAAAGTCCCCTTTTTGTTCATTGTCATATTTGAGAGCACATTCAATTAGTGTTGAGGATGTGTGCTGGACACATCATCTCTTGTGTTTGATTAATAGCCTATAACGTTTCTACATCCACAGTATGAGTCTAGGCTCCATAAAGGGTACACATGACAACTGACTTGCTTCTTAGTTCACTAATACCATTTGGGACAGCAATGTTTCGCAGGGCATGTTTAAAAACTGGCAATTTGTAATATTTATTTTTTCAATGCAGAGCTAAAATCTGCTTTATTAAGCTGCAACATTTCTGTGTGTTGAATTGACACACTTTTTTTTAATTTTGGAGACACCTCTTATTCTAAAATGTTTGCTTTATGATTTAAATGCCAAATGTTTTCATGTTAATATTTTTGGTTGGCCCATCTTTACCGGTTGTGACCAAACAAGAGAAGCATCGACTCCGCAGCACGTGAATTAACCCCACGGAACCAGCGTTGACCCTGAATCTAGGTGCTGACACCACAGCTCCAGCGTGGACTGCACCAGAGCAGCACCAACACCGTTGAGGGACTCGCCTATATGTTCAACATACTAGGTTTTTAATTACCTGAACATATTTTTAGGCAAATTATGACCATTTGGCCATGGCATTTTGATGTTATTTGTATTCTATTCTCTTAAATGCAGTGTTCGATATGGCCCAAACTAACACCTGTATAAGTGCCTCCACAAATGACATGCAGTCATTCTCTTTTTGAGCCGGTAATCTGTCACCCCTGCCAGAGGGCAGAGTGAGCTTGGAGCTTCCCTGCAGGCTCCCATCCTCCCTCAGAATCCTTGTACATTTTGTTAGCAGGCTTACTGTGGCATAGATCAGTCTTTCACGGCAACGGGGCGTTGCACTTTGTCTACATAGAATATGGGAGGGGATTTTATGCTTTGGTAATGTGATACTGTTAATTTCAGGATTTGCTCTGGAAACTGTAGGACACCAGTATTTGCACAGAATGCGATTAAGGAAGTGGTGGCGTTCATTGATTATAATATGTGAGTTGAAGGTAGAGCATTATGCTGGTGATCCAATAAAGGTTGCGAATAATACACTTACAGGTATGTTGTTCAGATGCATTTCTGGAAAAGGCGTGTACAAGAATCTTTCTTTAATGGGTGCCGTGCTTTAAATGGGCTTGGAACACGGGTGGTGGGTGGGAAGGGGTAGGGAAGGGTTTAGGGGTTTTCATATTGTTTTGTTTTTCTTGTCATTTATAGTATATACAATGCTTCCTTACGGTGGCACAGGCCCATTTTCACACTGATGGACTTAGCTTGTCCTTTTCGAGTCCTGGATTTAGCACTGTTAAAGGATACGATGGCTACACCCGCATGTATATTTTTTTGTCTATGCTTCCAAATTTTCAATAAAAAGATTTAATACTAAATGGGCCTTGCCAAGCGCGTGCCCAATACAGAGAGAGGCCAAAAATCTGGCCCCTACCAGGCCCTTAATTTACATTCTCTCTTCAGAAAAACACACAAGGCTTTAAAACTCGGGAACCGTGTAAGACTCCGTAAAACCTGGATCCTACCACCATCTCCATTTTGTACTAGGGCTTTATGAAGGATGGGACTGTAACAGCTAGGCCAAGTGCATTCTGGAGCCTGCTACATTTCTCTTTATCTTTCTTGCTGACAGGGCACAAGTTCAAGAAGAAATATACTGTCATACACCTTTACTCCTTTCCTCATTTAGTCCTTATAATTTGAGGTGTCTCCCACTACAGAGAGACCATCCAATGCATCAATCCACTTTAGAAGACAATTTTAAACTGCTCCTATGTATGTATGTATGTATGTATGTATGCACTATTTGTATAGTGCAAACCTAGCTGAAAAAGTAGAGTATTGCAGAGGGTCAAAGGCAAACATACATGCAACAAGTGATCGGAGATGTAGCTGGTTATTGGATAATTACTGTAGTGTGTTGTAGTGTTCTTTAAAGAAGTGTGTCTTCAACTCTACCTAACCTGAAACAACATTGATCATTGTGATGGTCTTTTTGGATATAATGATGTTGTTTCAGATCCTGGGTGCATATATTGAAAAGTCCTGTTACTTGGGGCCCGATTCACAGAACTAACTTACTACAAAATCCTAAACTTAGTACCATTTTGGTATTCACAGAATTCACTTACTCATTTTGGTATTCACAGAATGCACTTACTCATTTTGGTATTCACAGAAGGCACTTACTCATCAATGAGTAAGTGCCTTCTGTGAATACCAAAATGAGTAAGTGCATTCTGTGAATAACAAAATGAGTAAGTGCATTCTGTGAATACCAAAATGGTAGTAAGTTTAGGATTTTGTAGTAAGTTAATTCTGTGAATCAGGCGCCTTGTTTCCATCTTTTTTACACTTCTCAGTCTGATGGTAGCTTGGCTGTGGGTGTACCAGGAACCACCAGAAATAGCAAGCTGGACCACAAGATAAGTGGTGGTGCTAGTCATGATGGCCTTGAAAATAAATCAGCTGTATTCGAAGATGATATTGGCTGGCAAGTTCCATCAGGATCTAGTTGATGTCATCATATTTCTTCCAGCCCTGGATTAGACATATTGCAGCTTATAGGATGATTGTATGTGGTGGTAGTGTGGAGTCTGGGACAGTAGTGGCTGCTCGGGATCGGCGGCTGTGGGCGAGCAGGGGGGGGGAAGGAGGAGAGGATACAAAAATAAGGACAGAAACAAATTACAAATATAAAACTTTACGCATTTGCCGCTGCGGTTGCCACATTGCTCCTCTCAGGATCCTCAACTCCAGGGCTGGTACACATTGCGCAGACTTGTAGATGGCAATCCTGATGCTGTTCTCATGCTGGGAATACTATGGATTTAGGCCCGGATCTCTGTACTTGGGTGAATGCATGACCTTGTTCTGCATTCTGTCCATCAATTGTTCTTTTTGCATTTGTCACCCCGAGTGGGACAGGTATGCCCAGACGTGGGTCTCGTGTCCTCCATGCCACTGGAGTCAAGCTATCATGGCTGATGAGAGGTGAAACCCTAAAACCGATCCTAGGATGCTTGTTTCCAGTCCAGGAAGGACCTGGCCTGGCAATTCTGGCTGGACTGTTCCCATTAGGCGCAGAGTCAAGACTGATTTGCATATGGCTGGGTTCAAACTGGAATGGCATGGGGACCAAAAAAACGACGGATTTAGGCCCAGATCTCTGTACTGGGGTGAATGTATGACAGTGTTCTGCCTTCTGTCCATCAACTGTTCTTTTTGCATTTGTCACCCTGAGTGGGACGGCTATGTCCAGACGTGGGTCCCGTACCCTCCATGCCACTGGACTCCAGCTATCCTGGTTGAAACTGGTCCTAGGATTTTTGTTTCCAGTCCAGTGAGGACCTGGCCTGGCAGTTCGGGCTGGACTGTTCCCATTGGGCACAGGGTCAACGCTGATTTGCGTATGGCTAGGTTCAAACTGGAATGGCATGGGGAGCAAAAAACGATGGATTTAGGCCCAGATCTCTGTACTGGGATGAATGCATGACATTGTTCTGCATTCTGTCAATCAATTGTTCTTTTTGAATACTATTCCCAGCATGAAAGAAGCACCAAGACTGGTCTAAGCGGCATGGTTTGCCGATCAGTCAGTGCCTGAGAGCCTGTGGCTTTTCTCCACCCGCCTGTACAACACAGCCGGGTTGAGAAATGCTAAGTGCACATGACGGTTTGGTCAGCCTAAGACGTCCGGCCAAACCGTCATGCGCACATAGTAATTAGTGGCCATCACCCCTCTTCTCCACTGTTGCACAGAGTGCACAGCCCCGCCCTTGCTGGCTTACTGCAGGTAAGAAGAAAATACAATGATGATAATAAAATTGGTTTATAATCATTTCATGTTTCATCTGTTTAAATATGCTGCTGTGTAGTGGGGCGGCGCTACTTCGCCATAACGGAGGAGCTGTCCCTGGTCTGCGAAGCCATGGAGAAGGGTATTACCACTACACGGGCTTGAACAGCATTTCTGAAGTCCTTTTCTGGGAGAAATAGAAATGTTTTTTCGTTCTTTAGAAGGAAGATCTGGTACCAGCCCACCTTGTTTTTCTGGCAGTTTGTTTCTTGAGGGTGAGATGGGTGTTCCAGGTAAATCCAAATCACTTGGCATTTGTTAAAAGTTAGGGGTTGAAGCCTTCAATTTCATGTCATGTAGGCAGGTCTGTACTATTTCTTTCTTGTTGTTCACAGCTAATAACAGGAATACTGCCTTGGCTGAACTTCAGATGGGTGCTGGACACACCGGTCTGGATGAGGTGCAGAGAGTGTTTTGAGGTTGTTGGATGCCTAGAATGGAAGAGAGTCTTTGTTTGAATTGAGTGTCTTGCCATATTGGTGAGTCTTGATGCTGTTATTTGTAGAGCCTCAAGAGATTCCTTGTAGGATTGAAGATGGCAGGAGTCCGTGTACTATACTGGGGGCGACGCAGGTAATAGAAATCTCTTAGCACCCAGAGGTGCTCATTTGAATAACAGGTGTCGATTGGAAATGTAGGAGAATAACCAGTGAAGGGCATTTCCTTTGAATCCCATTCGAGACTCCATGGTGTGGATGAGGGTTGGATGGCCGACTAAGTTGAAGGCAGTCTGGGTATTGGGAAGCTGCTGTCTGTGGCAACAAAGGGCTCGGATTATAGCTGTAAAGGATTTCATGGGCTACATGGCTCTTGTGACTCCTGACTGCCAGGATAGAGAAGTGAGGCCTTGCATTGGCTCACAGAACTGTGCTAAAAAGGAAGAAATTTTTTCGGTATTTGGTTCATTCTTTTCTTTTGACATACAGTTGCACTGGAGGGAAAGAAAAAGCAATAAGCTGTAATTTTTTGACTCCTCGGAGCAGGGCATTAACCTTAAAGCATGGGCTCTTCTTTTCCAGTGCAGACTAACTGGTCTGGTTACAGTTAGATCCAGCAATTAGCTGATGAAGCAGTGACCAAGGTGCAGGCTCCTCTGGCCTGGAAGATATGGGGACTTCCAGTTGTGGCAAGTGTGTGCACAGTGAGGAGATGGAATATATCCTGCAACACTGCCTGGAAAATCTGGGTTTTCCTGATTTGGAGTGGGCTGAGGATTCTTCCCAGTTGCTACCTCTTCACTAAAGCTCTGATGCTAAGGGAATGGCATAATCAGGATCTTCTGTTGGGTCCTAGTTTCATGCACTCCATGTGTGTCTTAAAGAATGCAACACTGTTAATAAGTCACTGAAAAATAATTTGGTGTTGGTTGGTTTGACCCGATGCATTTATGTGAATCCTGATGACTGTTCCTCTGGTGAATGCTGTGAATAAGCACATTGAAGGTCCTTGAAGATGGCCCTTTGGGATCAAAGTGGGCTTGAGGACTGTGACTTAAGCAGCATATACTGCTCATTATGTAGTGAAAGTCTTAGAGTAGTTGTCTGGGGCCATGTTTCCTTCACTGTGTCTCCCACAGTCGTTTTAGTTCTATTGATTCATTCTAACTCCTTTTTGTTGGTTTACCTACTTTAGCGTTTCATTTTTGAACCAAGAAGAGGACTTGGAATCCTTCCCTTTCAGTTATTCCTCCATGCTATCAATAATTCCTCTACCTAATTGTTTTAAAATATTCCAATTGCGTAGGTACTTTTACTTCTCCTCAGTTCATTCTTCTTCGTCCTGTTGGTGATCTTTCTATTCATTTCCAGTTTGAGGTACCGTCGATAATTACTGCAATAAAGACATTGTAAAATTGATAAAAGTACAGAGTTGAAACCCCTGGTTTTACCCATCAAATTACTCTGTGGCTATGATTTTTGTGTATAAATTATCTATTGTATAGCCTTTTTTTTAAATCATATTTTGGCTATACATCGCCATCAGCACTACATCTTCACTTTTATCACTGAGCATGTCCATCATAATGGTTTTAATGTTTTTTGTGTGTGTATAAAGTTACTCATTGAAACATAAGATATGTCTCAACTTGATTCAGTGTCAAGGCCGTTATTAACTGCTTTTCCTCTTTAATATCATCTATTGATTGGTGATTATATTCAGTGTTTCATTTATTTATTCATTTATTATCTGTTGTGTTCTGTGGACATTGTTGCTAGAGACGTGCAGTTACCAAGGTTTCACTGGGGGTCTATTGGTTGCTTCTATAAGTTCATTACTTACTATCCGGATGAGAGACTGGAAGGTAGTGTTTTTGAAGGTTACCTTTTAGAGGTACTAAGCTGGAACAAATGGTCTTTAAATCTTTAAGGATAGAAAGCATTCCTTGCCCTACAATCGAGAGGGTTCTGGCACCTCCTGCACTGGTAATTGAGAGTGAATGTCATGTCATGACCGTCGCACATTCTAGTAAAGGCTATCCAGGTTAATCTTTCCTTCTCCCCATGCAGGGCCTGCTTATGGCACACTGTGTTCAACGGTAGGGGTAGTTGGAAGAGAAAGGGAGACTTGTTCTCGCTTTGAAAACCAATAGTGGAATAGCAGGACTTATTGTAATGGCACAGGTCCCGAACAGTAGTCATGGGGTAGTTGTCAACGTTTTCCTATCATATTGTTTTCAGCCTTGGCAATCCGGGAAGAAATTGAATACAATACCTTTATTCAGAAGGTCACAAAAAGCAGTTCTGAACTGGGTTGCGGTGGACATCCCAGGACTCATGTGTGACATAGCTAAGCCTTTTTGTCCATCTGAGAAACAGATGTGTCACATCAGTGGGGTTTGAACATCATTCAGCAGGTTTATGTTCTAGTCTACAACTCCGTCCTGAGATTCCAGACTCCTTTTTATTTTGTCCCCTTAACAGGGTCAATTGGGTGGCATTTTGTCTTTACTCCTGTAAAATGCTCTGACCCTGTTCCTGTGAAAGAGCAGGATTTGGGGGTCTACTCCTTTCTGTTCCTCGTGGAGGTCATTAACTGGTTCTGACACCATCCTACATCTGAAAAATGGCAACTTCTGGTTTTGGGCTGGCCCTTTTAAGATCTTGCGAGTGAAGAGGGCCATTCCCATGGTTCAGCAAGGAGATTTCTATTGACCCTTAGACCTTCAAGACGCTTATTTTTATGTGCCTCAAGTCGCCTCCCCAAGTTTTCATTAAAGTGATGGCTCCTCTGGTGGGTCTGCTGCACGGTTTAGGCATTCCACATCCATATCAGGATGACTGGTTGTTTCACTCAACTTTGAGGGATCAGATATGATAGATATTTGAAAGGACTAGTCAGTACTTTAAGATCATGAGCTTCTGATTGTCTGCGAGAAATGTAAGTGTGAGCCAGCATAGTATGTGGAATTTATTGGAGTCCACTACCACACAGATTTGGGTCTGGTGCAGACTGAATGGTACAGAAGCTAAGCAGTCATGTTTTGGCACTTCTGCGTTAGAAACACTCTAATGCGTGATCTTGGTTCCAGGTTCAGGGACATATGGCACCTGTTAGGGCAGTGGTTTCATGGGCCAGATACCATCCTGGTCTAGTGGCGAGTCGGGTGCTCTCAGTTGGAACCCAGTCTCTTCCTACTTCGCAAAGAATTGTATTGGCCTGGGCATAGGGGAGGAGCTTATTCGGTGGTTGGGCATGCAACATTTTTGGCTTGGGGTTCCTCTCCTTCCTCCTGTTCTGACAGTCCTACCCATGCATGCCAGAGGTCATAGTTAGTGCTGCTGTCTTGAAGTCTCTGGAGTTACAGAGACTCTGGTCTCTGCAAGACAGGAGCCATTCTGTCAACTAGAAGCAATGAGATCGGCCTTGGTATGGTTTGCACCTCTGCTGGTAGGACTGTCCATCCTAGCCCATACTTACAGTTTGTATGCAGAAGCCGACATCAGCTGGCGAAAAAGAAACTTGTTTATAGGCCTTGGCATAGAATGCATGCGTCATCTACAGTTGGGCATAGAATGTTCTCGTCCCTCACAGTTGTGCGCATTAGAGGTGTAGACATTGTGGAGATGGATAATCAGCAGGCTGTTTCTGTCCTCACAGGATTAATGTTTAGGCACAAACCAATTCCAGGATCTTGGTAAGACATCGGGAAGGGTTCAATTGACGAATACTTCTAATAATGATAATAATAACTTTTTTTTATAAAATGCTCTACAACGCAACTATGCAGTTTCCGGCTCATGCTACTCCATTTGACCTTTGGAAGGCTAGAAGGGTCAGTCTGCCCTGCTGGTATTCAAACTTTTTACCTATCACCGCCAGGAACTTCTCTCACTCCTCTATTCTGTGCGAGGCCACAGGTGGAGTGGGCTTGGAGGATAGATGCTCCTTCTTTACTTTATCCGCAGCTTATTCTTTTGGCTTCTCTCCCCCCCCCCCCTTCCCAATAATAATCAAGGTTCTGGCTTAAGTAAGGACAAAAGAGGCTACAGGGATTCTATTTGTGTCCGCTTCTCTGCTCGGTCTTATTGAGGACAGGCCTCAAGTGGGTTTTCCTTCTCTTCCAAGGTGCTACTGTTTGATGCAGGAAGTCCTGTTTAACAGAGGGAATCAGAGTGAGCTTGTGTCGCCCCATTCTGTGCTGGTCTGGGACTGTGAATTTGCTGAATGTTTATTTTCTGTGTTTGGTCTCAGATGCATTTTCTAAAATTGTTCTCGAACTGTAGGCAGACAGCAAAGTTGGCTGACTTCATTGTGTACCGTAAACAATAAAGGTTACATTTCACTATTGTGGTGAAACATTGATTAAATATTTAATATTGGTGGGCATGTTTTGTTCACATTTCCATTACTTTCCTTTGCATACAGTCTTCACATTATTTTTTTCTGTTAACTCAGCAGAATTATGGATCCAGCACTGCTGAAAGATCGTGAGCTTTTTAAGAAAAGAGCACTCACCACTCCAGCTGTAGAAAAGCGTCCTGCTCCTTCATCCTCTGACTCTTCTAAAAAGAAGAAATCTAAGTTAGATCCTGGTGGCACCCCTGGTGCGAAACAAAGTTCAGGTGAGTGTGTTAACTGCTACCAAAGCAGTGGTCAATTTTTATGTCGTGGATGGTCTGTTGGACAGCCATAGCATACGAAAAACTTTGCTTGAAGCCCTCGGAGTAAATCCAGGTCTCTGGTCAAGTTTAGAACTGTAATTGAAATGAGGTAGGTCATTCTTAGTGATGGGAGCAGTAATGCTATTCTGATGTTTAAGATCTATAGTTATTTGTGAAGTCTAACATTTGTTGACTTTGGAACACTTCTGTTTTAACAGGGAATGTCAACACCACTTGAAATCTCCAAAAACTGGAACAATTAGCCACTGATCATAAACATTAAAAACATGTATTATTCAAATGTAAAGAAATCTTGGTACAGTTTTAGTGCTACAGTTAGTGATGATAAATGCCCAACTAGGGTCCAGATTTTACCTACATATTGACTTCTTCAGTGCCTTATCTAATTTGTTCCAAAATAAATAAACAGAATAGTAATTAATCGGAGCCGAATTTGAGGTAGGCTAGACCAAAATAAAGAAAACAACCGTCACACTTTATGCGGACTATGTGCTTATCTATATTGAAGACATACGGCACGTAATAGCAGAGATTAGTGATATCCTAAAGGAGGTCCGCGCAGCATCAGGTTTGAGACTTATGTGGGCTAAGTCATGTATTTTTCTACTTAGCCCAGCATGCCCACTGCAGCTCCTGAAAGTGAATACACATCCGCTACGATACGAACTGTGCACTTTCTTTTTTTGGGGGGGGGGAGTTTATTTTTATTCTATTCAACCAAACAATCAGCACAAGGAAATGCATACATGATATGTGAAGGAGAGTAGACATCAAGCCATTACAGATACAACCGTTCTCATAAGGCCTCTCCTCCCCTCCTTCCCTGGAGCACTGTAAAAATGGGGTGTGCCGAAGGCGACTGTCAGATTAGCTATACGGTAGCGTATTGAACCAGAGAGCTGTCTCCGATAATCGTAGGAAGTGATATGTCGGAGCGCTATGGGCTTGGGCCCCTACACCTGCGTCTCCTGCGCAGTGTGTCCAATGGACTCTTGCGTGTCATCTCCCACGCCCAACCCAAAGTGTTTCCTCCAGGGGACCCAGATCTTGTGAACTTTTTTGGGGCACCCTCTGCTACGATACGTGACCTGTTCTGCCGTCGTGTACATGTCCAGCCCTAACGTCCATTCCTGGATGGTTGGTTTGTCAGCCACCTCCCATTTTTTGGCTATGTCCCTTTTAGCCACCGCAAACCCCAGTGAGGCAAAAGTCAGTTGTGGTCAAGTTATGTCCACCTCGCTAGGGATCCCCAATATCACAAATTTGGGCTCTATTGGCAGCTGTACCCCCAGGACTTTTCCAAGAGTCCAGTCACCTGCGTCCAGTACGGTAGGAGAGAGGGACACGCCCAAACCGTGTGGTAAGTCGCTGCCAGCAGCCGTGCACATCAAGCAATGAGGTGATTCTGCCCTTCCCATCTTGTGTAGTCTGTCCCTATCGTAATACGTGTGGTGCAGTATTTTTAGTTGGATGAGTCGAAGTCTTGCCTTTATAGCAACCTCTCTGGGGTGGATTAATGCCACCTCCCAATCCACGTCTTCCATGGGTCCCACATCTTTCTCTCACCTTGCCCGAAGTCCTAACGGGCCGTCTGGGATGTTATTATTAATAGTTTATACGTGAGGGAGACCGCTTTGCATATCAGCTCCTCTTGTAGGAGCCTGCCTTCCAGGGGCGCGTATTCCGGGAGCTGCTCGGTAGAGATGTTCTCTGCGCGCCATGCGTGTCTCAGTTGTGCGTATTTAAGAAATTGTGAGTCCTCCATATTATACTCTTGCTTAAGTTTTGCCCAGATTTTAAGCTCCCCTTTCTCAATAATATCCCCCACCGTGGAGATCCCGATAAGGTCCTATGTTTCGAATCCGGTGAGTTTTGATAGTTCTTGGAACCGTGCACTTTCTGATCATGCTTAGGACTCCACAGTTATCATACCACGCAGGACTTAATTGATGGCAATCTTTCCAGAGCCTTTGCCTCTCTGCGGCCTCAAATGATGTTCTGGAGCACACTCCTGCTCTCTTTCGGAATAAAGGTTGACGCCGGGTGGCTTTACATAAACTTCAGTTCAATGGAAAAAGGGGGACTCGGTGCCCCTAACTTTGAGCACTATTATCTGACGGCGCAATTGAAATGGCCATACAGATGGCTAGCGGGACGACTTTTGGATGACCTAGAATCTCCCTCACCAGACCGAGTGCAGCGCATTATACGAAAGGTATTCCTACCGCAGAGTAAGGCTACTAGTCAGTCCAACAACCTCCTTTACATATCACCAACTATCTACCACCGGAGTCTGCGACTGATGCCAGCTCTCGCACTTTACATGCCTGAGATCCATATTCGCTCCATCTGCCCCTTCAGGGACTTGAATGGAATAAAGGGTCTTCAAACATAGGAAACCACTGGGGTTGATTCCCCCTTGATGCCCATTTCCAAAACACTGTGCTCATACCCTTCACGCATTTACAGGCAGTCTATAATTTACCTATGGGCCACTTTCTGGCATATAACACTCTAGCCGCCGAACTGCAGTGACTTTAGCAGGTAACTGACACAGAACCGGAACTGTTCCCCTTGGTCCACGCGCTCCACACCATAGGCAGTGGCTGTAGACTGATCACGTGGTTCACTAGGCCCTAGCATACACACTTCATGACCCTCTGCCGTCCACTGGGCAGAAATGGGAGTGCGACTTAGGACGTGACCTTTTGCAAAAGAAGTGGGGTAGGACTACCTTTGCAAACTCTCCCGCAATGCTAAATTTCAATATATACCACATAGTATTCTGAATAGAGCATGACTCACACCAGCACGACTAAACCGGGCTTTTGGCTCTACCTCCTGCGCCCCCAAATGCAGAGCGCAAGACGCCGACATGGCCCACATGTTTTGAAGCTGCCTGGTGGTGACAGCAGCTTCTTGAGTTAACTGACGCACTCACTGACTGAAATCACAGGCTGCACAGAGCTGTGCAGCATGGAGGGCAGCCTATTGGGCCTCTTCAAGTAGAAGATGTCAGGGAGTGCAACAATCGCTTTTTAGATCTTGCGCTGCTCCTAGCCCATAGATTCATTGCTATCTACGGGGAAGCCAACACACTGCCAGGTGTACAGTATTGGTGTACCCTATATAGCGACTCTCAAATGGGGCAAAGCTGAATCAATGGCCCTGAGGCAAGAGGAGGCCCACCGCCTTCGCAAGGTTCCCATAGCAGTGGAATGGGACGCAACGCTACACGAACTGCATGGACTTGCAGGGGCCCTCATGGACAGAGGGAATCCTTAGTGGGCTGGTTACCCATCCAAGCATTCATGACGCCTTGCGCTACTTACTGGTTTGTCCTCTCACTGAACTGAGCCTCCCTTCGTAATTTGTAACATATGAGGCACACCGTCTAATGTACTATGTACAGGGAAACATCCTTTACCATGAAGACTTTTCTACCCGTTACGTTTACAGCGGTACACTTACCACGTAAACGTCTTTACAACGCGTATGCCTTCCACGACCGTCTTTACCACGCAAGCTTCACTGGAACGTCGTCTTCCTCGTCCGGTTCAGTCCTTTTTTATTGTCGGCGAAGACGTGAGATAAAGGCTATGATTAGAAAGAGGGGGCTTGGGGGGGTCTCCCCCGAAAAATAAAAAATAAAAAAGTGAGAAAAAAATGGGGCTGGGGTCCGTCCCTCCCCCTCCCCCCCCCCCCCAAAAAAAGAACCTGATGTAACATCGTGAAGTGGAGGCAATCAGCGTCGCTTTAGAGGAAACGGAATGACGCTTCCTCTTTACGACGTAAACAAGGAAGATCAAGGAGAGGAGACTATGTGAAGAGGTAAGGGGAATATAAATTTAAAGGAGATATATATATGGATTGAGGGTAACGGGCAGGGGTAATTATAATAAGGATTGGGGGCTGGAGGGTCACGCAAGGGTACAGGGCAGGGGTCTAACCTTTACCAAGAGTATGCCATTACCATGCATAAATTTACAATGAGAATCGTTGTAAAAGTATGCGTGGTAAAGGAATATTCGTGGTAAAGGTTATGAGTGGAAATAGCATTCCGTTGTAACGCATGCGTGGTAAAGGCATGCGTTGTAACGACATACAACCCTATATACATTGCTCTGCTATACCACAAAAGCTTGCGTAGACGGGGAGTTGGCTCTTGGGAGCCAGCCCACATGTTCACCCCTCCTTACTTACACCTACTGAATGTGCAGCTGTTATGACCTGAAAGATTTGAATTGTTTATTAACTTGTATATAACTCGGAACCAAGACCTCCTGTTGTACGATATTGGTCGTCCTGTAACGTTTCAGCCCTCTATGGGAACAATGGACATGTAAATAAAAATGTAAATCCAGTATTTGTAAAGCGCGAACAGCTACCCAAAGGCATCCCGGCGCTGGGGGCCGTCGGGAAGATTAAGCGAGCTATTGCCCAGAGTCACATGGTGCTGGGCTGACCTGCCGCCGGTGCCATGAGCCCCAGAGTTCCAGCGTCAGTTGCCCTGGCAGCGACATGATTTAGTCTCTTGTATCTGCATGTATATGACATGATTATGTATTGTTGTGAGAATCAGTAAAAAAATGGTTAAAGAAATGAAGTTAAATTTCTGCATTAGCCATTTACAGAAGAGAAAGAGTTTACGTTAACAAATATGTTTCAGTTGAGCTTTTTTTGAGTATACTTAGAATCTGTTTTGATGCATTAAAAGTGTAAACATTCTTATTAACATTACTGTTTAAAGAATAAGACAAAAATAATTTCACATTGTGCTTTTTGGATGATGAAAGCAGTCCAATAACTGGAGCACTTACCTCTTTATTACATGAACCCTATATATTAAAATCCGAACAGCATGCATAAATAGATTAAATGAACTATACAGTACGAGATGGTGCCTGTACAGATTATCTGTTGTTGACTGATACCATGTTGATGTATGAATACAAATGTGTGCTTTTCAGTCAAATGTAAAATGTCCTAAAAGCGTAAGAAGAAAGTACATAGTTCAATGCAAACCTAGCAGCTGCAAGTTCCAGAAAATTCTATCTTTTTGTGTTTCCAAGGAGTAGTCGTCTTCTGTACTAACATCCACATTTGCCTCCAGCTGTCTTAACCATGCGTTTCTTTGTTCTCTTTGAAAGTCCTTTTTTCCTTTATCTTTTAAAGATTTTTAGTAGGTGGCTTTGGCTTGTGCTATACAAAACGTTCAATGTGTAGTTGCACCAGAGATTGTTCATTGTAGTTCAGCGTTTGGGCTCAAAATAACTGATTTAAACTTTTCATTGGAGGCAAATATTTTCCTCTCTGCTTTCCAGCGTTCTGTTAATTGTATAAATCTTTCCTTGCATGGCTCCTCTCTGCTTCACCAAGAGCTGCAGTCGATGTTTATTCTACGCCTGCTACAATACCTTTGTCTTGGTTACTTAAAATGCTGAATCTATAGAATCACAGATAAGAACAACTCTAGTTACTAGTTGTCCAAGTAACAGAAAACAAATGGGGAATGCCACTATATTTCAAGGCAAGCACTGTTGTGTATGGCACGAAGATGTTGTTTGCCCCTTCATGTTACAGGAATAGAAGGATGGCATTGCGAGAGAAAATGTAACCCGCACTTCAGTTTTTAGGTCGAGGACTACCGGTCTGCCGAAAGGCAGAACCGGAAGTCGGAGATTTAATGACTTGGAGAAGAGGGGCTTGAACCCGCCCCTCTTCTCCCCTGTTCTCCATTGGCTGGCCTCGTAAATGCTGGCCAGCCACTGGAGGAGAGGTCAGTCACTCCGATTAGGCCCCGTCCTTTTCGGATCGGGGGGCGTGTTTTTTGCGAGAAGTCTCAAGGAGGAGACAACAGCAAAACACGCCCCCGAATCTGAAAAGGATGCTGCGTTTCCTCGCCTTCAGCACCAGACAGCCGGCCAGTGTGGAGACTGTTCTGGGAGAAGGACGCCCATGATCCCTGAGTGACAATACACACCTGCTAAGGGGGGACGGAGGCTGCACGCAACCAGCTACATAAAATAAAAAAAACACAGCAGCCGCTCCGCCTCGGACACTCGTGACGGCTTCTCTACTCACTTGATTTATTGCGGGCTGAGCAGACCGCAGGGAAGCTCTGCGGTCAAGTGCCTTTGAAATCTAGAAGTGCCTGATCCGTGATTCCATCAATTGGCTACTGTCGTGCCTGGCTTATTTGTTTAATAACCGGGCCTGGTTCGCAGATAAACACAACCGTGAACTAAATATAAAAATAAACGGCGAACCTCACGACACCTGCCCGTTTCCAGAGCTGCCCGCCCTGCACCAGACGTACAGTGACATCTGTCAGTAGTGGTTCTGCTGTCAAACTAAACTTTTCAAGGCTCGTGAGCTTCTGAGGCAGGGAGCGGTGGGGGCAGCGGGGGCTTGGGGTCTTGCCAATTCGGGTAGCTCCGAGAGGCAACCATGGGTGACAAAAGCTAGTCTCTTCGTTTACAGCACAACAGGAAAAAAATGCCGAGCCCCGCTGACTTGGAGCAGCAGCAACCGCAAATATGACAGCTATTCGAGGTATTCGACAACTCGGGGCTGGTCAACAAGTCCCGGGCCGGGCGGTGCGCGCGCGCGTGTTCGGTAAAACAGCGCTTCTCGCGGCGCTCGAGAGCCAGCAGCTGCTGTTTTGTTTAGCTGGAGGAGCCCGGGCTGTGCCTCGAGGAGGAGGAAGGGTCTCTGGGCGCGCCGTGGGCAGGAGCAGAAGCAGCCGCGAGTCATCCATCCCACCCCCCGCTCGCTCTCTGAGAAGTGTGAAACACTCCTTCAGCGTGAGCTGTGCCCCCGCTGCAGTGTGTCGAAGCCCCCCCCCACGCAGCATCGGGCAAACAAGCGTCCGAAAACACCGCCAACAGGAAGCATGACTGGACAACTTTATGTTCGTGACTAGACCAGTCAGGATAATTTTACTGCTGACGTCGAACACTATTCTTGCATGTCCTCAGATGTGAACGACAAGTTTCATTCATCTTACTCCATCCACACAACACCCCTCCCACCGACCGATCAAAATAAAGAGGTCTTGATTTATGAGGGCCTGTTCATGTGAATCTGCACTTTTAAATCCATTCATGCACATCTAATGTTACACTTGGTCTATGTAGGAAATCTGCTTCTGTGTGGGGAGGCGGCGGTTGTGAGAGGAGATGGGATTTGTGGGCGTTCTCAAAGTTTTCTTTGCCTATTCCTACATTGGAAATGCTTGCAAATGTACTCTTGCCAATGGAAGGAGTAAATGTGTTTCCTAGGTTTGGAGTGGGAAGGGAATACCTGCAAAATTGGTGGACTCTAATGGGAAGGTTGGGTTCTCCTTGGGGAAATATATATTGACTGTGAAGAGAAAAATGATAAAAGTTAAAAAGTTAAAATTACGCATGCGTAAAGAAGAATTCTAAAAAGTGTCCCAGACGTACTTTTCTGGCAACGCTTTAGAATTGCTGAAATTCTTAAATCCGCATCCACATATAAGTGTAAACCTACACGTGTATTCTAATTTCTTTGTGAACTGGGTCCCAATTATTTTTGATATGTTGGTTATTTATCAATTTATGTCACTTTAAAGTCACCAAAAATCACTGAATGAGAAAGGGGAGATGGCAAGGACAGGACAAGACAAATAATATGAGATAAGATGTTAATCTTAGAATATTGTAGGCAGAAATAGCATCAAACATAGGGTGTTCTTCTAAATATTGTTTACAAAAATGTTGTTCCAACATGTGTATATTTTCTCTGATAATCTCTACTGGGCTGACATTTTTGCAGATAATATTTTAAACATATGTATATGTCTCATCTTAAAGCTTTTTGGGTCCCCGAGCAAGACACATCTTAGAGACTCTGTTCAGAAAAACCTTGAATTTTAACACCAATTTTCTGCTAATTCAAGCCCCATGAGATCAAACACTATTGAACTGTACGTAAACAGTTGAGATGGAGCAATAGACTCGAGTATTAAAGAGAAAATCCCTTTTCCTGGGACCCTTATAAGGTGAGGACCCTGGGGACCCTTACGAGGTGAGGACCCTGGGCAATGTTCCACTTTGCCGATGCCTTAAAACGTATCTTTTATTTATGTCAGACGATTTAATGACAAAGATATTCTGATTCTACACAGAGTAAGGAGCCCTGTGGATGGGATGTTCTTAAACCTTCCTCTCCATAGTCCCTATAGAAGATATAAAAGGCCACAGATTTAATACAAATTTGAATTAGTTTACAGTGAATGCATGTAAAAACAGAAGTGAACTACTTTCAATTATTGGCATTGCTCATGACATTATTTTTGTTTATGTTTTTGTTTTTAAAACATTTAATGAAACGGCATTGTCATGAGCAATGCCAATAGCTCTAACTTTAACAATGACGAGACCGTTGCATTGTAAATGCTTGTTAGGAATTTCGACCCCTGAAAGTATGCCTAGAAACGGCCCATGGGATGCATGACTCGAGGATGAGCATCAAAGTCCTCCACCCTCTCCCTCCTAACGCCCCTCCCTCACGCTACTCCCCCCCCCCCCCACCCCCTCCCTGTTCTCTGTATTTACATATGACCTCGAGCCCCACACACTACCTCCCACTGATTTCCTACTCCCCTAATTCCATCTCTCTTTGTCTCCCTCCTATGTCTTCTCTCTCACCCTCTCCCACATACCCTAGCCTAAGTTCCAACTACCCAAATTACCCAATAGAGTTCTTTTGTAAATAGCATTCGTATTTATCTGCTTTCTTGGTTATACTGGTTCTTATTGCAATGTTTGTGATCAAGTGTTTTTGTATACTGTACCTCCTCACATTCCTGTAAAGCGCTCTGATACCTCTGGGTCTAGCCAGCGCTATAGAAAACCTTTAAAATAAATAAAGTGGGGGAATTCAGACGTTAGCAGTTGTTTACTTGTGCAATGTCATTAATACTTTGTGGCATTTATTACTATATTATATAAATATTGGTTTAGAGTGCATAAAGCAGTGAAAAACCTGATGTTTCATTGAATCAAAATGAGAAAAAATCACTTTGGGGCCTATTCACAAACATCATTTGTAGTATGTTTAGTAGTACTGCAATGGTAGTACTTAAGCACTGCAAAATGCTATTTACGAACCTTCACACTGAGGTCTCCGCCCGTCCTATCCTATCTTTTATGTGCAGAGGTCTCCACTCAGACTGCAAGGACCTCAACTTATTTTTTTTATGCTTTATTAATAAATACGGGCGGTTTGGTGGAGTGGCTGGAAATGGGGAAAACTGACTACTAAATGGGACAGGTTTAGGGAGGAATAAGGAGGGGATAAGTCATGGGAATGAGGGGGGTTTACGTAGGGACATGCAGCCATCCACAAAAGATTAAGCGCATTCCGATTCACAAACTACACTTCTAAAGTTTCTGCAGCCAATAAGGACCCAAAACAGTAGTAAATGTACTCCAGTTTGCACCTGGAGTAAGTCCAACATCATACATAGCCAAACCCTGGTACATCAACACCCTCTCATAGAAAATAATGGAGGCAGCTACTTGAAATAATTCACTATATGAAATAATATTAAAACATTAATGTATTATGACTTCTTATAATATACATTTAATTAAATGTGTGTGTGCATATGTATGTGTATATATGTTTAACAAGCATTTTACTTTAGGTTTTTGTAATCTTTAAGAAATAATTTTAATTTAATGAAATATTTAATAAAAAGGTAATAGTGCTGTACCATTTTTTTTTACTTCACTCTGCTTTCAAAATAAATACATATAATTATTTACATTAATATTTAACATAAAAAGATGATTTTTAACGTTTGATAGACTTTTTCCAATTGCCCTATACTTTACCACTGCATTCTTTTTAAAAGGTACAAGTATCTTTACACTCTCACATGTGCTCTGCCACTGGTTTTCAGGGAGTGGAGACATGTAAGTCTACGCTTTTGAGTAACTTTACAATCGGGAATGATCAATAGCTAAAAGTAGTAAAGTTACTCAAAACTGTAAAAGTAAATTTACTCGTAGTAAATCTACACATGTAAATTTACCTTTATATGTATGGGGGCTAATCACCAATGTAAATTTACACATGAGTAAATCTACATGTGTAAATTTGCTCTTACACTTCTGTAGTAAATTTACTATATTTAGTTGTTCACCATTTACAAATGTAAATTTACTATAAAGTGTAGTAGAGAATATGATGTGGGGGAATGTAGAGGAGTGCTTGCATCTTAGTTCCAATACAGCATTGCATGAAGCAAACATTTTTGGCTTCTGTGGTCCCCGTCTGTTCAATAGCAAGTGTTTTGTTCAGTTTTTGTTGTTGTTGAGGAAAACACAAAAACAACGTAAAAGATCATTTTGATCAAGGGTCATTGCAGTGTAGTCCTCCACCCTGTCTCTATCCCTGAAATTGTTGCTGCATTCAGACTGGTCGATATGGTCATTTTTATTTGGAGAAAATAAAAAGTACCTCTCAATGTGATTTTCTTCTTGGATGCAGCTTTTCTGAGTCCGTCTTAGTTTGCTTTTCACAATAGTTAGCATATTCATACATGTTATCTCATGTAATTTGGGGGCAAAGCCAACATTTGTTTAGTTAAAAGAGAAGGGGCAGGAAGAGGGATATAATTACTAGTGTTACTAATATTTTGTTGCCCTGCACACATTTTGATATGTACATGGCGACTGGACGCTACAGGATATTTAGATCAATGGCCCCATTTCCAATCACCACATAGCTGTATTTGAATGATAAATGTCAGTGTTAGAGTTACGAGTGAGACCCAGTAGGATGGAAACAGCGATACAAATCCTTTATCACATTTCCGCTGTTTCCATAGACATTTGGTATATCCCGCTTGGAGAATATTGCTATATTTCACAGATTTGCCAGATATGGAACTCCCGTTTGCTAATTTTGACTCCCTGCTTGTAGTCAGTTATACCTTTTGTTGATGATTCAGAAATTCTGTGTAACTCCTGATCAAGGGCAGCTTGTGTGGTTTACCTCAAGTGTTTTGTGCTTTTAATAGAATATGCACCTTGGTATGTATGATTTTGGGATGGAATGCATGATGCATGTGTGTAATCACCCGGTTAATGGGGTAAAGGTTATGATGGCATTTAGCAAATTTCCTTTGCTGGAGTTTAGTTTTTGGTAGCCTAATGTGACATTGAATTTTAACATGATTTTACGGATAGTTATATGGATAATATATTGTAGTTTGTGTTCTCTACTTGTTTTGATAATATTACATTTTAAAGTGACACAGAACTTGTACATCACTCATTGCCTATTTAAATCTTTTGTCTCTACTATATAACATGTTGGAATCAGACCACCAATAGCGTATTTTTATCTCCTATTTAAGGTTTGAAAAAATTACTGAGTAAGATGTGTGTTAATATGCCTCTAACAATTTCCTAGAGTTGTTTACCCGTGAACCAGTGCATTGTAAAGCAGTGCAGTTGTGGCCAAACATGGATCATAGATTGCCCATGAACACACCGGCTGTTCGGCAAGCTACTTTCCGGGTTGGCAGCCTTTCCTTGTTTTATTACCACAGACGTGGCATGCCACTCTATCATTGCAGACCTTCATTGAGTACTCTAGTTTTGGCTTTATGGGTGTGCCTTTAACTCAGTCCAAAGAGTCATGTATGGGTCACCAAGAAAACCGATTTAAAACACCACATTCAGATTCCAGGCATTTTTTGTAATTCATAATTTGCCTCCACATTCTTTCCTTGTACCTCCATCCCTAGTCTTGCATTTTCTTATCCTCAGAGGTTTTTGCATTGTGTACCTTGATCAGAATAGCGTGCTTTGTTTTGCTGTTCTTTGCATTTGTATTGAAGAGTGTTATATCTGTTTTGTTTTATTGTAAAGACGTTTTTCTCACACCAGAATTACCATCACATGTTTACTTTTTGTATCTAGTTACTTGGAGTAGATTTGCTACAAAAGAGGCATGCAGATAAAAGCTAAAATGACAATTTAATCAATGAATGAAAGAACAGATTGATTCAGTTGATATGCATTTTTTATATTTATTTTTGTTTGGAAGCCATTCAAATTGATAGATGCTACAACATGGCATACAATTCTATGCTGCTTAAGGCTTAACAAGAAGGCATTTGTCCTGGCCTGTAATATATGGACATGATGTACCAGTGTCTTGTTTGTTGATGGCATCAAGTGTCCTACACCACCTCTGTGTTGCGCTTTCTCATGCTTTGCATCATGGACCTCACAGGGTTTGGTTCGTTCTTTAGATCCTTCACCGTTTTGTTTTTGTCGCAGCAGCAGCAGTCGAGCAGCTCATAAAGGAAAGCGAACATCATGAGGGAGATCACGGTAAAGATGAACAGAATCAGAATCACAAAGCAGGCAATATTCCAGTTGTCATGGAAGGGGTAGATCTTTTGTATTTGAGATTCTACTTGTTGAATGATGGTGGCAGTTCCATTTTTCCAGGAGCTCAGAGATGCCATAGTGCTAAAATATGGTCTTGAAGCAAGAGCTGCAGAGAGAAATAAAAACTGTGATTACTTTCAACAGCTTGAGGTAGACTGACTATTTTACAAGGTTTATGAATTATCATGTAAGACAGTATGACCACAGTGTGTTAGACTATATTTCTCATTCGCTGGCTTTTTCGCTTAATGTCATTAAGTCAAATTAGTTGATAAAGCCAACTATTTAAGTTGATAAATTAGTGACTTACTTTGGGAGTGGTTGCCCATGAAGCATGCTGGTTTGTAACACAGTGCTCTAGGTACATATAGCTCAGCACTTCTCTAATACATGCAGACATGCTTGATACTTCACCAAAGACCATGCATACACACACATCATCTAGCAAAGCTAACCTTGACCCTCCAAGAAATCGAGATAAACCTACAACTGTAGTAGAGGAGTAAAGATAATGTGAATCTTCAGTAGTGCTCCAATTCTATTCCTAATGTTTGGACCACAATTTCCCTCGCCACTGAGCAAAGATGGAAGTGGAACCACCCAAGAACATTGAAAGATCCATTGAGGGACACTGATAGCCAACTATGTGGCATATTGGTGTTGCGTTGACTGTGTGAGTATTGCTTGTTAGATAAGATAAGAAGGGGAATCGACATCATTTTACAGGGACGTAAAGCTTAAGATAGCACGTTATCATGAGATTGTAAGTGAAAGGAGCAGTGACTGCGGTGAAAAGGAAGAAATTAAGATGATTTTGGGGGGGATGAATTAAAATGAATTAAGGAGGAGCAATATTCAAGACTTGAAAGCAGTAATGGTGTGAGATTAGCCAGAGGCGGGGGGGGGGGGGTGGGGGGGGGAGGGGAAATCTATATTTTTAGAGCATAACCTGAGAAATTTTGAGACATTGTACAGTGCTTTTTAAAATGAAGGGTTCAAGGAGGAGACTTTCCAAATTTAGAGAGAAGGGATGACGATTGTGATTTCAAGTTTGTGGCAGAGGTGGTGAGGAAAGATGAATGAAGTATTTTCTTCACCACACGTGAAGATGTATCTAGCTTCTGTCTGGAGTAAATTAAGCAAGACGAGTATGCGAGTGATGAGGTTGAAATCAATATGGCCCGATATAAGATTAATAGCTTTCAGGAGAGCACAATTTGCTTTTGGTATATCACTTAAGATTGAATTGCCAAAGTCCACTCTGGAGACTACAAATGATAGGGCTACAGCCTTTTAATTGTCTTCATGGATGAAGGGTTTCAAGACTCTTGGCAGCGTTGGTAGGTTCGGTGCATTTTTGGCCATGTTGTTTGAGTATTGAGAGTGAAGTTAGAGCCATGAAAAAGAAAGTAACTGATTTGGTGCACTTTATGATGGACTGAGTGCTGGTGAGAATGGAACAGGTGTGGTTCATTCAAAGAGGGAGATGTGTAGAAATTCAGTTTTGAAAGGGTGAGGTTTATAATGGTGCAGTGACACCCAAGCCAGTATATTTTCAGGGGTGGAAAATGCAGAGAAATTGTACTTTGCAGCAGAGAACTTTTAGTAAAGTGACGTGTCATCAACATTTTTGTTGATGAGTAATGCCACAAATGTGTAGTAGAGATCTGAGAGGTTTTACATTAAGGGGAGAAAGGCCAAGAAAGAATCTTTGGGAAACTTCCGTGAAGGCAAGAGATGGGACTAGGAAAAGTTATGCCAAGTTGAATGTTTTATGTGCAGTTAGGAATGTAAGGTATACACCTTTTGAAAATGGTCCCCTCAAACCCTATATGATTATATAGAATACCCATTAGGATTTTGACCATGTTCACAATTGATGACTAGCCAAAAAGGATCAAAGACCATTTTCCAGGATGTCGAAAGCATTGGCAATTGTAAGGGGCTCCCAGGGGCACCCACTGGCCAGCACCTGTGAAGTGTCACATGAGAATAAATGAAGTTTCTGCAGGCCAGTGTGAGTGGTCCCCTCGGACCAGGACACCAGTATTAGGGTACCAATCAAGGTCTCCGTATGGTCCCACCGTCCCCCACAGTCTCGAGGGCCACTGTTGATGTGATTATGTTATCTAAACTAGTCGTGGGGTCTTCAGAGGGGCATGGACCTGCCCTCAGGTTCATCAGATATGCTGGGGAGTGGGACATAAGGACCTAGGGTAGGGTTCAGGGTGGGAGTGTTATTTTTCGCCTCCAGATTTCTGATGTTGGTGTCCCAACACCATCGTCTGGGAGTCCCCCCCTCGCCGTGTGTGCGCCACTGCGAGGACATCTGGCTCAGCTTTTGCCCATTTCAACAAAGTGGAGAGCCTACAATTTATATCGGGCCTGTATGAGCCTTCCAGGACATTGCAATCTGTCACTTGAAGAGTACAAAGGCTAAATCCGTAAACCAATGCAAGTACTTATTCCCCTTAGCCTTGGGTCTGAGGCTGAGTAGGCATGACTCGGGTGAGGGCAGAAGCTCCTCCATAGTGGCAGGGATTTCCGTCCCCTCTCCGCAGGCCTGCTGCACCACCGGGTGCTCCAAGACCATATGATAAAAACCTGCCTCAGGTGTTATATATCTCAGGCATTCAGGGGATGCTGTAAGGAATATGAGCTTGATGCGATGCGATGTGATGTGAGATATGGCTGATGCAAATAGTTAAATTGCGTGTAGCGGAAGTGTGAATTACGTGAAACCTCCTTGACATTTTGAAGCGTCCAGGGCCAGAGACTGCCAGTGAGTGGTGTCTGAAGGTCCGCCATCCTTCGGGCTTTAGCCCTGTTGAACAGCCTACAATGGGAAAACCGCAATGCGACTTAAAGGACTGTAATAAATTTCCTTGTGCTTCCATCTGACGGGATTGCGTGCAGTGCCGGGGATTGGGGCAGCCTGGCTCTCCCCAGACCCCAAAGTGTAGTGATTGCATGTGGTACAGGATGATAGGTCAAGAAATGACCCACTGCTATGCCATCATTGTCCACAGTTTCCTGAAAATACATTAATACGCCCTCCAGAAAAAGGACCCCCAGTTGATCAATTTCTGCCTCTCTCCAAGTTGACAGTTCACAGCTCTGGGTCACCTCCCGGAATGCTGTTAACAGCCAAATTAGGATTAGTGGGTAGTATGTTGGATGGGCCCTTGCCACGCATGTGTATGCTGGCAATGCTATGTTATCTTCATCTTATAATTAAACACAAAGAGAGAAAGGGTATAATGGAATGGCTCCCGGTCCCCTTAAAGAATCCATGTAAACAACAAAAGAAGGAGTAATTCCAAATGGATTACAAATTACTGCATTGAACAAAACAAGGAAGCAAAACGTATTTTTTTTAAAGAACCCTCACTCACCAACCTAGTTGGTGACATGCTTCATCATAGGGTCCCCACCCGAGCAGCCGATTGCCTCCCAGGTGTGCTACGACGCCGGATTATAGCGGAGCGGGTTTTGTTGTACAGAGTGGTGATCAGTGAAGAAGTGATTTGAGATTGCCTTTAATAAGCCCTAAAAATGTAATGCTGAATGATAAGGCAAGATTAAAAGGAAAAAGGATGTCCTATCTGGTTAAGTTGGCCATCGACATCCGTGGGTGTATTAGTGACAAGGTTAGGTCTACATGTTTCAGCCTTTGAGTGCAAAGTCGCGAGGCTTTCTTCAGGACCAGTGGTGACACATAGGTGTGTACTCGCTAAGGTGCACCCAGTGCTGTGTCAAAGTAATCGCAAACTTACGGTTCAGCTCTCAGCATTTTCTGAAAGGAAAAGAGTTTTTTTATGAGACGTAGTTAAGTCCTACCCCATGGATCCTGTCGGGGGGCGTTGCCTATAGTCACACTTACATCAAGGACAACCACCCCCTTCTGACACCTATTGTATTCACGGCCCTCGGATGTAGACCTGACCTTGTCACTAATACACCCACGGATGTCGATGGCCAATTTAATCAGATAGGACATCCTTTTTCATTTTAACCTCACATGTCACCAACTAGGCTGGTGAGTGAGGGTTCTTTTAAAAAAAAAAATAATAATTGTTTCCTCGTTTCGTTCAATGCAGTCATTTGGAATCCATTTGGAATTACTCCTTCTTTTGTTGTTTACTATCTTCATCTTATGCGTCTCATGTGATGGCCGGGCCATATATGTGCGTGTCCCCAAGGACCCTGCAGACGGTCGCCCTCTTCAGGCAAGAGGCTGCGCCCAGCCAGCGCATCGACCACTGCAGTTACGCCACAGTGTAGTATAACTCCTAATTGGGGGCGCCCCTGTTCCATTATCTCACTTGAGGCAACCTTTATCAGACAAAGTAGTTGGTGTATTTTGCGGACCGTATTGCGCTCGGGGGGAAAAAACCCAGATTGGTCCTCATGCACTAGGGCGCCAGGAACGGGGAGCTGCTTATTGGCCAGGACCTTCCCTACTATCTTATAATCCAAGTTTAAAAGGCATAGTGGCCGATATGAGTAAATTTCGAGGATCTCAGACCAGGTTTGGAGAGAACCACTATCAGCACCTCACGAAGCGAGTCCAGTAGCTGACCATTCTCAGAATTAGGTAATCCTTCAGACATAAAAATTGTGTCCATACATTCCAATACAGTGTCAACCTTATCAACCACCTTCACAAATGGCCACTTCGAGAACAAATCCTTAACAACAATAACATATTTATGATCGTCCCCCACAGGACCTACAAAATTGATAACAACAGTATCCCATGGATACTTGGGGATATAGTCCTCACACATTGGTGGTCTGAAAGTTTGTAAAGTTTTGTCAGCAGCAGAGATAATCAAACAATTTCTTACAAACCTTTCTACTTCTGCATCCACTGCCGGCCACCAAAATAGGTCTCTGATTACGCCCTTAATCCTAACTATCCCAAAATGGCCTTCATGACATAGTTTAATCCCTCGGTTGCGGAAACATCTGGGAGGCACAATCCTCTCGCCTCTAAAAATAGTGTCATCATCAATGTCACTTGTGATCTTACTTCCCAGAAAGGTTTAAGGTTGGGGTTGATTTTCCCTCCAATGGTTCAAATGCTTTGGATACACTACTTCACCTGTTTCAACACTTTAAAAAATATATATATATATGGAATTTATACAGCGCGAACCTGACCCGAAGATATCGGGTATCCGAGCGCTTTACATAGCACTAGTTGGTTACATGAGGACACGTTCATTTTTGTGAGGCACGGGGAGATTAAGTGATTTGCCCAGATTCACAGGATGTTCAGTGTCATTGCAGTGACTCGAACCCGGTTCCCCAGATTTGAGGTGGACCGCCCTAGCCGTTAGGCCAACTCTCCTTTTCACGTTCGGTCTACCATTCTTCCTTACTCACAGTATTCTCCCCATTGCCGTGTACAAAAGCTATTTAAAAATCTTTCCACGCCTCGTCCTTGAATTGTTCCAAATTAGTAGGCATCCTAGACAAACAATCTGCTAAAATATTCTCCTTACCTGGCAAGTACACAACCTTGTAAATATAGTCTTGCATGCGCATAGATAGCCTTGCTATTTTCGCTGATGCCCCAAAAGTTCCTCCGGTGGTTAAAAGTTTTACAAGAGGTTTATGGTCACATCTTATTGTAATAGGTTTACCCCATACAAAGGCCCAGAAATTGTCAAGAGCCCACTCACAGGCCAAAGCCTCTCTCTCAATTGCAGGATACCTTTCCTCTGTAAGAAACAAGGCACGTGAATCAAATGAGATGAAAACTTCCTTTCCGGCCCTGCCTTTATGAGGCAGGACAGCATCAAGTCCTTTTCCACTGGCATCGGTAGTGATACAAGTATTCAAACCGGGATCAAAACATTCGAGCCTGAAGCTTGTCAGTGGTCGAGATTATTGCCTTGAATTCCTCATTGCAAAAAGTTGACCATTCAAATTTGATTCTGTTTTTCAATTTTTGTCTCATATGAAACCTTCGTGCAGTGAAATGTGGTATGAACTTTGAGCAATACTCCACGAGGCCTAGGAAGGATCTTAATTCATCTTTGTTACTTGGGGGAGGGGCTTCCTTAATAGCATTGACTAAAGAGGGTTTAGGTTTAACTCCATCTGCACCCATTTCGTGACCTAAATATGCCACTTCTTGTTCAGCAGATTTGCACTTGGATAGCGCAAAAGTAAGACCACACTTTCTCAAAATGCCCATGACTTTCTGTAGCCTAGCATCATGCACGTTCCTGTTTTCACCAAAAATCAAAACGTCATCTTGAAAAAGTTTTACTCAAGGCCCTCTGCTAAATAATTTGAAATATAGCCTTTTAAAAACAGCAGCCGCGGATGCTAAACCAGAAGGCATTTTCCTAAATTGGAAACGCCCAAAAGGTGTTATAAACGAAGTATATTTCATGAGTTTGGTGTTAAAGAGATCTGGTGGTATGCTGCAGATAAATCGATTAACATTTTTTATCTCCCTTTAGACACATCACCATCCCGTTTATTTTTGGTAGAGGAAAACAGTCAATGACAATGTTGTTGTTCAAGTGGCACAAGTCCACAAACAGCTGAATCTTACCGTTGCTGCGTCGTGCAACCTACGATGGAGAAATGAACTCCAAACATTCAATCGGTTCAAGAACTACAATTGAAACCAGCTTGTCCAATTCTTTAGACACTTCTTCCCTTAGGATGATTGGCACACACCCGACTTTATGAACCTTGGAATTTGCCTTATCCTTTAACATTCTGCGATGTTCAAATATCACAGACTTTCCCAATGTCGTTGTGAAAACTGCAGGAAATTCATTTGACAATTTGTTGGCAATATCCAAACCCTCATCAACGACTTTCACTCGGTCAACACAATTTGGATCCAGACTGATTACACATTGCGTTGGTCCGCCCATTCTAATACACACGGACCTTTTTTAGCAACATACAGCTTAGCACGTGCACATCTACCTTTAAACTTGAACGATAAATACGGATACCCTAAAATGTCAATCTTTTCCCCAGAGTAACCTTGAGGTTGTATATCAGGTTCACAAAGAGTTTCTTCCACTTTTTCTACAAACGTCTTCTTGTGCACAGAGAGCAGCAGAAAATAAAGCAACTATCAACATTTTTGTGCTTTTAACAATTATCTGGTGTGCTGGGAGGCTAGTATATAAGAATTTGTATTAAATGGAGGCACGGTGATGGCCTATCCTCCACGTTATTTGCTGGAAAGGTGTTTTTGAGCAGTTTCTTTTGGAACGCAGTGCCAACAGGCCTGACTTACAAATGAAAGTGCCTGTTAATGATGGGTTTAGGCACTCAATAAATCATCACACTGCATTCTGTCACTTATCCTTGCGTTCACTCACTTATCCATTCATTCACCCATTGACTCATTCTTTCATTTGCCTACTAACACAGCCACAATAAAACACACACACAAGCTCCACAACATTTGTGTGATAGGCTTATGCTTCAAATAACAAAATGAAGCATAGCTGGTGGCTGTCATGTAATGGAATTGGAAATAGTGTTTTAAAGTTCCAGCATGGCTGGCAATTTCAAGAACCAACATGTTGGCCATCTTTGAACTATGGACAGTACCATTCTGTGTTGGTTGCCTGATTTAGAGACCAGGAATACACAGGATGCAGCACGCTGCAGAAGAAATATGCACAAGCAAGTGGCCCATTGGCACTGTCTCGGGAACTGTAGTATGCTATAAAAATAAAAAAGAGCAGGAAATAAATGAAAGGTGGTATATAAAATGAGATAATAGAGAACTAAAGGAGCAGCCTACCAGCCCTGGCACGGAAGGGCACTTATTTCTCAGGCTGATTGGCATTTATGTTCAGAGAAATTGTGTCACTCTTCTGGCAAGAGAGCTGAAGGCTGAAATGGACTGACCCATTTTCACACACTTTATGCTGTTGCGAATGTTGTGAGTGTAAATGATCCTCATACAGACTAATGAGAGAAGAAGACTGGCCGAAATATATAGATATAGATATATATATAGAGAGAGAGAGATATCGTTCACTGGAAAAAAAATACAAAGATTACAGGGACAATATATTTGGGTGAAAATGTCAGCTAAAACAACAAACCCTCTGAAATTTACCAGTTATACTTATCTCAAGCAACTATAACTCGTGCCCCAAAGTAACTGTAACTTGCGCCCCCTTCCAAATACATTATGTAATTTCAGATATTCAGTGATATTATTAATGATGTCATAGAACAGCTCATGAGTGATGTAATATGTGTGGTAATTAGCAGTGCATGGCGAGGGCGCAAGCTTGTTTTCACTTAATTACCTTTTTAATAAAATATAGTAAGAAGTCCATCGGCATGCACGGCGTGGGGTTAGGCGCACCCCCAACTTCTGCGCATGGCTGAGTTTGTGATGTAACAATATAAAGGGCGTTATTTTAAGTAAGGCAGACCTACTGGCTTAGGCAAAGGGTTAAAATAGAAACAGCGGTGGGCCTATTTGCTTTATCAAGCGGTCAGCACATCAACATTTATAAAGCAGACCTATTGACTTTGTCAAAAAGTCACTAATAAACACAGTCACATGTATGTCATAAATTCCCACAGTGCCATGTTTAATAATAGTGATTGCCTGATTTAATTTTTAATAAAGCATTTTTAATAGAAACATTAAACTTGTTTGACTTTTTTTTTTTTCACTTTTCAAGTGCAGACATAGATCCAACCACAAGGGGGCTCTGCACTCCAGCTGAAGAGCATACAACTCCAGCTCAGAGTGCTTTAAAAAATATGGGTTGTAAGGTAAAGATGCCTACTAAGGATTTATTGAAGAACACAATTGAAGACATTGAAAGAATGTTTGTAAAGAGTGATAACTAATATCACTAAAACAAGCAAATCTAAAATTGTTTTCAACCAAATTAGTACATTAATTACAGTAGCCGGGTTATAGGTAATACAAAAATATATTTCATAAAATAACACAAGTGACATAAGATTCACAAGACTGATATACTGGGGTACAAGGAACTACAGTGACAAAGACTATAAACACATTGACGACTGAACATATATACATTAAATATACAAAAATATCTTAGTTTTCAAAGTGTGTATTCGTCACCACAAAGGAAAATAAGTCTGGCCTATACATAGGAACGAAACCTCAAAGAAACAATTTCTAAGGAGAACAGAATCGTCATCGAAGTTTGACTTTGCTGAAACGAATCTATGAGACCATCTTCAGGAGACCATTTGTTCTGGAATGAGTTCTTGACCCTGGTCAGCTAAGGATCAATACAGAAATTGCTTTGGTATGGAGAATCTCAAATATCTGAAACAAATAAATTAATTATCATAGTTGAGTCTCTTCGACTGCATAAGGGAAAAGGATTTCTTATCTCTTCCCCATTGGCGTCTACCTTGTAGTTAGGTGTGGTTAGAAAAAAAATATGGGGTCATGGAATTAATAACCTAGGAGACTTACTGTTTCTTTTATGTTGCTGGGAGGCTGCTGCACTTCTGCAGCTCCCACAACATAAAAAAGGTATGTGGTGCCCCTGCCCACCACCATGGATAAAAAAAAAAATATTCTAGAAAAATACCCTACAACATTATGGGGAACACCTTCATCAAAGCAGGGGTAATAAATGAGCTCCTCTTGCAGCTTATTTACTACTCCCTTTTTTTTGCCAAGTGGGTGCCTTGGTGCCCAGCTGGAGCACGCAAATCATCTACATTGTTGGGGGCTGCGAGGGGAGGGTGCGGGCTCCCCACCTGATCCATACCAGGTGCTGGTGGGAGATAGCATTTTTATTTTTAAAGTGGGTGCCCCGATGCCAACCTAGGGCACCCACATAAAGGCAAACAGCGGAGGGAGTCTCAATGTCCCCTCTGCCGGCTCCCTAGCCACCACTCCTTGTGATGCTGGCAAGAGCCGACTCAGCAACTTTGCTCTTGCCCAGCAAGATGACCATTTGTCACTGTGTGGGAGCAAAGCTGTGTTTCCTACTCGGGAGAGTGCTGGCAGGTTACGCCTGCACTCTCCCAGGCAGGAAACAGCAGTGTCCCACGAGATGGGTCCCCGGACACTGCTTTGTTCGGACCTGGGAGGATGGGATACCCTAGACCGATCTAGGCATGGGAAAGGAGCCCACAGCCCCCACCCCTAATAATATAAACGACCCCGGGAGCCTCCAGAGGCTCAGGGAGATGGTCCACATTCCCACCTCTTCTAATTATGACAACAGGGAAAGTAAGTGGCACGTCCCCTTCCCGTAGAAATAAAAGTACTCCCCAGGCCCTCCCCACCCCAGGAGGCTTATTTTTGAAAAGGCGGGAGTGCTGCATTTTTGTTTTTAAATCCGAGCTGCGTATTCGCAGATAAAAGAAAAAAAAAGTTTTTAGCTCCTGGTTGTTCATCTGGACCTCCTGCCCCCGTAAACAGACATAGGTGGGCAGGGTATCCCTAGCCTGCCCCCTATACGTTTTTTTTCCATACACTTTTTTGACATGACGGGAATGAGTCCCCGAGTCCTAAAATGGCTGCCATCACATCTTTGTTAATGTGGTGGCAGCCAATAAAATCTCATCTAGAGATCTGCTGGCTCTGCGCATCCTCTATGGTGTGAAATACACACAATTTTTTTACCTTAATATCTCAAAAAGGATTGAATGGATTTGCACTATATAACAAACAGCATGCTTTCTACACCAGGGTCTAACTTTCTGCCAAATTTGGTGTAATTCCTTTCAGAAGTTTTGATGGTATTACTGTACAAATTTCCTATGAAAATATGAATGGGGAAAATGCGTTTTGGACCCCACCCCCTTTTTCTTGACCCCCGCTTGACGGATCACCCTAAAACTTTCAAGGAAGGAGCTGAGGTGGATCTAATTTTTGGGGGGAAAGTTTCATTGAGTGAAGATTTGTCAAACGGACACAAAATTATAAACTAACCAAAAAGTGCTTTTCCTATGGAAACTTTGTCCTAATCAAAAAGGTTATTAGATATATGTTTAAAGAGACGTTATAGTTAGGTTAAAATGTCAGATAAAACAAAATGTTTTAAACTTAACAAAACCACTAATATTAATTATAGTTCTCTCGAGTGACTAGAAGTTGTGCCCTAAAGTAACTATAGCTTAGTATTTGTGCTTTTTGTGATTTGGTGTAATTCAGTTAGGTAGTTCAAAATATATAGATATCTGTACTGTTGGTTTATGTTTAAGCCTTCTGATTGGCTGAGGGGCTTTTTTAGAGAGTGCACTCAGATTTGCTTGCTGCAACATGAACAGAAATATTGTTGCTGCCAATACAGGACTTGGGGCTTTTGTACCCTGTCCTGTAAACGTTTTTATTTTTTTACTCAATATCCTTTTATTGTATTTCGGGATAGCACAACACATGTATGACAAAGCCACTGAATACATGCAGATATGACCTATGATCATGACAGAAATAATGTAGAGGTCAATCGTTCTCATGGCTGCCAAACTGAAGTCTGCAAAATATATTATATCGCAGCGCAGAAGAAATGAATCAGAAACCAAGTAATAAAGACAGAAACTTCAACTACAGCTCACATTTTCCAGTGACAGAGGTAAGTACAGGGTCAGTGTCTCGGCTTAGTGTAAGGAATGCCCTCCTCTTCATTAGGTAACAGTGAATGAAGAGGAAAGGCAAATGCTCTAATGGTAGAGTCAATCAAAGAGCTGGAGTGCTCTTAGCTTTGGTGGGTAAATACGTGCAAATTTTATACGAGTAAGTTAGTGGATCAGCAGGTGCCAAACATATTGAAACTTAGCCTCTGTTTCAGTTAAGCTGTGGGAAAGCTGCTCCATTGCCAGTATTTGACACAAATGAGTAAATCACTGTGCCATTGAAGGGGGGGGTGGGGGTGCTTTTTTCCATGCTAATGCCACAAGTTGCTGTCCTGCAGAAGCATGTAGCTAATAATCTTCCAGTCAGCATGGGTCATCACCTCTAAAGTCAGAGGCCGGAGGCCAAGGATAACCTTGAGGTATGACGAAGGGAGCGGATACCCCACAGTGGCTTTGATGTGGCCCAGTACCTCTTTCCAGTAAGTGGTGATGAGACTGCAAGGCCACCATATAAGGCAGAAAACTCTGCCTGCCAGTTTAAATCTCCAGCAGAGTGGGGAGGTACCAAGGTACATATGAGAGAGGCGGGTTGGCATATAATACCATTGAAACATCAATGTATGTGCTGTTTCCCCAAGACGTAGGCTACGGTAGGTTTTGGATATGTCCTACCACAATGTCACCCATTGTTTGGGCGTAATGTCTCCTGGTTGGTGAGATGCCATGTAGTCGTATAGGTGGGGGTGCGAGCAGGTGTGGACTGTTGGAGCGTGTGATAAGTGTTGGATATGAGGCCTCAGGGGCCGTTGTACGCCCAGACAAGTTTCTCAAAAGGGGTTTAGGGGTGAATAACCTCAGGGTAGACAGTGGTGTAACGCCCAATGTCCCAATTGGCAGTATTGGATCCTTGCTACTTCCGGGAGCTAATAGTCCGCCTAGCATTGATAAAAGGACTTCATGTTATCCACAACAAAGAGGTACCGGCGCGTTATACAGTCACTCCAACAGCAGAAGGAGCGGGGTGACATCGCTGGGACAGAGTCTGGATTACGAGCACCCTGAAGTTCCGCCGGGTCAGCTGCTGCTGAGGCTCCCAGCGCAACCCCCCCCTTGCCGCTGGTGAGATTCTCTGGTTGGTCACTGCAAGGCTGGCTCCGCAGTCTGCACCTCAAGGGTCACCTCAGGATCAACCAACGTCTGCATGGGCCAGCTGCAAAGTTGATGTAGGCTTCCCCAACTGGGCTTATAAAGGTGTCTTTCTTTCGTGGCGGGGCGTAGGGGTGTTAGCTTCGTACTACCCAGCCGCGAACCTCATTGTCCCCAATATG
The DNA here is from genome assembly GCF_964204655.1 of Triturus cristatus. Classification (NCBI taxonomy): domain Eukaryota; kingdom Metazoa; phylum Chordata; class Amphibia; order Caudata; family Salamandridae; genus Triturus; species Triturus cristatus. Next base: position 79,688,313 of record NC_140582.1, on the reverse strand, counting down.
TCTGCAGCTACACTCGTGAAGGTTGTGGGGGTGAGGCTACCCTCGGCTGCTGTAGAGCATGGTGCGAGCCGAGGAAAATGCCCGCGGGGCTCGTAGCAGGCCGCAACAGGCCTCTGCTTTGTTGAGACCGGGGCAGCAAAACAACAAAACCCCCCCTCCCAGGCTGCAGAGGGAGACACTATTGCTCGTCTGTTGCAGGTCTCGAAGGCGGCCCCGGTGCTGTTGATGGAAGGCCCTCAGGGGACCAGAGAGCAGGCAAAGTACTTCCTACTCCATTCTGGACTAGGCCATGCCCTTCCTGTCCTGAAAATGTTTTTTTAAAAAGGACATAAGAATCTTTAAATAAATATACTCGCCCACTTGCTATGGCGAGTCAGATTTTATTAGGGCAAGCTATTTTTAGGTCCTACTGGCCAGTTTTGGCAAGAGAGCTTGAGCTGGCAAAGAACAGGTGTTCAGTTCAGCCAGAAAGTGAATGAGCTATAAAGATACCTTCAAATTTTGTTTTTATCTTGTCACATTTTCTGTGTGATCAAAGACAAAGGTTACATGTCAGCTTATGTCTTCTTACATATTACTGCTTATTTATTTTGTCTTCGAGATTGGTGTTTACTTTTCTTTCTCTGATTGCACGTTAGAAGATTTTGTAAAGTGAACTGTCTGGCAATCTTTGTGATATAAAAGACCGTAGGATGTCAGAATTCTTTTTAACACACAGCATTTAAATAGTTTATAAATGAACTGTACAAATATTTCAAAGTATATCAGCAATTTGGAATTCAGAATTGTGATGGAAACTGACATTTTAATAGGATCAAAACAAAACAGAACACTTTACTTGGTGATGTGCAAATGATAAATATTTGTAGAAACCAGATTTTCAAACATTATGGTTCATACGCTATACAGTTTTATGAGTAAAACTGCATGTCAGTGGGGCTTTTGTAGCCATTTCAATGGAAAATGTGGCAGTGCTGTGTCATTTTAGAGTTATCACATCATGCTTGAGTAATATATGTAATACAAACCAGGGTTTTAAAACATGTACTGAGCAACATTCCTTCCTAACCCCTCCCTGATGACAATGCTGTTAATGAACTAAGAGGAAAGTTAGGGGTACATGAGGGCTAGATTTCTATTCTACATGGAGCAAATGTTTAGTCTGTTAAATAAAAGAAAAGACATTCTGTAATAAAACTATCAATATGTTCAAAATTACAGTTGTCAAAACAATATAAAATCCCTACTAAGAGTGCCTAATAAGATTTATCAAAGTGCAAATCCTCTATACCCTTCTTTGTGTGAGATGATCACCAACAAAAAAAACATGCCTACCTACTACATTAATCTGTGAAATCTGATGTACCAAAATGCCTGCCCACAGACTTTAGCTCAGTGGAATATTAATCCACCTTGAAGGAGCACATTGCCTTTAACACATGGCTTTCGCAGTAAACTGGCCGGGTCAACAGGCTTTCTTATAACTTTTCAATAAATACAAATAAAACCTGTGCAATCTGGCATTGGTCCCACTGCAAATGTAAAGAAAAAAAATTTTTGAGGAAAAAATGAAACAACACCTACACAACTAAATGGGCATATCCCTTAGTAGGACGAAATCCCTCACTCACCAAAGGTGACATGCTTCATCATATGGGATTCTCCATCCCAGAGGAAACACTTAGTTCCTCTGAGGGCTACAACTCCCTGACTGTGAGGAAGGAGCTCAGGGATGTTTTGATTGATAAAATGTCAGGATATACTAAATCCACAAATGAAGAGCTAATGGAGTGAGTGAGAGCGCAGCGCAAAGGAAATATAATGGTGAGTGCAAGTAAAGTTTAAAACTAGCTCAAGAACGTGAGACACAACTTTATTCGTAATCCGTGCTTGGCTGATTGGATGCTGTTATAGTGGCTCTTCACACTTTTCAGATACGATACAGACCCCAGGGTTTCATACTGTTTCTGATTCTGTGTTTTGGGGGAACAAACCCTGTGTGGTCTTTTAAAATTTTCCCTCAGACCCTCCGGTTTTCAAACCATGTTATGTTATTGGTCCCACTGCACCAATAAGGCCTATAACCTTGACTTCATAACCAACACAGGCCTATGCACGTAACTGGCAACTATCAAGAATAAAGGTATACAATTAAAATATGTACGGAATTGTAGTTGGCAAAAAAATACACAACCCTTTTCAAAAGGTCCTGCCAATGATTATCACAGTGAAAATCTTCTACCTCCTGGGTTTGCCAGCAGGGGTGTCCATGATCAAAGGATTTGTCTAGTATGGTAATCTGTGAGATTTCACATAACAAAGTACCTGTTTATAACCTGTAACAGCATGCAATAACATCCCACTGTTAAATATCTGTTGGCTTTAACGGCTTTTCGCATTAAATAAGTCAGACCTACTGTCTTTGTCAGAACCTTTCATAATAAACAGGTGAGGCACAAGAGATCAGGCTTAACTTTCCCCAGTAAACCAATCAGGCCTGTAGCCTTTGTCACTGCTTTTCACCATAACCCACTCGGGCATGCTGTATTGCATATTAATTTTCCCACAGGGCAACCATCAGGAATACAGTCGCCAAATAACAATTGCACTCAAAATTGGCACTTATATAGTAATATACTATCTCTCTTAAGAGGGTCTAGCATAGATTATCACAGTGCATAACTGGTTTATCATAGTGGGTAATCCAAACCATTGCCTACTACAGTATTCTGAGATCAATGTAACAAAATACCTCTTTGTGTGTTTTAATACAGAGTAACAATCCACCTTCTAATGCCTATTGACGTTAGCCCATGCTTTTCATATAAAATGTTCATCACATATGGGTGTAGTCAGTAAATCCAGTATGAATTACTTCTTTGAGGCCAGTATATGTTTCGTCAACACCGCAGCCAATGCGTGTTCTGTCGCAATAGGTAACTTCTTCAAGGCTGCAAGTACATCAAACCACAGCAAGGACAGGGATAACATAAAAGATTTAATTTAGCATCAAGTGAAATTGTGTGACGAGAGGACCAAGTACCTATAGGTAACTGAGAAGTGCAAATGAAGGAAGGAGAAAAGGTTTAGAGAAGTAAAAAATTTACCCTATCACGCCCAAGTAGTGGACAAGAAGAGAATACACTGTCACATGTAGATATCTGTTAAATAACAGGGAACTGAACGCCCAAGTGCAAATGGATAGTAAAAAGCTCAACTGCTGTTAACACACAAAGTAAAGGCCAGGATTCGTATTACAGAAAGTGCCCCAGAGTGCAACAGGCAATTGCACCCGCTTTGCACGGCCCTGGGCACTTTGGTATTACATAAGGGGCCGCAGACACTTGTGCGGCCCGCTTCTGTAATACCGATAGCGTTGGTGCACTTAAAGAGCCAGCGCTGTCAGCAGAGGGTGTTCCCTCATTTGAATGGGGGTGTGCCCAATGCAAATGAGGGAATCCCTTTGCCCCAGCGCCGTATTACAGACGCGGGCGCAGAGGCAAAGAAGCCCTCAGGAAGAGCACTGACCGTGAGCTGTCAGTGCGCCCCCTGATGGCAGCTCTCTGGCGTGTGTAAAGGGGGTCCCATGGACCCCACCAGACATCCCCTTACAGGTGGGTGCAGTCACTGGCTGCACCGCCTGCAAGGGGATCTCTAATCCCCTTCAAAAGTGCAGGTGGGTTGCTGCCTGGACTGTGAAAACACAAAACAGCTGTAAAGCAGCCGTTCCATTTTTCACCTGAAAGCGAGTACGCGCTGCCCTAGGGGCAGCGCACTTATCGTAATAGGGCGCACTTTCATTGTTTACGCTGGGCACACCTTTTTAAATGTGCGCCTAGCACAAACTATGAAAATGCACATATTGTGTAATGTGGCCCCAAGAGTGTAATCACGATGCGGGTCAGAAAAATAGGTGAACACATAAGAAAGTGAAACTGACCTAATGAAAGTAAGCTAAATACCCAGGACACTGGAGGATGTATATAAAACTTCAATGCAATGTGCTGGTCTAGGTAAAAGGAACATGACAGAACCCAGTGTAAGTGTGATTTGATAGTTCAAACGTAAAATAGCATAGAGGTAATCTGTATGGAACTTAAATTGGTATTGTCAAACCCGAGCAAGTAAGTAAAATGTTTGCGGCTGTGTACATCCTGGATTCTGGGCTCAGGGTGCTGGGTATGTACTCAAGGGGTGGCCAAATTGGATGCATTAAAAAATTAAGAAACCAAGTCAAACCTAAAGTAAACAGATGGTGCTCAAAGGGATTTTTAGGAGATATTTCAAGTGGCATACCCTTTCCGATATATATAAGCGAAGCAAATTGATACAGCTAGGAACTTCCCAAAACTTCATTCGAGTATACACATATCTTAATGAGTTCAGTAAATAAAATCTTAGCTTACAGCGAACGTCACCCCTAGTGCAAACCAAAAAACTTTATTTGGGTCATGTGCTTTACGTACCATTAATGGATTTTGGGGGTTCTGCTCTAAACTTGTGGCCTTTCTGACAAAGGACTTTTACTTTCCTTTAGTTCATCACATGTACCTGATCTTTACATATGCACCTTACTTGTACCTTCTAATTCTTATTGGCTTCACTTAATAACCGCTTACCAGCTATCCAGATCGGAGCCCAATACTCCCTTATTCAATTGATAGCCTTTGGTTGCACTAGGAGCGATGTATACTGTAAGCTATGATTTTTATTTACTGAGCTCATTAGGTGATCCTTTATTTTGGATCTTCGTACTATATATGATCTATTCTTTCATAACACTTGTTTTAACACTCTATATAATAAATAGTTAATAGGGGAAATTGCCTTTGGACTCTTCAATACACATGGCTTTGCGACACGTGTTGACATTGCCAATGCTTTTGTTTCTTCCTTCTCTGGAAGCTCGCTGTCTTGGCTGTACAAAATGAACCAGCTGAGGATTCCTTCACACTTGTCTTGTGACATTGCCTGAGCCTGTCCTCACTGTGGCCTCTGCTTGTTTTTTGACAGGCTCTGAAGTATTTTCTCTTGTGTACTTCGCAGGGAAGTTGGTGAGGATCGGGGGACACACTGCCCATACGTTTGTGCTTTTAAAATAATTACAAATGCATTGCTACTCGGATTTGCCTACATGTCGATGTAACTCCTCAAAGGACGTTTCTGTGATACACCATCTCCTCCTGCCCTCAAAATGTTTAGTATATTGAAAAACAGGGGGGAGATTTAATTTCCTCGTAATCTTTCTCCCCGCCCATCGCCTGATGACGAGTGGAGCCGGGCTTCTCAAGTTTTCCTACATATGGGTCTGCTCTTCACTTGCACCTACACACTCTGTAGGTTTACCCATGAAACCACCTTCCCCTGTCCTTTTTTGAAGCATGGTATTTTTCTGCTGATCTGCTTGGTGCTGTTCTGTGCATTTACCACCCTCCTGTTGAATACTGAGTTACCCTCCACTCAGTAATAGTAGCGTTTGCATGGTAAAACAGTGTGTGTTTCAGTGTCTGTCAGCCCCTGTGCACTCCCCGGTGTATGCATAGTAGCACCCTCCTGGGACATGTCTTGAATTGGCCGTCTATTATATGTGCAAAGAACCCCTTGAGGTGAACGTGTGCTTTACCATCTGTTTTCTTGACTGTCACTCATGTATTTTCATTTATACTCATTATAGATATGTGGCTCCCCTAGAGCTTCGTTCTGTGGCTCCCCCACACTCATGCACACACACCTTGCTTGGACACGGCTGTTGAGATGATTCGTCTTCAGAAAGGGTGGTGAGGTTAACGTTATACTACCCAATTTGATGGCTGATAATACCATGATGGTGTTAGGTCATGGTTCCAAACTATTTCCTGTACCAAAGGCAACCTAATGAGTCAGTGAAGGTAGATAATAAGTGGTCTGGGGCTAAGAATTGGGAGAGAGATGCAGATCTGTGTGTGAATTATACATAAGTGGAACTTGGGTTTTGCAGCTGCCCTATCATGTAGGAATGACACTGAGCTTTGTACAGATTCTGGCTTGGCTGATCTCCAGGGGCTGATCATACTCTACTCACGAGCTGACTAGGCTACAGTGTTTGACTTAGTAACCATAGCAATGGTAAAATACACCTCCCTTTGGACAGTGAAGGAACGAGTAGAATGGGTGTGAATGAAGGAGATATGTCTGTAGAATCGGCTGACATTTTCCCCTCTTTCTAATCCTTATCGGATGAAGCGTCCAGTAGTAGAGCCCCCCACCCCCCAGTCCACTGACTGCCAGGTTTTCGGTCTCATCTAGGATCTGCATGTACTGTTGCTTGCTAGACATTTTGTTCGTTTACAATGGGCTTAGAGCTTGCCCATTGCTTACCGTTGGTTGGCTTCATCATCACTCGTATTTTCTTGCTTCTGATTTGTTAACTTGTGAGGGCTTCACATCCCCTTATTTAGTTTGACCCTTCAGTGGAGCATGGCCAAAGTACTTGTCTTCTTCCACTGCTCATGTTTTGGGAGCTACTTTTCTTCTGCTTTTTGAAGCACTCTGCAAGAGTGCATGCATTTGCGAGCTGTTTCCGTCAAATGTCACTTTCTCATCTTCATGCTTCTGCCCCCCACAAGTGGTAATGTTTGTAGGAAGGTGGAATCAGACTACATGGTTGCCCCCACTTTTTTCCTGGTGTTTTGATGGTTTTTGTCTTAGTTTGGCTGGGAACCTGCTAATCAGGTCCCCAGGCTATCTGCTTTCTCTTACAAATGGATTCCTAATACCTTAGGTACACAACAGATTGGATTCTGGGGTACTATGTACCCAGGGCATATGTACCACAGAGGCCTACCAGGGCCTGAAGCATGTATTGTGCCACTCCTGGAAAGCCCTCCAAAATGACACCACAGGTCTGCTACTGCAGCCTGGGTAAGGTGGTGCATGCACCCCTTACTGAGCTATAGGTTCACTATACCTCACCTATCACTGCACATAGAGGCCTATCAGTCACCCCTATTGCAGGCCTTACCAATCCTGAAGGCAGGGTGCTTGGTTATATGTGAGCTTGGCATGAGCTGAGCCCCTCTGCAGCCTTCGAAATCTCTTCCCCGGGGTTGTCAGTAGTGCAGCCTGACCATATACTCTTAAGTGCATTATAACTAAAACGGTTAATGCTAACTTTGGACTGGCTGCACGGAAACATGTCATGTTTGGTGTCAAACACCTTGGAATCATACCCCCACACCAATTCCTGGTGTGGGAATATGATCCCACCCTTCTAGAGGGAGAGACATGACAGCACCGGTATACCCAGTACCAACTTAACAGAGCCCTGGCATCACAAAATGTATGCTGCAGCCACAGACCTGGGTTTGGCCTCCTGCTGCTGACCGAAACTCCAGCAGGGGAGGCCTGGACAATAGGTTTCCTGTAACAGGGAGGTGTAACCACCTCCCAGACAGGCTGATGTGTATTTGGGCTGGGTGGGAGCACTCTCTGAGTGCTTTGAAGTCCTGCACTGGGGGCACAGTTGGTGCCCTTGTGCATAGTCCAGCTCAGACCGGTTCAGGGGCTTCCAGCCCCTGCTCTGGCACGAAACTGGACAAAGGAAATGGGTGTAGCCACCCCTCTTTCCAAACCCTCCCATAGGTGGGTCCCTAGAGTTAGTCCAACCCCTTTCTTAGGTATACTCAAGATTAGAGGACTGAAGAAATCTCCCTTGGGGTCAAGGAGTGAGTCCCCTGCTTGGCAGGCACCAACGAAGCAATTGCCGGTCTGCATCTCCGAAGCTCGCGCCGGACTCCAAAGTATTTGCAGCCCAGGAAGAGGATTTCCAGACTTCTCAGAAGCCGCCCCGAGTCCCCAGCAAAGCTGAGACCCACAGCCCCCGTGAGTAACGTGGAACCGGAACTCCTGGTAACCGTGCACATTTGCAAGTGCATTGACTTCCTGACGTCTCTCGAAGTCGTGCTTTGGGTTACTTGTAGCCCAAGCCCCGAGCACCATCTGCACCGAAGATTGTGGGCCTACTCTCCACGAGTGTTCCGTGAGCCCGCTTCTTGCATTTCCGCTCGAGGCTTCTTCGCGATCCCTGGTCCGTCGACTTTTGGATCCCTGTGAAGGCAACTCTGATTTTCCTTGGGCTTCCCTGGTTGGTCCAGACGTGCCCTGACTCCCCACCGCGTGGTGAGTCCCTCAGACCTTGCTGGTCTGCACCGATGCATCTTTCTCCTTTCTGCGTGGGTTGCTGTTGCCAAGGCTTGTTGTGTCCAATCCGGGCACCGATGCTGCAGCACTCGACATCCTTCGTGGGACAGCTCGAATCCAGCTCCTGGTCATCCTCGATGCCTCCTGGTCCTCGTGGCTGAAGAGTCAAGCTTCACCTCCTTCACCTGAAATCACCCGACATCGGTGGGCATTCGCCTGTCGTGCCCCTGGTCAATGGCTAGTGACCCTGACTCAGTTCTTCTCATCCTCGATCCAGGTTTGGATCTCTTCGGACACTTCGCATCTTCCCGGCAACAGCACTTCTTCGCTGTTTCCCATTGAAAACGACGACGCGACCCGTCACCATTTGACACCTATGCACCCGGCTTCCCTGGGTGAGGTAACGCAAGTACTCCGATGCTCCCGTGGGTGTTGACCCTAGAACTTCCTAAGTCCAAAAGGGTTTGGTCCTAGCTCATCTCTAAGTGTCCCTAATCTTTAAAAATCTAACTGCCACTTTCCCCATAGAAGCTAACTGAAGCTTGCGGTGGTGTTCTCACACTGCACACGGCCCCCGTGGGTCCCCTGTGTCACTACCTTGGGTGGTTCCTTGGGGTCCCAGCGATTCTACAAGCTCTAGGCCTTGTGTCTAGTTAAGTCGTGGTTCTTGTACCACTATTTTAGTATATGGTTTGGCTCGCCCCTAGGGCCTAACGTGTATTTGTGCTATTTTACTGTATTATTTGAAGTGTAACTTATGTGTTTGGACCTCTAGCCTCATTAAGAGTCTAGTAGGGTGTGTTTAGAAATAAATACATATATTTTATATATATACCTGGTGTGGTTGCCTTTCATTTAGCCATGCAAGAGATTATAGACTGGTAAAACAAGCTGCTTTACATTCCTTCAAGACTTAGCCTGAAGACTGCTCTCCATAGCTACCACAAGGATAGCTTTCAATAAAGGTTGTCTTTAGCCTATCATCAATAAGGGGTTGTTTGGACTGGTGCAAGGTGCCCACTATAACTAGTGGACAGCATATACCAGGCCAACTTCTCAAAATGTTGTCCTCTGTTGCCTGTTTTCTTCTGTCTTCTTGTTGCTTCTCCTAACCTGCCCTCCCTCTGTTGTGCTCAGTGTTGTTTGCCTTTTGTTTGCTCCTACCCTCCATCCCTCTGTTGTGCTCAGTGTTGTTGATTGCCCCTACCCTCCCTCCATCCGTTGTGCTCCTTGTTGTTGCTTTCCCTCACCCACCTCCTCCTGTTGTGTTCCTCGTTGTTGCCCCCATCATCAATCTGCACAATAAATGACATCACTGAACTTTCCATCATGCATCTACACAGGAAGAGACATCACTTCTCTCCCCTCCCAGAAACTACTTAATGGCTGCCGTATCATGGACACACATCGGAAACATGCAGCTGGTATGCCCTGACACTTCAAGGGCAAGCCAGGCTGCGCCCAAACCAGGAACCCTGGCTACGTCTCCCCCCATCTGCTACAATGCTGAGCCCTCTACGGCATCAACACTGGCCTCCGCTTCACACAATGCTGCCTCCCCACACCACACAACACCAAGGCAGCATACTTGTGCACTTCCTGCAACTTTGCTTGTACTGACCCACACCCAACACTCCTCACTGACACCACTCAGCACCCCACTCTCTCACTTACACAGACCTGCAACCACCCACACAACACTCCACACTTGTGCCTGTTCCTCAACACCCACTTACTCACCAAATACGCCACAGAGATCTGGGACTTGCTGCACGATAATACTCTTTATCTACTTTTCCTCACATAAACCTAGCTGAACACTGCCTCTGCACCATCTCACACCCACCCTCCTCCCCGGCTACAAGATTGCCAGGCAAGACAGACTTCACATGCCCTGGGGCAGAATAGCCTTCAACCTCAAGCATACAATCGGCTGCACCACATCCATGGATACGTCATCCTCCAATATGGAACACTTGTCACTCAAGATTCATGTCGCCGCCTACTTCACCAACCCTCATCTATAGACCACCAGAACCACGCACCAACTTCACAGACACCATCACAAACTTTGTTGCACCATTCGCCCTCAATGCTGTCAACTACATCCTACTCTTAGACCTGCCGCCCCATCGGACCCCTGTCCCACACCACGCCTACTCCAGAGGACAGCGCCATGCTCACACCCATTCTGAAAGCTTTAACCTCTTCCGCAACCTTCTCAGATGCTTGGAAACACGCAACTGTGCTCCCATTGCTAAAGAAACCCTCTATGGACCATTCAACGCTTGCCAACACAGACCAATCTCCCTGCGACCACAGCATGGAAACTGCCCTAATCACCTTCATGGATGACATCAGCATGATTAGACAGACTAGACCTGGAGGGCCTTATCCTCCTGGACCTCTCCGTAATACCCCACCTCAGCCAACGCCTACACAACATTGGAATCCAAGTAGACACACTACGATGGATCAGCTTGTTCCTGACTGGAAGGACCCTGTCAGTCAGCCTGCCACCATACACCTCGGATACCCACGACCTCATCTGCAGAGTTCTGAGAGGATCCTCCCTGAGCCTGACTCTCTTCAACACATACATGAGCCCTCTATCCAGCATCATCCACACTCATGATATCAATGTAATCTTACACTGACAACATTCAACTCATTCTCTCCCTCACGGACAAGACACCCAGTACCCGGTTTAAGTTCAGTGCCTGCATGACTGAAATCACCCACTGGATGAAGACCAACTGTGTAAAGATGAACACCGACAAGACCGAAATTTTGATCATTGGGAAAAGCACATCACTGTGGGGACTCCACCTGATGGCCAACAGACCTAGGACGGACACCCACCACCACACACGCAGAGAATATCGGGATCATCCACATCGGCAGACTCAACTTGACCGCCTAAGTCAATGCTGTCACCGCCTCATGCTTCTGTACTCTTGTGCTTCTGTACTCCGAAGACACTGAGGAAGATAATTGGCACCTAGAATAACAGTCATGCACACCCTGGTCACAAGCAAGCTGGACTATGGGGACACCCTCTTTTGTCAGGATCAACAAAAAACTCACCAGAAGGCTGCACACTATTCAGAACTCAGCGGCCAGAATCGCTCCTAACCTCCCGCGCTGCACTTGCATCCAACCATACCTGAAGGAGCCCCAGGGACTCCCAGTTCACAAATTAGCACAATAAAAACTCCTCATCCACACTTTCAGTGCACTACTTAACACTAGCCAGCATACCTCATCAATCACATCTGCATTTACAAGTCATCCTTAACACCTCTGCTTATCCGGACTCCTACTTGCACAAATCCCAGGCATATGGAAACCAGACCATGGCGGTCTCCCACATCGCTCCTAAAGCGTGGAATGACCTGCTGCTACTCATACGAGCCACCTCGTCACTTCTTGAATTCCGCAAGAAGCTGAAGACTTGGCTTTCCGATTAGTACCACTAGGCCCTTGGTGTGGCTAGACATTCACCTGCTCAGTGCTAGGATACCCTCCCGGGTGATAGTGCGCTCTACAAATCTGCATAACAAAACACACCCTCCATCTGTGTTGCCTCCTATCTTGCCAGTAAAAAAGGCAGCTTGGGCTGAAAGTTTAACACACACAAAAAAAGTATGCCACGTCATTTTACTTAAAAAAAAAAAAAAAAAAGTCTTTCAGCCATGCTGCCCAGCACCCGCAGTGCTGTACAACAATTGACAAAGCTCTTGTATGCGTGACTTCTTTGCTTTGACAATACTTGTTTTTCATGTGTTTGAAGCAAACGTCACATATGGTGCCTCATTAGTTGTGGTTCTCGTATTTCCTAGCCCATCAGCAGAAGAGATTAATAGTGGTTTTCAGCAATATTCTTAGTTGCTATCTTTGATCCATCTTTTTTATTCGTGTTAAATTAACGATGTCTTGGTTACGCCCCTTCGTTGTTTACTGCGTGTGCGCGTTCAGTGTTTTAGTTTAAAAATGCTATCCATGTAGTTCAATCGAGGGAAACGACATTGGACAGATTTTTGGGGGTTTCCATGCAGAGCTTAAAATAGCAGCTCTAATTAGTTGCGTACAGGAGGAAATACTTGCTTGAAACGCATGCTCTGTTCATTTTCTGTCACTGCTTTTATAGTACAAATAAACTGGCGAATTTTAAACTGCCCATGCCATTAATTTCCTTGGTATCGATATGTGCTCTACTGTTTACAAGAGATATCATTTTATGCGACCCTTTTCCAAATTGCTTGGTCATCGTGTTTCTGTAGAGAAAGCTAAACATGCGGTTCCTGCTGATTCTTATTCCAGTGTTCATGGAGGGGAATTAATGTCCGCTCCCCCTTGTGCCCTCTTGTTTGGTTCCCTGGCTCTGCTAATGCGGGGAACGGGTGTGGGGAGTGGTTGCGAGCAGTAGCCAGGCGTGGGTTGACACATGCTGTGTGCTTGTCGCCGCACGAGCTGGTCACACCAGCGACCAGCGTTAAGCTAGCCTCCCAGCATCAACTGTCGAGAACACAGATGCTAAGAAGGCACGGTCTGCTTCGAGGCTGACGCACCTTTTCAAGACGAATATCAGACTCGCTCCCTCTCTCTTCTGTCCCGGTTTACCTACAATGACCTACATAAAGGTTATCCGTTCTAAATACGTTTTCCTTCGCCGCGAGCATTTATTAAAAGCACAGAATATACACAAGTCCAGAGACGTACCTCAGTGTCTTCAGGGCTGGTGGACGAGCGCTGCTCCCTTTGTGGTCCAGCCTATTGCCGCTGCCCATCCAGGATGACACTGCGCCGTGATTGGTCCGCGCTTTATACAGGCATGAAGCCTCTTCGCCCAGAGCAGTTAATCATTCATGCTTTCGAGCAGCATTGTCTGGTCCGGTGGACGATGCACAGGCAAGCCGCTGCCTATTTTTGTGCCCGAGTGCATTAACAGGCAGACTCGTTGCATTCACTGCTAGTAGCCCGTTAATACGAAGTGCTTTGCAACTGAAGCAGTGGATTGTCGCTCACAAGCGTGCTGACTGAAACGTATCCGGCCAGCAGGCTTTAATTTTTTATCGCATGGAGCGGCTGACGTTTGCGGCAGAGGGTTAACAAACATCTTGTTATGTTGTGGAATGATTTAAAGTGAGCATACATTTTTAGTAATAGTGAAAAATGGTCTAAGTGAAGGTAGTCAAAAATCGCATATTTTTCCCTCCTGCGAAATTTCGCAGACTTCCATTTAAAATTCGCCAAACTCTGCTTTGAAGGTGAAATGTGGTGTAGCTTGTATCACTCATGACTTTTCATGTGGGCGTGCTCTTCGGTTAAAACATTATTTTGAGATACTGTCAGGACTGGTTCGAGGGAAAAAAAAAATTCTGTACAAATCAGACGCAAACATGATGCAAAAATAAGTTTTGAAATGTTACAATTTCTGCGTCGTAGTTAGCCACCATAGTCCGAGCTTTACTTCAGCATAAGGCTCCAACCAGTCGCAGCGCAGCGCCTTCCAATGTGTGCACCAGCAGTAGCCTGGACCACAAAGAGAAAAACACTCGTCCACCAGTCATGCAAAGGAGGGACGTCAGACTATGAAAAGCGAAAAACGCGCTTCTGGCCTAAAAATAAAAACAAAATCTTTCCAGCTTGAACTAGTTGACTCAGTGACTTACTGCATGACTACCTTGTGCGACCAATGTTGCCTGGAAAATGCTGCAACATGTTTAATAATCGTCTTATACGGGGGGTGTAACCAAAGCATGATATTTATCTATTGACAACTTAAAACGAGTTTTTTTCAGACTAACTATCCAATTTTTTCTGGAGTCGGATTTGGCACTGGCTTTGTGTTTCACAGTACATCAGATGACCGTTTCCTGCTTCCCCACCGACAATGCGTTGCTTGTTGGTCGATGGTATTAGTGAAAATAATTATATAAACATAATTTTTAAATATCGCTTTACTCAAAAAAGGCAGTCCCATCTAAAGCAGTCTATAAATGTATCTCTTTTGCTTCTATTCTTATTTATTGATTCTGAAATTTCTATAGGAAGTTGCTTCTGATTCATAAAATATCCATATGGAAAATAATGGGGGCATGAAAAGGGAGGAAATATTGGAATGTCCAAAAACCAGCAAGTCTAGATGACATTATTGAAATTCTTACTCTAAACAAATTGGGACAGTAGCCTTAATCATAATGATTTGAGAACTGATTCAAGCCACACACTTCTTCCCACAGCCAACAGCTAATGTTATTCGTAGATGTCACAAATGGCCTAGTTAGGAACCGCTTTTACCCGGCAACGGCCTAAGCGTGAGTAAAGACTATTTAGTTGGCATGCTGGTCCTCCTGCCCCGCTGGTTTGCATGTGGAGCAGGCATACTTGCACTTGAGAGTTGTCTTCAGAACGCTAATAAAACTCATCTTTTGGAGTGCACCTCTGTACTGTGGTCAGATGTGCCACGTTTCAAATCTTGCTTCACGTTCTGTCTTCTCCGGGATACTATCACACAATTGGAGATCATTGATCAACACCGTTACAGTGCCACCATCAGGATCATCTGTGGCGCTAGGGACACCGCAGGGAATCCTTATATGCCTTTCCAAAGTGTACAGGTTCTCGATAGTCTGAAAAGCTCAAAATACCTTCTCGTATTATGGAAGCGAGATGAATCATAAATTCTCACAGGCCTATCTCAGGCTTTATGCGAGCTTCAGCCATTGTTTCCACTGCTATTAAATAAGCAGATATTCACTCGATGTGGTAAAAGACCAGTGTGTGTTCATTGAACCTGGAAATTATCAAGCGATTGCACATTGTTTCCGACAGGTCCAAAGGGTCCTAGGAGGGTGTTTTAGCTACAGATAATATGAAGTACTTTTGCTTCTGTACAGCGCGCTGTTGCTTCATAGCTAGTTTTGCTCTCTATAGATGTCCACGTCTATGAATGATGCCTGTGCACTAATGCTTTGAAAAGCCCTCCTGCAATAATTTGTCTGTGGAAAGTCCAGATTTATCAGTGTAGGCTGTGTAGCACAGAAAGAGTAAAACATACTAAGTTAGTTTGCATGTTGAAACACATTGGATTAAAATAAGAATTTTGCAGCCTTCGACTCTTCTTTTAGTTCAAAAGATTTTTATTGGATAAGTAAAGGTGTCAATACATGAGAAAGAATACAAACATATCTTCAATAGAGGAGAAAAGTAAAACATGGTAATGAAAATATACAATTAATCAGAGGATAACAAAGATTTGAGGCTAAATAACAAAAAACAGCGCTGGTAATAATGAGCAATAAAGTAGCTTATATAAAAAGAATAATGCAAATGAAAAGCAGTGTCACTCAGGGAGGCTTAGAGACCTCTTGCTGAGTAGGTGATACATGAGAGGAACGTTTAGCACAGGTATCTAGGTACAAGGTTACAGGAAGCCATAAATCATGTCGTTTAGCAGCTAAACTAAGGGGGTGCACAAAAACAGTATCTAGCCTGTGATTATAACAAACATTGTACCACCATGCTTTGAAAGAAATATTCGTAAAGTTTTTCCAATTGACGGTGATTTGCTGGAATGCAACAGCTAACAACAAATCAACAATTTGCGTATTGAAATCAGTGTCATCCCAACAAGGAGAGAGGCTCCCTAAAAAAATATTGATATAAGAGAAGGGGGATGTAGTGTGGAATATGGCATTGATTTGGGCCCAAACTAGTGTCCAGAAATTTTGCGTGAGAGTGCAAGAAAAAAGCATGTGAAAAAGAGTGGCCTTAGGAGCAGAACAGGACCAACAGAGATCCGGGTAGAAGAAAATCTCTTATTCAACACCTGGGGAGAAAAGAGAAGTCTGTTGTAAATGAAGAAAAAGGTTTGTGTGAGGGAGGCAGCTCTAGATGTCTTGCGAAGTTTGGTCCATAATTTGTCCCAAAGGGAGGTGGGCCAAGAAATGGCAAAGTCAGATTCCCACTGTTCCTCAACTTTGGATTTTGGTCTAGGTGTGAGAATCGTATGAAATGAGTGGTATAATGAGGAGGCTGTAGGGTGAGTACGTAAGAAGGAATGAAGCTGTGAGGTAGGATTGGGAGGGTGAGGATGCATGAGGGGGTTAGAGAGAAGAGCATAAGTGGACATAACTGCATTTTTAAGCGCAAGATACTTGCAGGCAAAAGAACGAGGGAGATGGAAGTGTTGGCTAAGAACAGAGAAGGATAAGAAATCAGATTTAGAGAAGAGTTGAGATACCCAGATTAAACCCCTCTGTCTCCAGGTTTTCCAGTAAAAGGGCTTACGATTGATGGTTATACTGTTATTGTGCCAGATAGTGGAATTGAGAAACTCTGTCACAGAGGAAGGGGGGCCTGGGGAGGTGGAAAGAAGCAGCTTGGCTGTAAACTTGTGGATAGGAATGGAGGAAAAGTGAGGCTTACGAGAGAATGAGAGGTATTCAGCAAAAGTGAAAGGGGATAAGGAAAGGCGCTCAATGACAACCCATAAGGGGGACGACAGAGCAGGGTCTTGCAGCCAATGGGAAGCTTGCCGCAAAAGGAATGCCTTGTGGTAAGCGGGAAAATTCGGAAAGTTAACTCCACCCTCAGACTTGGGGAGTTGCAGTCTGAGCAAGGACATACGTTCTTTTTTGCCGGACCAAAGAAAGGAAGAGAGAATAGTGTTGATTTTCTTAAAAAACTTAGCAGGGATAGGAATTGGAATGTTAGAAATGGTGTAAAGGACTAACGGGGAGAGCATCATTTTAATCGTGTCAAGACGGCCCCACCAGGAAAGGTATAATGGGTGCCATCTGGAAGTGAGGTCGGACAATTTCTGGGTGCATTTATTGAGGCATAACGAAACAGTGTCAGAGAGGGAGGAAGTAATGTGTAAACCTAGATATTTGATGTGTGAGGGGCTCCAAGTAAATTTGGACGCCATAAAGTCCGGTTTAAAAGTGAACTTAGTAAGGGGTAAAATCTCACACTTGTCATTGTTTAGCTTATAACCTGAAATCTGAGAGTAATCATGGACTTCAGCCAGGAATGCGGGAATAGAAGTTGCGGGGTTAGACATGAATAATAGAATATCGTCTGCGTAGGCAGCAAGTTTAATATTAGTTTGGGAGATTTGGAAACCATGTAAGTTGGGGTTTTGACGAAGCTTTGAAAGAAAAGGTTCCAGGGCCAAATTAAAAAGAAAAGGGGAGAGAGGGCATCCCTGACGAACACCCCTACCTAGATTGAAAAAAGAGGAAACTAGACCGTTGGCGCAAACCGCCGCTCTAGGGCTGGAATAAAGGAAGGAGATAAGAGAGATGAAATGCGGGCCAAATCCAAACCATTTGAGGGCGGAGAAAAGGAAAGTCCACTCCACCCTATCGAACGCTTTTTCTGCATCTAGGGCAATGGCTGCTAGTGAGTGTTGGAACTGTGGAGATTTGGAAAGGACATTAAATAAAAGTCTGGTGTTGTCTGTGATGAAGCGACCTTTAACGAAGCCAGATTGTTCAGGGCCTAGCAATTCGGGAAGAAAAGGGTCTAATCTAATGGCGAGAGATTTGGCATACAATTTATAATCAATGTTGACCAAAGAAATTGGTCTGTAATTCTTACAATGCTGGGTATCTTTGCCTTCTTTGGGTATAACACAAATGTGGGCGTCTGAAAATGTACCTGAGGAAGAGCCACTTAATATGAAGGAATCAATAAGGGAATGGAGTCTGGGCAACAACAGTTTGGAAAAATGCAAATAAAATTCAACTGTGAATCCGTCTGGGCCAGGGGCCTTATCTTTCTTGAGTGACTGGAGTGCTGTATGTAATTCATCACTAGAGATTGGTGATTCGAGGGCAGATAAATCAACAGGGAAATTGGAAGGTGGTTGGATGGTGGCAAAGAAAGTAGCAAGAGAATGAGCAGTGGGGTGCGTCTCAGAAGAGTAGAGTTTGGAATAAAACTGGGAGAATTGCTCTAAAATATCAACATCTGTATGCTTTAAAACAGAATTAACATCGTAGACAGATTCAATATTCAGTTTGTTTTGCTTGACTTTTAGATAGTTGGCTAAAATCTTCCCCGCCTTATTTTTACCCCCATAGAATTTTGAACTGGATTTCAACAAATACAATGAGGCATCCTCAGTGGATTGTTTGTTAAATTGCATTTTGGCAGCAATGAGAGCAGTCAGACTTTCTTGCGAATGGGATGTATAGAAGGAATGCTCTAACTTTTTAATCGTAAAAAGGAGGTCACTAGTGCGTTTACGAGCGTTCTTGCGTTTAGTAGCCATAAAGCTGATAATAAAACCTCTGGCTGCTGCTTTATAGGCGTCCCAGACAACGTGGTTAGGCATAGTGGGTGTGTCATTAATGGTGAAAAATTCTGTGGTGAAGTCAACAAAGGAGGCGGAGAATTTGGGATCGAGGAGTAAAGTGTTGTTAAAGCGCCATCTCTTTGGTCCAGTGGACTTGGGTAAGATGTCAATGTTAATCAAAACAGGGGCATGATCAGAAAATAAGATGGGGCCAATGTCAGCGTGGGTAAGGGATTGGGACATATGATGGGAGAGGAAAATATAGTCAGTACGCGATTGGGAATGGTGAGTCGGGGAGTAGAAGGTGAATTCTTTAGAGGTAGGATTGCAGAGACGCCAAGCATCAATGAGTTTATGTTGGGATATCGCTTGAGCAAAAAGCTTGTGAGATTTATTAGGGATAAAAGGTGCCTTGGAGTTTCTGTCTAAAAAAGGATCAAAGGGTAGGTTACAATCACCTGCTAAGATAAAATTATCATCAATATATTCAGTGATGCGGGAGGCCATTGCGCGCCAAAAGACCTGATCACCACCGGTAGGGGCATAGATATTAAGGAGGGAAAGAGGGACGCCTTTTGAGGAGAGTTTGACGTACAACCATCTACCTTCAGGATCTGATTCAGAAGTCAAGAGCAAATGAGCAAGAGATTTGCGAACTAGTACAACCACACCGTTTCTCTTACCATCACCCGGAGATGAAAATACAGCACCCACCCATCCTCTCTTAAGTTTAGCAGCTTCAGCGTCAGACAAATGGGTTTCTTGTAAAAAGGCAATGTCTACATTTAATTTGGCTAAATGAGAGAGGATTTTTTGTCTCTTGATAGGAGAATGCAGACCTTTAACATTCCAGGAAACAATTTGAACTGACATTAAGGATTAATTGAAAAGTGGACCAATTGGAGAGTAGGACAGCAAGGAAATGCCTCGCACCGAGCAAGGGCACAAGAGAAAGAGAGAATGAGGTGAGAGCTGACGTGGTGGAACATGAGTAGAAGAAAAAGTGAGAGAGGAACCAGAGAAGCCATGTACATAGGAAAGAGCCAAGAAAATAAAAAGAATGATAAGAAGATACAGCAATTCTCAAAGATAATGGTAAGTAATGGCCAAGGGAGAGTAAAATAGGTAAAGGGAGAAGAATACAAGCAAGAGAACCAATATACAATGGGGAGAAGAAAGAATGAAGAAAGAGAAGTGGAGGAGAGCCATGGAAAAGGTAATGACACCAATAAACCTGAGAGCAACGAGGGAAAAGGCAAAATAAGAAAATATAGAACATAGAAAAACATGATAAATAAGGAATGAAGAGTACTTACGAGGGGTAGCATGGGAAAAATACAATCAGGAACTGGGAATAAGCGGAGACATACGTGGAGACGAGGGGAGGGAGGTAGGGCCAACTGGGAGAGGCAGGGCATTCGGGGTGAAGGAGATGTCCAACCAGAGACAACACAACGGAACGCAAAACAATGATCTGTGAAGGGAGAAAAAGAACATAGTTAGACACTCGAATACAACGAAGATAAAAAAAAACCAAACATATGACCAACTGAGGAACCAGAACAACACTATCGGACGCTAAAATGAAAGATATAATCTTAACGAGAAGTCATACAATCTGAAGAACCTGCAAAAATGAAAGCATTAAAGCATAACGAATTAGGGAATCAAACTGCAACTACAAAAACAAGTCATGGTGGGTGGGAAGAGGGACCAGATAGCTCCATATCAGCTTGACCGCAGGAGTTCAGGAAACTTCGAAGTCGCGCAGGGTCCTCATATGTCGTAGTCTTGTTATTGTGAGTGACCTTAAATAGACAAGGATGAAAGAGCCCATATCTGGCACCAATGGAGCGAAGGTCAGGTCTCATATCTAGGAAGGCCTTGCGACGGTTTGCAGTGGTCCTGGCATAATCTTGCGCAAAGAACAGAGTGGAGCCTGACCATGTGAGGCGAGGAGAGGCTTTGGCGGCTAAGAGGACTTTCAACAAGTCTGTGTACTCTAGAAAGTACATTATTACACCTCTAGGCTTCGTTGATATGGAAGGAGAAGAGGATGCTCGACCAATCCTGTGAGCACGTTGGATATTCAGTGAGGTGTCTTCAGGTAGGTGAAGAAGCTTCGGGAGAAAGGACTTGAAAAAACTGATGGGATCATTTCCCTCACAACCCTCCACCAAGCCGTAAAGACGGAGATTGTTGCGTCTGTTGCGATTTTCAAGGTCCTCCACCTGCTTCTGAAGAGAGGAAATCTGCGTATGCATGTGAGAGACCTTGGACGCGGATTCCTGAAGAGAGGAGACGTCACGCTCCACCGACGACACTCTTTCGTCCATCGAAGCCCAATTGTCAGTGAGAATCTGCAACTTAGCATTCGTCTCCTCCATGTAGGGGCGCAGGGCCCGTATCTCTTCGAGGATTAGCTCCATAGAGATGGGCGAAGAGGACTTAGGAGGCGAAGGCGGGTCTTTCTTTAACCTCTTAGAGTTCACTTTTGCCGAAGGATGTGAGGAGATGTCCGCAGTCGATGTCATCTCAGTTGAAGGTAGAGACTGAGAAGCTTCCAAATGGGCCAGTGTCGTGAATAATTTGGAATTCTTAATATAACTACGCTTTTGAACTTGATTGGAGCAATGCGCCATCAGCACGCCAATGGAGCGTGAGGTCAAAAAAATATCTTATTGCCCAACTGAAAAAGGACCAGGGAGCAAATTAATAAAGGAAGGAAAATGCCAGGCCACAGAATTGGAGTCAAAAATGTTGGAGACTGGAGTCATAAAGATGGCCGCCGTATATGAGGAAAGTTGAAAATTCCAGTCAGCTTACATAAAAAAAAGGCAGCGGAAATAATCATAGTTGAAGAGAAAAAAGTCACCTTAGAGTGCTGATTATCCACATCTGTGCTTCAGGAAGTGCTGGGGTCAGTAGTGTAAGCATGAGGCGTCCAGGGGATCCATGCGCGATAAAACGCTCACGGGCGAAAATAAACAAGATGGCGGCCGCGGCCGATAACGAGCCGCGACCGAAGAAAAAAAAATGGGCTGTGAGACCCAAAATAACTGTGCCTCAGCGCCAAAAAAGGATTGAAAATGATCCTGGCATGCTCCGACAGGGAAGACTGCCCTTCGTTGATGGAAACTGAGGCGCGAACCGCCAGTAGACCCTGGTGTGAACGGAGCTCCTAGCCGAACGCCGCCATCTCCTTCGGGCGCCAAGCCACGCCCCCAGCCTTCGACTCTTCTTATACGTCACTATCCAAATGTTAGGCAGGGCATCCTGACCCCCTGTTAGAGACATTATATATACTAGACCTGCTTCTGAGGTTTGTGAGAAAAGTGGTCAAGCTCATTGGCCCCTGCTCTTAAATGAGGACTCGTGGTACAATATAAGTTACTATATTATAATAAAAGCTTATCAAAGCTTGCCTTTGTATGTTTTTTAGCCAGTTTCCCTGGCTTGTTGTAATGTTTCATGATAGAAAGTGAAAAATATTAAGATTGATGCAAACACCCCACCACAATTCCGCTTTTCTTTTATTTAAATAAGGTACAATTTTGTCTAATTAGATTTAGGAAGCTGGTGGTGGGTAATTAAAAGTTTGAGACTCATTCATATATAGGTAAGAACATTCTTAAATTGCACTATATACACATTTTTGCATGATCATAAAGCAGCCTGTCTGGTACACCTTGACCTGGAAACACAAGATGATGAAAAACCAATGCTATTCAATCAGCCAAAATGTGCACCTAGATTTTAGCACTATTCTGTATAAGCAAGGTGCATTTTTGGCTTTTGCAACCCTACCGTGAGTTTCGTTTGATGGAGAAAGCTGGCCATCTCAAGTCAAGTCAAGTTGATCTTTATTCGGTTATTAAAACAAAATAACCATAAAAGTACAAAGACATAATTACACATATATAAAAATGACAATTATAGGAACCAAACATATTAAAAACCGAGTAAGTTCAGATCTCAATTGTTTTCCGTAGTTTAAAAACATTTTTAAGGAATGAGGAAATAAATACGACTGTTAAAATATTATCCAATTTCTGTACAGCTAAAAAAGAAGGGCGACACCGATTAATTTCCATCATTTTTAGCAAAGGAACAACAAACATTTGTCTTGGTCTGGTATAAAATTTACAAAAGAAAAGTATATGCATATCCGATTGCACTGATAGATCATCACAGGGACATTTACTCAAAATTTTTGACCAATTATTCATAGATGGAAAGCTGAGTGATCTAAATAGTAGATTAAATCTAAAACGTATCAGTAAAAACCTTTCATAATCACTCGTTTGTAGCTTTAAATATGGCTGTAAACTATTGCAAATTACAATTTGCTCATGAGCTACTACCGTAGTTTTCTTAAACTCTGTTCTAACTCTGGTCTCTTGCAAACAGGTCATACATCTATCTTTTAGACATTTCCTAGATATATTACAAAGAGAGGGCGGGTCTGTATAATAGTCCCCTAGCCCTAGTAGCGTGAGAAAATTATTAATATAATTCAGCCATCTAATTTTCCCACACTTCTCTAGACCCATCGCATTTTCCATAATCATTCGGTTTAAACCAGATTCATCTGCGGTCCATATTCTATGCCATAATAGTACTGGTGCAGTTTTTATTATATCTTCTAAGTATGGTTCCCCAAGTTCTATATGGCAAACATATGTTGAAACACTCTGTGGGACACCTAGGAGATATTTCATAAAATTGTTTTCGACCACTTGTAATATGCTGGCGTTTGCATATCCCCATAGGCCTGCCCCATAAGTGACGATAGCTACACAAGTTGCTTTGTAAACAGTCAACATTTCCTTAATTGGTTTTCTCCCTATTTTCCGGCTAAAATTTTTTAAAGCCATGATAGATTTACAGTACAACAGTTTCCTTGTCTTAATTGTATTGTTCCATAGCCCGGAGCTATCAATTAAGACCCCTAAATAGGGAAATGTTAAGGTGTCCTCTACTGGGGTAGTTCCAATATAAATTGCTTTTTTCTTCCTCTGTGCACCCGGCCCACAGTGCATGGTGAATGTCTTAGAACAATTTATGCTTAAATCAAGCTGATTCATAAAATCCGAAAAGGATGTAACTACTCTTTGCATGGCCTGCGATGTTCTGGCCATCAGGACCGCGTCATCTGCATATAACAGAATTGGGATTGATCTTTTTCCTACCATTGGTACGTCCCTACACTCTGTTATCAATGTCTTTTCGACGTTGTTAATATAAAGTGTAAAAAGAAACGGCGCCAGGACACAGCCCTGTCTTACACCCCTTTTGATTGCAAAGGATCTAGTGCATTCACCATTTTTTCCATATCTTACTCTGGCCGATGCTCCTGCATAAAGATCTCTCAGGAAGTCAATAATCTGTTTATCCACACCCAGTTTATCCATTACTAACCAAAGTTTACAATGTGTTACTGAGTCGAATGCTGAGGTAAGATCCACAAAAGTTAAAAACATTCGTCCCTCTTTCACTTTGGTGTATTTTTCAATTAAAATATGCAAATTCAAACACTGTTCAATAGTACCAAGACCTTTCCTAAAGCCATACTGCAGGTCACTTAAAATATTAGCTTCATTAGCCCATGTATGTAGCCTATCTAAGATTACCCTTCCTAGAATTTTAATAGTAGAATCCAGGAGTGATATTGGGCGGTAACACTTGCAGTTTTCACGATCACCCTTTTTAAAAATTGGGACTATCAGGGATTCACACCACGATGGGAGGAGGCCTCTTTTTAGAGTGGCATTAAACAAACGTGTAAGGATTGGTGCCCAAAGTTCCTTGTTATTTTTAAATAGGCCAACAGGGACTCCATCAGGGCCAGGTGCTTTTCCCGCCAAACTTGCATCAATACATTTCTGCACCTCTGTTATTGTTATTTCAGGTTCAAGTTGGATACTCCTCTGTCTATGATCTCTCAATTGGTTATTATCATTGGTACTATCCATGTTATCCTGTACAATGGAATACAACTTAGTAAAATATTCGGCCCACTCACTCTCAGTGATTGCTACATCTAGTGGGTCCGTGTCGCTGAAATTTAGAAAAGGGGCATTAACAACTCTCCAGAATGAGGCAGAGTCTTTGCTTAACGAAGCGTCACATAAAGCATCCCATGCTTCCAGCTTTAAAGCATTTTTCCTATTTTTAAGGGTCTGCTTATAGACACTGCTACAGTTCCTAATTAAGTCAGTATCCTTCTCTGTAGCATGTATAGCATGCTTTAGACTTCTATAAGCCTTAGTACATTCAGAATCAAACCACCTCTTCTTCCTTGTATTCCCTCCATTAGTACCAACCCACAATAACTTCCTTGTTTGGGCAATAATCAATGAAAAATTATTAATAAAATCAGAATCATTGGCATTTACATCTGTACATACATAAAATTGAAGCAACATGCTTTTTATTAATTTCTCCTGAAAATCTGCGGGGCAAATTTTTGTCCACTTCAGAGCATAGCCATTTTTACGGGCCATAACAATGTTATCTATTATCACTTTAGATTTGGCCCTACCACGATATTTCTCAAGTCCCATGGTTATTTTAAGGCTTAAAGGAAAATTATCACTAAGTGGGCAATCCAGGATTCTATAGTTCCGTATCATATCCCTATGTCTAGAAGTCATTAGGACATAATCAATAGTTGTATTTGCCCCTCTGCCATTAAACGTTGGTAAAAAGGGGATTTCTGGACTAATCAGCTTATTTACAAAGTCCAAATCATTTTCAAATATTAATTCATTTAAACAATCCCCTCGTCCAGAGTGTTCAAAATGACTAGAGCCAATGTCTCTGTCTAATTTTATCCCACATAACCCTTTCTCAGCACTCCTGCATAATTGGCAGTTAAAGTCTCCTACCCAAACAATACAGGTATCCTCTGTCCTCCGCCCAGTTGCTGAGGTGATGTTACTACCTAATAGTCTAAAAACATCCATTGGGTCTTCTCCTTGGATGTTATCATAAAAGTTAATCAAAATTATGGAAAACCCCTTGTTAACTGTGATCCTTATAATATGATAATATACATTATTAAAAACTAACTCAGTTTTAACTCCTACTAGCAGGTTCGAAACATAAGTACACAAACCTCCTTTAGCCCTACCATTAGTTGAGCTAACTGCTGGAGAAAAGAATGTTTTAAATCCATTAATGTGTATAGGTTCAGTTGTCCATGTTTCCTGGAGGCTAATAACATCAAAATTGCCTACCAGTTTTTCCCAGTTTTCATTGCCCAATTTGGACCTCAGTCCTGCGATGTTCCAACTCATAAGGGACCAAGCCTCCCCACTAGATTGATCATCCACTAGATCATTATTACTATCAAGAGGTATTTCCTCACCACAGAGTGCCTCAATTTGTGGGCTCTCACTAATAAGGACCACCTTAGCTGTCTCTATTTCGGCGATGGTATTCCGAAGCCCTTGGTCCTTTATCTTATAACTTTTGAGAATATTCAAATCAGTGGGTCTATTGTCTCCCTTGAGTCAGTCAATATCTTCTAGCCCCTGCAGGATCTGAAATCTATTTGCTAAAGGGATTTTAAAATTTGGGCTAACATTACCTCTATGTCTGAACCAATATTCCCCGGAATGCCAGGTATCATCTCTCCTTAAATCCATTACCGGGTAAAAGTAGGTTAGGTCTAAAGTCTGAATTCTGCCAGTGTTATAGTTAGGTTCCCATTGACAAATAAAACTCACAGCTCTTCTATCCCTCAAGTTCACGATAATACAATCTCCTTGAATATCTTTATGCCTCTGTCCAATCCAATGTACCCTCCTAACATTTAGAATTTCTACACGAGTTTGTCCAGGCAATGGCCATTGTGATTCAGCCAATGAATTACCTTATTCTTGAGTTCCTGATAGTTTTCTGCCTTTCCGTTACTCAACTCTGGTACCCCTGTCAACACTACGGTATAGGGAATTGACTGTGGAGGGAGGTCAATATATATTCTTTGATCCTTATCATTTCGATTATAGATTTTTAAGTCTGCCATTCCCTCCTTCTCATCATATCCCTTATCTTTCTCTTTTTCAATTCTTTTTCCACCAGTATCTATTTTATTCGACATTTTTGCCCCCGTAGGTAGGATAAGGGGTGCATCATCCTTCTCGCTCCTTTCAGGTAGAGTCACAGGTACTAATGTAGGCGTTACATTAATAACAGCATCATCTGTATTATTGGTACTTAATGCAACTTTAGATTTAATTAGTGCACTAAAATGTTCCAGTGTTTCTAAAGTACCTACCCCTTGCTTTTCTAAGCCCTCAATTTTATCAACGAGGGTCTTTAATCTTCCTACCACTGGCAATATCAAAGACTTCATTACCTGCTCAATTTTTATCATGAAGTCTACCAAATCACTCAATGTAATGCCTTCTTGTAGGGTGGAGTTATCATCAATACTATTTAATGACTTTCTTTTAACTCCATTCTCTTGGCAGAGGGGTAATACAAATTTCTTATTTTTGCCTTTTGGTTTCCCTTTCTTGCGCACAATCTGCGCCACTTTTGTTTTTGGTCTACTCCCCTGTATCTCCTGCAGGGAGGTTGCACCAATTGTCAAACCCACAGTGTTTAGATCTTCATTTTTACAAACGATTATCTCCTCCCTGCGATCGGGCACATTGTTTGTATTAGATTGTCCCTCACTTAGTCCTAATCTAGGAGTTAAAGACAACCTATTTTCCCGAATCATAAAATCATCAGGAGGTGTAGTTTGCGAAATTACAACACAGTTCGAGTCCTTGACCGGAAAGTCCGCATAAGAGGCCATTAATATAGATTCTTGTGATAATTGCATACTCAGCATGGCATTAGAGTGATCCTCTGTGTCCTGTTGCTGTTGCGCTAACAAACATAGACTAGGGGGTAGTGATAGCCGCCTCTCGGTGCTCTCAATAGCATTGGCGACTACCCCAATTGTTTTTTGCAACATCCTGTCTATTGCTGTTAGACTTGGGAGAGGGGTCTTAGTTGGGGCTTTAGTTTTAACAGACGAGCGAGTGGCCATCCGTGTAGTTTTCCCCATTCTTCACAGTCACCGTACGCTCGATATATACACAGAACCCCTTAGATAGAAAGAGCAACTAAATACCTGTGGTGAAAATCATGGGAGGTGGCCCAGCCCAGCCACGTCCAGCCCCGGACGGCCACAGACGGTCCCGCCCTTGTCCCGGGCTTAACCCGGTGCCACCCGCGCGCGATCCCGCGCCGCGGGGGCTGCAGCGATGATTTATGCGCCTCCTGGCGCGAAACTGATCCACAGCTGGTCTCTAGCCGCTAGGGCTGCTGGGGTGTGTAGTTCCGTCTTCCTACCGCGGCCGCGATTATTGATGACGCGGCGGCGGGAGACTGGAACGGCTGCCTTGGCGCTGCAAGGCTACGGGAGCTGGTGAGAGGGTCCGCTGGTCCGCACAACCGGGAGACAAGGTGCTGCCTGCGAATCGGCCCGACCGTGCGTTAAGCAGCAACAGCCAGATTTGCCTTGCCAGGCTCGAAGCAAGCTGTCTTTACCGGCTTCCTTATTAACCCAAATTAGATCGCTGGCCATCTCATTTTGTGTAAGTGTTTCAAAAAGTGTAGAATTTCACCAAATTTCTTATTTTTAGGTCTTGCCTACGAGACCGCTTTTAGCTGTCTTTAGCCAAAAGTCTCTTGTGGACCATACCAAAACTTACAGCGGGCTTAGGAGCCCGTCCATTGCTTACCATTTGTTGGATTTCCGGTCACTCTTTGGCTTGCTTGCTTATTCAATAGATTTCCTTCGTCTTTTTGCGTTTGTCCCTCCCCTGGAGAATAGTCTTTACAATCCCTTTGGTCGGCTAATATGTATCCTTCCACTCCTCTCATTCAGGGAACTTCTTTTTCTTTCAGCACCCCATGAGCTTGCACATATTTTCTATCCCTGGGTGCTGCTCAACCCCAAACGCTGCTACTCCCACTCCAAGCTTTTCCATTTCTACCCCCTTGATTGTTTTATTATTTTGCCCAGCCTCAATAGCCTCCTTTGCTTCCTCCCCCTCTCTTCTTACCCACTCCTTCATTGCTCTCCAAATCCCTTTCAGTCCATAGTTGTTTTAAACTTATTATTTTATTTATTTATTCATGTTTTTATTTAATTTGTAGGTCCAGTCTGCTGGGCTTTTCCACATTGCTAAAGATGCATTCACACCATGAAAATGTATTTTTTCTATTCACTGATCTAAGTGGCATCTATCATCTTGTTTCAGTACATGGCGCCCACATCCTTCCCTAGCCTGTGTGCATCGGTGGTGATGCGTGATTGCACCACCTAGAGAATGCTGACAGCTGCACACTTTTGTTTTGGGCCAATGGTACACCATATCCGCAAAACACATTTACAATAAGCTGAAACCTATTGGATTTGCCAATGCTTGTTAAGAGTGCTAATGGCTGTTGTAGCCTCCTTGATGGCAGTGAATACTTGTTCTCGAAGGGCTTAAGCATTGACAACTGCAGTACTATGTAAAAAAGTATTAATTTTTTTAGATAAGGTTCCTTTTTAGGTCTCGCCTGACCCAGCGCATGCGCTGGTCTGGCGAGACTTATTGAGAGGGCTCCGAAAAGTGCTACAAGGCCAGCCTAGAGCTACAGTGCAGGTGCGCGAGCGCGCGCGTCGCACTTTACCGCGATTACTTTCACTTTTGCGGCTGCTTTGAGGTTTGATCGCTATCACTGTTCTCCGTGAGGCTTCAATAGATTGCAGCAGTTAAAACAAGCATTGGCATAGCCAATAGGTCTCGCTTTTGGGACCTTATAAGTGTTTAGTTATGCAACTGTTGCATGGCTAAACACTTATAAGGTCCCAAAGGCGAGACCTATTGGCTATGCCAATGCTTGCTTATATAGTTTGGTGTACAATTATCAAAAAGCGTCCTGAAATCCCATGTAACGTACATAAGGCTGTATGTATTGTTGCGGTGATTCTGCACCTACACAGAACTATGCGCAGGAAAACAGGACCTTGTTGTATAGGGGTTTACCAACCTATCACCTTAGTACCCAAAATCCCCATAACCGACTAGCTATAGTGTCTCATTCGTTCGCCTCCAAAATCACGGAGCTACAAACCCAGAACACAACACTCCCGAGTCTCTCAGGAATTCGGTAGCAAGACATACCCTTCCGTTCGCTCACTCGTACTTGTCCACAATAAGAATTGGCAGAGTCACTGTAATAGTTCAAAATGTTTATTTTAACTATCGTGCTCTACAATACAGTATACGAGCCACTACCAGCTGCAAAATATATAAACTCAAAACAATTAGCATTGTTACAATTCCATAGAGTACAAAGGTGGAAGTCCTTACATAAAGACAGTGGAAAAAGGACTATAAGGCCTAACCACCCTCCCCTTGACTGGAAGAAGTTTATTTATATAAAAGAAGATCTCTGGGCTTTGACAGCAAACCCCATACCTTAAAGCCGGGATGTAAGGTTTACATCCTAGGAACAGCATAGCTCTTCTCCATGGAAAGGTTTTCTCCAAGTGTGTGTTGAAACATGCATCCCTGTACTATCAAAGCACGAGTCTCCAGCATTGCAGCTGTGTTTAGCCTGTCAATTCTAGGTGCTAGGGACTGACCAGAACAAATAACAAGGGGCAATGTTTAGTGACCTTGTACAACGTGTTCAAACTAAACTCCAAGAACTCAGCAGAGAACGTGAAAAGCAGACGGTTCTCATGTGAACGGCATAAACAGAGTCTTGCAAAAATAAAGACCTGTAGTAATGTGCGCAAAAGCAGCATCATGGCAGCAAAAGCTCATGGTAACTTAGCAATGTCGACAATGTCCCTATGGGCCATAGAACAGTATTCAACCAAGCTTTCATTGTGCACATGGCATTCTGCTATTACCGACTCTTCTCATAGATTGCAGACAAGCAAACAGAGAATCTATCTTTTCTGCACTCCCTATTAAGTTTAACAATGGAATATTGGGGAGGATAGTGGTATGAAGTGCCAATTAAGCCCAAATGAAGAATACATAAACACCAACGCTTGCTAAAACATTGCTCTTTGTTGGAATCCCGGATTCGCTTGTTCATTCACTTACCTCCCTCACCACCACTACCTTTTAGATGTTCCCAAACTGACCCTGGTACTGAAAGGGTGAAAGGAGAAAAGAGAAACAAAAGGATATATGTGTCCACCCTATATACTCCATACCAATTTGGGTCTCAGTAACCTTTCCAAAAAGCCTGGTGTCTACTTGGCACACTGCCATTAACAATATTTGAATTAGTATAGCACCATAAACACCTAGTGGTGTGAGGATAGGATGCTATGTAGCGTAAAAGGATACACATAAGTACTGATCAACATTTACAGTGATGGCTAAAAAAGTCAGTCTCTTGGTTTGAGCTGGTTACTGTTGAGCTGTCAGTATGTTACGAAAATTGCATGTTTCTGCCTCGGATTGAGCGTTCTTATGCTATAAACCCATTTGAAGTAGTTTTTTTCATTCTCCTGAATGCTTGCAGGTTTTTAATACTTCAGAGTGTTGTAATTACCTCTGTTTTTAGACTTCCTAAAACTGGAAGATTTTCACCAGCACCCCTCTCCCCAGAAAAATCCTTAGGGTTCGAGTAGACTTGACTCTTGCTCTTGCTAAACATATCAACAAAGCTGCAAACCGAGCTTGCTTCCACTTTGACTTTGAAGAAAATCTACACCTCCTATCCCCAGATTATCTCAAAATAGTTGTCCATTCACTAGTTATTTCAATGATAGATTTTTAGAAATTCCACGCAAGCTCCAATCAAAGCTGCACTGCACTGGACAGCTAGGGTGTTTCACAAAGCAAATTTGACAATATCGCGTGGATACTCTGTGACCTTTATTGGCTCCTCATCATGACCATAACCTCATTTCAAATCTGTTGCCTTGGCCATTGAGCTATTCATGGCTCGCCTCTTAAAACGATCCTAAAACTAAGTTTCCAGAGGACCTATCGCTTTTCTGAAAGTGTGTAAGGGTCTATGTAATGTTTTATTCTAATGTTTAAATCCCCTCCCAATCTCGTTGGAACCTTTTATTCTGTTTGGAATGTTTTGGTGTAAAGTGCCCTTATACCCTCTAGATCCAGGAACGTTTGTGAATGGTTGAAAGAAAACCAATCAATAAGTGACATGGCTGGACATATGCAAGTCTTCCGAATGTGTTGGGTACTGGAGGGCCTCAAGACCAAGCCTGTGCTTTTTAGAGCTGATAGAATCAGATTATGTGTAGTTTTGAGATTTGGAGAATAAAAAAACAAGAACATTAGTGACAATAAATCCAATAAAAAAAACATTTGGCGGCCTATAAGCCCACTGTTAGCTGACAATACAACTTTTCGCAGCCAGACAGTTTGTGCTGGTAGGCGAGAGCTAAAACCTGAAATTTCAACGTAGAACGTATTTCACCTCTTGTAATTTACTGTCGTACTACAATTCCAGGTTTGCAAGGTTAAATGTATGCATTGGATAATGGCCAGTGGCGTTTGAGAACAGCGCTTCCTGGTTTTCTCTGGTGCGGGGATGTTGTTTCCTTCGCGGAGCCTACTTTAATATGAAAATATCGATTCTTTAAAATGCTCTCTTTTCTTGGGTGTTTGTGCAGAGCTTGCAAAACGTGGAAGGCTTTCCGTCTGCATATCAAAGACGACAGTATGTAAAGTGCTCCACTCACATCTCTCATGCTGATTGAATGCATAAAGTAAGCAGGTTTGGTGCACCTAACCTGAAGTGCCACTGCCCCAACCCCCTCACCACCGTGACAATATTATTTTAGGTAAATACAGAGTGTTTGGCTAGCAAACAGTATACCTGTACGTTTATTTAATTTTTGAGTGGAGGTATATAGTATCTTGACACTACGGCCAGTTGTTAAAGCAAGTACCGGTCAACAGCTTTTTTTTCTCCTTATTTTAAGGTAAAGGGGCTTCTTCCGGTTAATGGGTGGTTCTCTGCCAGATGCAGCATTTCTCCGTGCTAACCTTCTTTCTCCAGTTACTTTTAGACCAGCATCATTCTAGATTGTTCCCTAAGCATTTCCCCGCACTTGACCAACCGTCGTCCAGCTTGCTGGTTTTGTGTCTTTCTCCCACGGCACTCATATGGTGCGCTGTGTTGCACAGGAAGGTTCGTGAATCCCTCAAATAGGCTCGAGAAAAGCAGCCCTTCAGAGTCCGGCTTCGTTACCTGCGACTCTTCTTTCCATCGAGCAATGAACAACAAAAGCCTTTCAGCGAGTTGATAAATACCACGAAACGTGCTATGTTTTTATAGGCTTGCATTATGGAGGTTTAGACGTTTTTCGAGCCACTATTTATAATTAATTATCGACTTTTGACCCCTCTATCAATTAATGCTTTACTAAGATATCAAGAGCTCTCTTTGAGCATAATTCAAATGAGAAACAAAGGCCATTAAAAACCTTTTATAAACAGTTTGGACCACACACCTAAATTGAAAGAGGTTAATAGAGCAGAACCAGGTACTGAAAACCGTCACGGTTTGCAGGAAAATTAAGTTTTATATAACTTCTCAATCCAAGACTTATTGTCATAGAATTAGTTCTCAGTAACCCATTTTGTTCATAGCTGATATTATGTCATAATTGATCATTATTAATAGTTATTGGCCAAAAAGACCTGTGAATCTGCCTCCACTTGAGACCCTCTGAAATAATTGCCATAAAAACAAATACCCATTTGAAGTCTCCATGACCACTTCTGGTGGAAACATCTTAAGTTCAGTGATGACTCAGTAAAACTCATGGAAGAGACGGAATGTCCAAAATGTGCGACTGTGAGCTCAGAACACTGTTAAAGTTAAAGTTGTGGTAGATAGATCGCATGTTGGGAATACTTGCATGCCAAGGGATGCTTCAGGGTTTGTGACTTGTCCAGGAAGGCCGGTGCTTGGTGTATGTCAATATGCCTAGACCCCAGCTGACCCAGCTAAGTACTTTCCCAGCTAGCTTACCCCAGAGCTAGGAGTCCTGGCAGGACAGGAAGCGAAAACCTGGTTCTACCTTCTGGAGTCTGTGTTTATACACTGTTTTGGAGCATTTTGGAGCAGATCTACCTTAATATCCTGGTCACCTTAGATCTCGCAAACCAGCTCTGCTCGTTTTCCCGGACTCTAACCTCCAATGCACGGTGAGCAAAGAAGATGATGTGCAACTGTTCTTTTGTTCCCCAGCAGCCAAGGGGGTCTTAATGAGCCTGTGGCCATGTGCTCGTCTTTGCTTTGAAGATCATTCTTGCTCTCCAGAATAGAAGCTACTTCCACAGTGCATGTTTTGCCTCATATGTTGCCCTTTTTTGGAAGACCGCTTCCTAATGCTCCCCAGGGCTGTGACCGATGTTCTGCTGTTTCTTTCTGCTCCCCACGTATGGAGCAAATGGAATCGGTGAGTGAGAAAGGTGTGTGGTGGCCTTCCTAGAATCTGACACTGATTGGTCCAAGGCAGCCATATAGACAAACCCTTGCTGCTAGAGTGGAGAGGCACCGGTCCAACGTCAAATACGCAAGGTGTATCTTCTGGCAAGTCAAATGACTAAGTACAGGGGCCAGAACCCACAATCAGTTTAATAGAAATTTTTACTGTTTTGGCTTTAGTCTATCATAAATGCTCAATGTTTTTTAAGTTTGCGATGCAGATGTTGCACGTAGTTCATGGCCTGTTGCTCGTTCATCGTTGGTCGTCTTTCTGGCCAAAAGAAGGGCGCGTTATTAGAAGCACAATGTTCAACTTGGTTTGTAAAACCTTAAGAACCCTAGGGGTGGGAAAAGGATGACAAGTTGCCTTTGTCTTGTGCTATGCTAGAGGAGGCTGAATTGCTCCATCTTATTTCCCCCCCTCCACCTACGAGAAGCTTCCCGAGCAGAAAGTAGGACCAGATGAATTAGGCTGGCTGGGCAACTGTATGAAGACTGCTGCTGATGGGCAGAGAGGGCTGCTGATGGGCCGAGAGGCAGTCTTTCTGTCCATAGCGCTGCCTGTGCCTGGAGAGTGTGACTCCAGCTCATACTAACGCAGATTTCACAATACACACCTCTATGGGCACTGGGACCGAAGTTCAGGATGCATGGCTTAATACCACCCGCAGTGTGTGCAAAGCCGCCTTTCTAAAGGCGGACGCGGTTTGTTCACAGGGAATCTGTTGTTCTTTGGGATGGATGCAACTGGCGTTCAGCAAATCGTGATGTGCTCTAGAACCATCTTGATGTGACAAACATGTGCGAAACGATGCATCATGGTTTAAAGTTGATCTATTTAAGCTATCCTTTCGAATAATGCTTAACATATTAACTGATGCAACACAGCACCAAAACGTCAGTGGTCACATGGAGGTAGACCAGAGAGCTAAGCCTGAAGCAGTAAGATTGTGATTCAGAATTGTACTTCCTTATAGATTTCATATTCCCTGATAAACACAGCAGGGATCTATGGTTGAAGATACATGGGAAGAGAATTGAAAGGTGCAACATAACCAGTAATTCTGAAGTTCTGTCGACTGGTGTTATGACCGGTCTGATTCAAATGATGGGAGAGAGGTGGTGTCTTGCAGATTAGTTTAAGTGTAGGTTTTGCAGCTGGCTGAAAAGAACAAAATCTGGACAAGGAACAAAGGTTTAGGATATAGAATGAAAGGTTGAAGCCGGGCCTTAGCTTTCTTTAAACCCCAAGAATAGGCGTTTGTAGCTGACCCAGTGCCTAACGGACTGCTAACCAGATGGGTGCCTCTGAGAGAATGTGTATTGTAATTGCATGTATGTATTACTACTCCTGACGAGGCGTCAAAGCACTTTTTAAGTTGAAGAGTTTGTGTGGCCAACTTGGTATCCTTTTGTAATCCTTGAATGCACTTTGAGTGAGGGGGAGGCAGGGTGTAGTGGTGCTAAATAAGGGATAATCGCTGATAACACAGTTTGACCTAAGGTTTGAACGCTGAGTGCTTATTTGTGTGTGTGTGAATGTATTTATATATTCACCGCAGTGCACAACGGAACTCATTTTTTACCTGGTTTGTACAGGCCTGTCCGGTAATTCTTTTTGTTGTTGTTGCGGTAATGGAGAACTACATTTTCTATAAGGGATAAAATGGAAAACACTTCTTTTTTTATACCCCTATTGTAACTTTTTTTCCACTGCATTGATCTGCATGAAACTTGCATCTCAAACCATAGCCAGTCTTTCTCGGGCCATGCAACATGTTCGAGAAGGTTTGTTAAACGTTTCCAAAGTTGTTAGCCGTCCAAAAAAGCATCCTAAGTAGAAAGTGGGGCGGAACCATAACTACAGAACCCCTGTTGTGAGTATGCAATAAAGGACACACAACAGGTAACTGTCTGATACAGTTGGATACTGCCAGTGAGTGGTTCTTGTGAAATCCTAAACCCCATGACTGAAGGCCAAGTTGTTTGTAAATATCAGCAGAACCCAGAGAGAGCAGAATAGGACCATATTACCAGCTTACCTTTTATGTACCTTTGAGGTCGAAGCCTAGCAGACTGCTAAAGACATCTTGGGGACATTCAGAAAGATTCCCTGGCAATGCATTCTGCCTGTTGCTCTGTTGCTTACCATTGACTTTGTGGTTTGTAACTCAAATTTATTTTCTGGCCATTTGCTGGCTTTATTTGTCTTTGGTTGTCCAGGTTAAGTTCACCCTTCCTCAAGAGCAAAGCCTTTTCACACTACCTCTCCTTGTATTAGTCTACATTGCTCCTTTCTGTAAACAGGCCTGTTAATCTTGTTCTTATCGTGTCCCATTTTCTGTGCATTCGAAGACCGAAGTCAGATGCCGGGTTCTGTCTTCTGAGGGAACTTGGTGTTGACTTTTCTTTCTCTGACTTCAAAGTGAGAGGATTTGTGTGACAATTTTGCTGGATACTGGGGGTGGAAGAAAGTGTTTTATTCTAGCACACAACAACATTTAAATTAACTGTGCAAGTATTTAATAATATATCAGAACTGGCACAGTAGAAATGAAGCACATTTTTTGTTAGTTCTGAAGTGTGTTGGAAACAAATACTTTAATATGACCAAAACAAATCAATATATTAGGTGATGCCAGTTCCACACATTGTTTGTGTGCTGTATATGGCCATTTTGATTGAAAATGTGTTGTATGTAATGGCCGTGTGTTACCACATCATGCATACTCCACTTTATGCCACGCCACTCCACTCCACGCCAGTGCACTCTACTCTATACTACTCCACTGTACACCGTGCTACTGCACTCTGCGCCTCTGCACTCTACTATCCTACACTCTACTATCCTGCACTCTACTATCCTACACTCTATGCCACTGCATTCTATGCCACTTCACTCTGTGCCTCTCTACTGTACAATGCACCACTCTAATTTATGCTAATGCACTCTATGCCACTCTGCTCTATCACCACTGCACTCTCCAACACTTCAGTCTACACCACTCCAGTCTACTTCATTCTACACAATTCCACTCTACGCCACTGCACTCTACACCACTGCAGTCTACGTCTCTACTCTCTACACCACTCTACGCCACTGCACTCTGCAACATTCTACTCTGCAACACTGCACTCTGCCACTGAACTCTACTTTTCTCTACACTATTGCACTCTGTGCTACTAAACTCTGCAGCACTCTTCTTTACACTACTGCATCCTGTAACACTCTACGCCACTGCACTCTACATGACTATATTCTACACCACTGCTCTCTATGCCTCTCTCCTCTGCACTGCCCTCTGACACTGCACTCTACTATGCAGCACTCTAATCTACGCCACTGCATTGTACACTGCTAAATTGTATGCTGCTGCACTGTATGCTACTATACTCTGCAACACTCTACGCCAATACCCTCTACACCAGTCCACTCTACTCCACCCCACTGTACTCCACTCTACGCCCTTGCACCCTAGATCACTGAACTTTATGCCACTTCACTCCACTCTGCACCACTGTACTCCATGCCACTGCACTATGCGCCACTCTACACCACTCTCTACGACACTCTACTCTGCAACATTGCACTCTACGCCACTGAACTCTACGCCTCTCTACTCTGTCCTTCATTATATGCCAGTGCACTTTGTGCCACTCTACTCTGCACCACTCCACTCAACAGTACTCCACTCATCACCACTCTACGTCACTACACTTTACGCCACTCTACTCTGTGCACTCTACGTCACTGCACTCTACTCTGCGCCGCTCTACTCTACTCCACTGCAGTCTACTATGCAACACTGTAACCTACACCACTACATTCTACGATGCTCCCCTGTGCGCCGCAAATTCTATACTGCTGCACACTACGACACTATACTCTGCAACACTCTGCGCCAATCCCCTCTACTGTCACTCTATGCCACTCCACTGTATGCGACTGCACTCTATGCCATTCAAATACACAACCCTCTATGCCCCTCCACGACACTGGTCGATGTTCCACTCTCTGACACTCCATGCCACTCTCCTCTATGCCACTAACATTTAGCCATGCTAAATAGGAGCTATGCCTTTCATAGGCGAGACCTATCTGCTTTTTCCAATGCTTGTTCTAATAGAGATTTTTTGGGTGCAGTTAGGATACATTTTTTTTCAAATGGGCAAAGGTTTATTGAAAGCACTAAGTGAAATACCGGACTATACTGTTTGTAGTAAAAGGAGGAGACAGCTGTTTAATTATGAAGTAAACAAAACAGTGATTCAGATAAAACAAACTTTGCTTCTTTAAAAAACACACTCGGAAATCTGACATCGGAAATTTGACAAAGTTGCAGCCAGTAAGGCAGAGATCACTGTGGGCCGAGCTTGCAGTTTGAATGCTCGACTTCCATTAATAGACCGTTGAATAAACAACAGGCAGTGGTTGTGCTAACTGTCTTGAAACCACTCCTGCAGTGTTCACTTCACAGGGATCTATGGCTGCATGTAGAATGCTCATCCTTGCTTGTTTTTCACAGACTGCTAAGCAGTGTGCTACGCACAGATGTTTGAAGCTTTTGCAGTGATCCGCTAACAGTGGGTCCTGATTGCAATTCGAATGTTCCGGTTTTGCTTTAACTATTATTAGGAGGTTGCTACGTGAACAATGGGTAATGATGACGTTCTGCAGAGACTTTTATTATGATGTAAGTTTTCCAAAATATGATAAATATTTCACCCTTCCTAGCCTGTGACATATGAGTTTTCTACCTCTGCATTTTGCACAGTTAAAGCACCTAAACACGTAAACATATATACAGTACAATGATGGGTAGCTGTGTAATCTGAGCAGTATGGGCCTGTATTGCTATCTAGGGGTCCTGGTGACATCATAAACCACGAGGCCAAAGGGCGAGTGGTTTATAAATGTCACATGAACCCTGAGATGGCAATCTAGAGCTGCATTACACGTTATGTATATTATGAAATGCATGATTGGATGTAATATTTAGTACTCTTTAGAAAGATTTGGAGCATATACTTATGAATATTTCTCCAGTTTGTGAATTTAAATATTCTGAATGCAGAATCCTATTAACAAACAAAAAGTGGAATAAACTGCCCCACATTGCTCTTTATTTTCTTTATATGTCTTTTGTTTTATTCCTAATATATCCATGTACAATTCTCACTTCACATTTTACTGAATTTTCTATGCTGTGTGCAGCTTTATTCAAGCCATCCAGTGTTGTAATACATATTTGTAACTTAAGCCCTCGGACCTGTCCATGTAACTGTGTTTTAGTTTTCAGTTTTTTGCCCAATGTTTTTCTTGTTTTTTGACCTATCTTGACATATCGTTACTAATACTCATATTAGGGGCTGTGGAACAATCAAGAGGGCGAGCAGAAATCACTTGAATTATTTTATACTCAAGGTCAGGTTTGTTGAACATATGTTGCTAAAAATGAATCCCATAAAAATACAATAGGTGTTAACCTTTGAGGACCGAGTTTGAAGGGATTGTGTGAAGAAACCGTAAAGTAATGAACCACAATGTTGCTACGGCACTAATTCAGTCCCCTGCCCCTGCCCCTGTCTTACTAATACAGTACTCCCATTGATGGGCTTTTGAGGAATCATTACTTTTCATGTGAAGCCTACCAGACAGAATAAGCTGTCTAGTTGAGAAAGACCTATTGTGGGCTTACCAAGAACCAGCTTGCCCACTGCTTGACAGTGGATGGCTTTGGTATCACTCTTATTTGCTTGCTTTCTATTGGATGGCTTTCCTTCTTTTAGCCTGTCCATCTTGTGTTCCTCTCATGGAACATAGCCTCTTTACCATCTTTTTGATTGGCTAGCTTCAGTTCCTGTGCTCGCTTTCAGGAAACAATCTTTTTTTCTTTTTAAGCTCTCCATGATAGTGCATGTATGTTCGAGTTGTCTCCCTCATGTGCTTTTCTTCTCCGCTCACTCTTGCTCATGTGCTTTTCCCACAGCTTGCACTTGTTTTGTTTTCTTGCACACTATGTGCTGCTGCCCCCAACCAACCACCCCCAATGATCTACATTGCTCTCTTTTACCTGTGTTCTCTCCCTCTTGTTGCTTCTCTCCCCACCTCCACCCACTCCCTCACCAACCCACTTGTGCAAGCCACTCATCCATTAACCCGTTACGTGCTTCTGTCGGCCAACGGCCGTCGCGCGCACTACCTCCGTAGTGCTGTGCACATCCGTTGGCCGACGCGACCCCGCTCACTCATCAAAGGTGCCGCCTGCCACGGTAAAAGGGTTAAAGTTTTTGTGATAGAAAAAATGAGTCACGTTTTAAAACTGCGCTTTTGGGCTCCTTTTTTTGATTTACCGAGCCATTTCTAATCCATAGATTGAAGTGTCCTTTTGTAGGTGCACACATGCATGTTGAACACATGCGTATGCCTACAAAATAACGTGGTGATCGCGTCATTGTGTCTCTCTTTTTTTTGCCTCGCTGTCACAGCAGCCTTGATGCAGTATAGTATGGCTAACGCACATTTGCAAAGCCAATAGTTCTTATAGGCGTAACATATTGAATTCGTAAATGATTGTTGTAAATAACTGTCAGTCTCACTTTCAAAGGTCCTTAATGTGAAAACCCCGTACACAGTTGAACTAGGTAAATAGAGCACTACTATTTTGACTATTGCCAAATATTTGCTGTGTACAACACTTTGCAGCGGGCGATATTAGACCCGAGGCACACATATACCCCAAGGCTTGACTTGATGGAAGAGGCAGTTGTTGGCACAGGCTATTCATGATTATTTGGTTGTTTGTTGCTATGGAACTGCCAGTCTCCATGACTGCCTCAATATATACAGCTACCAAAAAAGCCAAACAGAAACGTCAGCTTGAACTGTCTGTAGCAAGACCACACAAAATACAATCCAATTGCACAATGCCTTATCTTGCTGCCTGATTCTGCAGCTAAATGTTTGGAAGAATAGTTCTGCAGTACTTAGAAGATATGGTTTAGGAATACAGATGAAGAACCTGCAAAATGGATGGGCGTTTATCTCCCTCTGAACACTTCCCTGTGGTAGTTGAGCCGAGGTCCATTTAGGCAGGCAGCATTTTTGCTGCTTTGTAGTTTAAAAAAAATATATTTTTATTTCAAACATGCTCATCACAGTATAATGCACATATGGACATGGCGAATAACATAGTATCAACATTACTAAAGGCAGAGCCTAACCTTGTGTCGCAATAGAGTAATCAAGCTACGAGAACCCTTGTATGGTCCTTGGACAAGAGCCAAACCATGCACCCACCCTCCCATTAACATCAAAACCCCCCATAGGCTTGACATGCTCCCCAGATCTTCTCCCACTTCTTCATGCAGCCTCTAGTTTGGTAAACTATTTGTTCTGCTCACAGGCACCAGTCCAGGTCTGCTTTCCTGACCGAGAGTAAGGGCGGAGTCGCTGAGTCCCAGGCCCTCGCTATGTTTCATTTAGCAATCCTTGCCAAAAGGGTCAACTACATTTGTTGATACTTGGGCCACATTGTCTCCACCAAAATCACCAACAAGAGCCATTTCCCATCCATAGGTACCTCCAGAGCCAACACAGCCGCCATTGTCTGAGTCCCCCCACACCAATATGTTTGTATCACTGGGCACAAAGAATATGAAAGAAGGTGCTTTCCCTGCCACAGCCCCTCAGGCATAGCG
Source organism: Triturus cristatus (assembly GCF_964204655.1). Taxonomy (NCBI): domain Eukaryota; kingdom Metazoa; phylum Chordata; class Amphibia; order Caudata; family Salamandridae; genus Triturus; species Triturus cristatus. Next base: position 79,646,636 of record NC_140582.1, on the reverse strand, counting down.
AGGTGGGTGACCTTAGCTTAGCTCATACTCTCGCCTGAAGAACCAGAACCTTTTGGGCCTGGCGGCGCAGGGTACGCCCTATGTCTCCGGAGTTCACCTGCTTCGCTACACAGAGACACGGGACACTCTGTCGGCGTTAGAAGATTGGATTTATTTAGCTGCAGCTAGTACAGTTATCCTAGAAGTACACAAAGTAGGTTCTCAGGAGACTGCCACTTCACTCTGTGGCGCATCAGATTAAATACTATACAACGATACAATTATTAACGAGATACACTCCCAGAGCATATAAGAAAGAGCCAATAAGGAAAGTTGGAAAACAAAGTGAAACCAATAGGAAAGGTTCAAAAACAGAAATATCAGATGACTCGAAGAGACCTCTCCTCCAACTGTGTTTGTCACCCCACCCTCAAGCTAATAGATTAACAGATTAATAACTAACTTGCAGGTGGCGAGACACGGTTGGGTGTATTGGAGGACAGTCGTGAAACGAGAGAATGCTAGCAGGAGACAGTGAAGGCCAGTCGATAAGATAAAGTCAGGAAAGAATAGTGTGAGCCAACAGATAGTTGAAACAGGGATTAGAAAAGCCAGACAGGGATTAGTGTACTCGGCTAGTTCTAACACCAGCTTTGCAAATAGAGGCCGAGGGCGTATTTCGACACCAGGCTACAGAAAAAGCAGAATAGACTTTGTTCGCCGTGCTGCCTGAGTGATGGCAACACAAAATGGCGGGTCGATTCGATCGTGATCGAAAATCGAAGTTCCTCACGCCCTAGGATTTCAAACATGATCTAGGCCTGATTGCGACAAACATCCCCCAAGTGTTCTATCCCCAATAGCTCCCATTTGGAGAAGCCCCGTTGTCCACTCACCTCTCCGAGCAAATCACTGCACCACAGAGGGGTCATTGTTGTTAATCGCCCCCTACCACAAGAAGCCCGTCCCCTCTCACCATGCCCTAACTACCGCCTACGTATGATGTGGCAACCCCTTATTCAACTTACTCTGATAGAGTATTGACTAGTATCCTCTTTGCCCCATAGACTGCCTATCAATGCGATATGCCGGCTCCTGCCTATCCGCAAAGACCCATTTATTTACCACAAGGAGTTGGGTTGCCCAATAACATTAAGTGATGTCTGAGATCGCCAAGCCGCCCTCATAGACCCCCCTCTGGAGCTTGGCAAGTGCTATGCGCGGTGCTCTGCCCTGCCACAACAAAGTGCGAACTTAGCCTTCAATCCTCCGAAAAAAGTCATTGGGGACTCGGTAAGGGGTATTTTGGAGCACATAATGCAATTGCGGCAGTGTCATCATTTTATATAATGCAGCTTTTCCCACCAGGGTCAATGGGAGCATACCCCAAAGTTTCTCATCCCCTTTCAGCCGTTCCAACTGTGGCTAGCGATTTTTGTCAAAAAAGTCCAGGGGTTTTCTAGTAATATACTGGAAGCCTCCCACACAGAGTGGCAGCTGGCAGGATTGGGGGAGCCCCACCTCACCACCCGCCGACAGAAAGATAGTGACTTCGACCAGTTAATCCGATAACCCGAGTAGCCACCGAAAAGATCCAATAAACGGAGAGGCCAGCTTTGTCAGGTAGAGCACTGTCATCTGCGTATAGTGATATACGCTCCTGCTGCTGTGTAGTCTTAAGCCTTCGACTCTGTTGATTTGGATTGCGTCACCATTAAGGTCGAGTCTTTAGGCTTACTATCCATCCTTCTGGCTTTAAAATATTTCATTTTAACAGGTGGCCTACAGTTCAGTTCGGATGTAACTCATTCCCAAGTAGAATCAACACTGACAGTTGCAATAAACAGAGGTGTGTCCTATCTGCCCTTCTTTTCACACTTTATCTTTCTGAAGCTTTCTGTTCTTTGGCACCGGGTTGTTATTTTTTTTTTCTTGAAAGTACATGGCAAGCATTTAAATACTCTTCTTTATAAAGCTTGCCCTGATATATTTGATAGAGATTCGTTTAATTTACAGCATTAGTTAACATCATTGCTTTCATATTGCAAGTTTAATAAATTAACAGTAACACTTCAGAGGCTCAAATTATTCCATTTGGCAAGACAGTTGGGTTTTGAGGGGCAGTTTAGAAACTCTGACTGATTTGAAACAAATAATGAAAAGTCTTGTTTAAAAGTAACCTGGACTGGTCGGGCCACTGGAACAAATAAAACTAATAATGCCAGGGCGCCGTGAATTGGCTAATTAGATTTAACTTTCAGTATGACGGACTCTGAGCCATTAGTTAAAGCATGATGCCCCAAAAAAATTCTGCTATTGCCTTATATGGACCTGCCCCTTTATTATCAGAAGGCCAAGCTGATATGAAGAGATTTGAAAGTGAAATCTCGATAAAGGCTTTAGCGTTGCACAAATGGATAGAGTTTGAATAGACATCCTAAACTGGGTATAATGTCTTTAAAACACAAGTGTTGTTTTGAAATTCCTTGTGTCTTTGTGAAATTAATAAATGTCTTCATTTGCAGGCTTAGTAGGCCTTTAATATTTGCTGAGTTTGAAGCCCGCCGGGAACTCCATACATACAGAGCCTAATTGAAAATTTGAATTTTCTTGGATGGCTTAAAACTGAAGATGGGGTCGCCAGTCATGCTTGCATTGAAGGATAAGCTTATGGAAGCTTCAGTGCATGGCGCATATGTAGTGTTAAGAGATGTATTATTTGTAAGACGCCTCTACTTCACTTGAGTCTGTTCAATAAAGGAAGTGAAGCAAGTAGCTAACAGGTATTTGTGTTGAGTGATTATTGTATTTATTTTAGGTTCTTTTATTGCAATGGTACTCTACCCTCATCGGGTATTGGAGCACTTTATAGATAACATCTTTACCTGAACGATCAGGTGTACAATTAACAGAGTAAAACACAACGCAATTGTCGCACCAAAAAACAGAGGAGTTGGCCTAACGGCTAGGGCGCTCGACCTCGGACCTGGGGAACTGGGTTCGAGTCTCGGTAACGACGCTGAGCATCCTGTGATTCCGAGCAAATCACTTAATCTCCCCGTGCCTAACAACAAAAAATGAATGTGTGTCCTCATGTAACGTAACTGGTGCAATGTAAAGCGCTCTGATACCTGATTGGATTCGGGTCAAGTTCGCGCTATATAAAACGCTGCAAGAAAAAAAAAAAAAAATTAGGTAATACTGAGGCAAAATATGTCATGCAACGGGTCTGAAGACATAAACGTCGCTGAAGAGCTAATCAGTCCGAAAAACGGGCCGGATGTTGACAATTATGCTGCTAAGGAAGCATATTTGGCACTTACTAGGAGATATGTTTCTGCCCTCGGTGTGGAGACGCTTAGTTTTCAGTCTTTTTGTGCCATATTCTGTAAATCTGTTCCTAGCATTTACACTATTGAAAAATGCTTCCACGCCCCTTTCTCAAAAGTGGTGAAATTAAGACAACTCAATGCGCTTTTGAATTTATTTTCAATACAGCATCCGTGCAGTAGCTGTTGCTTTTGGCTGTAATTTAAATGTTATTATGACGTATTGATTTCATTACTGTATTAACTCGATGGTTAAAGTTTATTTTTTTTGTTCATTTTCTATGTTTCTGCTTTTAATGATAATTTTCCGTGCATTATTCTTTTTTATGGAGGCCATGGATTTGTCTTAATAAGCTGAACTCTGAATACTTGGAAAAACATTAATGTTGTAGTTGTTTTAAAGACTCTTCTGTTTTTGTTTTTCAGATCCCAGCAATGGATCATTTAATTTGAAAGCTCTTTCTGGAAGCTCTGGTTATAGGTTCGGCGTCCTCGCTAAGATAGTCAACTACATGAAGGTAAGGACGCGTCGTTTACTGACTAATTTTAGAACGGTGGAAATTCGTTTAAAATATAATTAACTACGTGTGCTTGAGCTCATTTACTTTCTAGCATGCAGATTTGTTTTCAGTGTTGCTTGTCCATAAATCAATGGTTTATTTGACATTAAACTATAGGAAATAATTCTTAAACCACTGTTCTCAAAAAATAAATGTCTGTTACTTTCTAAAGTATTATATTGGTAGATCGAGTAGATTGCACCCATTTCCCCTGCAAATGTCTCCCACAGACATTGATAATCACCCATTGTTTTTGAGACATCTTGCTGTGCACCTCTGTTCCTCAACTTTGTTTATTGGATGTTGTACGGTGCTGTCTCAGCTACGGTTTAGCTTCAGAGAAAGGTAGATTCCCATATTGAGCATAATCTTGCCACATAGTGTTTGGTCATGGCAATCAGTTAATTAAAAAAATATATATATTGAAAGTGGCCTTGTGAGTATTGACACATGGGCCTGTTCGTAATCAGGCCATCCGGAGGGGTCCACAATAAGCTAAAAAGAAATTAGCACTTTTTCCACAGTCTTATATAATCTGCTTCTGCCAACTTGCGTGAGCTGATCAGGCCCACGGTCTACAATAGATGTTGTTGAACTTCTCTGTAGTACTGATTTTAAACCCTTGTATCTATCTGGGTTATAAGACTAAGAGAGGTAATCCTTGAACTCTTACCAGGTTCTCCCAGATACGAATTCTGTGGTTTCTTCAGGATCCTCCTGACAATCATTTCTCTGCTGTGAAAGAGTGAGTGGCAAGTGGTTGCCCTCATGATCCCATCGCTAACCGCTTTGGAAGTTGGGAGGGAGGGAGAGCTCAGTGATATTTCTGCAACCTGGACTACATATTGTCTCCTACCTCTAAGTGGGATTTCTGGCATCGGTTGCCATTTTTACTCTTATTTGTCAGAGTCTTTGGCTCTATCCTAGGCATGAAACACCAGCTAGTGGGCCCACAGGTTGTGCATCGCCCTAACAGTGGCACAGACAGCACAGCTCCTGCTCAGCTTTTACCTCTGAGTGTGCTTCAAGAATTGTCTCTATCGATTACCTTGGTGCATTTACCAAACCTAAGATCGAGCATTAGGAGAGAGAGAGAAAAAGAAAACAAAAACAATATCATAGACTATGAACCAGTGTATGAAGCATTTCTTCCCTTGGCACCTGCTGTTGTTCCACTGGAAGTGCTTCGTCAGTCAAATCTTGCAGTGCACTCTGAAATTCAATTGGTTGCTCTTCAGCCTTTTCTCTTCCAGTGGGTGCCTACACAGACACTGGTGTCTACTGGTCCAAAAAGGTATGGTGTGTGTTAGACCTGTCAGCCCTTTGGGTGGTCCCTCCTCATCATTATTTATTTTGTCCCACTTTTGCCTCAAACCCTGTTTGAATTTTTCCTTTTTGGGAACCACCAGACTTTTTCGTGTTGCTGCAGATTCAGGGAGCCATTTTAGCTACCCCTGAAACTTCTGTCTGGAGGCCTGAAGCACAAAATGGTGGCCACCTGTGACATCACCAGCATCCACTGGAACCTACCAGCACCTTCCAGAACATTCCAGAACCCTGTGACAGTTGGAGGCGGTTTAGAATGTTGGGAAGCTAAGACAGAGAGTTGGCAGTTGGAGCTGGCAGTTGGCACCTGACTGGTGAAGAGTGAGCAGCACAAACGTGAAGGAGGAAGGAGTGAAGCAGCAGGGGTGGAAACTTGTGCCTGGAGTGGGGTCCATAAACCCACCCTTGATACTAGTCCCTACTGACGGAGCCCAGCCTAGAGCCCTGTGTGGGAAGAAGTCAGAAAAACCATCCTGAGGACCTGGACAGCAGGAACAGGCCTTAGAAACAAGAGAACAGCAAGATCCTGACCTGGAAGCTGGTTTCCCTGAAGTCCGACGTCGAGTAGCCTAAGACCTGGAGCCCGAGGTGGAGAAGCGGCGCTGACTGGAAAAGCAGACGTCGTACCCGGAGCCGCCAGAGGTCGAGAGAGGGCGCCGTCAGAGGTCGTGAGGAATACCAGAGGTCGAGGAGGAAGTCACCCGAGGTCGAGTGAGCGGCGTCATCGGAGGAGTGAAGTCCGCCCTCCGGAGTCGTCGGAGACCGAGGTGAAGGGTAACGGAGGTCGGGAGTGAGGATCGCACTCCGGAGTCGCCGGAACCTGTGAGAATCGTGCCGGAGGTCGGGAGTGGAGGTCGCACTCCGGAGTCGCCGGAAACCTGTGAGGAGCACCGGAGGTCGGGAGCGAGGATCGCACTCCGGAGCCGCCGGAAGTCGACATCGAGGCAAGGCCGGCCGACGTCATCGAAGCCGAGGTCGCCATCGGACCGGAGCCGCCCGAAGTCGACATCGAGTAAGACTGCCCGACGCCATCGAATCGGAGGCCGAGATCGAACCGAGGCCGCTGACATCGAGACCGGAGCCGCCTGCCGGCGTCGTCAAAGAACTGACATTGTGCCGAGGCCGCCGACATCGAGCTGGAACCGCCTCACGGCATCGACCCGACTCCAGCGGCGTCGGAGCATCAGAAAAAGGGCAGTAAGTGGAGTAGAGGGCGCCTAAGGCCCTGTGGAGACCTGAGAGACTGCTCTAAGGGGCTAGGGAGGTGCTGGAACCAACCTGACTGTGCCAGGGGTGAACTGGGACTAATCTAGAGAAGTTGTGTGGAGAGAGAGAGCCAGGTCTCTGGTATTTTCCCCCTTTATCTACCTCAGTTTAGGCCTCAGCCTTGACCAAGCCAGGGAGTAGACACCCCCAAGCCTTCCACATCCCCACAAGCTGTGCCTGGGCCAAATCAGCCCTTAGGAATTCAAAAGTGATCTGAATCCATGAGTGTCACTGTCAGCTTTTAAGTATTTATTAGGGGCACTGTATTTATTGTATTTAACCTATTTATTGTTCCACTGTATTTATTGGTCCACAGTATTTATTGATGCACAATATTTATTGGTTACAGTATTTATTGCCTCAGAATATTTAATTGCCTGTCTGTATTGCACTTTTATTTATGCCTTCAGTATTTATGATCACCCCTATTTATTGAATCATTAAGCCAGTATTTATTTGTCCTGCACTTTCTAAAAAATTTGTATATTGTGATTGTTATTTATTTTCTCCAATCAGCAACTAAGAGAAAAAGCAGATAAAGAAAGTTATTTTCATAATTTTTACGGTGTAGAGTCGTTTTTGGAACGGATGCACGCATGGTTATTGTTTCGGTATGTTGTATGCTTAGCACGGAGCCTGATTCCTGACCACTCGAGCCAAGCTACCACAGTGTGTCCGGAAGACCACCACCACCCCTTCTAGTGTGGGAGTGGTTTTCCAACATAAATTGGTGTTCAGTGGTGGGATAGAGCTGTGCCTACGCATACTCAACAATAACTGTGGGTAGTCCATAGGCCTACACCGGGAGTTTTCTCAAGAGCGGCCTTCCTAATTGTGGGTTTTTGTTTTTTCCAAATTTACTCTGGTGGTGGGAGGAGGTATTATTAAAGGTACCCCCCTGCATAGTTACTGCACAAAAACCTGTCCTCTAACCTGAGTGGGCAAGATGGAGTTTGTACTAGAAAATCTAGAAACGTACACTGTGGCCCAACTCAGGGAGTTTTGCCAGCGGGAGGGGGTGTACTGTCCCCCAGGAGCAAAGAAGGGTGCACTCCAAACCAGCTTAAGGGCTTGGGGGGAGGCACGCCGAGAAAGCAAGGCTGAGGAGGAAGACAGGGATGGAGAGCCTGACCCCGAGGGGGCTGAGATGTACCAACCTGAGGTGGGGAACCTGTCAGCAGGGCCCAGAACCATTTCTAGGAAGGGCAGCAGCGCCTCTAGCGGTGGCTTGTCTGAGGTGGAGTTAACAGACCGGAGGGAGAAAAGACAACTCGCATGGGACTTAGCAAGGCTGGAGAAGGAGAAGGAGGAGCAGAGGATGGCCCATGAATTGCGACTGAAAGAAATAGATCTTCAGATCTTGAGAATCGGGGCACAACCTGTTCCTAATGGTGGCAGCCAAACCCAAGGGATCACCAGGGAACCTAAACCATACCTGCCAAAGGACATAGTAGCTAGCTATGGAGTGGGCGACGACATCGCCAAGTGGCTAGCGGCCTATGAGGTCTCGTTGAGGGCCCATGGGGTTCCAGAGAAGTACTGGGGAGGGGGATTGTACAAGTACATGCCTCCAGCTGGTAGGGATGCTTTATTGGCCCTCGAGGAGGATGAGCAGACCCACTACCCCACCATGAAACTGGCGCTCATCAGAAAGTTTGGACTAACACCTGAAAAGTACAGACAGAAGTTATGGGGTAGTCACAAACTGGGCACGCAGAATTGGGTGGACTTCCTGGACTATGCAAAGAAGGCACTGGAAGGTTGGATTCAGGGCAGTGAAGTGAGGAACTACGAGGGGTTGTTTGACCTGGTACTGAAGGAACACCTGCTCGAGAAATGTTTCCCTGAACTGCGGCAACACCTGGTGGATAGCAAGCTGACCAGTCCCCGGAAGCTTGCTGAGGAGGCGGACATTTGGGCTAGTACCCGGGTGTCCACAAGGGGGACTGGAGGGGATACTCAAAAGGCCGGACAGGGCGCCCCCCAGAAGAAAGAGGGAGGGGAAAAGAAAAAGGAGTTCTCCAAAGGCCCCCAAAATAACTTCCAAGGGAAGGGAACAGGATTCACCCCTAGGGCTAACCCACCCAGAAACCCTAATCCTGGCCAGAGTCAGCAGCCAAGGGTTGTCCATTGCTATGAGTGCGGTGGCGTTGGACACTATAAAGGAGATCCGAAGTGCTTGAAACGACCACCCCCTCCCACTGGAGGAAAGACCCCCGGAGTAGCTAGTGTAGTGCTCGGGGAGGAGATGCCTTTAATTAAGGGAAGGGAGTGGGCGGGTGTCACTTTAGTGTCCCTGGGAGAACGGGAGATGGTTCCTAAGATCCAGGTGCCCGCAAATACCGTAAAGTATGGGCAGTGGGTCACCATCAACGGCCAAAGAGGGGAGGCTCTGAGAGACACAGGAGCCAGTATGACTATGGTACGTAGTCAACTGGTGTCTCCAGAGCAGGTAATTCCCGATGTACTCCACCCAGCCGCGATGGCTGACGGCAGAACAGGCCACTATCCAGTGGCCGAGGTTCCCTTTGAATGGGGGGGGGTTGCAGGTTCACTTCGAGTTGCCGTAAGCCCTGCCGTGCCAGTCGATTGTCTACTGGGGAATGACATGGAGCACAACGCTTGGAAGGAGGTGGAATACCGGACTCATACTGAGATGCTGGGTACACCTGACTGGGCCTGTGTGAGCACAAGGTCCGCGACTACCCGAAGAGGGAGTTCATTTCGGCTGGAGCCTGGAACAAAGGCCCAGCCAGCTGCCAGTCAAGGGAAGAACCGAGGACAGGAGGAGCCTGCCTCGGCGTCCCCACCCCGTAGGACGGATAGGCCACCGGAGGTGGTGGACCAGGAGTCTGCGGTGGGGGACGTTACCAACCTGGAGGACCTACCCATCCCGGCCGAGTGGCACGTGGAGGGAGGCCCGTCCAGGGAGGAATTCTGCCAGGGCCAGAGGGAGTGCCCTACCCTTGAGGGGCTGAGGCGACAGGCCGAAGCCCAGGCAGCAGGGAACGTTGAAGGGAACTACAGTGTTTACTGGGAGGATGGCCTCCTCTACAGTGAACCCAAGGCACCCCTACACGGATCGTCACGAGCCTTGGTAGTTCCTCAACGTTATCGAGCCTTCCTTCTGGAGTTGGCTCACGAGATACCTTTGGCAGGACACTTGGGGCAAGACAAGACCTTCGCCCGTCTTGTCCCACACTTTTATTGGCCTCAGATGAAAGTGTCGTCCGATACCTACTGCCGGACATGTGTGTCTTGCCAAGCCAGTGGGAAAACAGGGGTGAAGCTGAAAGCTCCCCTGGAACCACTTCCTGTCGTTAGCACCCCCTTTGAAAGGGTGGGCATCGACATTGTGGGTCCATTAGATCCGCCAACTACAGCTGGTCACAGGTTTATCCTGGTTCTGGTGGATCATGCCACACGGTACCCAGAGGCAATACCTCTGAGGACCATAACAGCACCTGTTGTGGCAAGGGCCCTGATGGGAATCTTTACCCGAGTGGGTTTTCCCAAGGAAGTTGTGTCCGACAGGGGGACCAACTTCATGTCAGCGTATATGCGGGCAATGTGGAAGGAGTGTGGAGTGACATACCGGTTCACAACTCCTTACCACCCCCAGACCAATGGTCTGGTGGAGAGGTTTAATAAAACCTTGAAGGGCATGATCGGAAGTCTGCCTGAAAGCCTGCGGAGGAAATGGGACGTCCTCCTACCCTGTCTACTTTTTTCCTACAGGGAAGTGCCACAGAAGGGAGTGGGCTTCAGCCCCTTCGAGCTTCTGTATGGGCACCCTGTACGTGGACCTCTCAACCTGGTGAGAGACGGATGGGAAAGAACTCCCAGAAAGCTTCCCCAGGATGTGGTGAGCTACATGCTGGCCTTCCGGAGCCAAATGGCTAAGTTGTGGAAGCAAGCTTCTGACAACTTGGAAGCCAGCCAAGCAGTGATGAAGGCGTGGTATGACCACAATGCTCACCCGGTGGAGTTGGAGCCTGGCCAGAAGGTGTGGGTGATCGAACCGGGAGAGCTTAGTGCCCTCCAGGATCGCTGGTCAGGACCCTTTGAGGTGTTGGAGAAGAAGGGTAAGGCTACCTACTTGGTGGACCTGAAGACCCCTCGTCAGCCCCTGCGGGTGCTGCATGCCAACCGCCTCAAACCCCACCACGAGAGGCCTGAAGTCATCTTGATGATGGTGACTGACGGAGGAGAGGACGTGGAAAGCGAGCCTCTCCCTGATCTGTTTGCGTCTCAAGAGAAGGATGGGTCGGTGGAGGGAGTGATTCTCTCCCCATCTCTAACTCCTGAACAGCAGGAGGACTGTCGCCAGGTCCTGGGGCAGTACTCCTCGTTGTTCTCCCTTGTCCCGGGTAGGACTCACCTGTGCGTCCATGACGTGGACACAGGAGACAGCCCACCTGTGAAGTCCAAGATCTACCGGATGTCAGACAAGGTGAAGGCCAGCATTCATAGTGAAGTCACTAAGATGCTGGAGCTAGGAGTGATCGAACCTTCTAGCAGCCCCTGGTCCAGTCCGGTGGTGTTAGTACCAAAAGCTGCACCACCGGGTGCCCAACCAGAACTGAGGTTCTGTGTGGACTATCGGGGACTGAATTCAGTGACCAAAACTGATGCTCATCCGATCCCTAGGGCGGATGAATTGATTGACCGGCTGGGAGCTGCCCAATATCTAAGTACCTTTGACCTTACTTCTGGGTACTGGCAGATCTCTTTGACTGATGGAGCAAGGGAAAGGTCAGCCTTCTCCACGCCCAATGGCCACTACCAGTTCTGTGTGATGCCCTTTGGGCTCAAGAACGCACCTGCCACGTTTCAGCGCCTGGTAAACCAGATCCTCACCGGAATTGAGAGTTTCTCTGCTGCTTATCTGGATGACATAGCCGTCTTCAGTAACAGCTGGGAGGATCACTTGCGTCACCTGCAAGCTGTTCTCCAGGCCCTGAGACAAGCTGGATTGACGATCAAGGCCAGCAAGTGCCAGATCGGGCAGGGGTCGGTAGTGTACCTTGGACACTTGGTGGGTAGGGGAGCGGTGCAACCCCTCCAGGCGAAGATCGAGGCCATCATGGCCTGGGAACCCCCCAAGACTCAGACTGAGGTCCGAGCATTTTTGGGCCTCACGGGATACTACCGCCGCTTCGTGAAGGGGTACGGTACCATCGTAGCCCCCCTCACGGAGCTCACGTCCAAGAAACAACCTCGACGGGTAGTCTGGACGGAGGCTTGTCAGCAAGCCTTTGAGAGATTGAAGAAAGCCATGTGCGAGGCCCCGGTCTTAAGGGCCCCAGACTTTTCCAAGGAGTTCATTGTCCAGACAGATGCATCAGAACATGGCATTGGGGCAGTGTTATCGCAACTCAACGAAGAGGGTCTGGATCAACCCGTGGTCTTCCTATCCCGGAGACTACTTCCCAGGGAGCAGAAGTGGAGTGCAATAGAGCGTGAAGCCTTTGCAGTGGTATGGGCTCTGAAGAAGTTGCGGCCATACCTGTTTGGCTCGCACTTCCTGGTTCAGACCGACCACAGACCCCTTCGTTGGCTGATGCAAATGAAGGGGGAAAATCCCAAGTTGTTGAGGTGGTCTATTTCCCTACAGGGGATGGACTTTCAGGTGGAACATCGGCCTGGAGTGGACCACGCCAATGCAGACGGTCTCTCAAGGTATTTCCGCCTTAGTGATGAGAACTCCCAAGGGGTTGGGTAGCTCTCCCCACTTTCAGCTGGGGGGGACGCGTGTTAGACCTGTCAGCCCTTTGGGTGGTCCCTCCTCATCATTATTTATTTTGTCCCACTTTTGCCTCAAACCCTGTTTGAATTTTTCCTTTTTGGGAACCACCAGACTTTTTCGTGTTGCTGCAGATTCAGGGAGCCATTTTAGCTACCCCTGAAACTTCTGTCTGGAGGCCTGAAGCACAAAATGGTGGCCACCTGTGACATCACCAGCATCCACTGGAACCTACCAGCACCTTCCAGAACATTCCAGAACCCTGTGACAGTTGGAGGCGGTTTAGAATGTTGGGAAGCTAAGACAGAGAGTTGGCAGTTGGAGATGGCAGTTGGCACCTGACTGGTGAAGAGTGAGCAGCCCAAACGTGAAGGAGGAAGGAGTGAAGCAGCAGGGGTGGAAACTTGTGCCTGGAGTGGGGTCCATAAACCCACCCTTGATACTAGTCCCTACTGACGGAGCCCAGCCTAGAGCCCTGTGTGGGAAGAAGTCAGAAAAACCATCCTGAGGACCTGGACAGCAGGAACAGGCCTTAGAAACAAGAGAACAGCAAGATCCTGACCTGGAAGCTGGTTTCCCTGAAGTCCGACGTCGAGTAGCCTAAGACCTGGAGCCCGAGGTGGAGAAGCGGCGCTGACTGGAAAAGCAGACGTCGTACCCGGAGCTGCCAGAGGTCGAGAGAGGGCGCCGTCAGAGGTCGTGAGGAATACCAGAGGTCGAGGAGGAAGTCACCCGAGGTCGAGTGAGCGGCGTCATCGGAGGAGTGAAGTCCGCCCTCCGGAGTCGTCGGAGACCGAGGTGAAGGGTAACGGAGGTCGGGAGTGAGGATCGCACTCCGGAGTCGCCGGAACCTGTGAGAATCGTGCCGGAGGTCGGGAGTGGAGGTCGCACTCCGGAGTCGCCGGAAACCTGTGAGGAGCACCGGAGGTCGGGAGCGAGGATCGCACTCCGGAGCCGCCGGAAGTCGACATCGAGGCAAGGCCGGCCGACGTCATCGAAGCCGAGGTCGCCATCGGACCGGAGCCGCCCGAAGTCGACATCGAGTAAGACTGCCCGACGCCATCGAATCGGAGGCCGAGATCGAACCGAGGCCGCTGACATCGAGACCGGAGCCGCCTGCCGGCGTCGTCAAAGAACTGACATTGTGCCGAGGCCGCCGACATCGAGCTGGAACCGCCTCACGGCATCGACCCGACTCCAGCGGCGTCGGAGCATCAGAAAAAGGGCAGTAAGTGGAGTAGAGGGCGCCTAAGGCCCTGTGGAGACCTGAGAGACTGCTCTAAGGGGCTAGGGAGGTGCTGGAACCAACCTGACTGTGCCAGGGGTGAACTGGGACTAATCTAGAGAAGTTGTGTGGAGAGAGAGAGCCAGGTCTCTGGTATTTTCCCCCTTTATCTACCTCAGTTTAGGCCTCAGCCTTGACCAAGCCAGGGAGTAGACACCCCCAAGCCTTCCACATCCCCACAAGCTGTGCCTGGGCCAAATCAGCCCTTAGGAATTCAAAAGTGATCTGAATCCATGAGTGTCACTGTCAGCTTTTAAGTATTTATTAGGGGCACTGTATTTATTGTATTTAACCTATTTATTGTTCCACTGTATTTATTGGTCCACAGTATTTATTGATGCACAATATTTATTGGTTACAGTATTTATTGCCTCAGAATATTTAATTGCCTGTCTGTATTGCACTTTTATTTATGCCTTCAGTATTTATGATCACCCCTATTTATTGAATCATTAAGCCAGTATTTATTTGTCCTGCACTTTCTAAAAAATTTGTATATTGTGATTGTTATTTATTTTTTCCAATCAGCAACTAAGAGAAAAAGCAGATAAAGAAAGTTATTTTCATAATTTTTACGGTGTAGAGTCGTTTTTGGAACGGATGCACGCATGGTTATTGTTTGGGTATGTTGTATGCTTAGCACGGAGCCTGATTCCTGACCACTCGAGCCAAGCTACCACAGTGTGTCCGGAAGACCACCACCACCCCTTCTAGTGTGGGAGTGGTTTTCCAACAGTGTGGTTTTGGTTGTCGGTTTTTGGAGATGATTCCACAGATCTTCTAGGTGATTAAGGTAGTCAAAGTAGGGTAATGGATTACCTGCACCGTGGAACTGATAATCGTACTTCAACCGTGTGAATGTAGCAACCAAATACAAGAAGCTGTTCAGTGGTGATAGACGAGAGCTGGCATGGCGGTCCGGGTGCATCCCTTTTACCTCGGAGCGCTTCTAAAATCAAAGGACATAAAAACCAGCGGTTCTTTGAATCGTTACTCATCTCCTCTACCTCCCTTTTCTACTGTAGTGAAAGAAACTGCAAATGCCTCCTGGTCTTCACATTTTTAATTTTGTCATGTTCACACATGGTCTGAAATGTTCCCATACTCTAAAAGCCACCCCATCACTGTGGAAGAATAGGGGTTTTAGGACTACTGGCTGTAGAGTCAGGATTGAACGAAACCACTTATTGTAAAGGTGACATCACCTCTGTCATTTATCACGCCATATGAACCTTGTTGTCTGAATGAGCAACACCTGTAAATATGTTACATACACAGGCAATGGGAAAGTAGTTCTGCGGTGCCAACATAAGATCATCAGTTTTGGTCTGGACCCTAGAGGAAAACCTAGGAATGCAATGGGATCATATTTAAGTAAAGTGCCCATAGAGTGGCCCTCAGTCCGGCACAGGAGTGCAAAATTGTAGGCCGTAGCAGATTGACTGGATAATCCAAATACAGATGTCATGAGACACTGACATGACCCAGGCTGAGCTCTTAATTCCTATTGTATACAACAGACCTGGATGAGATGGAAGCGAACTGCTTGCTTCTCTCCCTTTTTTGACCTCAAGAACTGCTTTTTGGCATTCCCTCTACCTCTAAAACACACATACCTAATTATTTGCATAGAACTACAGTTTTGTACCATAGATACTACTATTTAGGACTAATCTTATAATAAGCATATAAACGCAAACAATATGATCACTTGCCTTGAGAATGCCCCAGACTTATTTATCCGGATGATCAAAACACGTCAGCTGTGTTACAACTTTGCTTAAAGTATCTATACAGAAATTATGTTGTCAAATTAAATAAGATTAAAGAAACCTAAAATGAATGGCCTTCATAATGCAATTTTTCTTATAAAAAAATTGACTGTAGTAGAAGTTGGTGTTAGCCTGAAGGACTAAACAGTCTGCTCTTTTTATGTCTAATGTAACGGTACAGTTTAAATAATAATAGGCACTAAGTGTTGAACTGGTTTAGTGGGGGTGGCCTGGGGCCTTAGACTTCGTAGACGAAAAACTAGAGACTGTTTGAGAATTCAGTCTGTGCATGCCTGGATGATCACATCCCAGTTTAACACATGCTGTAAATTAACTTTACTGGTAGCTTTCATGTCCAAAAACTGTAGACACTATGAGTGGATAAGCTATGTATAGCTACGTATGAACGGTAAATCCTTATCTTGGGCTTGTTCATCAAGATGGATAAGAACCGGCATGTGTGAAAGTTCCCAGATAGAAGCAGCCAACTTCTCTGTAAAAAAAGAAAAGTCTACATCAACTGCATTCATGGTAAATATTCCTTTATCCGAAATCTGAAGTCACCACCTTGGATTCTTATTTGAAAAGCTATATTATGAAGTCTATTTAAGCTTACATTCACCTCAAACTTGCATCCCTAAATGAGGCTACTTACTGCTTTGTACAGCATGTGCATCTTTATTAAATTTGTGAGACCCCATGAGTGTCGTTAGAATGGTGGAGGACAGAGCTAGGTAACTGAATAATCTTTAGTATTATAATTCCAAAATGGATCTTGGAATCTATATTCAAAATAATGAACTTCATACCAGCCTCTACCGAAAAGAAACAGCAGTCAATTCTATTCTGCATGTGGGCAGCTGTCATAACAAACATAATGTGCTCAATAATCAGCGGGGTGAATTACTACGTATCAAACATAATTGCAGTGAGAACAAGGTCTTCCTGGAAAAGGAGCACAAATGGTAACCAGATAAGAACACCAGGGCTACTGTTCGTAACACCTTAAAAACAATGCATGAAATTGCTAAGATCAGATATACTGAGATCCTCTAACCTAAAACTGATGCATCTAAACCAAAGCCGGAATTATTATTTTTTTATTACTGACTATCATAATGCCCACTATCTTGTGAGAAGAATACTGAGAAGATGTTGGCACCTAGTATCTCAAAATCCATGTATTTCTGATTGTATCAAGAACTTTCCTGAAATGGGGTTTCATAGAGCACGAAATTTAAAACGTCTGTTTGTTGTGTAAATCAATTTGTGGATAAGAGAACCATCAAATCTACCTTTTTGAACAGGCCTGTCGGTTTACACATATGCTGCAAGTGCAATATCTGCAAATAAGGCCTAAACAAAACACAAGACCGCACCTTACAGACTGGCCAAAATATTAGAATCACTAATTGGATTGATTGTAACAGCAAATGTACCAACTATGAGATATTCTGCCCATGCAACCAGCCGTACATTGGCAGTACTGTCAGACCACTTCAAACTAAAATCCAGGAACACTACCGGAGCATTAACACATTTTCAACTGACTAAGTGTATACCCACCACAATAAATCCTTTCCCGTTGCAGGTATAGAAATTATCAACAAACACCCGATGGATGGTATTCGAGAACTTAGACTCCGCAGAATAGAGAACAAACTGATTCTAAGATACCACACAATGAAAAATGGCCTCAACAAAGATACTGAACTGCACCATTGGTTGTATGAGGACTAAAATGTGACTGTCAGTTCCAATTTATTGTCACCTTCTTCTGTCTGTCCAACTACTATAGGAGTCCTCCAAACCCATCTTCCCTAGGACATAATAGCCTATACCGCCCCATAGAGTGGATTTTATCTTAGTCCTATGAGATCTTTCTTTGATTCGTTCCATTGTCTTCCCCATGGTTTCCCTGTAATCTGCATATAATTTAATATTCTTGACCATTATTTTTCTTTCTCAATCGCTCATTTTGCTCTTTCAAGTGAATCCTCCTTGATCCCTAGAGATCATTTTCCGAGTCTGGTTCGTAAACTTAATCTCGCTGACCCGATTCGCCTTTGGACCTTCAATCTTTCTAATACTTCCTTTAGGAAATGAGATGCCCCTTTGCATAATTGTACTAGCGTACCTGTTCCTGTTAATCTGACATTTGTGTCATACGCCAGGCAGGTTCCGATATCTCGATCCATCATGTTTGCCTAGATACTTATGGACACCATCCTATTGTACGACCTAGTTGGTTTATTTGAGTTTTGATCTAGACATCTCTGCTTTTAGTTTGCTCCCAGGACAATTTCTCCCCCCTAGCTTTACATTAGTACTAATATAGATATATCATCATCCTAGAACTTTCAGTATGGTGCCCACCATGGTGATAAGCGGTATCCCAAGGTATCTTCTATCACCTCATTATCTCAGGCTTACTTTTTGAATGACCGATACCTGACATAGTATTTCCTGTTATTCTTTTAAAATATGGCTCCCCTTGGGTAAATAAGTGACACCTTAAGCCTACTGTTAGCTCATGTTGTTTTAAGCAACTCTATTTCTTCCACTCCAATATGGCAACACTTATGCCTCTTGCTTAGCTGTGGCCACCGACTTTGCCGGTTACCTCCGAAAGTAGGTATGACTACTTCAATGAGGCGACATCAGCGGTGTCTCATGGATGACCGCAGGGACTACCTCCTTCCAAAAAGCCCTGCTCAACCACTATTGACTCTATTTGACAGACTTAGAGGTACATGTTTTCGAAAACTGCATGTTATTGCGCCACTTAAGCACTCCTTTTACTTCATTGAGCCGTTTCTCTTCTGTCCCAGCTTTGTGAATTCTCACAGACCGTAGAAGGTTTCCTTTGGCCGGACAGTACAGTAACCAGGCTGTCCCATTTTTGAATAAGTGATTTTCTGCAAATTACGGCGAGAACTCACTTTCCTACCAATCATATTCTTTTGCATAAAGATGAATAGTTCCCACCAATTTTGGTTTCATTGGATCTTGGCACGTACGAGCCAATATATTTGTATACTTGTCAATCCATTCATCCACGGTAAGATCCGATGTCTCCGTATATTTATGTAACATCTTTGGTGTTGGTGCATGCTCACTGGCAAAGGATCACGACTGAGTGACTTTCTACTTCTGCCTATGTAAACTATATCTCACTAATTTAGTTCTGGGGACGTGGTCATTAATCTTCTCCCTCTGTACTATTTTGGACCGCTGACCCTTAGAAGGGGTGTGAATACACCTGAAAGGGGAATCAATAGAAATGACATATGGCACACTTATGGTGGCCAACCAAGTTGCATCTCCTGATTAGGAGATGTCCCCCTGTGCACAACTGTTGATCCCAAATAATGGGTGAGAATTTGATCAGAATAAATAATTCTACAGTTAAACAATTTGCTCCTCGCTGTGATGTTTATTTACATCGGTGTAAGGTATTGCTTCATATCAAATTTCATGCCTGTTTTAGGCGCAAATCCATACGTATATGTTCAATACATCAATCCCGATGCATTTCGGGCAACCCAGTGCCCTTCATCAAGGGAAAACATCTGTAAGGAGATGACTACAAGCTCTTACATGAAGAAAGGACCCCAAAAGGGTTTAACCATGCAAATGAGAGTGTGAAGCTTTATCTCCCACATCTAAAAAGAAAATAAGAGAGAGAGTGGAAAACCTCATGGTTTCGTTCACCCACTATGATGATGTTTTCCACTCTCTCTCTTTTCATTTTCTTTTTAGATGTGGGAGATAAGGCTTCACACTCTCATTTGCATTGTTACACCCTTTTGGGGTCCTTTCTTCATGTAAGCGCTTGTATTTATCTCATTACAGATGTTTACCCCTGATGAAGGGCACTGGGTTGCCCGAAATGCATCAGGATTGATGTACTGAACATGCACGTATGGATTTGCATTTGTCTTATATACTTCACACTTTTTAGATTAGAAAGTGAATCCCCAGTAGCACGCTACACCATTTCAAACCTGAAGCATCTTGGTAGTACGTGTCTCCAACTTCATTACACTTATACACTTATAGTGGCAACAATTTTATATTTCTAATAGTATTCATAAACAGACATTTTCACGTTTTCACAGTTCTCAAATACTTAATTAATCTTCATATTGATTCACAACTAGAGGATGGTATAACCCATAGGAAATTCGGAACGTGCATGTTCATTTTCATAATTATTCTGCACCTATGGATGTTTTCTAATTTATCAAACTGATCTAGTGCTGATAATTTAAATAATTAATTTGTATAGTCATGATGTTTTCTAAATGATACAAAAAGATGATGGACGCAATGCTGAATATTGTCAAACACTCACCCCAGTCACAGATGTGGATTAAATCCATAGTTTTCCTGCTCACCATGCCACCCCAGTTTGGACCCAGCCATATGCAAATCAGTCTTGCCCCTGCTCCCCATGGGAAAAGTCCAGCCACGAATGGCCAAGCCAGGTCCTCCTTAGACCTTAAAGAATCATCCTGGGACCGGTTTCGGGGTATCGCCCCTCATCAGCCAGGCTAGCTTGAGTCCAGTGGAATGGAGAGCATGGAACACACATCTGGGCATACCCGTCCCTCTCGGGATTACAAAAGCAAAAGAGAACAATTGATGGACAGAATGTTGAGCAATGTCAAACATTCACCGCAGTACAGAGATCGGGGCAAAATCTATCATTTTTTTGCTCCCCATGTCATTTCAGTTTAAACCCAGCCATACGCAAATCAGTCTTGACCCTGCTTCCCATGGGAAAAGTCTAGCCTTAACTGCCAGGCCAGGTCCTCCCTGGACTGTAATAAAGCATCCTGGGATTGGTTTCGGGGTATCAACCCTCATCATCCAGGCTAGCATGACTTCAGTGGCATGGAGACCATGGGACCCACGTCTGGGCATACCCTTCCAGCTTAGGGCAACTATAGCAGCACAAAAAGATGGACGGAATGCTGAACATTGTCAAACACTCACCCCCAGTGACATGACCCGATCTCCCTAATTGCATAAAGTTTGTACGTCATAATTATATGCAGTGTTCACCTATTTGGATTTTGGTTTTGTAATGTCCTCCGAATGAATATCGAAAATTCCTTATTGCATATTGGGTGTTCGCCTATCTGTTGGTAACTTGATAATATCTCTTGCTGATTACAACGGTTTTCTTTTGAGTTGGGTTCACACGGTTTTCTGCCTTGGGATTTTCTGGTCTCCTTACTTTCTCTTTGGCCTCTATGCCAATGGCAATACCAAATGTGGGTTCAAATTGTGCTTATTTTCCTACAAATGTTTTGCATATTGTCAGCATTGAGAAAGCCCCAGGCCCGTGCTTCAGGAGGGGCGAAACACGTGTTAGCTGTTTTCTGGATATTGTCTTTTTTTTTTTCTCATTTGGGAATCAAATTGGATTACTAGAAGAATAAAGACTTATCCTTTCATTATTCTTTATTCACTCTTCCATTTTTTAATTTTAATACAAAATATTATTTAGTTACCCAGCTTTGTCCTTCACCATTCTCACGGAACTTATTTTAACGGATTAGGGGTCTCCTATTTTGAACATCTGGGTCCCATCTGTTGTGCCCTTGAACTAGGACAGATAAACTCTGGGATAGTTTACCCCTTCAGCCATTCAAACCCCACTAGTGTGAAGAGGATGCGGAGAATGAGAAAATGGTGCCGATCTGAGGATGCTTGTGGAACAATGTATTTAGTGTATCAAGAAGGGTCTGGTAACATACTTGAGGATATGCCCACATATTTATTTATTCTCTAAAGGTTGCCATGGAGGTAGTCTGTTTACGCACAGCACGTGAATCACTTCTAGCGAAGCTCTTGGTGTTGAACTCTGCACGAACAATGCTATTTTCTTACATTATTTTTTTATTATGTTTTAGGCGTATCATGAAACAATAGCAAACCCCAAATACAGAAGGCATGTGGACAGGCGTACAAACATCAATGTACAATGCGTAGTATTTTTGCAATTTCGGCCTGCTGTTTGCATCACGAACCCCTACAGTTCGTCAGTGGGTCTCTACCTCCCTGATAGCCCCATCCCAGCATTCCTCGATCTTCAATGCTACTCTTCAATACTACCTGTTAACTTCCCTGTTCTCTGCCTTCCAAATTCACTAGATCAGTGTATCATTGGCCACATGCTTTCCTTTCTGCCACTCCTCTTCCACCCCCTCTGTTTTCAGCCTTCCTGAATGTTGCACGGTCTCAGTGATGTGTTGTCTTCTGCCCTTTTGTTGAACCTTTTACCCCTTTGGTAGATCTGTGTTAAGCAAATATTTAAAAAAATACATTTTAGTCATAGCTCTTGAGCTGAAAAGTAGGTGAAAAGTGCAAAATTCGTACTTTTTGTTAAAATAGGCCTATTTTTTTGCCCTTCTAATCTTGACTTTTTTCAGATGGTATGAGGCGAAGGATGTGGGCTCAATAGCACACACTGTGTTGCCCTGGTATGCAGCATCCTGTCAATTATTGCGTTCTTGAGGTGTATAGCCTGGCATGGGGACGTCTTTAAATGGAATTTACTGCTGCATTGACAAGCTAGATGTGGTATCCTGTTCAGTGAAGTATTTGCCACAAGATAAATTGAATTGTGGTGTGTTTTTCACAGTGTTGGTCATTTAAGAGATTGTCTATACAACAATGGACAGCCTGAGATATCATAATTATCCTTTTTCTGTCTGCAGACTCGCCACCAGCGGGGAGATGTTCATCCACTGTCTCTTGAGGAAATTTTAGATGAAACTCAGCACCTTGACATTGGCATCAAACAGAAACAGTGGTTAATGTCCGAGGTAAATATGTTAAAAAGCACCGCCACACTTTTCAATGCATGCTGTGTTTGTTTCTTGTATCCTGGTTCTGAAAAGCTTGTCTTCATTTGCTGTTTTTCTGCATGGGGTAGATCTTGTTTACGATTGCTTGGGGAGCCCCAATACCTGACTCATGGAAGGGAGCTGAAGTCATCCCTGTTTCCAAAAAGGGTGACAAGAGTAATCCGATTAATTATAGGCCAATTAGCCTAATTGATTGCATCCAGAAAGTATTTTGTCGCTCCCTCCTAGTAAAGATATAGGCTTGTATGGCCGAAAATCACATACTGTCCCGCTACATAAACAGGAGCAATTGATCAAGTCTTCTGTTTTCTTCTCCTTTACTGGAAGGTGGTGGTATTGGGCAAGGAGAGTATGTATGTAGCTTTTATAAACCTGAAGTCAGCATTAGACCTCGTGCCTTGGAATATGCTTTTGCTGGTGCTGAATGAAATGGGGATACCTTTACAAATCCTGTCACTATTTGAACGCCTCCACACAGATAATTACGCTAGGGTGAGATGGGGTGGACAGGGCCAAGTTTCCGATTCCATCAAAATCAGCAGGGGGGTCCGGCAGGGCTGTGTTTTGGCTCCAACTTTATTTTCCTTATATATCAACCAAGTGGTTGATTTCTTAGCCAGAACACAAGCGAATGCACCATCACTAGGTAAAGACAAAAAAATCGCAGCTCTCCTTTTTGCAGATGACACCCTTCTTGTTTGTAAAACACGTAGGGGGCTGCAAACGTTACTAAATCAATTCAAGTCCTTTTGTGACGAGGTAGGCCTTGAAATAAACACCTCAAAAACAAAACTTATGATGCTGAACCCCCACAACTCATTTAAAGGTCGCCTAACTCTAAATAACACCCCCCTAGAGAGAGTGAGTTGTTTTAAATACCTGGGCTTAAAACTGTCAGAAGGCATGTCCTGGAAACAACACCTAATTTAGGCCAACCTAAAGTATACACAGGTAACGGGCGCCGCGAGGAAAGAACACTGTTGCTCTTACACAAAACCGGTTGCACCAGCCCTGGAAATTTACAAAGGCAAGGCTGTGAGTAGTGCCCTTTATGAGGCTGAGTTGTGGGGTTTGGAAAAATAGAACGACTTAACAGTTGCGGAGAACAAGTTCCTTAGTAACTTGGTGTCTCTTCCCACAAGTACTCAATTTATCCCCCTTAAATTGTATATGGGCGTTAAATCTGTTAAGGATTTAGAAAAACTCTGACCGCTCCTGTTTTGGCAGAGACTAGTCTTGACCCCTGAATTGTCCACATATGACCTAGCTTTTGATGAAGTTTGTTCCTTAGACGCATTTAAGAAAATAGGTTGGATCAGGAATATTAGAAACCTACTCCATATCGTTGGAGTAAAGGGAAGACGTAGCAATTGTCCAGAATTGCCCACAAGAATACAGATTAAAGTAATGTACTGGGATCGAGTAGCACAGAATGAATCCATGGGTAGCAATCCAGGTAGACTAATCGAGGATTTTAAACTATCATGTACCCTGGAAGGTTATCTTGATCTTATTTTGTTGCCGGCTGATAGAAAACTCTATATTCAATTTAGGCACGGCTCTCTACCCCTGAACTCACTTACAAATTTGTGGTCATGTAACGCTGCTGAGAACAAAGACTGTCTGTGTTGTTCTGCTCCAATCGAATCGATTGGTCACGCTCTCTTTGGTTGCCCTGCATACTCTGGACCTAAAAGAACATGGTTAACCCCTATTTGCAAACTGCTTGGAACCTGACATTATTCTGCAGCTTTGCACATACTAAAATCAGACACAAGACCTCTGTTTGTATGCTCATTAGCAAAATTCCTGGGACATATGTGTCGAATCAGTAGGAAGCTCAAAAGTCTATATCTTTCAGGCACTGTAAGTGGGGGAATCTACTGTAAGCTCTACGATGTGCAATTAGCTGAGCAACCCCCCTCGAATAGATTTCAAGGATCCTCATGGCAGTGGAAGTACCACTTTAATAATCCTATGCATAGCGTTTCAGTGCCTTAGTTTATTGGAATGATTGTATTTTTATGCATTAGGCTATATGAATTGACCAGCTAGCAGTTTTATAAAGGTAACCAATGTGTAGTTTTTTCTAGAAAAGGCTTGCATTTTAAACACTAAGTTATTCAAACTGTCTAGCTTTTTCTTAAGTGCAAACAGTGGTTTTATTATGTGTAAATATTATTGGGTTGTATATATGTATTCTGCACTTTTATGGTCTGACAACCAAAATAAAGTTTATTGAATTGATTACTAAATGCCTACCGAAGTAAAGTTTTATTATAAAGACATGGCAACTCATATGCATGACTCCAAACCTATTTTAAATCAGGTGGTGTGACTGCTTTTTGAGGTATGTTTTTCGTTACGCAATAGCAGGCCATTTTCACATGCCACCGTGTACCATCTGTATTACATTTTCTCCGCTTGCCATTATCCCTGAGGGTCTTCAGCTGTGATTGCTTTTTCTCACTTCCATCCACCCATTGTCTTGCCCTGACTCCATCTTGCAAGCTCGGGTGAGGGTGCACATCGACCTCGAAAACGCATAGAGGTAGTACACACAACTTAAGTGCTGCTTGTACACACAACTTGAGTGCTGCTTGGTCATCTTTGTAGTTATTTTCTTTTCTTGTTCCCTCTCATTATGAGATCCTGCAAGGACAGGCATGAGAAGGAAACCTAAACTGTTGTTTGTATTGATCCCCAAAAGTGGCTATCTTTGAAACTGCAGAAAGCTTATGTCCTTTCCCTGCTCTGCATGGCTAATCGTTTCCTAATATTGCTAGCTGGTGGCATGGTAATGTTACTATAGATGTTGAACCCCATTGTAAATAAACATCACTAAGGAACCATAGACCTGTTTCACACAACTGTCTGACTCATCTGAAATCCTATTCTCCTCTTTCTGAATCCCTACAGAAACAGACCGGTTCAGTGAAGTATTTTCAAAAAGAAATCTGCCACTAAAGCTCTTTGTACAAGTGGATATTTTTTTTTTTTAACTGTTTTTATTGCTAACAAGGGTGCATCGATCGGTGCATGGCATAATGCAGTCATCTTGGCAGAGCAAAACAAAATATCGACATTGTCCCATTACATATACTGAACCAGGAATACATAGTCCAGCTGTCCCCGGAAGTTGCCCTTCATTCTATAAAGTACATCATTGAAACAGAATCAAAAATATGATGGAACAATCGACTGGGCTGATCAGATTAATACATTATTTCTAGCTGTCCAGTGGGGAGGCTCCTATAGCATCTTCTAATTGGGCCATCAATGTTTGTCTCTCCCTTCTCAATTCCACTGTAGGGGAAATGCAGATGTTCCCCCTATATTTGTTCCACTTTCCCCATTTATGATCCCATTTTTTAGGGCATCCCCGTCCCTTGAACACTGTTTTTTCTGTGATCATTGCACAATCCATGTCCTTCGCCCAGTCACTTAATCGTGGAGTCATAGCCGACCCCCAATTTTGGGCGATGTTGCGTTTGGTGATAGTCCAACCCATCGTGGCCCACGTCTGCTCCGCCTGTGAGAGGTCAGTAGCCTCCCATATATTAAGGAGGCAGAGTTTGGGGGAAGGTTTAAGGGGGTTTGTCACATGTCCTTGCCAGTTGACAGGTGACTTCTTCCCAGTAATAAGTGGATACTTTATTCTGTTAGAGTTAGTAACAGAACTTTCCAACCCATCGCAAATATGATATTTTAAGGTACACAGGGATTAGTTTACTTTATTCTGAAATTCTGACTGCTGAAAGCCGCTGAAATCTCTGGGGGGGGAGGGGGGGTGGAAGTTACACCAAAATGAGAAATTTCTGGGGGAATCAAGCCCAGAATTACTGTGTCCCTCTTAATTTACCATTTCTTTGTAGAACCTCTGGATCTAGTTTACAATGGGCCTGATTTCCCCACTCCTGGAGTTACCTGTACGACCATAACCGGAAACTCTTGGGGTGGAAAATAAGGGCCCATTTCCCAAGCCACTCATAATTAGACCCTTTTCCCTTTCCTTTGGAGAAAAAAGCCAAGGTCATGCCTGTCACAGAGTACCTGAAAAACCACCTCCTATTTATTATAAAATTTAAAAAAAAGGCAAATATGAGAAATGGTTTTATTTGAAGTTTGGGCCATTCTCCATCTGGTGTTCTGAAGCAAAGATTAGTAGTGGTGCTTCTGTTTCCAATGTCAAGTGAAACGAAACAGGAGTAAACCCGTTATCCCAGCTGAGACCGGGTAAGTATTATAGCAATAGAACAACGTCTCTGGTAAATCATACAGGGGGGCTGTTCATCAAACGTGTATCAATCACATAGCACGGGAAAGGGACGAGGAAGACCAAGTTAGGGTGGAAGGGTTGTTATTTGCATAAAGAAGCACTAAAACACAACTAGATTGCAGTAACCATAACAACCAAATGTGCACTGGAAGTGTTGCAGTGAGTGAACAGCGCAGTGACACAGGTAATTAAGAAACAACGTAATTTCGTGTTAATGTTGTCACGCAAAATTACAACTAATACACCAGCATAATTTAAATTTCGCCCGGGCCTATACAAAATCAGAAGGACAGCAGGAGACAGAATTTGTACCTTAATCTGTAACTGGAAATTCCTTGCCTAAACCCACAAAATATTGAACTATTTCAGTCATGTCTTGCATGCATTGTCGTACAGGCTGTCTTACGTGTTCAGTTTGCATTAATATTCTGATTTGATTCAGAAGATCCTGCATCATAACTGGTTACTCCTCGGTTCTCTTAAACTTTTTTCTACTTTAACAGAAGAAGTACATTAATTGGCGGTCTTTTGCTTCTGATTTGGTTCAACCACTCAATCAAAACGTGATCGATTTTAACGAAGTGTGCATCCTCTGTATGGTGTCTAGTGCAGCAATAAATATATTTTGATGCAGTTTTGAAACTTTATGCCTATTCAAGTGTGGTAATAAAATCTTTGCTCAACAAAATATCGATATGTTTCTACCCTGTCCTTCTGATAGCAAATCTTTGTACTTATAACATAAGTAGCAGAGTTCTTTAGAGAGAAAAGATATTCTAAAAAAATGTATTATTTTGACTTGATTTATTTACAGCACACCCATGAATGTTGGAGCCCTGACCTGTTTAATGTCAAAAACAGGTTTGCTTTTGACATCTAAACACTTTTGCCGCACTGGTTTTCGACATTGAAGCATTCCAGACCCACGACTGCTTCTCAT
The DNA here is from genome assembly GCF_964204655.1 of Triturus cristatus. Lineage (NCBI taxonomy): Eukaryota > Metazoa > Chordata > Amphibia > Caudata > Salamandridae > Triturus > Triturus cristatus. The sequence continues at coordinate 79,619,273 of NC_140582.1, read as the reverse complement.
TCGTTGGGAATTCGTTTGTTGTCTGCACATCGATTGCTGTTGATATTGTTGCTACCTGGACACTGATTTTGATTTCAAACATTTCTCTATAAGTGACGTTCACACCTAACAAGAGGTTACCACCTTGATTTTTCATCCCAGTGGAGGACCATTGTACACACCAGTACAACCTCTTGCACCCAGGTTTCAAGGCAAACTGGGGTGCATTCCCTATGGAAATTGCTGTTGACTCTTGCATGGTCTTCTGGAGTTGATATTTCCTTCGGATGCCTCATTCTCCTTCGAGGGATCTGGATTCACGGCACATGCCAAGGAAGAATAGACAAATCAGGTCTTCCTCTTGTACACCAACGCCATTTCCTTCGGGTGTTGGGGACATATATTATCCTACACTTATACATCACTCACAAGCTCAACATCAAGTGTCTTTCTGATAGATACCAGCTATCATGATGTGTTCGTATGAAGATCATTGTAGTTGAACATCCTTCAAATGACTCCTCAGACACCAGTGTTGGTAATAATGAAGATGCTTCATCCCAGACTCTGCTCAATTGGCATAAGGAATCCGTTGTCACGCTGGCTATGCAGAAAGCTTTAACCTCCTGTTTATTAAAAAGGTACAAGCCACCACAGCAGATTCCCTAACTTCTTAAAAGTAGAACCCAACCCAGTCTCCGGATACACGCTTTGGCACCTCTAATGTTGGCACCTCCTGGGCTCCACACAGCCCCATTGGTTTTCTGTGATAGCTGTGAAGCGTGACTGTCCTTAGGCTCAGTACTTGCTGCTTGTTCTTGTTCAAGGGGCCAGTCCTCTCCAGGAGTCCAGCACGTTCACACCCATCTTTGCAGTGGGTATCATAAAACAGTCTTGCCTCAGTTCATCCTTGGCTCCCAGCCATCATTCCGCTCTAGGCCTTTGGAGCTACATGTGCCTTCTTCTCCACAAAAGGTGTATGTGGAGGCTGTCTATTGTGGTGCCCCCCCCCCCAGACCACCCACCTTGCAAAGAACAATTCATTTTCGCATGTAGGGGACCATTCCCCTTCAGAAGCTTTCCAATTATTCTTGCCATCAGTGGAGTGTCCTACCATGTCTTTCTCATCTACTTCTGGGTATCAATGTAGACAAACTCTGGCCTGCTTTTACCGTTCAAAGGGCAGCGCCAAGGACACAAGCTTTTGTGTTCCCAGTAGGGATTATGGGCCTGCTTATAGTGGCCTAGTGTCGCTTTCCCAGCTTCCAATCCACTGTGTTTCTTGTATGTTTCGACACCACCATCACTCATCTAGTGTACCCCTGATCATTGAAGGGTTGTGCCCCAGTGGTCTCTGTCTGATTTGACTGATGGCCCTGCTGCTCAGAATGTCACAAACTCAGTCTTGCAGCCCAGTGCTGCCTGAATCTACCTGTGTGTTCAGTCTGGCCACTCCTTTGCATTCTCTGAAATAAGCCCCCCTGCAGGTCATTCAACGTGTGGGTTGAGCTCAAGCTCTGCTCTACCTGGTTACTTACTCCAATGTCCTCTCACAAGTCACATGAGATTGAATCCCGCTTGCCCTCTTCTAGAATGGGAGCTGCACCAGGTCTAACCAGTTCACCTCCTGCACACCGCACCAGTCTTTCTGGCAGATGCCATTGCCCGTCTTTCAGCGGTCAACTCTGCTCCACAGCTGAATTCCCTTCAGCTTCTCCAGGACTGCCCTCTGGCACCTGCAATGTGCTATTCCACTGTTCCTTGGGTAGCCTGCTGATGGTATTTTGTTTTAATGTCAAATTTAGAGATCAGCAGGAAGGTGACCTTAGAGGGGCAAGATTTAAGGTTTGAGGAGATGGATACATAAGAACTACCCCCCTTGATTTACCTTTCTTAAAGCTTTAAATACTGCTTTTGGCTTTTTTAACAAAGTATTATCACTGGTTAAATTCAGAATTTTAAAATGTATGGGGTTCTTTGTTCCCATAGCTGTTATCACCTTTAAATGTATTTGTCTGCATTGTCTTTATCATGGGGCACAGAGCATGTGTTGGTATATAAGCTAACTTGCAGGTCAGTTAGTACTCTCAGTAGCTCTGCCATACCTTTCCACACTACTTAGTCTACCAACTGGTGCAGCACCTGTATGTCGTCAGGCTGCCTCAGTAGAAAATATAGGATTACATTCTAGTTGTTGTCCCTTACTATCACATGAAAGTTACTTCACCCTCCCCTCCTATAAAAACCAAACAAGTTTCATATAGTTGTTTTCCTGAATCCTAACCTGTAGACCATATTTAGTTGCTTGCAAATGTGTAGGTAACTTTAACTAGGGAACATGAAAGTATTTCTGAATTGGTTAGCTAACCAACAGGTCAGGTAGTAATCCACATATTCAGCCAGCAAACAAGCTCTGCCCTAGCCTTCAACACTAATTAAACTACTGCCTAAATGTGGTGGCCAAATTGAGTCTGGTTTGAGCAATTTGAAGATTTGGTTTACATTGTACTTGCTACTGCTTACAATCACATGGATGCTAATCTCCCCCTCCCTGCCCATGAACCCAAGCAGAGGCACTTGACTGGCATCCCACATGTAGCTTATCTGTCCTGTGTTTGCCAGGACAGTGCTTCTTACTAATAGACACCCCTATTGTAAACCGCTCTACTAAAGAACAGCACTTAAAAATCTAAACTCCTTGTCTTCTCCATTATCTTCTGGAACAATTACCCACCTCACAGATTTCAGTATCCTAGTAAATAAATAATGAAAGCTCTTCTAAATAAATGCATCTTGATTGGCACTTTGATTAATGAATATTTATTACCTTAGGTGCTTTTTGCCTTGCGGACCCTAATAAGCCTGACTTGCCGGCAATCTCTGAATCCTTGCTTAGGCATGATATTGGCCCTTTAATTGCTTCAGCAGTATTGGATGGGTAAATGGGCACTGGATTTCCCCTACAAAGGACAATGGGGCATACTGATTCTAATTAAACGGGAGTTCTTCGGGGTACAACCCATCTGAAAGCCAGGCGTTAAATGTCAATTTTCCCTGACTGATCCTATTACAGTTATCTACGGTCTACTTGGTTATTGTGGCAAATTTGCAGCCCTGCTGGCAGATTTTAATTATGCTCTTTAGTCTTAAAATCTTTGCATGTGGCTTGAGCTGCAAAACAACCCAAAAGAAAGCATTTCTTTTCCAAACAGTGGTATCTCTTGCCTTGAACGTGATTTTCAGAGAGGGATGCAATTATGACCCACCTGCCTACCATCCTGCCCTGGACAGACCAGTATTTAATTGACTTTGACATACCTTACACTAAACCTCGATGGCCAGTGACTAAAGTGGAAAACCTCATATAGGATTGGTTTCCGGCCTCAACAGCTCCCATCAGCTTGTCACATTCATGCGGGCATAAAGAGCTTTCTGGCACACTTTGGGTGGGTGATCAGTTCCCTGAATACTTTTCTCCTATTACAAAGGTAGTGGATGGGAGACCAGACCTAGGGACAATATGAGCCTTCCAGATGAGCTGTTCCTGGAAAAATGCCATAACGCAGTCCGCCTTCTATCCAAGGAAGAGTGTAAAGTATTTAAGCAGTGCATACACAGTAGAAAAAGTCACACAAATACTATCAGGCTCCACAATCTAGTCAAGTAAATCCAGATATGGGCTTTTAAAGATTTAAGTTAAAATATTGCCAAAAAAGTGAATGATAGTTTATAAAAGCAGCAGAAGGTGCCCAAGGCGTAATTTGGGGCTGATTGTGATGGAGCCCTTGCTGTATACAAGTGTATTGGCCTTGGAGTAAGTCTGGATGTCAAAAAGTTTGAAAACGTTTTCAGTTCCCAACCCAGAAAAGGGACTGTCACTTTTTGAGAATTTCCCGGAGCAGCCTGTAGCTGAAATTGTATCCAAAGGTTGGATACCTGAAGTAGTTTGGGCCCTCTGGAGTCTAGAGCTCTAAACATTTTTTGCTGAAAATATTCTAGTCCCACAGCAGAATGGGGCGTAATCGTGTTTTTCAGAGGTTCTTGGATTTTTGACTGGGATGAAGCTAAAATTAAATCCGACTTTGAGGAAATGCCAGTCAGATACTTTTCCCCACAGCTTCCATATCTTCCTTATCTCCTTCTGAAGTTCTGGGGGAAAAGATTCCCAAAGTTTCCAAACTCTCTTCTGGTGGCCAAACCATGACAGGAGGACACTAAGGCCCTTGGGACCTCAGGGGAAGGCTGTTAGAGATTCCACGGGTGTCAGTCAGAGACCAGCTGCTCCAGTCCACGTCCATTGATCGTCTGGGTACTTCAGAGAAAAGGCCCTTTGCAGCCTGTTGTATCCATGAACCCATACAAGAGGTCAGCCATCTGACCGTTGGAGGTCATTTCTTTGTCCTGGGTACAGAAGAAGAACGATCTGTCCTTCTCAGGTCACATGCAGCAGGTCCAGTTCTCTTCTGATTGTCTGCAGGTCAAGAAAGTGTGTTAAAGAGGAGGCGATGTGGTTCAACTTTTATGGTGAAACTAGCTAGTGGGTGTTGGTGACTCCTTCCTTCCTCTATGACCAAGAAAAAGTGCCTGGGAGCAACCCTGGCCACGTTTTCAGGAGTTCCTGTTTGTCCGACTGAAAACAATCCAACAATGCCCCTCACTCTCAGAATCCAAGATGGGGAAACCTTTCCCCACTTGTGCAGCTGATCTTCTTGCCTCGGTGAAGAAAACACCTTACTGCTCTTAGCGTATTGTCTCTGGTCTGGGAGCGGTTTTCACACATCTTTAACACCTAATTCAGACCAGGTACAGGCTGTTCAGTGCTGGAGAACTAATGCAAATTAGCCCCCTGCAGCTTAAGCTACGGTGAAGTTAAGTTTCTAAAGGTTACATTTTCTATATAATTAATAACAATCTGAGTTTATCTTCAGATTGGACTTTTATTAAATATGAAAAAGTCTTTGCATGAAGTCTGTAGCTAGTACAGGTCAAAAGTTAAAGATTGAAATGTATAATATGTACTTTGGCGTTTCCTGTTTGACAGTTACAGCATGGCCAGTTACAGTCGTTTTAGGACTATTCATTGGGTGCGAACATTCCATTTCTCATGTCACGCATGCTCCATTCTTAAGTGTTATGCACTCGACTTTATGGGCATTAGGGTGCTCTTAGGGGTGGTTTATTTAATATTTAAGATCAGGAGTTCCTTTTTGTTAAATAGATGATTTTGACAGGTCTGTGCAGCAGGGTTCAAGCTGCTGCTGTCAGGCTATAATGGGTTGACCGGAAGCCGTGTTTTCACTGCCTCGGTAGTGGATGCCACAATAAGTGCTTCAGTTTACAAGTGACACCCCCTTAGATTTGTAATATAACCAGTGAAGCCTGGGAAGCCCACTTTTCTAAGATGTATACAGCCCCATCCCAGAGTGAGGACCTTTTAAACTTTCATGTTGCTTTGCGGATTCCGATATCCGTGTCAGAAGTTGAGGACGCCATTCATCAAAGCTTAGGTAATAAGGCCCCCGGCCCTGACGAGCTCTCCATTGACCTTATCAAGCATAAACCAGAATTCTGGGCGCCCCTTTTACTTAATGTTTTTAATAATTTAACAAATACTTTTATTCCTAGCACATGGTCTACCCGCATTATCGTTCCGATTTTTAAAAAAGGAGACCGATCCAACCCTAGTTGTTACAGACTGATCTCCCTGATTGACAATACTTTGAAGATTCTTGAGAGGATCCTGTTCAACACAATTACGTCTTGGGCTGAGGGGGAACATATTTTGAATAAGTGCCAGCTAGGTTTTAGAAGTAAATTGGGAACTGTGGAACAGTGCCTAAATCTTAATCTGATTGTTGGCAAATACACTATAGCTCGTAAGTCGCCCATTTACCTGGCTTTTATGGACCTCACCTCAGCCTTTGACTTTGTCAACAGGTCACGCTTGTGGTCACCTCAGGATCAGAATGCCTGTTAGACACTTGCACTTTCCCATATTTGGGCCTAGTATTTTCCGGCCATGGCCCTTGGGCAGCTCATGTTGCCCATAGTAGAAGTACATTTCTAAAGGCCACTAATTCTATTCTGAACCTCCCGCAACCCAAAAGAGCCGAGGTAGTGCTATCCATAACCAAAATGTATAAAACATAGTGCATTCCTACTGCAACATATGGCGAAGAAGTCTGGGGCTTCACAAAATGTAGTAGTATGCAGGGAGAGGAAAACAGATTTTGCCCGAAACTTTTAGGGGCCCCAATTTCCTCCTCACATTTTGTTTGCCATAAGGAATTAAAATATTTTTATATCGAAGATTAGATCCGGGCTCGCCCTACCATATTTTGGCTAAAAGTTTGGCAAAACCCAGCAGCAACTTTGACGAGAGACCTAATAGCTGACTGCCTTAAATGTGATAAGGGTGGAGACATACCTTGGCTTGCCGCTGTCAGAAAAAGTTTGATCAGCGTGAATCTCGAACACATTTTTCTAAACCCAAGTAATTTGGAGGGAATTAACAAAAAGACCCTCCAGGAGGCTGTATATGAACAATACAGCAATACAAGAGATGCCATAGAGCTCTTGAAATAGTCAGTTGCAAGGTATATGTCTTTGGTGGACGCTAACAGCCCCCCATCACATCTGCCATCCAGCTATCTTTTAAAGAATATAGGTCGCTGGGAGAGAAGTTTGCTCTTTCGCCTTAGGGCTGGCACCTTAAAATACTCACTCTGCTTCCCTATAGGCTTTAATATCAATCTTGAGCAAACGCCTTGCCCTTGTGGCACCCGCAGCAATCAATCAATGCTACACTTTTTATTTTTCTGCAATTTTTATCTAAAATACACTAAACAATTCTTGATCGCTTTCTTTAAGGCAACTGCCATCACCGACTATAGAATAGCCTATTTGGAAATTCTTAAGCTTAAGAGCGATGATTTGATTTTTTTGTGTAAGCTCTTTTTTGAGAGCGGCAGCTCATTCACATGCCTCAATGAGCACCCCGTAACTAATCTTATCATGCGGTTATTCGACATGAGTCATAAATACTTATAATGGGATGATGTTCAACATGAAACTGCTGCTTTGTATATTATATTCCTCTTTTTTTTAGCTTATAATTGATTGCTTCTTATTATTGCTGCTAACTGTATACATCTGATTGCACTTCATTATATTATGCGGCTATTTGTTGAATATTTGAATGAACTTTATTATATTATGTTGCTACCCATTAAGGGCCATAAACCTTCCGTGTTCCAATGCCATTTATGACGTTGCTGTTCTGCATATCATGTCCTCATGTCCACTGTGCATTGTTTTTAAATGTATGTACTTTTGCTGGAATTTTTGGTCTGTGCTTTTATGGATATTTCATATCCGAATAAAGATTTATTGAATTGAATTGAATTTACAAGTGATATTAACTTTCAATGCCATGGCTGTACTACTGCTCAGTACCATATACTATAGCCTTGTATGAAAGTTAAATATGCCATCTGGCTTTAAGCCAATTTTGACATGTTTTAGGGATCTGAGCATATACACTGGGCACTGGATAGCAGTGACTTGGTGCTAGAGTTCAAGATCACCAGCAGGTGAGTCCCATACTGGTGGTGACCACCAAACAAGGGATCGGTGTGCAACACACATGTTCTACATTAGATGTCTCCTTGGTGATATAGACTTTTCTGTTATTCATTAGATGTCTAAGCTCAGACCAGATTCCTTTATTCTTTAAGAATGCATCAGTGTTGCCTTGTCTGATGAATTTACAATCAAATACAAATCTTCTAGACTTTGCCAAGTTGGTAAAAGCTGGTGTAATTTAACAACCATAGGTGTTTGTGGAAAATAATGACCAAATGTTGACTGTAAGCCTTCAGAAGCACAGTCATTTCAGCTTTCCCTAACTAATGAGATCTTGGGAGATAACTGATGATATAGTTGTCATTCCTGTCATGTTTCTAGATCTCACTTCAGCATTTGACACGGTTAGCCAAGTGGGGGTTGTGCTGAAAAGTATTGGCCTGGATCACCTCCTTCCTGTCTGATCCATTTCAGCAGCTACTCATTTGCCCTTTTTTTGCATTCCTTTGACATCTGTTTGGGTATGCTGCACAACCTTACTCATTGTCCCCTTCTAAGTGAACCTTCTGCCTACATTAATTTCAAGTTCTGAGATATGTGTTCTTTTCTTTTTACGTATGAAAAGGATGCACTGATATTGCTACGCAATGCACCAAAGCCTCATTTTTACTCCTTTATTGGTGCACTGGATGTTTCTTGACTAAGCTGTAAGAATGAGCTCCTTGTCTTTGGCAAGACACTCCTGTGGACAGATTTTCTGGCCAGAAATATTGGTCTCCTGTTGGTGCTAAAAGTAGTGTGTCTTACTTGATAGCATCTTGACTTTTGGACTTCAAAGTGGAGCATTTTTGAAATTGTGACACCAGTTATGCATTCTAAGGTGTATTCTGCCAAATGTGGCCTTCAAACTAGAACAATGATTTTGCATAAACTGGAAAAATGCAACAGCTTTTATCTGGGACTCCACAACGATTTGCAGAGTGTTTTGGTGGCTACAAATGTTGCAGCAGGACTCAAAGGGTTGGTGGGAACATGACTCGGATTAGGCTTAAACAGCTATGTGTAGTCCACAAAGCATGCCATGGGATGTGCTCTCCTTCCTTAATACATTTTTTTTAACCAAAAGCCCCTAGGAGGTACCTTTAACGAGTAGTCACTTGTGTCAAGTATGCTTGTTCTATATAGACCAGATGGGAGGCCGAGCCTACACTCTGCAAGGTGCCTGGCTCTGGTACTGTCTCTCTTTACATGTTGAGACACAGAGTACTCATCTGATTCAGAAGGTTACTCAAGCTCTGGCTATCTTAGCTTATTATGTCTAGAAACCTATTGGGTCCAATCTACGGAAACTCTGAAGTCTTTAGGGGGTTTGGTTGTGCTAAACAAATATATAAAATATATTACTCTCTAGGCTCGGAGTATTGGATTTACTGGTAATGAACTCTTATTTTCTTTTGCATGACCTTGGACTAGTTCAGTGTAAGCTCGGCTTGTTTTTCTTGTCCACTCTTAACTGAGCTCTTAATTTGTTTTACTGCTCTCTCTTTATTGCGTTAATCACGTGTTTTAGACATTCCATGCATGTGCAGCTTTCTGTGCTGTGAATGTAATTTGTCCTTGTAGTGAGACTGTTGATACATCTGCAATGTTTATGAGCTGTGGCAACCAAGAGCAGATTCAACTGATATGTTGAAAATCCTGGTTGCTTGAGGTCTCTTCTTCTACCTTGCGGCGCTCTTTGTCTTCCAGTTTTGTGAAGCTGATTGAATTATCAATTTGCCACTGCTTGGGTAACTCCACTTGGATAATTCTGGTAATGGAGACCTTCACTCAGAATGCAACGCTGCCAGTCGACCTGAGGGCGACTGTACGGCAAGTTGAAATAAGAAGCGTTTACTAACACTGTCTTGCATTGGAGGCTTTCACTCCTTACAGGTTATGCAATCCATCAGCACTCAGTTGTTCATTGGTAGTCTGAGGAAGTAGGCTGTGCATGGCAAACTATACTCCATGACTGAACTGTAGCGGCTGGGACCCTGGTTAGTATAGGTTTCGCCTGTAATGACTCGTAAAATCCAGTGATCAGGTAAACCTATTGAACTAGGTGATCTATTTTCTGCTTGATTGTAACCACTTAGGATGAGGCCCTGTGGGTATGTAGCCGGTGTGTAAATTGATTGCCATTGATCCAGTTTACATCAGTGCTTAATTTGAGCTGGTGGTTTCTGGTGCTTTCCACCAGCACTTCACTATTAACACCTGCACTTATGACAGTCTGCCACGTGGTGGTGCTGTCTATCTAATTTAGAGGTGAGCTGAACAACAGTTTATTATTAATATCATATATATTAAAAATGACTAATCGCTGCAGACCAAGCCATTCTTATAGCTTTGGGGACATGGAATAGTCTAAACTGGCTTTGGCAGCACTTGCACTGGCAATGGGTGGAAGAAGCTGCAGTGGTCGCCTAATGAGGGCGCTGGTAATTTTGTTTTTATTTTTTTACCTATTAAGCACTGGTTTACATTATGCTATCTCTGTGTTTTTGCCAGTGCAGTTATAATCTCAATACAGGATGGAAATTGTAGGTGTCATGTCAGTCTATTTACATGTATGTCAGCAATAATTGGTGAATTAACTTAATGACAAATTTGTGTTACAGGCATTGGTGAACAATCCTAAAATTGATACAGTAGATGGCAAGTACATTTTCAAGCCCAAGTACAACTTAAAGGATAAGAAGGCCCTGTTGAGACTGCTGGATAAGCATGACCAGCGAGGACTTGGGGGAATCCTTCTCGATGACATTGAGGAAGGGCTTCCAAATGCTCAGAAAGCCATCAAGGTAAACCGTTCGCGATAATCGAAGGACTCCTTTTCATTGTATAACTGCATAATCAAGTTATTATAACAATTTCTTACATTTTTACAAACCGATCCATACAACAGTTCATTGGTTATCTACAGAAACTATTTTCTAGTTAATATAACGACCTGCTTTCAAGCTGCCCATTAAGAATGCATTTGCAGTGTTAAATTTTGCTATTGCAGGGCCTGTCTGAGATCAATTCAGAGATGAACAAATAAAGAAGTTGCAAATTTCCTGAGCATGAATACTTTTTTCATTTGGGCAAATTGAGTATGGGATGTCCCCTGAACATCAGCATCTGAGAAATAAATTAAATTCCAGTGATGACTTAATAACATTTTGACTAGTTAGATTGTCCTCCCATGTTTTGGCATTAATTATACGATTAGAGATTTGTTGGTAGTCGGATCTCTGGGGGTGTGCAACTTGGGTAAACAGTTAAGAACTAGCCAAAGGGGTTATTGGTACCACAACTGCCTTTGACTTTGATTTGCTAAAGGCAAGATCCAATATACATTGACTCTTTCCTATAGTGCCGTTAACCATATTACTTTTTATTACATTTTCTTGCTGTTTTTTTTTTTTTTTAAATGACTTACATTTTCTTATTCTTCTCAACTTAAGTTATTTTGATGTGCTTGGTGTTGATTTAGCATTGTGACACTGTGTCAAAAGATTTCACATGAGACAACTGACATTACTGCTCATCTGAAAGGGGAGGATAGGGTAGTTCCATATATTTTTGTGCAGTGTGTGAATGGATGTAGAATCTTGTTAATGTGAACAGGTTTATTTGCATATCTAGAGTTTGACACAACTACACATAAAGTAAAGGTTCTCTGTACCTGAATCCTGGGACACGTGCCTGCTCAAAAGGCAAAGCTGCCAAACCTGTAACAGTCCTTTTCCAACTAGAGTTTGACACAACTACACATAAAGTAAAGGTTCTCTGTACCTGAATCCTGGGACACGTGCCTGCTCAAAAGGCAAAGCTGCCAACCTGTAACAGTCCTTTTCTAACTTGAAAATGTTTGATTGATCCATGTGACCCATCCAACTACACCTACTATATGATGAATAATGCTCTCTGGCTTTAACAGGTTTTAAAATGTCAGGGATCTATATTTTGCGATCTTTCGCCTGAATAAACACTGTATGGGTAAGCAGGTGGCATGGAGCATGTGGTTTGGTAGAAGATACTAAAGAGCTGTTGCTAAGGATAAGTACATTTTACTTTAAATCAATCTAGTATTAAAACTTCTGTTAGGATTTCTTCATTAATATGAAAGCATTACATTAAAAGAATCAATCATACATGTTTATGTAGATAAAACAGTCTTTTCAGGTTACATTTAGTTTGAAATACAAAATCTTACCTCCCTTGACTATTATATATTCACTGCCCAATCCAATTCCAGCACCTACCCTGGGTTTTCCTTATCTTTCCACCTTGTGGATTCTTCCTACTTATGGCTAGCTTTGCCTTGAACTCTTGAGTCTTTCCGAATAAGGTTCTTTATTAAAGGCTGGGCAGAGAAGTGACCTATCTGCAGCTGACCCTGCGGTCACCTATCTCCACTTTTGTATCCTGATTTTTCTTTTCCCATTAGACAACTTGTCTAGTTTAGATAGATCTTCGGGATCCTGCAAACCAAGCAGAAATACCTGTGCAACAAATATCACACAGTAGCAGAAATGTTGGTTTTCCAAGACATTTCCTTGTTTTCCCTTTATGACTTCCAGGAGCAGCCTCTTTCTGAAAGCGAGTTAAACCTTAATTTTCGGATAATATAATGTATCTTGCTTGGTATCAAGATAGTGCGATGGCACACACTCCGCCATGGATCTTTTATCTGCATAAACTATCTATTTGCTGTCTATTACTGTGCTCTACTCCATTCTTGAGCTCGGCTTCTTGAATCGCTTTCTTTCAATTTCCTGTTTTGCTCTGTTTAAATGCTGGGCAAGTCTCCTTCTAGACCTCTTGTACTGAAGACTTTCTTTATGTATCACAGGGGATCGAAAATGAATGATAACCCAGTCCCCTTGAGAGGTAATGGGGCCTAGATCAAAGTAGCCAATCCTTCAGATGAACAGGATTCCAACAGAGAGAGCAAAGGGGAAATCCCTGTAACATGCTAACGAATCCAGTACCTTGTTGCGCAGCTCCCCATAGTACTCCTCACAATGTTTCTTCAAGGGGAGTATACCATTCAAAACCACAACATAAGGACATACAGCTGGGGGGAAATTTATAATGGTCCAATTAGGAAGCAAATCATCATTAATTTATTTAACCACGGAATCCCCCACGGTAGGAATTGTCACTGGTGTTTGGGTGGTCAGAGGCGGTAGGTGAGCTGGGTGAGTGGTGCCTCTAAGTTGAGGAGGTACCCCTGCCGGCGTTGAAGATTGATCGTTGGAGACATTTTGCTGCTGAATTGGAGTGGTAACCTTTGAGGGGTTTTACAGGGGCAGAGATTGTTGTGCCAGAAAGGACATGAGCTGGATGTCAATAGCTCCCAAGCGAGCTAGAATTGGAGAAAGCTGTCTGTATCACATACATGCCAACCCTCCCGATTCAGGCGGGAGAGTACCGATTTGAAGGCTAGTCTCCTGCCTCCCAATACCTGCAGGCTGAAACCTGATTCCTCAGATGGCAGTGTATGGTCTTTTGTGACTCGGATTATGCACTGCCAGTAACCTGCTCCTGCAAGCAAGTGCACAACATTTTTGGCACGCCTTCTGTGCCTGCCATAGCGATTTCTCTGTGCTCCTCACCGGTATGGAAAAAAACATATTTGAATTTCAGATATCCGATCCTGCAGCAGCACACTTGCAAGCCCCATACACGCCGATAGACCTGATACAGGCCGCAAAAGGAGTCAATGGTAGAAATACAGTTTCCCGATTATGTTTTGAAAATCTCCTGCTTTCCTCTTCCAAAATGTTGGCATGTATGGCATCAAAACCTTGAATTTGGTGATGCAATCGTGAATAGATGGCTCTTTCTACCCAGAGTCAAGTAAATGTACAAACACGCCTGTCTCTGAGAACTCCGAAAGCTGGGCCCCAGGATTCCCTCGAGCCAGCATTGAAGCATTGTTATGTTATGTTAAATAGTTTATATAGCGCGTGAATCACCCCCGAGGGGGGTCTCTCAGCGCTGGCAGAGCTGTGCAGGATGGATGAAGAGATGTTATTCTGCGAAGAGGGTGGTTTTCAGAATCTTTCTGAACTTGAGGTAGTCGGAACATTGTCTTAGAGGGAGGGAAAGCTGATTCCAGATTAAAGGTGCTTGATAGGAAAAAGATTTACCTCCTAACCGTGTTCTCTTTATCCTCGGAATGAGCAACAAAGATTTGGAACAGGATCTCAGGTCGCGGCTGGGAGTATATTGGTGGAGCCTCTCAGCCAGATACGGAGGGCCTTAAGCATTAAGCTGCCTGAATATCTGTGTGAGTCGCTGCATCTATTATTCCACACCGCTGCCCTCTCTTGAGTTTTTTGCCCTTGGCAGACCCCTAATGCCCCCTAATAAGGGGAGTAGCAGTCTTTCCCACCTGCAAAGAATCTGAATTTAAACGAGCGGGGGGAAGGTAGGAGGACTAGACCCATCATCCAGGACGCTGGGCTGTTGCTCCTCTCATTGAGGGCTATCGAGGTGCACTTCATTGGGGAAAGCACCAGATGCTTTTATTTTCACCAGTGTGAATGGCAAAACAAAATGTCAGTAAGAAGCCAACAATAAGGGGGAGGGCACCGCTTAGTTCTCGCACTTTAACCCTGTTAATAATAAAACAAAACGGAGCTATGCCACTCAAGTGGATGTTGCCTTAAAAGTAGAATGCACAAATACAGATTGAGCTGCAAGGTTTTGGCATCCCGCGTTGCAGAAAGTATGCACACTTGGAGGCACTTAATAAAGTCCAGCCCCTCTTCACAGGCTAACTATAAAATGCGGGAGTTTACAACTACCCAATGATGGCAGCACAAAGGCAGGCTGAAATGCGGGCAAATGAAATATTGTCTATGGTGAAAATAAATATTTGTCGCAGTCCCAATAGCAAAAGTCAAAGGGCCCCACGCTCGTGCCTCTATTCTGGCTCTTGCGCATTAAGAGCTTAGAGACAAAGACCCACCCCAACAGCTCCAATAGGGAAGTATGGCTGGGGAATGAGATGAAAGCGTACTTGGATATGAAAATGATCCTTCCAAAAGTACGAGGCAGCATCTAGCCTCAGAGCTGTTACATGGGCCCTGATGGGTCTGTATTGTGTTTAACCCACAGGGGTGTTTTACAGTTTCCCCTCTACTCATGTGTCCTGATAGTCACGACCGAGACGTAGGGACGTGAGTATAAATGAAGGAGACCCGGCATGTTGCAGGTTATAAAGTGAAAGTACCAATCCAGACTGACGGTGTCGTTTTGTCACTAGTTGACTAATTACCAGATAGGCCTCTATCTAAAGTGTTCACCCAGTCAAAGGTAAACATAACAAGAGCCAAGGAAAATGGCCCTGCCTTGCTCTTCCTGGTGCTGGCGGGCGTAGTATGGACCGGCCCTAGGCCCACGCTTTGTTCATGCATCTCCCGCGCAGCAGGATTGCTGGTAATGCTTAGTAGCATGATTGGGAGCCCTCGCCCCATGGCCGGGTGTGCGCTGGTGCCTCCAGGCATGGTGCGCTGTGGGGCCCCTCAATAAGGTGCTGTCAGCGGGGCTAAGAATCCACTTGTAAATCCAGGAAACAAAGAGTATGATCATATTTCTTAAGACAATGAAGAGCTAATGTGCAATTAATGGGATATTAAGTAGTAAGGTATGACAATACTGTGCTAGAAATAGAGACCCACCTTCTGCTGAACTAAGCGTTTTTTTGTGTAGACTTGCTCTGTACCTTGTACGATGCACATAGGCGTAAGTCATATGCGAGCACAGCATCATGGTAGTGTTCTCACCTGCCAGTTCACTTTTTCTCTCCATCGCTTTGAATCTTGCTTGCTTTCTCTCATGCTCAACAACCTTAACAAGAAGGCCGAGCCTTATTTGTTCTTTTTTGCCTCCCCCTTACTCTTCCATCATGCTTTGTTAATAGCGATTGCCTGACCACTGCAGAGCTGTCTCCATCCTAACGTTAGTGGTGGCTAGCGACGCCATGTTAATATTAAGCAAGCATTTGCAATGCATGTGCCAATCCTTCTCTGGTAACGTACCCAGGATGTGGAACACACTCCCTTTTGACCTCAGATGCAACCCCTCCTTCTCTTGCTTCAAAAAGGACCTGAAACTCCTCAACCAATACTTTACCAAACAAGTCAACCAACCTAGGCATCAATGACCTAATGGACTCCCCCCTCACTTTGACCTTCAAGGATGGTGGTTATCTGACTATTTCAACCACCTGCGTCTTTCTCCCCTCACTGTATACATAAGTATTATGTCTTTACTTATATCCTTATACACCCTCATGTCCTGAGATGTTATGCAATTTGCACTCTGATACCCACGGGTCTAGCTAGCGCTATATAAAACTTTATAAATAAATAAAAAATCGGACTCGCAATTGCGAGATTTTGAGCTATTGGCAATGCCTTTTATAATTGTAAAAGACATTGTCATTTGCAATACCAGTAGGTCAAAGTTTGGCAAAAGCGAGACCTATGGTATTGCAGAGCGCGGTGTCCCTGAAGCGGGCGCTGTGCTTAGTATTAAAGTTTTTTTGAAAAGCAACGAAGACACAACGAAGATGGACACACTGATGGAGAAATCCAGAGATGGGCACACAGGCAGACACACTGGTAGCAACACTCACAGATGGGCACAAAGGCATGCAATGACAGAGAGAGTCACGGATACAGACACCCACTGACTAATGGGCAAACATACATGCACACAGAGACATACGCTCCGATACATGGATGGAAATAGGTATAAAATGACAGACACAAATATAGACACGCATACACCCACAAATGGGCACCCAGATATACAATGTTAGACAGACGCACACTGACCGATGGCATACAGTCAGAATCCCACTTACAGGCGGGCAGAGAGGCATTCAATGAGATGCAGACACACAGATAGAAACACACCCACACCTCGAAGGATGAGCACACAGACAAACACAATAAGTGAAGGACACACTGATATAGACACACACATTTTGAAAGATGGGCAAACAGACATGCAAACACATGGGCACAGAGATATACAATGAGAGGCAGACACATGCATACACATAAGACAGATGGGTACTCAGACATGCACACTGTAGAAAGCTGTATTGCCCAGTGGGGCAAATCCTTCCACCTCCTTGCACAACTAGCTCATAGAAGGCAAACACTGTTTCACTGAGACAGCCTCGTCTACCCCTTAGTCGTGCAGGACGAAGAGGGGGGCGACTTCAGAGAATGTGCGTTAAGGTTCACAGAACCAGCAAAACATGTGCATCAGGAAGCCCCTTAGTAAAGTTCCCAGACAAATTAAATAAAATCCAAATAATGACAGAGACACAGCTAGAGACGCACACAGAGACAGACAGGCCCACAGTTATAGACACACGAATACAAACACACAGTAACACAGACATGCACAGAATGACCGAGAAACATGTGGATGGCCAAACACAACGATAGATGGGTACAGAGACATAGTCACAATCACTCACACAGAAATACAAGCCTACAAAGTTAAACACCAATAGTTTGGTAAACAGACATGCACACAGTGAGAGACACACAGATAAAGACACGCACAAAAGCACACCGTGACAAAGAGGCACACGGACACAGGCACACAAACATGCACACTCAGTGCTTAATTTGAGCCGGTACTTTCCGGTGCCCAGCACCGGCACTTAATTGGTGTTCGGCACCGGCACCCAATTGTCAACACCATACTCAGAACAGTCTGCCACATGGTGGTGCTGCTCATCTAATTTAGAGATGAGCAGAACAACGGTTGTTTAGAAATACAATATACAATAAAACAGTGCCAATACCTGCTTCCCCAACCATTCCTTAAGCTTTGGGGAGCAGGAATAATCTGAACTGTCGCATTTACATGCGAGAGAGATGGTTAGTAGTTGTCTTGGCAGCAATGACAAGGGCGATGGGTGGTGCAAGCTGCAGTGACCTGCAGGTGGCCGCCGATCAGAGCCCAGGATGTGTATTGGAAGCCTCGGTAGATAGTCGCACGGGCTCCCAGCTCCTTTCTCTGCAGGGAGGGGCTGGTGAGCGCTAAGTGGCAGGAAAGCATGTCATGCCTGCAAGTACCAAAAACTCATTAAAGAAAGTAGTGCTTACAGACTTAAAATGACAACCCCATTTAACAACCGAAGTAAAAGGGCCAGTAGCCATGGGAGGTTACAAATGAAGAGCAGGCCATACTAAGGAGGGACTAACAAGCCTATTAAGGAATCAGAAGCCAGCATTTCTGAAGAACAAAGGCACAAGCCAATGAAAAATATGGGCGGAGAGTAGGTGAAGCTTCTCTTTAATACTCCACTACAGCAGTCTCGCAGAGCAGCGCATGCGCGCTGACTCAAGCTTGATCTAAAAAGCATTAGTGGAAGAGCCCTGAGGGACTCTGCAGAAGATGTTGATGGAGTCCGAGTGCAATCAGGATAGAAAAATAGCTTCGGTCCGGTGAGAAAAGAAAGGCTGGAAACACCGAAGGCTCGTGATGCAAAAGCCTGTGCGATTGGAGACACTTGAGGAGAATGGAAAGGGACACTGTATTGCATGATGCCGAAAGTTTCCTTAGTAATGCCACAACAGTCTAGTTTCATCCAATTCATCATGTGTTCTGCCTTTTGCTGCAGCTGACCCACATAATGAATATACCTCCTGTTTGAGGAACAGTCATCCAGTGCACTCCTGCGTTCTGTGCTACTCTCTTTTCGAGGTCAATCTGGAAATGTCAGGTGTGCATGCACTCAAATGGCAGCCATATCAGACAGACATTGAATGTCTTGATTGAAAAGAGTATCCAAGAGCTGCGTTCCTTAGTGCCTAAACTGAACACAGCACTTGACTTTCTTCTAGTGAGGCTCCAATATACTCCTCTAAGAGACAGTTCTCAGTACTTGACAGTCTGTTTCAGCCAAGAACAATCTTGGGACCAAACAATTTCTAGGGCGAAACCAGTACCGGTTTCGCTCTAGTTGGCTTGTCAGCCAGGTATAGCTTGTTTTCAGTGACACAGTGTGCATGGGATCCACGTCTGGACAAAACCAGTCCTGGGTTGCTTGTGTTCCGGTTCAGGGAGGACCTGACTGCACTTCGGGCTGCACTATTCCCATTGGGTCAAGACTGATTTCCATATGGATGGGTCCAAATTGAGGTGTCATCGTGGGTGAAAAACAATGGCTTGGGATGCAGGCTGAACGATTGCCAGTGAATAAGATTTATTCAAGCATTACATCCATTACATTGTTTTTGTTGCCCTGAGTGTGACAGATTTGCCCAGACGTGTGCCACCGGATCCAAGCTGTACCTGACTGATGAGCCCTAATAAGGATGAAATCGGCCCTGGGTTGCTCGTGTTCTGGTTCAGGGAGGACCTGGCCTGGCAGTTTAGAATAGACTGCTCCCATTGGAGCCGACTCCAGACTTATTTGCATATAGCTGTGTCCAAACAAAGGTGACATATGAAGTGAAAAATGATGGATTAGGATTCGGCCTGAGAGATTGCCAGTGGCTGAGTTTAATTCAATCCATCCCCTAGTTTTTGTTGTCATAAGTGTTTGCTTCGTGTGTCAAGAGGCTTTTTGAATTATTGGCAGCCAGCCTCTTGGTACTCCTCCATACCTCACTCCACATGTGTCCATGCAGCTCGACCTTGCAGAGCACTACTTCTCGATCCATTGTTTTGAGCAACTCGAAGCCTGTGCCAGGACTCACATCTCTAGTTCCAGTCTTGAGATGTTGGGCCCATACTCCCTCCCTTCTTTCCCTTCTATTACAGTGCCCCATCAGCCTAACCTGTCACCAGATCACGAGTCAAGAATTTGGTTGGAGAATGTGTGGCTAGGTTTGCTCCATCAGTGCCTTGTAAAACAGATCAGAATCGTCATTCTATGTGGTCGGTCTCAAAGCTCTGTTTCCAACAGTGAAAGCCTTCCTTCCAGGGGTTCCCTCCAGAGTAAGGATTTGTGATACAAACTTTTACATTTGAAACCACGGGGGCACCCACACCTCCAGATCTGTTGGTAGGTGATCAAAAGTTTAGAGTGAGTCTTCACACAGGCCACACTCCTTCTCATCTCACCGATTACAGAACTTAACATCCTGAGCAAGCATCTTCACTTCACCCATGGGAAGGAGCGGGTGTTTCAATGTCTGCAAAGCCCTGTCATAAATGCATTCTTTACACACCAAGGTCTCCTGCAATGAGAGATTTGTTTTACAGATGGGCACGGTTCCTTTGTCCCCAAGGACAGCCTGATGCTGAGTTGGCGCAGTATGTTCTTTATGCATTTCCTCTAATCCTAAAATCCTTCAAAGAGACATCTGGAACAAACATATGTATCATTTCTCTGGTGGCCCCAGCATGACCTCTCCAAGTCTGCTATTAGAATCTATTGTACTTCCTTCATCATGTGAGCATTTGGAACCTTTTAAAGGAGGGACTTTGTCAGTTGGACCTGAAGGGGGAAGAACCCTGCCCCTTCCTGCCATCACTCCGCTTGAGTTCATGGTTTGTGAGGAGCTAGTCTTTGCCTATCTGACCCTCACTTCTGAAAATGTGATGTTCTGTCGGCTGATAGGACATCCTCCACCAAAGCACGGGACAGAAGCAACTGACTGCGTTTTGGCTATTGGGCCTTAAAGGATATATATATATACTCACTTGCTCTCATGTCCTTCGTTCTAAGGTGAGCAAACACGCTAAAACTTCATTGGCAGGCACAGCTTAAGGTTTTAGCTGAAGGATGCTCTCCACCGAGCTAAAGCAGTCTGCATGGCATTCTCTCAACACCTAATGGTCCGAGAAATAGGGAGCACAACAAAGTGGGCTACCTTGCATACATTCTTTAGACCTGCTTTCAAGGTCTCACAAAGTGAAGCACCTTTGAAACTGGAGATTCTACTGACCAAGTTTAATTTTGACCTAGGCTTCTGATGTTGCCAAAGTGTCCATTTTCTAGTAGCAGAGCCATCCAGAGAGTGCACCCCAGTGTGGGAAGGTGGCTTTTCATTGTATGATATACACCTTCGTGCATTGTGATCATGCAAAGGAGGATCTATTAAACTGCTGCAGAAACATTACCCAGTTTTGCCACCAGGTGGCGCGAGTACCATCAAGTTGATAATGAGGTGAAGCTTTCAGATTAGAAGCAAAAGATGTTGATGGGGAGTCATGCTATGTTGGACTTTACCACTGTTCATTTGGGTAGGGCCCCTTCCTTCCCTCGAGTATTTGTATCTAGGCATCTGCCTCAGATATATCTTCGAATGCCCTGAAGTGCCTGACATATTCCTTGTGGATTCGGCAACAGAAAGGAGTATTTAGTAAGCATTTATCTTTTGTAAGGTTGGAGAAATTTAGTTCTGCCTCTTCTCTAAATTGAGTCTGTTTTCTCTTTCTTTCGTAGCCTCAGTCTAGGTTTAAGGATCTGCCCTCTTTTTCAATTTCTCCTGACTCTGAAGAGACAGATTTCTACTATTGATTCTTTGAGTTACCTGTTCTGCTGGCATCTAAATCTTGCTAATTTGTATTAAACATTTAGCAGGTGTTTGCAGACCTTAAGGCAAAGATATTGCTATGGTTTTCTTGACACTATGAAATCTGCTCCTTTTTGTGATATGTTCCCCTTCGTGGTATTTTTGATAGAAATCAGTCATTCAAGGTAGACCTATGTCTTTCACTTTTTGCTCATCAAGGTCGATTTTTCCTCGGCCTACAGGCATATCCCAGGACACATACGAACGCCGTGGATGGCCTCAACATGTTTGTAACACCGGGACTGTAATGATATCCAGTGGCAGCTAAGAAAGATAGTAACCACCAATATACATTCAAGTGCCCAAACGGTCTCTGTCTACCTATGCATGTAACTCAAGAATGAAAAATTATATGCTTCACTGTATCTAAAGTGTTAAAACCTAATTAAAAAATCTAAACAAAAAAAGGTCAATTTTTCTTCTGGCTTCTTCATATACTGAAAGAAGCTTTGATAATCTTCAATTATGCAACTTAACCAGAGCTTTGCTATATACACTGTATGCAAGCTGCATAAAATAGAACATGCCTCAAATGCAAAATCCTCTCCAAACTGATTATGAGCAAAACAGTGCATAATGTTTAACACCCTATATATTGCTCACAGAATTTTGTGTAGTCAGGAAGGATCCGCATTGAACCTTATACTCACGTCATACTACTCCATTGCCCACTTTGCTCCAAATATCAACTACTGCTTTCAGTACCCAGACTGAACAAAGAATGTTGTGGAGTAAGATCTTTTTTCTAACTTACCTCCGAAGATATGGAACTCACTTCCTTTGAGCATCAAAACCATTACTAATCACCTAGCAATTGGATTTGCCTTGAAATCTTCCTGTTTGTCAAATGTTAATGTTGATTCCTTTTTAGGTCTCACCTACCAGGCCGCGCAAACTGTCTAATTGTAACAGACCTTTTGTGAACTTACAATCCGCCCATTGCTTACCATTAGTTGAATTATCACTCTTGTTTACTTGCTTTTTAGTTCGAAGCCTACCAGTCAACAACGCTGTCTGGTTTGCTAAAGACATCTTGTGGACATTTGGGAAGCTTTCCTGGGAATGCATTCCACCCATTGCTTACCATTGGCTTTGTGGTTTGTTGCCGACATTTGCTTGGTTTCTAGTTACTGGCTTTTTGTTTTAGGCTCTCCAGCTTGAGTTCATCCCTCCCGTAGAGCATACCTGGTCCTGCTTTACTGTATCCTTCCTCCAGTGTTAGATTTCTGTAAACATACCTTTATATATTGTTCTTATCTTGTCACATTTGCTGTGCATTCAAAGACAGAGGTCAAATGTCAGGCTCGGTCTTGTGAGGGAGATTGGTGTTTACCTTTTTTCTCTGATTTCAAAGTGAGAGGATTTATATGACAATCATGCTGGCCTTTGGGGGGGGGGGGGGCTGCTGGACGAAGGCTATAGGATGTTATTTTCTCTACTACACAACAGAATTGAAATAATATTTACGAATATATCCGAATTAGAAAAGCACAAATGAAGAACATTTTTTTGTAATTCTAAAGTGTGGTGGAAACAAATATTTTAATGGGATCAAGACATATCAATACACTAGGTGATGACATTTCCACACATTATCACTTGTGTGATGTATGCATTTATCAGTAAAGCTGTATGTCTGTGCAGATGTAATGGTCATTTCAATTGAAGATGTATTGTCTGTGACGGCAGTGCGCTACCACACCATGCATACTCCACTTACGCTACTTGTCTCTGCACCACTCCACGCAACTGCACTCTATTCTGCACCACTCCGCACCATTCCACTGTGCACCACCTCACTCTACACCTCTCTACACTACACCTCTCTACACTACACCTCTCTATTCTACACCACGCTACTCTACACCACTCTACTCTACTCTGCACTCTTCACCACTGAACTCTACTTCACTCCAGGCTAGGCGACTCCACTCTTCTCTCCTCTACACCACTCCACTCTACGCCGCTCCACTCTGCAACACTGCAACCCTATGGCATTGCACTCCACTCTGTACCACTCTGATTTACACCAGTGTAATCTATGTCAATCCACTCTGTGCCACTCTAATCTGCTTTGCACCTCTGCGCTCTGCACTCTGTTCCACTGCACTCTACCCCACTGCACTCTACCCTGCACCTCTCCACTCTATGCGATTTCACACTACTCTGAAACAATCTATGCCACTGCACTCCGCACTCTACTCCACTCTACACCACTCTAATCTGTGCCACTGCACTGTACCCTGCACCACTCTACTCTTCTTTGCACCACTCTACGCTACACTACTCCACTGCACCCTATGCCAATGCACTCTATCACACTTTACTCACAACCACTGCACTCTACTTCAATTTACTCTGCAGCACTGCACTTTAAGCCACTCTATTCTACTCTGCACCACTGAATTCTACGCCACTCTATTCTACTCTGCACCACTGTACTCTACGCAGTTGCTCTCTATGCCACTCTACTCTGCGCCACTGCAGTCTACGCCAATGTACTCTACTATACACCACTGCAGTCTACGACACTCTACACTACACCACTGTACTTTACACCATTCTGCTCTATGCCACTGCACTCTACGCCACTCTACCATTCGCCAATTCAGTCTACCCTCTGCGACTTCAGTCTACCTTGCGCCACTCTAACTGCACTCTACGCCACTGCACTCTATGCCACTATACTCTGCAAGACTCTATACTACTGCACTTTGCATCACGCTATTCTACTCTGCACCACTGCACTCTACGCCACTGCTCTCTATGCCACTCTACACCACTGCACTCTACGACCATCGCCTCTACAACTTTGAACTCCGCCACTGAACTTTACTCCACTCTACTCTGCACCACTGAACTCTGCCATTTTACACTACTGTGCACCACTTTACTCTACGTCGCTCTTCAGCACTCTACTCTGCATCACTCTATGCCAATCCACTCTGTGGTAATTCACTTTATGGCAATCCACTTTATGCCACTCTAATCTACTGTACTCCACTCTATTGTACTCAACCCTAAAACAATTTACTCTGCACCACGCCACTCTGCACCTCTGTACTGCACTCTAAGTCACTCTATTCTGCTCTATTTTGTGCTGCGCTGTGCCACTCTGTTCTATGCCTTTCTACTCTGAACCACTGCACTCTATGCCACTGAAAAGCAATGCACTCTGCCAATTTACTCTACTCCACTGCACTCTACTCCACTGCACTCTACTCCACTGCACTCTAAGCCACTCTACGACATTACACTCCACGATACTTCATGCTGACACTCTTCTCCATTAAACTCTACTCCACTCTCAGATGCTTTACTCAACTCTCTGCCGCTCTACAACATTCTACTCCACTCTGCGATGGTCCTTCTACAACACTACATGCCCCACAACTCCACTGTTTTCTATGACACACTTGACCACTCTACTCTACTTCATTACTGCACTCTATGCCACTCAATGCCAGTCCACGACCTTCTGTGCAACTCCACCCTACTTTACTCCACTCTACTATAAGACACTCTACTCCACTCTACACAACTCCCTCTACCCCACTCCATGTTACTTTGCTCCCCTCTGTCGCTCCACTCTTCTATAAGCCTTTCCACTCTATGAACTCTGCCATTCCACTCTACAGCAATCTACTCCCTTCCAATCTGCCATTCTACTCCCTCCACACCACTCTACGCCACACCACACCACTCTACGCCACACCACTCTACTCAACGCTGGTGTACAACATGGCTAAAGCACATTGTCAAAGTTAATAGGTCTTGCATAGGCAAGACCTGTTGGCATTGCCAATGCTGGTTATTTGATAGTTGACTTCCACTGCTCATATTTAGGGAACTACTTTTTGTCCTTTTCCTTCAGCACTCCATGGAAGTGCATCTATTTTCTAGCTGACTCTTTTGTGTGCTGCTTCACTCCCTCACATATCTCCACCCCCCACGCTCTTGTGCTCCCCACCTTTTCTATATTGTCTGTAAAAGCACAGCCGCAGACATATTTTTGAACTGGTATGGCTGAAGAGCAGACTTTAATGATTCTTTTGTTTTATGTCCTTCATTCCACATATTGCATGAAAGCAAATGCTTTACCACACTAATGCTTTTACGATGCTGGGGATAGGGCTATCTGCTGCCCTTAGCTGGTCTTGAGGGTGAAGGTGTACTTAGCATGACACTTCTCCTGGAGGCCCATAAATCTGCACCCTCCGCTATTGCAGAAGACCAAATGGCCGAATCCTGTGAAAAGTAAAATAGCCCATGGCAGGCGTTTACCTTTGCATTCTGACACCTCCTTATTCTTTTGAACTTCTGTTCAGAGTTTCCTGAGTGAAAGTCATTTGAAGAATAAACCATAATCTTCATAAAGATAGAAAACATTTAGTTCGGTATGCAGATTTTAGATAGCTTAAGATGTTTGCTTTTCCTCCTGCATTTTTTTTTTTTTTACTTTTTAAATAATATTTTACGAAGATTTATAAAGCCCACAGTTCGGCTCTTCCATTTTAAAGGTGAGACCGATCGGTTTTGGCAATGCTTGTTTATTCGTTTACTGTTCTAGTGTCAAGTCACCCATAATTCTTAGTGCGCTTTATGAATAAAATAACACAATTATTACATTTTCTTACTGAAGTGTAGTTTTCTAGTTCCAAAAACCTGTCCACCAATCCAACCATAGCACATGCATTATTTTTACTTTTCGCCTGGCGCGCTGCCCCATGCAGTGCACGGTTTATGGACAGAAGGCACTATGCACATAACAAGTCTAGTCTGTTTGTGTGTGCATTATGCATTGCCATTTTCTTGTCCATTTTTCACCTACATGCATTGTCGTCTCAACCTTGTATTTAACGACTTCATGATTCATGGACAGTCTGAAGGGTTGGATTGAGGATCTGTCATTTCTAGACTTAGAAAGATAAAGTATATATATGGTATAAAAGCGAGTATTCTTGGTAATAATCTACAATCGCGACTATATGGCACTTGCAGGAGGAGTTTTCAGCATGTGAGTTATTGGCGAAAGACCTGCAGTGGGGGGTGGAGTGGGGGAAGGCTCCTGTCCATGGCACTTATTTTGATGCAAACCCCTGCCTAAAAAAGCCCACAAATATCTTAAATCTTAGGCGACTCCGTATTTACTGGGAAGATATCCTGCTTCTGAAGGGAAATGGTTATTCCTGTTTCTCGATTTCGACACCACCCCGGAAGCTGAGAGCTGCTGCACCTCACCAGCCAATCCTAGAGCTTTATCCATGAATCTTGACAATTTCAGTATAAACCATCCTTTAAAAATGGCTGAAGCTCTTGAATTCTAATTAAAGACTGCAGCAGACTTGTGTTCCCTGTTCAGGTTGATGCTTTTGTGATGTTCAGGTGTCAAGCAATGTGAGGCATCACTGCTATTCTTAAATAAATGCGGTTTTATATCTGGACTCAACATCATGAGAGAACAATTGTTTTTCTTTTTATTTCAGGCATTGGGAGATCAAATAGTATTTGTTACACGTCCGGACAAAAAGAAGATCCTCTTTTACAATGACAAGAACTGCCAGTTTACAGTTGATGAAGGTGAGTCGCACTCTTCTCCTCGCGAATGTTAATTCGTTGGAAGTAAAAATAATCTGCAAATGGCACTTTATTGTCAAATTTATTTATTTTTTTCCCCATTTTCTGCTCTATAAAAGTGTAGATAAGGAAACAGCGAAAGTGTTTATCAACTGATTTAATCAAGTTACAAACCAATGCAGCGATTCAGACTTTTGTAGGAATGTGACGTTTGATTTCAGTTGCGGCAATCCTCCGCCTAAATCAGATTTTATTTTAGAGAGCCATAAAGAAAGGAATGATCGAGAGTGATGCCTTGGGGAAAGGTTGTAAAATTCAGGCAGAAGAGTTGTGGACTTATAATTCAACTGTCCGCTTTGAAATAAAAAACAAACTGGCCAAGTATGAGGGGGGGACCATTAAAATGGGGACACGGCGTGTGGTAGACGAGTGATGACATGAGAACGCAGGTGGAACGGGAAAGATTAATAAAAGGAAGTAAAATCTCAAAGGTACAAGGCAGTCCTGAAGCTAAGAAACAGAATTGGTAACACCAGGGAACAGAATGCTGATGGCATGAAATTAGACATCATTGCAAAACTGAACTATACTATGTGTGGCACAGTACCAAAACCCACTTCTGTGAGATACCTCTTGAATACAGGTGGGTTAATACGCAAGTCATATGCTTGAATATACTTTCATTAAAATGAAAGAGGTCTTATGGTAGTGGTGACAAAATCATTTGAAAAATAATCCATTTCCTGAATGTTAAATATTTGGGTATCTTGTTTTTTGTTTTTTTAAAACTAGATATTTGAATTACTGTGGGGCCCATAATTCCAATTAACTGACTAATCGGGATTTCTCAAACGTTTGCAAACACTCAGTCTTTCATAAATGAGATCATGTCTTACCTCTGCTTTGCATTCATTTGCCTCAACAAACGTTTGCCTCTGTTTGTGTTTTCTACACGTGCTAAGATGTTAGTTGCTTGCTGCGGGCATCTCTTATCTGTGCATCTACTCTTAAATCTAGTTCATGTCACTAAGGACTTACGCCATGCTGCATTTGTAAAGCACAATTTTTCTTTTTTAATCTGGCCTGCCCACGTTTGCTTTTACTAGGTTGAAATTTGGTGATTTCACACCTTGTTTGTTTTGTTCAGACACTATTTGCGCAATTTTTCAATTTATACCACAGAAATCTCTTGCATTTACCCCAAGGGGTATCTACAAGACACAGGACTATTTTGATTCCAGCCTTATATTTATGCTGGCTGGGTGTTGCATTTTGGCCTGTCCAATCTTCTTTCAGACCTAGCTCCATAGATGACTGTCAACACTAGATGCCATTCTGGGATCTCGCACAGCAGGTGGACCAGGGTGAAGCCGGAGTCTGCAGATATGATTGAGGTGCTACAGCACATGAGCAAGCAGTATGACTTACACTTATGGTCAAGACAACTGTTATCACATATTCTGTAAGTCCAATTCACATCAGTATCTCTTATGTTAACCAGAGGTGTACCACAGCACCATATCATACCGGATGAACCATGACTATCTGTTAGAAGCACTGAGAATGTACGACTGCTTCCCTTCCACTGTGGACCCAGGCACTGGGAGGTCTCAACCTTCTCAAGCCAGACCGGTTTAACAAATCTTTCTCTGTGATAATGGTGGTCCATTTCTTCTCTCGGGGAAAGGGATGGTCAAGGGACAGATCTGTGAACAGTTCCTTCTGATTCAGAAGCCTGTTAATAGGCAGAAAGCAAAGTAATGATGGCTGCATGCACTGAAGGCTGACAAAGAGGGAAATATAGGATAATTATAGCAGGCACATTAACACTATACAGTTTTTTGTTTAGCTGTGCTGTTATATACAAGACTAAGTCTTGTCAAGTGAGACATGTATTCATCAAGTTAAGAAAGAGACCCCAACACTACATTTTCATACATAGTACCTATTCATCATTGAGTGTTATCTTGACCTAAGAAGATAGGCATTTTTTTGCATAGCCTCCAGCGCCATTCTGTGCGAAAGAGAGTACAACTGGGTTGGACAGAAAGGAGCAGAGCTAAGAGTCCAAAGCCCTAGGTAAGGGGGAAAAGTATATGAATGAGGAGTGAAGCTTGCGTCTGGCACATCCTGCGGCCCTTCTTCCAAGGGCGTCTGCAGACACATCCTAGAGGTGATGGTGAGGACTGAGCTGGGACTTGCTCTGCATTGAAACAGAGGAGAAGGTTGAAGACTATTTGAACCTAAATATGTAGATTACAGAAATCTAAAACTTGATATGATTGTGCACTTATGTGTAATATGATGGTATATAAAATATATTATGAAAGGCTATATTATACCTGACCTTAAAAGCGAGTATGCAGACTGCAAAACTGTTTTTGGTCAAGGATAGTCTGAGGTATTGCCACCTCATCCTAATTTTGATTGTAAGATTGAGCTGATGCATGGAGCCCAGATACTATATAGCAGGATTTATACCCTGATGAAAGAGGAACATAACCGTTTACAAGCATAGTTGAACAAATGCCTAGTTAAGTGATTCATTTATGCTTTCTCAGTCATCCTCCTTTTTGTCCCAAGCAAAAGGGCTGCATCTGGACCTGCATTGATTACTGCACCCCAAACAAGTTCAGTGTCTAAAACATGTATCAGTTACTTCACTGCACCAAGACTTTCACCATGCTGGACTTTTGGCGCACATGCCACCTTGACAAGCGGGAGGGAATACGATGAGTGGAAGACTGCATTTGGCACCTGCTTCAGTCTGTACTGAATATCCTGTGATGCTCTTCAGGTTATGTAATACTCCTGCCCCCTTTTCAAGACTTCATGACTACATTGACTAATTTGTTGTTGCATAAATACCATATTGATATTTTTGTCACTCCCGCGATGAGTAGTTCCTACCTATGTGATTGATTTTGGACGAACTCATGCAACACATGTTCTGTGCGAAACTGGATGTACAAATTCGTACACATAGGATTGGTTTCTAGGTTTGATCATCTCTAAGGGACTGATCTGGACATCAAGAAGGTGCCAGCTTCACAAATTGCCATACCCCATCCACAATCTGAGATATACAGGCTGTTTAAGCTTCTCGAATTTCTGTGAACACTTAATCAAATCCTTCCCTTAGCTTGTTTGTTGCAGAAGGTGGTGTGGTTTGTTTGAAATGAAGATGCTGAATCAGATGTTCATATTCGAAATAGCCATTCCACCACCAACCTAAACTATTGCTTGCTGACTGAAATAAATGTTTCTAAGTTGAGGCAGATGCTTCACTGTGTCATTAGTGCCAAAAAGGGGATACCATGTACACTCAGTGCCCTATTTCTCCCATCGACTGATGCTCACTGAAACAAAATACACCCTCAGTCATAAGGAGCTTTCTGTAGTCGTCTGCCTTTCAAGATGGCAGTGCTGTTGGCATTGTGCTCACCACACCATTGCAGACCACAGAATTTTACTGTTCTTAAAATAAGCCATGGCCAAGATGCTAGGTTGGTTCCTCTATTTTGGAAACTGTGATTTTGTAATTACTTATTGGCTGGTAAGAAATAACAATAAGGCAGATGCCTTATCAGGCAAAGAAGTATTATGAGCATGGCTCAGCCAGTCGAATGTTCGTTTTGTCCCTCTTCAGAGCATGCCTCATGAATGATATTTTAGCAAGCCTTGGCGAGGAGGTGTCCTCGTTTCACATGGAATTATTGGTTACTGGCAGCAAAGATCGTTCCATACGGAAATGTTTACCATATTTCAAGACTTCTCTGGATTTCCCTACCAAAGAAAAAGACTATTAGACACAGCCAGGATTTCAAGTTATTAGGCCATAAAGAGATTATCAAGAAAATGCCATTGATTGACAGGTAGTACTTGTGGCAGGCTCTTAGACGGGCAGTAGTAACATATGTCCAGACTTGTGAGACTTGCATCGAAGGAAAGGCTGATGGGCTCCAGCATTTTGCCTAGAAATTGATGTGGTTTCGATTATAGTGCACAGGGTCCCTGCCAACCAAGTCTCCTGTGGTAGTGCTGCTTCCCTAAAACTATTCCCCAATTGGAGCTTCAGGCCCCCTGTAAGTCCCTAGTAAATGGTACCTGGATACTTAGGGCATTGGGGCCATCTAGGGTCCCCTAGGTACCCCACACTTAGGTCATGAAGACTGCCACTGCAGCATACATGGCTTGGTGCAGGCAAAACAACAAAGACGACATGGCACCACTCTCTGTCTGTGTGCCATGTCAGCTAGCACTGCCCAAGGTATGGGAAAGTCACCCCTCACAGCCCTATGGCAGGGTGCACTATACCACAGGTGTGAGCATATTTGCATGAGCAGATATGCCCTTACAATTTCAAAGTCCATTCTTCGATATTATAAGTGCCAGGGAAGCCATAGAGAGTACATGGGCTGGAAATTCGACCTCTCGAGTTCCCTAGCACCATGATGGCTTTTCTGAACCCAGGAGTGTTTGCTACCAAACTGCTTCTCTTAATAAACCCACAACTCTTATTACAGAAGCAGACCGCTCAATACCCATCCCTACTCACAGATATAGCGCACACCGGCCCTTACCAAGGCAGCCTGTGCAGCTCGGACTACGACCCAACACTACTGCTTTCCTCAACCAGGACCATGAACTCATGCCCTGAAGAAGTTAATTTTCATGAACGAAACGTGTTGGCTGGCACTTTTTTGGAAAATAAAGAATTACTCAAGACTTTCTACATCACTAGACTCATTGACTAAGTGACTACCACTTGTCTCAATAACGAGCGGTGCACCACTCCACTAGTCTGACTTCCTCATTCATCTGCATAGCAGTTGGCACTCAACGACGGCGAGTGCTGGAGCAGTTTTGTGCACACTCAACCAGATTGACTATTTTTCATACACAACAAGGGAACTTCACAGGGAAGTGCAGTCACTGTGTCCGCTGTTGTTTGGAATTACAATTTGCAAACCCACACTGATGCCAGTGTAAGATTTATTGTTACATGTTCTCAGAGGGCACCTCGCAAGTGCCCCCTGAAAACCCCCCAACCTTGTTGTGGTTACAGACTGGCTGTAGGCATCCTGCCACCACCAGACATATTTCTGGACCCCTGGGTCGAGAGCCTCTGCTCTCTGGGACCAGAAACAATGCACATCCTGGGCGAACATGTCACACCTCCTCCCCCAGGATGGGCATAGTGCTTGAGAGGGAAGCTTCAAAGGCCTGCTGCCTTTGAAGTGGGATGTCCCAGCCTCTGCCGCTAGCAGTAGATGGCAGCCCCTGGTTTGCACCCCCACTTTGGACAGAAAAACCTAGGAAAAATAGGTGTGCGCCCACCTCTGACAACTCCACCCCTAAGGTGGAGGAGGCGAGGTGAAGCACATCTTTCAGTCCCTGCCGTCTTGAGGATGGGGATACCCCTCCACTCAGGGCTAGGACTATGCCCCCTCACACAGAAGGATGGCATAATTGAGGGTGTAATCACCCCAGGTAAGGTACCCATTGGCCATAACTGTTACTCCCTTAAAACACCCCTACATTCAATATTTTAGGTGGGTCCCCCAGACCTTTAAATGAGTTCCTGCCGCCTAAAGTAGAAAAAGGATGAAGAAGACTGAAGGTGCCTACTGACTTGGCCCCAGCCCTACTGGCCTGTCTGTAGCACCTGAAAATCTTGCAAAGAAACAATGCCTGACCAGCAGTAAGTGACCTCCACAAACCCTGGGAGGACTGCCAACCTCTGAAGAAGACCAGAACTCCCGAGGACAGCGGGTCTGTCCACAAAGAAAATAACACCAAGGAACTCTGGTGCTCTACGGATCCACGATCCTAGTCCGCTCTGAATCGGCCTGTGTCCAGGTGGCCCACTGATCCAGAAACGGTTCCCCAGCGATCCTGAGTCCAAGTCCAGAATTGGCTGACCCCCCCCCCTGGACTCCATGCCGATGCATGCAGACTGAATTCAGAGGCTCCTCCAACTGCGACCGGCTCCGGTTAGAAGAAACCAACATCAAAGGACACCCCTGCACCTAAAGCCCCAGGGTTTTGGTGAGCTAAACCGACGGTGCCCCTACCACTTTCAACACCGAACTTACCTCTGCTGTTGCTAGTTTCCTTTGTGAGCCTCCGGTTTGACACCTGCAGCCTGATTGTCAAGCCGGGGTTCCTCATTGAAAAGCATTGGGCGCCAGCGGCTGTTTTTACACCCTGCACCCGGCCGTCCCTGTGCCGCTCGTGGTGAATGTTTGCTGCTGCCTAGTGACCCTCCCCTGTGCGTGCTCTAACTCCTGAAGCTTGGCCCCTGCAACCGATTTACCTACCTTAAGCAGTATGGTTCCAGGCGCCCCCTCATTCTCCAGTGAAACACATGGGCCTATCACTGAATTTGACCTCTGCACCCGGCTGCCCCTGTGTCGCTGGTGGTGTAGGCTTTGAACTTACTTAAACCTTGCCCTCTGCTGACCTTAACCACTGAAGACGGCTTTTATTGAAGGAAAAACTGCAAAGGAATAAAGAGGCATTGTTAGCCAATATGCTGCATTTTATGTATATCAAGTAAATACTAGAACTTTGCCTTTAGGACCTCCAGGAGATCCTGTATCCCATCATGCCCCACAGGTGACAGGTCAGTTCTTCTTTACGGATCATTCAGTGATTGTCAAGAAATTCTTCTAAAAAACGATTTTTATTAATTTCACTGAACAGTTTTAGTTACAGTGAAAAGTAAAAAAAATTCTGACAGTAAATTCTATTTTTTTCCTGTCAAAAAATGCCTTCCCTTTTTCTCATGTGCCCTGCTTGTGGTAAAAAGAAGGCACAGTCTGACCTACATGCAGTTTGCTTCATCTGCCTCCCTGACACACCTCTTCCTGAGACATGTCATCATTGCAAGCAGTGGTCTAAAAGAACTTTGAAAGATAAAGAAAAAATCAGTCTGCATGGCTTGCAGGAGGGAAGAAAGGCTGGTTTATCAGGGGGATTTGAGCCATCTACTTCCAAGAAAACCCCCTCTCTCAAAGACAGTTCTCAGAAGAAGATATCCATAGATGTGAGAAAAGCGGTGATCAAGATCTTCATCCAGAGGTAGGAAGATTCCCATCTGTTCACTGCCGGCGTCAAGATCGACGTGGGAAGTGCCTTCAGCTACAAGGCAAACATCGCCTGCAAGACCATGTCAGCATCAAGGCACTGACGACCGACGTCGAGACACTGTACACCTGCAGGGGCTTCGTCTCACTATCACTAGATGTCGAAACACGCTTTAACGAAAGAAACAGAACTCCTCCAACACTGCACAACACAACTTGCCATAGTCCACAAGTCCACCCTCAAGGTCACCACCCACGCAGACGACACCCTCAACGCCTCCGGACACCTGCACTTCCGGATCCACACCGACCCCAACACCACCCTCAGAGGAACACTCGTCTACAGACCCCCTGGACCCCAGGCCCAGTTCAGAGACTCCATCGCCGACCTCGCCAGCACCCACGGCCTCAGACAACTCGTCACTGCACCCACCCACGCCGCCGGCCACATGCTGGACGCCGTCTTCTCCACAAGCACCCACGTCACCTTCAACCACACCACCGAACCCCACTGGACTGACCACCGCTGCATTCACTTCACCTTCAAAAAAAACCAACCAAGTACCACCGCACCCAACAGCTGCCTCGCTGCGGCTGGAGCAAAGTCACCGAAGACTAGCTGCTCACCGCCCTCTCCCAGAACCCACCCACCAACCCCACCAACCCAGAAGCCGCAGCCCGCAACCTCAGACAGTGGATCGACGACTGTGCCAACACCCTCGCCCCACTGAAGAAACCCCCCAACAGCCACGCCAGCAAGAGAGCCACCTGGTTCACCGACGAGCTCCTGGCCTCCAAGCGCGCATGCCGGAAACTGGAGAAGAAATGGCTCCACGAACGTACACCGGACAACCACATAGCCCACAAGGATGCCACCTTCAGACACCACCACCTCATCAGATCAGCAAAGAGGTCCTCCTTCAAAGACCACCTGAATAACAACGCACACGACAGCAAAGAGCTCTTCCGCATCGTTAAAGAACTATCCAACCCCAGCACCAACACCAACGACATCCCGCCCTCACAGGAACTGTGCGACTCACTGGCCATCTTCTTCCACCGCAAGATCGCTGACATCCACAACAGTTTCAACACCACGACTGACCCGACCACGCCAGACTCCACCCCTCCTCCGAACACCAACAACGCCAACCGCCTAACCTCCTGGTCCAACGTCAGCGACGACGAGACACGCAAGGTCATGAACTCCATCCACTCCGGATCGCCGACAGACCCGTGCCCACACCACATATTCAACAAGGCAGACGCAGCCATCGCCCCCCAACTACGGAAGGTCATCAACATCTCCTTCGAAACAGCGACATTCCCGGAAAGCTGGAAGCATGTCGAAATCATTGCCCTCCTCAAGAAGCCCAAGGCGGACCTCAAGAACTTCCGACCCATCTCCCTACTCCAGTTCCCGGCGAAGGTCATCGAGAAAATCGTCAACATGCAACTGACCCGCCACCTCGAAGACAACAACATACTGGACCCGTCCCAATCTGGATTCAGACGAAACTACAGCACCGAGACTGCCCTCATCGCCGCCACAGACGACATCAGGCACCAATTAGACAACGGCGAAACATCAGCCCTCATCCTCCTGGACCTCTTGGCCGCCTTCGACACGGTCTGCCATCGCACTCTAAAAACACGCCTCCAAGAAGCCGGTATCCAAGAGAAGGCCCTCGACTGGACCACAGCCTTCCTCTCCGGAAGATCCCAGATCGTCCGCCTCCCACCGTTCCGATCCGAAGCCACCAACATCATCTGCGGCGTCCCCCAGGGCTCCTGCCTCAGCCCTACGCTGTTCAACATCTACATGGCCCCCCTCGCACAAGTGGCACGTCACCACAACCTCAACATCATCTCCTACGCCGACGACACTCAGCTCATCCTCTCCCTCACCAAGGACCCGCGCACCACCAAAACCAACGTCCACGACGGAATGAAGGCCATCGCCGACTGGATGAGGAGCAGCCGGCTGAAACTGAACTCTGACAAGACTGAGGTCCTCATCCTCGGACCCAACCCCTCGGCATGGGACGACTCCTGGTGGCCGACCACTCTCGGGACAGCACCGACGCCCACCGACCACGCACGCAATCTAGGATTCATCCTCGACTCCTCCCTCTCCATGTCCAAACAGGTCAACGCAGTCCCCTCCTCCTGCTTCAACACCCTCCGCACGCTTCGCAGGATCTACAAGTGGATCCCGACCGAAACAAGAAGAACGGTGACACAGGCCCTCGTCAGCAGCAGGCTGGACTACGGCAACGCACTCTACGCCGGAACCCCAGCCAAACACCTACGACGACTACAGCGCATCCAAAATGCCTCCGCCCGACTGATCGTCAATGTCCCCCGCCGCAGCCACATCACCCCCCACCTGACAAACCTACACTGGCTCACCGTCGACAAGAGGATCACCTTCAAACTCCTCACCCACGCACACAAAGGACTCCACGACACCGGACCAGCCTACCTGAACAGCTGACTCAGCTTCCACACCCCCACCCGCCAGCTCCGCTCTGCCAGCCTCGCACTCGCCGCCGTCCGAGATCCTTCTCCTACCTCGCCGCCAAGACCTGGAACACCCTAACTACCCAGCTATGGCAGACCAAAGACCTACTCGCCTTCAGAAGACTCCTCAAGACCTGGCTCTTCGAGCAGTAGCGCAACGAGACCTCTGCTCCCTCTGGTTCCAGGACTGCTTCATTCAGCAATGGACCTGTTTCTCCCTCCAGCCTCCCTTCGAGCAGCTCAAATGTGGATCCTTAAGAAATAGGTCTCTAGATCAGGACCTGTTGTTCCTTAGGGCCTACCCACCGCCAGACTCTGTCATCATAGCCGCTGCCAGGAAGACACACTTTGTTGCTGCCTCCTCATCAGTTCCCTCGGATAAGGACAGCAAGCAGATGGATGCGTTGGGGTAAAAAAGATGTGTGGCATAGCGCATCTGTGTGAGATACAACAGGTCTTTCTGGAACTCTCTTGTCCAGGTTTACTGACAAATTACCCAAGGACGACAGGCAGGACTTCCAAGAGGTCCTACAGGAAGGGAGCCTTGTCTCAAACCAGGTTAATAGTGCAGCTGCGTATGCATCCGACTTGGCGACACTTTGGTATTCCCACAGAGTCTGTGCCAGGCGATCATCATTGCTTCACCTTACAGGCCTTAAACCAGAGGCACAACAGGGTATTCTTAATCTTTTGTTCACTGGTCATTCGCTCTTTGGCTTTTGCACTGACTAAGAAATGGCCAAAATGAAGACACAGCTAGATACGCTCAAACAAAGAATTCAGACCCATCCTGGACTCACTACTGCTAAACAAGTTAATCTGCAAAGAAAAATTCAGAATGCTTGCCCTCCACCAGATCTACCCTCAACTCCATCAAGGGGCCTGGATGCCTACTTCCCCATCCCAATTGCAATAAACACCGGAAGTGTCTACGATTCCAAGTGGCATCCAAATACTACCAGTACAAAGTACTATATTTCCGCCTAATATCAGCACTTCGCACATTCACAAAGTGCATGGCTGTAATAGCAGCATCCTTAATGAGTAGAACAATATTTGTCTGCCGATGCTAAGACGACTGGCTCGTAAAAATCTCCTCTCCGTAACAAATGGAAAGACATTATCAGATCTGCATAGAGACCCTCCAATATCTATGTCACCAGCTCAACTTGAGCAAATCGATAAAGACGCCAATCCAAAAACTACTCTACTTGGGTGAAACTCTGGACAAAAATGCCGCAAAAGTATGTCCTTCTGAGTGATTGAGGATAGTACCTCCTCCGAAGTGTTACAACCTCCTCCACACTCCGCATCCATCGGCCAGACAGATGCCGTCCCTCCTTGGATCGATGGCCTTGTGTATTTTCATTTTACCCCATGCCAGGCTCCACATCAGACCTTTGCAACAGAACCTAGAGGACCAGTGGAATCAATTTTCAGACCGGGGGGACGACAAGCTCACTCTCTCACAAGCTGTAAGACCATCACTCCCATGGTGGTCTCAGTGTCACAAATCTACTGGTAGGGGTTCCTTTCCACCACAACCCTCCTACACAGACTCTCTTGACAGATCCCTTCTTCCAGGGATGAGGTTCTCACATGGGCTCTCTGCAAATGCAAGGCATGTGGTCGGACAAGGAACAGTAATATCAAATCAACATGCTGGAGCTGCAGGTGGTCCATCTAGCCCTCAAGTCCTTCTAGTCATCCATACAGACCAGCTGTCCCCTGTTCGAGATGGACAAAATGATCACGATGCACTATCTAAACAAGCAAGGGGGCACTCGCTCTCGTCCCCTGTCTCTGGAAGCACAGGCCATCTGGAACTGGCTAATAGCCAGGAATTTGACAATTTCGTCCTTTTGCCTGCCAGCAGTTCAGAGAACTCAGGTGCACTCCTTCCGTCGCAATTTCACAAAACATACAACTGGATTCTGCATTACAGTGTTGTGCAAGACATCTTTCGAGAGTGGGGGCATCAACAAATCGACCTGTTTTAAATAAAAACAACAAAAAAGGCCAAGAATTTTCATCCAGGTTCTACTGACCAGGAACAAAGGGGAATGCCCTTTTGATAGGCTGGTTTGGGACATTTCTTTACGTGTTTCCTCCCAATCCGCTGATTCTGACACTCCTCAGCAAACCAGAATGGGCCAAGACCAGAATGATCCTAATAGCACTGGAATGCCCTTGCCAGTGGTGGTTCCCAGATCTCCTCCACCTCTCAGAAAGATCACGCAGAAGGTTGCAGTGCAGACAGGATCTACTCTACAAGCTCCGAGGGGAGATTTTCCATCCCAACGGCCTCTCGCTGAGCTTGACAGCATTGCTTCTAAATTCCTCCAATATGGACTCTTCGGCCTCTCGCTGGAATGCAAGGACATTCTTATGGAGTCTAAAAGACCATCGACCAGGCGATCCTATGCGTTCAAGTGGAAGAGATTTTACATGTGGTGTGTTCAAAATAATGTTCATCCTATTCTGGGGCAGGAGGATGTAATATTACCAGTCTCCTCCATTTAGCAAAGTCTGGGCTGCATTTGTCCTCTATTAAGGTACATCTCGAAGCTGTTACTGCTGACAGAAAGTCTCCTACACAGATTTCTTTCTTCCTAAGGCCTGTGGTCAAATGTTTTTTTAGACATTTGAAGAAGGTATTCCCACCAGTACGCTCTCCTTCTGCTCCTTGGGAGCTTAATGCAGTTCTTTCTAAACGCTTGGGTTCACCTTTTGAACCTATACATAAGGCATCTTTACAACACATTGCATGGAAAGCTGCTCTTCTGGTTGTGATTACCTCAGCACATAGGGTCAGTGAGATCCAGCCTCTATGTGCTAAAGAGCAGTACATAGTTTTTCATGCTAACAGGGTGGTCATGAGAACTTACCAGAGTCTCCTTCCCAAGGCTATTTCTGATTTTCACATTAACCAGACAATTTCACTCCCACCATTCTTTCCTAGTCCTTCTAGTCCAGTGAAAAAAGCTTCACACTCGTTAGATCTCAAGAGTCCTGAAATTTTACTTAGACTAGACCAAAGATATCAGACAGTTTAACCATCTGTTTTTCAACTACGGTCTGATGAGGACAGGCATGGCTTCTTCCAAACAGACCATCTCTAGACGAATATTCTCTTGTATAGTATTTTCCTACCAATTGGCAAACACTTGCCTGCCAGACCCAAATCCCATTCTACAAGAGGCAAGGCGGCAAGAGCTGCTCTACTAAGAAATGTCCCCATCTCCGAAACATGCAAAGCTGCTACTTTAAGATCGGTGCTTACTTTCACCCGGCATTGCTGTCTAGGCTCAAGACACTCAAGTAGGGCAGGTCCCTTTAAGGAACCTATTTCGATAATTGTTACAGCAGCTTTTGTATATCCTTGATTTGCAGGTGTGTGGGATGGGTTTGTTATTCTTTTCAGTGCTTATGACTATAGATGATGATCGAAGCAAAACCAAAGGGGATGATGGACGGAGTGTTGAACATTGCAAGCACTCACCCCCAGTCAACTGATCTGGGTTTAATCCATCATCATTCTTTAGCTCACTCCACCACCCCAGTTCAGACATGGCCATATGCAAATCAGTCTGACCCTGTGTCTCTTGGGTATAGTCCAGCCCGAACTGCCAAGCCATGTCTTCCCTGGACCGGAAACCAGCATCCTCTGGGACCGGTTTCTGGCTAATCAGCCGTCATCAGCCAGGCTAGCTTGAATCCAGTGGCAAAGTGAGCAAGGGACCCACGTTCTTTTTGCATATGTCACCCCGAGTGGGACGGGTATGCTCAGACGCGAGTCCCGTGCTCTCCATGCCACTGGAATTAAGCTATCCTGGCTGAAGAGGGGTGAAACCCTGAAACCGGTCCTAGGATACTTGTTTCCAGTCCAGGGAGGACCTGGCTTGGCAGTTCGGGCTGGACTGTTCCCATTGGGCACAGGGTCAAGACTGATTTGCATATGGCTGGGTCCAAACTGGAATGACATGGTGAACAAAAAAACAATGGATTTAGGCCCAGATCTCTGTACTGGGGTGAATGTATGACATTGTTCTGCATTCTGTCCATCAATAGTTCTTTTTTATAGATGATAATCCCCTGTAAGAGAAGGACGAATTGCTTACCTGCAATCCTAGTTCTTTTTTAGGGGAATCCTAAACAAAGTCATAAGCAACTCTCCCGCCTCCCCGAATTAATCTTACACACAGCAGCTATATACTTGGTTATGTTTTTTTATGTCACTGCAAAAAAGACCTGACCTAACTGTAACCTGTGGGGCATGATGGACTAAAGGATGTCCTGAAGGTCTTAAAGGCACGGTGCTAGTATTTACTTGTTATGCTTTAAATGCAGCCTATTGGCTGACAATGCCTCTTTATTCCCTTGCAGTTTTTCCTTCAATAAAAGCTCTCTTTTTCTGATTTACAGAGATGCTTGAGACTGGTAAGGTTTATTAAATGAAAACTCAATGTAAGCTGTGCATTTTTATCCCCTACTATAGGCTACATATATAGATATATATAAATATATATATATATGTGTGTGTGTGTCTCTCTAAAAGCACTACGTAAATTCATGATGTTACATAATATTTGCGTACCTATTTATACATCGTTCGCCTTTTGCGTTTCTTCTATGTGCTTGATTTTGATATCTTTAATATCGCTGTGAGGAAGATCAGGCCGTTATTGCTAATCTCTACGCCAGTCTGTTTTTAGTACTTAATAGATGCTGAACTGACTGGATGAACAAAATGTGCTTTTTACTCGAAATTTGCGGCTGTAGGTGAGTGTTTTTTTAGTTGTCCTGTAGGTGTCAGTATTGCTTTAGAGTTTGGTTCTCTGGAGCACGTATCTACGCGATACCATTTGTGGTAGCATTTCACTCGAAACAAATATATGTGTAGAAATATAAACGATCCCTGCTCTGTACCTGCAAAAACGGGAGTTAGGCAAAAGTATATGCGTGGCTGAGTTTAGGTGGGATGATGATTAAGAAAAGTAACTTATAAAAATGTTCTTTTTTAAGCAGTGGTGATTTTATGCCTCTGGGTAGCGTTTCCCTCCGTATTACTAGAATTAGGCAGGAAGTCCAGCAAGCCATGCATTCGGTTCCCCTTTACAAAATGACGTGCATGCATTTCTGTACACCATGCTGCGCCACAGGTCATTGTAAATGTGCCATGCCCCTCTTGCGTGAAGAAAGATGCCCAGGTGGGTGGAGCAGGGGCCGTGTGTTCTGTGCAACCGTAGCTCAAGCGGTAATGCCTCTGCCCTCCGGCATGGTGCAAGAGTTTATTTCGCCGTAGGCAATGTAGAAAGCAAAAATGGCGCCCATAGCCCATACATCCATTAAAGTGCCCCCCTTGACCCCCACATTCCCAGTGCCTCTACCTATAATGCGCTCCTCAGCAGTAGTAGGCGGCCTGCTCAGCTGATGCCCGAGGCTGTCTCGGTAAGCACGGAGCAGCAGAGGAAGGTAGGGTGTCAACAATCTAGCACTCACGTGAGGTCAACTTTGTAAATATGTATTTTACTCCCGTTTCAACCCAACGCTGACACCGTTCATATTTTTCAAAATATAAACATGCAACCTGTTAGCGTTGTAATTGAATATATGTAACTTGTTAGCGTGATCAGCTTATCCTGTGTACCTGTAAATGTATATATGCAACTTGTTAGCGTGTTTAGTCTTTCTTGTGTACCTTTTGTAATTTACCTGGCACTCACCTGAGGTCAACTTTGTAAATATGTATATTACTCCTGTTATAACCTAACGCTGACACCTTTTATATTTTTTACAATACATATATGCAACCTGTTAGACGCTAACAAGTTACATATATGCAGTTACAACGCTATCTTGTGTACCTTTTGTAACTTGCCTGGTTCTTTTGTAAAGTGCTCTGACACAAGTTTGTGCTATATAAAACCGCATGAAATAAATAAAACAAGCATTGGCATAGCCAATAGGTCTCACCTTTGGGACCTTATAAGTGTTTCGCCATGCAACACTTGATGTTGTTGCACCAAGGATATTGTGCTGCATAACTAAATACTTATAAGGTCCCAAAAGCTAGACCTATTGGCTATGCCAATGCTGGTTTGTTCTGGGCTTCATTGGAAATACTTTTGTCTGCTAGCTCCGGCGAAGCCAGATATTTCAACATAAAAATTTGCTTCCTTTGAACAAAAGAGACCAGCACAGATACCTTTTAATTCATTTAATTTCCTAGATTGCCTGGTATGATACAAATATTCAATGTCTTTGATGCTTTACTCTTTTTACATGAAACCGTACTTTTCCTAGAAGAATTTTCTGCACAGTGTCACATTAATTTAACAAAGTGTACTTATTTAGAAAACATTGTGCATTAGTGTTAAACTGAAGAGAAAAGGTGCTATGTCCAATAATTGAATTGCAGACTGTGTGTCATGGGAAAAATGGGTTCAAATCATGGCTTCCCCACTTCACCAAATGGTGTAATCCGAGGAAAATCACTTCATATCTTTGTACCTCATTTTCATTGGCTGACAAATCTGGAAGCATCTTTAAGTAATTCAGTTGAAAATCTGAGCATTGCAAAAACCTGACTTATTTATTATCAAACAAGGTTGCTTTATTAACAATATTGGCTTTCTATACAATGTGCGCTACAAAATGAATTGTGTTACTGTTCGTCTACAACACTTGTGCATCGCAATTTCACCAGGGCATGGGTAAGGGTTATTAAAACATAAGTTCATGTTTATAAAGTGGGTATTTTATCAAATATCACTGAATGCAAAAATATATTAAAATATATTTTAAAGAGCCTTCTCTCATTTGTACGTTACATCTGTAGAACAAATCTTTTGATGGATCGACTTCTTTTTTGGCTCTCAGGGGCCAGCCAGGCTGTCAGGAGCATTGCTCTGGAGGGTTGCAGGAATGCTTCAAGGAGCCAATAGGAAGATAGCAGCTGAAACGTTAAAAAAAGAACCCCACATGAGAAAACCTTTTTTGTGTCTTCTACCCCCTTTCCCCCTTCATCTCTCTCCCCTCCGGTGTCGGCATTTTAACTACAAATCCTCCGCCGGCTTCTGACTAGTTTTAATATCTAGGCCTCCTGTGAAGAGCCGGGGTGTCCTGTGTGCAGGAGATATACACCGCCGCGCTTTATGTTCCTGCCAAACTGGAAATAATTTAAAAAGCGGGCTTCCGAGATGCATATACCTCAGCAGTAACAAAAAAACTTGATGATCTGGTAAAGAAAAATCAGGCGGAAGGAGTGCAGAGATGGCTGTAAGCACCTCTAGGGCTGGCCCTCCTCCCAGAGGAAACTGCGCTCCCAGGCTGCCCCCTCTTTCCCACCATTTATCCGCGGAAGCTGAGGTTTACCGCACCATTACCAAAGTCGCGCTAATAAGAAGCAGACAACAGTTTACAGGAAAGCATAGGCCATGACGACAAGGAAGACAACATCAAAACTCACTGCTCCATTCAACGACCATGAATAGGGAATCTCGAGTCGTCTTTTAAATGCATTTCTTTTTACACTCACGCAGCTTTTA
Source organism: Triturus cristatus (assembly GCF_964204655.1). Taxonomy (NCBI): domain Eukaryota; kingdom Metazoa; phylum Chordata; class Amphibia; order Caudata; family Salamandridae; genus Triturus; species Triturus cristatus. The sequence continues at coordinate 79,575,368 of NC_140582.1, read as the reverse complement.
AATGGAACCCCCTTTTAGTTTTTTCTTTAGAGTAGTATCCAACTACTTATACTAGCGGAGATGATTTTTGTATTTAAGGCCACACCCGTGCACCAGCGAATGAACATGCGCGGTGGCGTTAGGAGTAGCAAGGCACCAGAAGTGGTTCCAAGGGGGCTGAGAATCTATTTATGCGTTTTCACCGCAGGTCTCTCAGACCATAAACCAAAGTACTACTCCGTAAGGCACTATTTCAAAGAAGGAAACACCCCACGACCCACAATGAGATGCGGTAAAATCGCCATACGCCACAAACAGGCCTGTAGCTGGTAAATTATCCCTTTGCTTGATTTTGGAAAGTAACACAGCACGTGATTTACAAAAGCAATATTGTTCATCTCTGTAAACTCAAAGCCCATATTTGCCTATATTGGGTCTAAAATTGCACACCATCATGGTGTGCAAGCATCCGTCCAATCTACAGTGTATGCGGTTAGAACGAAAGAAAGCGCGGGCTGGCAAGCTCACAAGATACAGGTTTGGGCTAGGTGAATGTAGAAAACGGAATATAGGAAACAGAGCTATACAGAGTAAAACTCAGCGTCGGGGCATACTTCCTTCCCAACGTACCGTCTTCCCTTATGAGACGAGTACCACAACCATAATAATCATCTCAGTTACTTACACCCATGTTATCAACTGCAAAAAACTTCTCTCAATATAGCGTTTAATAGAACACTTCTGCCTTTTCTAAACACTGTACACACACACACCAGGTATTAGTTAGCCTTTCCCTGATTTAGGGTGCCCAATTGTCCGCCCTAATGAAGATGGATGAGACGGTCTTGCGTGATTCGAACTCAGCACCTGTAGATAACCGCAGATGTCAGCGAAGAACTGTTAAATGACTGAATTTCTTTGTCGACAAAACATGAATGGCTGAGTGTACCCTGCTTCTGGGATTTGAACTGGTAATCTAAGGCTGTAGGCAGATAGCAACAGCAGGTGGTTAACTTGCCAGCTATGTTACAGAAAAGTCAGACGCTCTCCCAGCGTGCCGTTTGAAAAGTATTGCAGGCGAATTCTAAGAAAAGTGCTAATATTAATTAGGAGGTGGTCCTTTTATCTTCGACACTTGGTTTGTCGGGAGCCGGATAAAAGGAAGGCAGGGAGTGGATACTGGATAGGATGATGATGATCGCAGGTGAGAGATGTCATAGCCTTTACCTAAAGAGACTGAAAAGATAGCTAGCAACCCAGGACAAGCAGACAACCTCCCCAAACGTACAACTAGCACCCACCACACCATGAAGCACAAACAGGGAGAAAGTCGCCCTGTCCACGCAGCAGCATCTTTAAGGGATCTCGGTTTGTGATCGCTTATAGTCACTATGTGGCTTTTTACAAAAAATTTATTTGACGTTTCTTCCACGGTGTATTTGTTAAAGAAGTTGATGGCTCGGCATGTCTCGTGCAAAGCCGTTTGGGTAAACATTGGTTAGCGAGGCCGCTTAACACGACACAATCTCCTTAACAACATCTCCGAGCCACAGATGAAAGAGAGTGGTGTTTATTGTAAATCACAGAGTAGATGGGCCTCTGAAACCCGCGTTTGATCTCTGGCTGAGCGGCTGTTGGAGGGGAGGGGAGGGGAGGGGAGCGGAGCACAGACCTCGTGATCTTTCAGGGCAAGCGTTTGCAATTCATTAAATTAAAGCAAACCTTTTAAAACAAGCAGAGATAAGAAAGGCAGATGCAGCCGCGAAAGTCAAAGTAATGGCCAGCGATGCGGAGAAATAGCTAAGAACAGCAGATGGCGCCTGCACGCGAGCGTGCATGCAAGCTGTAGGCCAGCAAAAGCTTGTGGGTAGCACTTTGAAACCCCCCTTACTAAAAGTCGAGCAAGCAGCGCATGCGCTGCTCTAGGCTCGACCTAAAAAATGGACGTCAGTCATTCCCTCCTCCTTTCCGACGGCCTAAAAGTCTGCATCGCCTGTTGCAAAGGTGCCATGATTAACACTTCCTTCCCGAGACATCAGCCGAGCACATCCCTTGCTGTTGTTTATGTAACACGGCAGAGTGTCAGGGTGCTCACCTGTTTGTGGAGATGGGAGGCGGCAAGTCAGCTCAGTGAGCCGAGGTGGGGGAGGACTCCCTAACCTACCTTTTCTACAGGAGCATTGGGAAAAAAAACATGAGTCCCTGTCATAAATGTTGCATTGTGAGTGCCTAGTTTGCCTAGTGTTTGAAACCTACACGCACCCCTACACCGGCAGCTCATTGCTTTGGTTCTACCAATTAATTCTGCTCTGTTATTCTTCACTCCCCTTCCATGACCTGTCTACTCTCCTTTCGTGGTGATTGTTGCCTTTCCTGCCCGGTCCTGATGGTTTGTGTGTTTTCCACGTTTTCCACAACCCCCTCTTTTGACCCTCATTAACCCTTCGTAGGTTAGCGCCTCAGTCTGCTCACCTTCCCATTCGCTCTCACTGTCAGTCCTTCCCCTAATGTGGCACCCAGTCCTCTCCCCTTCACCCTTGCATAGTTTCACTGCAGAGGGAACTGTTTCCAGGGAGTGGCCAATAGGTGTCGAGATGTTTAGAACTAGTTCTTTTGACTGATCATTGGAAACTCTTTCATAATCCTGTGACCAGTTTTGTGGGTTTTCGAATAGCTATTTTATGCAAAATAGAAATACACTGTGTAAACTCAAATAAAATAAAAGACGCAAAGAACAAAATGCCCAAGCCCTACACCTACATTAGGATGCAAAGAAGAATTTAATTAAGGGATAACAAATACCCAGGATCTAATTATGACATGGTTTTAAAAAGTATTTGCTGCGAATCTCTTCAGAAGTAAAAACCGAAATATGAAAGGTAATTTTAAACTGTTTTGTGAGCCTTATGGGTGAGAAGATACACAAATAATGATTTAGCCTTTTGAAAGACGTTCTGTCGGCTAAACTGAAGAAATCTTCGTAGATATCTCTTGTTATGTTATGTTATGTTAGTAGTTTTTATAAGGCGCACAGCTGCCCCAGCCAAGGGGCGTCCCGGCGCCTGATCAGGTACCACAACACAACAAATCGATGCTGGGAAGGAAAAGGAGGGAATCAGTCAGTGGTTGTGAACAAAAAAGTTTTTATGGCGCGCCTAAAGAAAGTAAGATTGTTCAAGGCTCGAATATGGACAGGGAGAGAATTCCATAATCCTGCCGCTAATACTCGAAAAGAGCGACCTCCCATCCTACTCAGTCTAAACCGTGTATTAACCGCCAGATGGAGAGATTCCGATCTAAGGGACCGCGTAGGAACATAGGAGGAAACAAGCTTAGCAAGGGCTGGAGGGGAGGAAAGCTTCAAGATTTTAAATGTCAGGCACAGAGCCTTGAATTTAATTCTCTGTCTGACCGGCAGCCAGAAACAAATTCTGCGTCTCCAAAGACCACTGCAGGAAGGGCTGTATAATGACATTTTGCACATACGTGAGAGCATGCCAAGCATTTCTGATATCTAAGACCATACATTCCAGTACGAAAGTGTTTTATTTTATATCTCTTTAATGAGTTGCTCTGAGGCGATAATTGTGAGGGAACTTAGAAGGAAAGCAAGGGGCTGTATAAATAGCGTGCTCTCGATGAAAACCTTTCTTGAAATATTTAAACTATATTCTTTGAGGATGCAAAAGTCATTATTATTTAAGCTATTTATACCAGTTTATCAAATTCCAGCCTAATCTGCAGAGTTCCCGGTCGCAGCCATCTTTTGCCAGTTGGTCTCAATGATGAAATTTGCCTAATAGCGAGCGATTTTAAGGCGATGTATCTTCCTTTTTAGTTAATTTATTGTACAGGTGTTCTTTTCTAATAGCCATTATTTTTTTCTCTTTTAACAGCTGGGGAAAATGTCAGTTCTTTACGCCCTGTGATGATGGCACATGTCCACTAATAGGGGATTGGAACTGGGTTAAAAATATATGTTGATACTTTTTTTTAACTCTTTTTATTGTTGAAGTTACACACGGTTATTTACATCAATATTGTGTACCACATCCCATCAAACCATTAAATCCTCTTTCCCGCTGTATATGTTGATACTTAATGTGCTATCATTCTGGGTATTGGGTTTCTAGGGTTTGAATGGTACTTCAAATTAATGAAAAAATGAACTTGATAGGTCTCCTTATTTTGTTTATAGTCTAAGAAATGTTCAATATATATTGCCTTACGTGTATCATAGATTTTCTATGAACCTATACGGTTATTGAAAATGTGATTGATTGGACAAGATATTTGTTCAGAGTCATAGATTGTATGGTCATGACTTGGCAAAATGAGACTTCACTATAACTATTTGTGTGTTTCAATACTGTGGATTTTAATACCCACATTTTTGACATGTTCTCTGAAGTAGTTGCCTGTGTGACAGATTGGTAGTCGTTGCTGTGCACCCCAAAATGTCCTAGCAACGATTGCCCTGCTGAGCTTCTCTCAGCAGTACTTGCAAGTACTGGCAACTAAGTTTGTCTCATGTTAATACTAAGTTGAACGCTTGGAACAAGCAGTGATGCACAGCTCTGTAACTGCCCTGATAAGAACAACACCCTCGCCTATGACAGACGTCCTTTTGCCCAGTTGGGCACAAAAGGCGTAGTGGCAGTTTTGATGATCTTAAAGCAGTGATTGATGGCTGCACTGTTAGTGCTTTGATTCTATTGGATATTGGCTGTCTTCCCCATCCCTGGCAATGCTTTGTTCCTACCTCTTTAAATCTTTTCTGTCACCAAGCACAGCCAGTGGTCTTGGCTCTTTTGAATCCATGTTATCAAGCAGTGCCGGATTGGCACCATCACCTTTGTTTTTTAGTTTGTCTTCAACCTTTTGCTGTGCTATGCCACCAAGTTGTGTAGATTTATTTATAAGCTTTAGCACCATCCAGCTAATCCTATACTTGAACTTACTTTGAGAAGTGAACTTAATTTCTGTGTTGAAGGGGATGAGTTTTCTAATATTAAAATCTTCCAAGTTGAAAAATTTCTTACTGTCCAATCAGATTCCACTCTTTGGGGTGCCATGGTGTAGTCCCCAATAATGAGGGTCTACCACCCTCTCGTCTGTGCTACTCTTTTGGCAATTGGACGTTTTGTAGCATGCTAACTTATTCATGATGCCGCAGGAATTATCAGACACCATGGGTTCTTTTTACCATATCTGATTGCTATGTTGCTTCTTCGTCTCTCTTTCTCCCACTGATTAATTTTCCTGACTTCTTAAGTTTTATGTGAACTTGACTAGAGCAAAGGGTTTTACGTGGGCCTTTCTGGGAGACCCATTGAGCAACTGCAATAGATTCAAATAGTGTAGCCAGTCACCTAGGACTTAAAAAATATCTGATCATGGCTCTCTTTACCTACAAGCCCCTGAATTAGCTCCCTGTGCAAACGTGGGTTCCACAAGGCCTGAGAACATTTTTTCCTCCCTGCCTCAAGCAGCAAGAGAAACGGTTACCTGTGCCCTCATCCTGTCTCGGCTGGACTATGCCAATGCACTTTACATTGGTATCCCTGGATACCTGATCAAAAAGCTGCAGGCTGTCCAGAACTCGGCAGCCAGACTTCAGCTGGGCATCTCTGCCAGACATAGCGTTCGGCACCATCTGCGCTCACTTCACTTGCTTCCCGTAGCAGAACGGGTTAAGTTTAAATCACTGGTCTTAGCCCATCGTGCCCTTCATGGTACTAGCCCATCTTATCTGCAAAAGCGCTTCGCATTTCACATGTCCTCAAGACTGTTGCGATCGGCATCTCTCCGACTAGCAACGGTTCCCCGTTTTCAATTTCAGAGGCTGGGTGGCCGGTCTCTGACACAGAGGGCAGCGGTAGCTTGGAACTCCCTTCCCCAGGCTCTTCGCACTATTGAAGACCTGGCTGTTTTTAGGAAAAATCTCAAAACGCATCTTTTCATCTGTTAGTTTTCTGCTCCCCCTTAAGTCATCACGCCAGGACACTCTTGAGTAGCCGTGCACGGTACAAGTACAATTAACATAACATAACAAGGCCATCTATAACATTGGCCCTTAGTTTCTGGGAATTGTTCTTGATCTGTGCACCAAAGTCATCTCTACACTCTGCATCTAAGCACCTCTAAAACAAATCTCAAATTTACAGCAGGGCAGAGCTGGTGGCAGGTCACTGTGTGTCCATGATGCATTCGCTTAGAACTGTATTCCAGACCAAGAGCTGCCATCTAAAATCTCAGAAGCAAGTGGAAGCCTGGCTTTTCCCGCTCTGTAATGTTATAGTCTGGCTTCATATTGAAGCCTTTTGCAGCTTTATATTACAACATCAAGAAACGTGTGGTTATAAGCCATGTTTTATCTCTAAATTGGGGTAATACAGTGCATACTTCCTTTATAGGCCTGTCTTGTCAGCACTACTGACTGGCTACTAGGCATATTGTTACCAGTTCTTAAAGATATGCACAGTGTGCTTTAGCTCCACCAGAAGAGTATTACATTCTCACATCATGCTCTCGTCTATTTGGTGTATGATTCCTTCTTTCAGGAACTGCTTTCACTGGAACGCATGATTGAATATTCTTATGAGAAAAGTGCACTTAATACATCACTTTTTTCTCACGTTCAATTCTTTACCTCCTATATGCATTCTATGTGTGAAACAGCTCTTTATTATGCCAATATGATATGCTTTAATGTGATAAATATAATTTGTGCTTTAATGCCACATTAAAGCCAAACCTATTGACTTTGCCAGTGCTTATTAATTAAATTATAAAGACGGTGAGCTTATGTTTAAAGAAAAATGTGCATTTAATGATTTGAGTTTGAACAAGTTGTACCTATGTTACTGTGCGCTGGAAGAAAGAAAAGGGTGAAAGGTGGAGGCAGAATGGGGAACGTGAGACAGAAAGGATCATTTTCCTTGCATTTACAGGTTCTGTTTTCCTAACTGTTAGTATGTTACGTTTCTGAGGCACTTTTCTCATAATGTCCAGTCATTCAAGGTTAAGTTTTTTAAATAATTATTTTTAAAGCACACTATTACTCGCGTGGCGGTGTGTGTGTGTGTGTCTGTCGGTCTGTCCGGCTCTACATAGGGTAGGTTTGGTATTGAAATGCCAGGTCTTCAGATGCTTGAGACAGTTGGCTTTTATCCAGTTTGCAACTTTGATCATGCAGGTTGTGAATTTGTTTCTTGTGTTGGGGGCTTTGTCCGAGGGGGAGAGTATGATTTGCATGGCGTCTGACCTTTAGGAAGGATCAGATCCAGCAGAGAGTGGGTCTTTGGATGCCAATCTCGTTCAGGCGCATGATGGGGATGTGGTGTGAGACCATGTCAAATGCTGCAGAGAGGTCCAGGGGAATGAGGGCTGCCATATCTCCTTCTTCAGGGATCATTCAGATGTTGTTTGTGGCGGAGAGGAGTGCTGTTTCTGTACTGAGGTTGGGCCTGATTCCGGACTAGATGGTTTTAAGGAGCTGGTGGTTTGTGAGGCATTGATTGATTAAAATCTCTAAGACCTTGGCTAGGTATGGTAGGAGGGAGATGGGTCTGCAATTTGAGAGCGTGGCTGTGTCATTGGATGGTTTCTTGAGCAGGGGCATGACAGTGCCATGTTTTTAGGCGTTGGAATGTGGCTTAGTCGATGGAGGCGTTGCGGATGGGTGTTAGTGCGTCACTGATCATTAGGAGTGCTTTGTTGAAGGAATAGTGGGAGGCAAGAGTCAGATATGACCCCCTAAATGTAGTTCGGGAATGTCATAGAACAATTAGTGCTTAATAACACAGATAATATTTTGTTCTGATTATGTTGTGTATTTTTATTAGGTGTAGCATCCCTAGAGGCACTTCTTATTTCAGGAATGGACTATAAATTACAGTGCGCTTCATATTTTACAATAAAGTTTTAGAGTTTATAATGCCATTTGTATTTTGTTGCAAGAATGAGGCCCTGACGCATTTGTGTGAAAATTGAGGCTGCTTCCCAGTGATTTGCTATTTTTCCTTTGTATTGGTGGCCATCTTGAAATGGTGACTTCCTTTATCCCCTTCTACACGCGGCAAATTTCGCTGCGATGCGAGGGGGGGTGGGGCTGGGCTGGGCGTGGCGCTTCAGGTACCCAGGACGGCTCCTGGCCGTCATAAATCACGGTGGGCGTGTGCTCATGACGGCCGGGAGCCGTCCGAACTCCGCCCACCAATTAATTCGCCCGCGGGGAATTAGCCGTGCGTGGGCAGAGCGGCAACGGTCGGACGGCTCTCGGCCGTCATCAGCACACGACTACCGTGACTCATGACGGCCGGGAGCCGTCCTGAGCATCGATGAGGTTAAATACCTAATCTACTCTTCATTAACCTGGAAAATATACTTTGTTATTTAAAGAAAGAAAGACGCACACAGGCACTCACTCACCCTCCCAACCCCTCTCCCCCCCTCCCCGCAGTCAACTTTGGTGTAAAAGATGTATACAATATTTTTTTTTACAGATTTCTGTCATATTCGAAGCTTGTAAAAAGTTATTAAGTCCAGTATTACCTTCTGCAATCTATTGTACTTTGTAACGTTGTCTCCAGTTTAACTCGAACCAGAGCCCCAACGGTTTATTGGGATGCTAACAGACATCCCATGGTTCAAAAAAGGTGCCGTCATCTGGTAACTTTAATTTGAAAGCATGTTAAGTTTCTGCTGTTGTTATTCGCAATGCAATTCGCGTCGATATTCGTAAAAGGTAGAACAACCCCGTACGTACGTGCATGAGATTCCGGGAAACATCTCAACTAAAGGCTTTTTTTCAATGCAACATGTCCAATTAATCAATGTTTAAATTTTTTCAAATATCCAATTATCCCATTTCAAACATAAAATCTTATTTGACTGAAAATATCACTATTAATAATACACAATAAAAAAATGATGTCGTCGTACTTAAATAGGCACTGCTATCTTTTGTGTGAAAACAAGAACAGCCCACCACCCACTTGTTCGCCGCACTCGCCTCTTACACTCTTTTTAGATTGAGCCTGGGCAGCGCATGCGCTGCTCTGAGCGGCAAGCTGTAGTCCGCCCACTCTCCGTCCATATTTTTCATAGGCTTGTGCCATTGTCCACTGTAAACTGTGGCTGTTCATTGGTCAATAGGCTTAGAAATCCCTCCTTAGTACCGCCTTGTCTCATTGTGTAACCTCCCCTGTTACGTGTGTTGTTACTCATAGACTTAAATTACAGCCTTCGAGCACTATTTTCTCAAAAAGCTTTGTCCTGCCTGCTGTTTAATAGCACAGGCGCCGAACAAATTTGCAATGCGATACATCTCGCATTTGCTAGAGTTTAAGCTATTGGCATTGTAAATTACACTGTCTATTATTTATCTGTTTTAAAAACAACACATAATTAAAGGTATCGTCATTTACAATGTCAATAGCTCAAACTCTCGTAAATGCGATACCTATTGCATTGCAAATGCATGTTCTCTTTTGGGGTGACCTGTGCATATCTGTGGCTCAATTTATACAATTTACTCCGCATCGACAGACTATCCTCTGCAATGCAAGGACTAGCTTCTACGGTGCAATTCACTATATCCAGAACCCCGCACTATAAAATAAAAATAAAAAAGCCCTCAAAGCTGTTGACCGCATTACCTTGGCAATGCTTGCTCTTCAAGTGCGGCCTACTGTTTCCCCTGCATCTAATGCTTTTGTGTGGCTTTTGTGTTTAAATATTTTAATTTGTAGTGTGAACATAGAGCCCAGGTCTATTTACAATGGTATGAGAAAACTGCATGTCTAGAAATTGGAGCCTTGCTTTTAATGTACCGATGATATCAATTGTTATAATTATGTTTAATGCTAAACTAACAGAGGGTAATAACGAGCGTCTAAACAAATCTTGGAGTAAAGATATTAGAATGTAATTTTCTTCAGTTTCATGCTAAATGACATATAGCCTTGTTTTTGTGCTCTAGTTAGGAGTTGTACATTGTAGAAACACACTTACATACGACAAACAGTTCAATTTGATAACCATTAGAAACGCAAGTCTTTTTTGGCCTACAATGTCTGAACCCAAGCAATGTCTGTAATGGGTCGGGAGGTGTAAATGTCTCACGCATATCCTCCTTATTTGTGGAGTGGTTATTAGAATGTCTGTAGCGATTAAGATGGACGTAGTTTCAGTTTGGGGAGGTATGAAACCACAGAAAAGAGGAAACAAGGAAAAAATACCTCTCTTAAGCGGGAGCAGCTGCTACTCATACGTGTTGTCTTCAGCACTGTTATATAAACTTCTCATAAACTGCTTGGAATGTCTTATCAGTGGGGTGACTGGTACAGCTCCACCTCCCTTCATTCCACCTCAAGACGGTTGGAGTGGGAAACTAACACCCTCTCGAGTCCCACTCCCTCACCAACTAATTATCCTGGGGGTTGTAGGATTTTTCTTTTCTTTCCAGTGTGTTAAGAGAGTGATCAGATTTGTTTTCTTTTTAATGTCATTCACTTTCTTTGGTGTCTTTGAATCAGAAACTGTTGTATACGTTGAAACACGAAGGATCAGAAACATTTATTTTCTTACTGGTTGAATACGACTTACTTTTGTTCTGCTCTAACCCATAATTGAAACATTCTTCTAGTTGGAGAATTGCATGTTTATAAACGATAGTTTCATTGTATTTCTTGTAAAGGTGGAGGAACCTTAAGGTGTAAAATCACATTTAGAATTGTAAACCAACAGTACCGCAAAGGCACTGCTACTTTGAGCGCTTTTTTTTTACATAGAACATAAACTATACATTAGTAAATAATATTGAGTGGGGATAGGAAATCATTGGTTGGAAAATCTACAGCGTTCTATGAGAAACCTATAGAGTTTAACATAAAAAAAAAAAAAAGGGTTCGAGATCCAGGCAAAGGTGATGCACCAAATAGCTATTGCCCTACAACAATAAAGGGATTTCAACATCTCCGAAAACTTTAGTTTCTTTCCATGTTTCCTTGACGCCATCCACAAACAAGCATTGGTATAGCCAATAGGTCTCGCCTTTGGGACCTTATAAGTGTTTAGTTATCCAGCACAATATCCTTGGTGCAGCAACATCAACTGTTCATGGCTAAACACTTATAAGGTCCCAAAGGCGAGACCTATTGGCTATGCCAATGCTTGTTGACATGTGGTGGCACCTATGGCATATGGGGGGCATCCACAGGAAATGCTGAACTGGCATATTGGTTGTAATTTGTGTCATAAAGGCAGCACCAGTGGCCTGTTGCACAGCCCATCAGACTAAATGCTGGCCCTGGTATTCTGATGCTAATGCTTGACATATAGAGACACTAGCCGTGGACTACTGGAGGTAATTCCTGACACATGGGGTGAACCCATGGCAACTTTTTTTTAATTGGCTCAGCTCCTTGGGTGGGCCCAGCTTTCTTGCCACATCATAAATGTCCTGGTATATTTCATAAGTCACCTTTCAGGGCCTATGGCTTCTTAGCAAGTTTATGTGAACAATTTGCTTAAAAGTAGGTCTATTTACCCCAATTTGTTGTCAGAATTCTTGGTGGTAGAAACACCTCCTCCCAGAGACCTCGGTAAGAAGAATTGGGTGCTTACTGGGACGTCAGGCCCACTACTTTGAAAGCTCACTAGTGAGCAGATGTGACAAGGAGCAGAGCTCAGTGTGAGTACGGAGGGGGCAGTACCATAGCTTCGGCAATAAAATGTGCACCATTTTCTAATCTAAAAAGTGTTAACATTGCATAGATTTTACAAGTGGGTAATTCAAAAGTGGGTCATGTGACCCAGGCCCCCATCATAATTTGGTGAACCTGGCTAACACAGTGCTTGGTTGATAAAACCGCTCTTGCCGGCATATTTTTCTGCCTGCACAGTGCCTGGCTGGTGAACCTCTGCCTTAGTGTGCTACTGCTCCTAACATAAGTGCCTGGTGCACACTTTGGCCTAGTTTCTATCTCGCATTGTGCCTGGCTGGTGAACATCTGCCTCAGTGTGTCTCAGGTCCCAGCACTAGTGCCTGGTGCACACTTTGGCCTAGCTCCTCTCTCGCATTGTGCCTGGTTGGTGAACCTCTGCTTCAGTGTGCAACAGCTCCCAGCACAAGTGCCTGGTGCACACTTTGGCCTAGCTCCTCTCTCGCATTGTACCTGGCTGGGCATCTGCCTCTTTCATTTGACATGGGTCTCTGTCGCCAGAGTGCCTGGCTGGTGATCTTCATCCACTAACACTAGTGCCTGGTGGATACGCCTGTCTGACTTTGATCTGGCTCCAAACTCGAACCGGTCTGGCTGGGACACCATTTTGTTGTATTTGTCAGAGCTCTGTAGAGCGTCACAGTGCCTCGTTGGTGAACCACTGCCCCACTCTGACATAGCTCCTGACACAAGTGCCTGGTGCATAAAGCGTCTGTCTCACAATTACATAGCTCTGTTGCTGCACAGTGCCTGGTTGGTTATTATTTGCCACACAATGACTGGTGAACCTCTGGCACACTCTGCCGCAGCTCCTCACACAAGAGCCTGAAGGACACTTTGATATAGCTCCTCTCTCTCCACAGTGACTGGCTGGTGAACCTCTGCCGTAGCTCCTAACACTAGAGCCTGACGGCCACTTTGATATAGCTCTTCTCTCCACAGTGCCTGGCTGGTGAACCTCTGCCGTAGCTTCTAACACTAGAGCCTGACGGCCACTTTGATATAGCTCCTTTCTCCACATTGCCAGGTTGGTGAACCTCTGCCAAACTCTGACGCAGCTCCTCACACAAGAGCGTGACGGACACTTTGATATAGCTCCTCTCTCCACTGTGCCTGGCTGGTGAACCTCTGCCACACACTGGCGCTGCTCCAACACAGTGCCAGGTGGACACAACGTCTGCTCATTTTGATATAGCTCCTCTCTCTCCACAGTGCCTGGCTGTGAACATCTGCCTCGTTCTGAAGCAGCTCCTCGCACTGTGCCTGGAGGATACCCCTCCCTTACCTTGACATAGCTCCTCTCTTGACAGTGAAGCCTTGATTGCTGCCCGGCTCACCCCGTACCTCACCTGGTTCTTTTGTAAAACGCTCTGACACCTTTGAGGACAGTTTGCGCTATATAAAGCTGCATTACAACAAATAAATCAGTGTGGGTTTATGGTCAGGCACTCCAGGCGCTGCGCCCCGGACTCAGGTGTGTGCCGGATCCATTCTCTTCCCTCCCTCGCTTTCATGCCCACTCCCGGTGCCTGCTGCCTCCACCCTCTACCGCACACGCCTCCACTTACACCCCCTCCCGGTAGTAGATCCGTGCCGGAGCCGGCACGGTAACCAGGCAGCGCCGCGACTGCTGGGGAGCCCAGCAAGGTGCACCAAGCCGGTGAGGGGGAATGGGGAAGGGGCGCAAGGAGACTTTGTCATCTGTACCCGGGAGGGGCAGGTTCCACCTACAACTCTTCCTGCAGCCAGTCCCCAGAGCCTGTAACCTCTGCCTTCCAGCCCTGCCAGGAAGCGCCTCGTTAGTCAGCCCTTAGGGGAGGCGCTGAGACTGCTGGTGACCGCTAGGCTTCTTTAGAAGCGGAGCGACACCCGCCCCCTCCGCCGCCCGCGTGCCTTCTCCAGAGCTACAACCATTTCAACCCCTGTGGAATTTATTTTAATTGCTAATATTTGATGAATGGCTGCAGCGGCGCTACGTGTGCATATTTTATTTACCTGAATGGATGGTATACAATTTATATAAATGATATACCTGTGTGATGAATTGTTATTAATGAACACAGTGGGGAAAATGCGAACCTCTTTATATTAAATCTAGATGTGTTGGCTAAGTTTGTACTGTAACTAGCACTTGTAGTGAAAAGCGCTCTGTGAAAATAATTTCTTAAATTGTAACAACGCATCGAAATCTCAAATTATTTTCTGTGGAAATGTCGATGCTAATTCTTCGTGCATAAATCAAGTGTATGCGGTCACAGTGAGGTGCATGCGTTTTCGTTTGCTCACATTTCTGGACCAAAATGAAAATGTATTTTTGTAAAACATCTGTAGACATCAGAGCAGGCGCGTGTCCAAAGATGTAGTATAACTCTCTGATCCGGTGAAAGAGAAAATTACTCAAGTTCGGTCGGTCTTCGTTAGTCTGTTGCCCTTGCTGCTCGCGTGGTACTGGGCCGACAACAGGTCTTTTAACAAGCATGATGCGGACCCGAAAGTGAAAGAGTATCTCTTGTCTTTATGGGGCCATGTGTTTAAACACATGGCTCCATAAAGATAAGACTCCTTTCACGATGCACGGAAGGCAGATGAAAAAGCCGAACGAAAACGTCAGGAACAGCTCTTTTCCAATGGCTGGCCACCGTTTAGCATAAACGGTGACGCCGACCAATGGAAAAGAGGGGCGGGGCTTAATGCCCTTTACAGAAAATACCCAAAATGGTTAAATCCCGCCAGCGAGACTGCGCTTGTGCGCAGCCCACGCCAGGCGAGACCTAAAAAGGGCCTGTTTTAATCCCATAAAAATGGCAGCAACGAAAGGTTTGCTGTGCTAAAGTCACAATCTTAACAGCTTTCAGGAACATGCAGAGCTAAAGAGATAGTCAATTATTTCTATTTTCTTTTGTGCTTTCAACCTACTTCCTGTTAGTGGTGCAGGGATGTGGAATTCCTATAGCCTGACGCCCAGGACATGTTGTTTGGGGTTAAGGGCAACAAGTTTTAATTTGCATTTTGGTCTTGGGACAAGCAGGCCCAACCCCCTGCAGCACACACCCTTTGCCTGCCAATTTGCAGTACCACATTAAGGATCAGGGAAGGGCACTGCCTGCAGTTAAGTTAATATTTGTGTGCATATGTTAATGCTGTTCAAACTTGTGTTTATGGTTCATTAATTGACAGCCTTTATTATTGGGGTGAGCGCACTCAGTAAATGTAAGTTCTGACTGCACTACTGACACGGGTTCCAGTATAAAAATGTGTACACATGGTTTCAAAGTTTAGCAATATGAGGCTATGTATAATGCTCCCAGAATGCTCTCTGATTAGATGCAAATATTTGCAGAAGCTTGAAAGCAAGATTAAAGATTCTTTTATTTCAATATAAAATGTACCCAAAAAATGAACGTAGGAAAACATTTTTTTTGCTAAACTACTGTAAAATTTCAGGTACCATTTCTTTGCAGCATCATTTAGTAAAATGTGTTGATGCATGCTAGTATTTCCCCCAAATATTCATATTAGAAAATCAGTGTAACCAGTTTCAATAAGATTTTGGGAAACATAAAAATAAACAAGCATTGGCAAAGCCAGTAGGTCTGAAATGGTGGTCAGCTTTTTAGTTTTGGCAATGCGTGACTTGTTTTGGCATGGTTTTTGTAAAACCTTATTGATGTGAGAGCTGCCGGACCCTCACCATTATAACAAACATTGGCAAAATCAAAAATTGTTTTTGGTCTCAAAAAAGCACACACTGCCACATTAGTTACTGGCACTGAACAAAACTACTTTGTGTGCCGATATGCTCCTTGTGAAAGAGCAGAATACTGTCACTCACCGTGAAGCCAGCCGATACAGAGCGAGAGAGAGAATTTTAATAAACACAAAAGGTCATGATTAACGCCAGTCCAAATTAGGGGCCCAATTATTTAAAGAAGGTCGCAAAAGTGGACCCTTGGTATATGTCCTTGCATTAAGGGCAGCTATATGGCTTTCCTGAATTCACAAGAAATTACAGCAGTAGGGCAAGAAATAGTACTGCTGAAAAATATTTGTGAACTGCATTTTGGCATGAGCAAATATGCATGTGTAGATTTGCTCATGCGAAAACCTGAGTGTTTGCAAGTTTATTTTCTCTCCAACCACTTTTTCCCCAACTCTGGAAGACGTTTTACGTCTGCCTCAGTCAGGAGTAAATTTCCAACATTTTTCAATATTGGAAAAGATTAGGGACGAGTTGTCGAAAAACTCTTAAAAAATGCAAGTTAGTAGTTTTGCACAGACTCAAAAGGACATTCCAACCCTGGAACTATTGTTTACCACTACCTTCAGTCCCAGTGTGTAGATCTGCGGCAACGTAGCAACATAAAGGTATTGCTAGTATTCAAACACTACTATGGTATGAACCCTGGCATAATCAGAGAGGCTATATAAGAGCTTTTATTCAATGAGATTGCTGCCTAAATTTGTCGCCGCACAACATGGCACCAAAGGGACAAGTGGATTTTGTTACAGGACAAGTAGATTTATGAAGCAACCTGCCCCTTGGACAAGTAGATATTTTAATAAATTCCACACCCCTGGTGGTGGACAATGTTGTGAAACCCATGGGTGATCCAGGAAAGCTATAGAGTTTTGAAAAGTTGGCAAAATGATGAATTCAGCAAGGGGTCATATGCGTAGATCCCCCAAGGTTTTTCCAAAGAAACTAACTGTTGAAATTGAGAATTATTGAAAATGGGTAAGAAAAAACAGCTATTTGTGACAATGTTTTCTTCTGTAACTTTTTGTCTCTGTGGCCGATTTACAAAAGCATTCTATCATTACGTCCGCTGGACGTCTGTCGTTGCAGGGCTATATACTGTTTGTAGGATGTCAAAGATCCTGAAGTACCCAGAGCCAACAACTGAGCTGCACCTTACAATGGTTTTTTATTGTGTACCGTGTATAGACCAATTCATATGGTGAAATATGTAGAGTGAAAAATGGATATCCAGGAAACCTATGTATTTCTGAAATGGGCACCAGATATGGAGTTTAGGAACAGTGGTTATTTGTACATCTCTGAGTTTGTGGGTATGCATTCTAGCATGCGATTCAGAGGGCATTTTTCAAAATGTCTTTCTGACACACTGCCTTACATTTGGAAGGTATAAATGCAGCAAATTCCAATTGGTAATAACACATTTTCTACTATTCTATGTTCCCACATGTCTTCCTATTAAAAATGGTACCTCACTTGTGTGGATAGACTTAGTGCCCGCCACAGGAAATGGTCCAAAACGCAACATGGACACATTGCGTTTTTACACTGAAAACTGACTCCTTTTTGTAGCGTGGGTAGCTGTGGATTTTGGGCCCTAACTTAGCCGGCAAATCAGGAAACCTAGCGCACCTGTACATTTTTTTAAATGGGACACCAAGGGGAATCCAACTTCGAATGACTTGTTTGGCTCTTGCCAGACTTCTTACCCAGAAGCCTTTGCAAACCACAAACCTTGACAAAAACAGCTAATTTCCCCCAGAATTATGTGAGGCAAACTTCTGAAATCTACAAGGGGCAACACATTTCCTACCACCCAGCATTCCGCCCAGTCTCCCGATAAAAATTATACCTTACTTGTGTGGGTAGGCGTAGTGCCCACGACAGGAAAAGTGCCAAAACGCAACATGGACACATCACATTTTTCCACTAAAAACTGACCCTTTTATTCGATGTGGGTAGCTGTGGATTTTGACCATATCTCAGCCAGAACATAGGGAAACCTAGCAATCCTGTACATTTTTATAAACAGGACACCTTGGACACTGGGAATCCAGGGTGGGGTAACTTTCATTGCTCTTGCCATGTTTTCTTACCTAGACGCCTTTATAAACCTCACACTTTGACTAAATACACACACTTTCTTCCCTTTTATGTGTAGGAAAGTTGTGTATCCTCATAGATTCCAGAAGTTTCATACCACCCAGATTTCTTACGCATCTCCCGATAACAATGGTATCCCACTTGTGTGGGGAGTAAGGAGACCACCACGGAAAAAGCTCTAGAACTCTATGTGAAGAGTTCAGCGATAAGGTTAGCTGCTGTTTTTGGGGCTGTGCTGGGCTGCCACCCGTGGAAACATACCAACCACAGACGTATATAAAAACTAGACACCCCAAAAATTCCACGGGGTGTGCCTTGTGTGAATCCCACAAGGGTTTCCTACCCATATGCCCTGCAAACCTCAAACGTCGGCTGAAATCAAACATTTTCCTTCCAATTTTGTGATGGACACTTCCAGAATCAGGCTGAATCCAGTAAATTCCCATCACCCAGTGTTCCCCCCACTTGTCCCGATAACGCTGCCACACTTAGGTAGCTTCGCCTCGTGATTGCAACAGGAATGGATCAAACCAAGGGTAATGGGAGTTCCACTGTGGGACTGCCATTGACTCTGATTTGATCTATTCCTGTCATGGTCACTAGGCCCAGCCACACAAGTGGGGTAGCGTTTTTTATCATGGGGGAACACTGGGTGGTAGAAATTTTGGGGATCCATGTGGATTCAAGAAAATTGAGTCACAGAAATCCAAGAAAAATTCGTGGTTAGGCTAAATTTGAGTTTGCATGGCATTGTGGGTAAGAAAAAGGCATGTGATTCATGCAAAGTGCACCTCCCTGGACTCCACCGGGTATCTAGCTTTCAGAAATGTGTGGGTTTGTAGGTTTCCCTAGGTGGCGGCCGAGGCCAGATCCAAGTAACTCAGCTACCCTCTTTGCCAAACCAGGTTCTTTTTTTGACAGGAAATGTTTGTTTCCACATTACGTTTTGGGACTTTTCCTGTCATGGATGCTAGGCCCACTCATACAAGAAGGGTAGTGTTTTTATGAGAGCAAGTAGGAGAATGTTGGGCAGTAGGTATTTTGTGGATTCCGGAAGTTTACATTGCATAAAATGCAAGGAATATGCGTGATTTTAGACCGAGTTTGAAGTATGCAAAGCATTCTGGGTAAGACAAAGTAATGGGATCCACACAAGGCATACCACCCTGGACTCCTCTCAATGTCTACTTTTGCGAAATGTCTGAGTCTGGTAGTTTTCTCCGGGTGGAGGCATACCCAAGCCCAAAAAGTGCAGTCATGCACCATGGGAAGTGTGACGATACAGGGATCGAGGCTCACTCTCCTGGTCCTTATGTAAAAACAACATCCAGAAGAATAAAATGTCTTCTTGCATGCCATTAGGATGGAATGTTTTAGTCCACATTGGAGCAGAAAGACTATTGAGGTTATAGGTATGAGGGTGGGGGCACCGTTATTTTATGGAAAAAAAATAAAAATTGTCCTGTAAGCTAGTGGGCTTTCTGCCCCCTTGGGGCAAATTGGAGACAAACTCCCTCTCTGGCCTCCGGGGAGGCCAAAGTACTGGTTCCCTTTGGGGCGGGACCATGGCCTAATGTCAGAATGTAACACCACGCCACTTTGTTTCCCCAAATGCGAAATCCCGGGTGTTCAGTGGGCTTTCTACCCAGAATGAAGTACTCTTTCCAATTGGGACAAACCACTATCTGCCCCAAGGGAGGCAGAAAGACACTATTGCCCCTACTGGGGCAAGGGTAAGGCTCTATGCTAGGGTAGGCCTCCCCATCCTTTTGCTTGTTTTGGTGCCATTTTAAAATCCCTGGTGTCTTGTGGACTTTCTGCCTTGCCTTAGGCAAATCCCCTCTCTGCCCCTAGGGTGGGTGGAAAGACTGGTTTATCCATTCTGACATAGGTTCATGGCCAACACCAGAGTGTAACGCCCGCACTCCTTTTCTTTGCCCCAAATGCAAAATCCCTGGTGTCTAGTGGGGTTTTTACCCTTGCCACTCAGGGGGGCAGATTTTGAGCAATCTCCCCAATTGGGGCAAGCCCCCGGCAGCAGAAAGACACTATTACCGCTACTGGGGTAGGGTTATAGTTCAGTGCCAGACCGCTCCATGCTTTTGTTTGTTTTGGCTCTATTTTGAAATTCCTGGTGTTTAGTGGGCTTTATGCCTCCTAGACGGGGCAGATTGGGGATGAATATCCCTATCCACCTTCCTGGGGGCAGAAAGTCTAATAAAACCCGGCGTGCGGGATGGGACCGATGCCCGGGGGTTGCCCCCTACCCAAAACACTGCATACATGGCGTCTAGTGGGCTTTCTCTGCACCCCAGTGGGGGGCAGATTGGGGGTAAGCACCCCATCTACCACCAGGGGGGGGCAAAATTACTGTCTAGACATTGTTTTGGGGTGGGGGCATGCCAAAGGTGGGGGGCACACATCCCTATATACACTAATCTACATGGATGTTTAGGTCTGGGTTAAGAGTGCAACTCTCTCCTGACCTTATGTTATCAACCAAAAAAACCCAACACTTTTAGAATGCTCCTGAGAGAGGGACGTAGGCTCCACCCACATGTTAGTAGTTTCCTTGAGTACAGGATTTGATTAGGCCAAATATAGGTGCTTCCACTAAAAACACTGCTTTTATTGCACTTTTAGCTTGTGGCAAAGCTTATGGACTGAGTGGGTTGTGGTGGCACACTATTTATCATGGCTATAGGCCTGATCTGTTGATTAATACATTTTATGATAAAGGCACAAGGCCTGACGAATTTATTTTGAAAAGCATATGTTAAAGTCAATGGTATTTAAGTGCAGATTTGTTGTTCTTCTATACCAAAGCTTCCATATGGTTATTTCGTTGCATGGAACCTCAAGGTGATCATAGTAGGCAAGGGTTTTGGTGCTGGTTGCTCCCTCTGACAAAGTCTGGATATAGAGGGTTGTCACTATCAGAATCCTTGTTAGGCCGTCTTAGGAGACATAGTTTTTTGTTTTGCCCACTCTAATTCTTCTAAATGTATGATTTTATTTATGTATGCCTGATGGTTGGCTTGTGGGAAAACTTAAGTTCATTACAGGAGGAATCAGTTGGGTACAGCGACAAGCCAATGAAAACAGATGGAGGCCTTTTTGGTGTGTTAGAAAGAAAGTTCCAATGTCATTGGTTTGATCTGATTATTGTGAAAAGTTTTGATAAAGGCAGTAGGTCTAATGTATTGATGGTGAAAAGAATATTTTAAAGTCAATAGGCGTTTAAGGGTGGATTGTTACTTTTCTGTATTAAAGCCTACAGATAGGTATTTCATTACATGAAATGTCATAGATTACCTTTATAGGGATGGATTTTAATGTTGGTTACCACCCCTGACAATCCCTGGGGGAGAAAGATTTGTACTGCTATAATTATTGCTAGAATCTCTTCGTAGCTCTCTACTAGGATCTAGCAATAAAAACATTAAATACTACATACATCTCCATTTAAATATATATCCATAAAGTTGCATAGAGGGCCTTTCGTTCAGCTCTGTTCTGTCATTGATTGGTCTGTCTGAGTGTCATTTAAACGCTGCTTTCATCTAGAACAGCGTACATCATGGGGGCAATGGTTCAGTCCATATAAGTCATTGTCTTTCTAATAGATACTTCTACCTGCAGGTTCCTCTCCAGTTGAACAACCCCAGGTGACAGACTGTACCTAAAAAACGTTAAAGTTTTAAAGTGGCAATCTCGGCAGTAGAGGACGCTAGACTCGGTTGGCGCCAGAAGTGAATTCAGGCAACACCACCAAGGCCATAAAGTACCCACTGCGGGGCATCACCGTCCATTCCCTTTTTTCCGCACCTTTGGCGTAGACCTGGAGCTTTATTCTCTGAGGATATTCCTCACACAAATTATCTTTAAAGTAGTATCATGTCTCCTCCCAAAAATGTGGGTTTTATACCCTATAAGGATTGTGAGGGGCAGATGTCCATCACAGACCACCACTCTGTGTTGTTATGGTGTCTGTGGTCTGATCATGATTCCAAGACTTGTTTGGCATGAATCCTAAGGCCATTAAGGAGCAGAAGACCAAGCTTTTTATGACCATGGCAAAGGTCAACCACTGGCATCAAAAGCATTCTCACCGTTATTCCTATTCTCCATCCTCCTCGTCCACCAAGCGAGGGAAAACACCATAAGAAGTCAAAGAAGCTCTTGAGAGGTGAGTCTCTCAGGCGCCCTCTGACTCTCACAAGATAGTTGTCCTTGGAACCAGAGTCGGTCGATATGCCACTTGATGATCCTCCATGCAGTCCTGCTCCTCCATCGGGACCGGCTCCGGATAGACCTTCACAGTGTCTTGAGCTCTGGTAGCCGGCACCCATGCCTCCGCTGCCACTATTCCCCGAATTCTGGGGCTCTGTAATCTGATCCGGCATCTGTTCACAATGCCATATACAGTAACTTTGCCAAGCGTCAATGCCATATGGGCCATCAACTCCACCACGGCTTCCCCTGTTCTTGCAGTTCCAACTAATGCATTGTGCCTTCGGATCCAACGTTCATACTTCCATGCTTTGATCTGGCGCTCCATTTCTCGGCACCAGTACAGACTCAATGGATGGTGCCACTCCCACCACTGCCCCACCTCCTCATACAGCGCCACTGACGTTGATCCTCTGGATCCATTCCTGCATGGAGCCATAACGCTTGCTAAAAGAGGAAGCTTACAAGACACACCTTCACAAACTCTTTGTCAGAGACTCCGACTGCTTGGAGTTTCCGCCTATGACGACCCATACCAGGACACCGTACAAAAATTTCAAGGCCTGTCATCGGCAAACAGCGTAAATACCTCACTGGAATTGGCCATGGAATTCCCAAGTGAACCACTAACACCTGAGGTTGTGTCCCTTCACCGGATATTGCTCCTCAGGCTTCTGACTGGCTGTCCCCCCCTGTCCTGAAGAAGACCTGCTTGAATCATGCACCTTTTGGGTCAAAACGTCGACGTGACTGCACAATCATTTCCTTACTCTCTCCACTCCACTTGAAAAGCAGAAATTTGTACGGTTTGGAGATTCAAGCATGTAGGGATTGATGTCTATTGAATGAACATTTTTATATACTTTGTGTTCCATTTAATTTTTGGTGCATCTGTTTAAGACCTAGCTAAAGTAATTACACTCCTCCCGACAGAACCTACCTTACCTTGGATTTCAGATACCCAGGTTCTGAATATCACTGGGTAACCTCATTATACTTAATGCTCATTCTGAAGGGGGCAGTTGAGTTAGTGCCAGACAGGGAAATAAAGCGGTACAAAAGGGGGTGGTAATGGACAGAGCATCAGAACCAAAGCCATGCCTTCCCTGGACCGGAAACAAGCTTCCTAGGAACGGTTTCTGGCATTTCAGCCGTCTTCAGCCAGGCTTGCTTGAAGCCAGAAACTGGTCCTAGGAAGCTTGTTTCCGGTCCAGGGAAGGCATGGTTTGGCAGTTCGGGCTGGGCTGTTCCCATGAGGCACAGGGTCAGACTGATTTGCATATGGCCATGTCTGAACTGAGGTGGCAGAGTGGGCTAAAGAATGGTGATGGATCAAACCCAGATCTGTTGACTGGGTGTGAGTGTTTGATTGGTTCTGATGCTCTGTCCATCACCACCCCTTTTTGTACCGGTTTGTTCGCCATAAGTTGGCAGGGTATGCTCAGACGTGAGTCCCTTGCTCACTTTGCCACTGGATTCAAACAAGCCTGGCTGAAGACGGCTGAAATGCCAGAAACCGGTCCTAGGAAGCTTGTTTCTGGTCCAGGGAAGGCATGGCTTGGCAGTTCGGGCTGGACTGTTCCCATGAGGCACAGGGTCAGACTGATTTGCATATGGCCATGTCTGAACTGAGGTGGCAGAGTGGGCTAAAGAATGGTGATGGATCAAACCCAGATCTGTTGACTGGGTGTGAGTGTTTGATTGGTTCTGATGCTCCGTCCATCACCACCCCCCTTTTGTACCACAGACAGGGAAATAAGCACAACAAATCCAGTTCATAGGTTCGGTGCGTGACACCACCTTTCTCCGTGCCGCCTTCTCCTCTTCATAGAATCAGAAACTTCTAGGAGATAATCCCAAGGTGCTAGAGTTCCAGTCCTGAGAGTCTTGTGATTCTGATGTCTGCAGCCTTCCTGCACTATTCAGGTCATGCCAACACCATGGCACATGAGGGACCTGCAGTGTTGCTTCCTCAGGTAGTGGCTCCCTTATGTGGGAGACCTGTTGGACTCCATCATGATCTCCTCCAGCACTGTGGAGGAAGCGGCTTGGTGGTTGAAAGAGGTGAACTTCGCATATGGGATGACCTTCACTTCCCCTGTGGTCATGACTACGGTAGTGATGGATGCCTCTACACTAGGGTGGAGGGCTTACTTGGAGGACCTGGAGATCATAGGCCTCATGGCTTTGAAAGAGCAGTTCTTTACATCAACCTGCTATAACTGTGGGCGATTTGGCTGGTGCACAGGCATTCTGTTCGTTCACTGTAGGTTGATCCATAGAGACATTGACTGTGATGTGGATTGTGAACAAACAAGGAGGAGTAGGCTCTCGCCACCTTTGGCAGAAGCGTTGAGACTGTGATCTTGGGCACACCGATAAGGGATGTAGCCCACCACCTATCACCTAGTGGGGGTCTCTGAATGTCCGAGCCGACAGCTTGAGTCGGCATTATCTTGCTGATCACGAGTGGCATCTTCCACTGAGTTAGTCCAGAACATCTTCTCTCAATAGGACACTCCATATGTGGAATTTTTTGTCGTATCTGAAAATTATCCATGTTAGCAGTTTTGTGCACTCCAGAATCTGTTGTGGGGAGCCTTTGGGGATGACTTTCAGTCAACGTGGAACTTTCAGCCACATTATAAATTTACCCCCATACCATTGATTCCACAGGTTCTGAGGAAGATTTGCCAGGCCCAAGTCATTCTTATCGCCCCAGAGTGGCAGAGAAAGGTATCGTATGCACACTTATTGTGATTCTCCACGTGTACTCCGCTCTGCCTTTTTAATGGGGACTGCGTTTGAGCCCCTGCACAGTTGTACCCTTCACATGTTGACCCTCAAAACTTTATTTTTGGTTGCCATCACCTCTGTTGGAAGAATTAGTGAGTTGCAGGCCCAAAGCTGTCATCCCCGTTGGTTACCTTCTTCCCAGACTAGTTTCTGTTGCAAACCAGGGCTGCTTTTCTTCCTAAGGTGATCATTCCTTTTCACGGTGCCCAATCCATTACCCATTTCAAACTTCTACCATCCACCTCAATGTATGGAGGAGGAGAAATGGTTGCATTAGTTGGATCCTAGGCGAGTGGTTAATTACTACTTGGACCGCACCCAGGAATACTGGTTGGTTGACCAGCTCTTCCTAGGCTATTGTGGACTCAAGAAGGGTAAGCGGTTCAGAAGTGAATCCTATCCTGATGGATCATCTCCTGCATTATAGCCTGCTATGCCTAAGCCAAGAAAGAATGCGTGAAAAACCAAGCACTATCCTTGCGCTCTTTTACTGGTGCACTGCGGTGAGTGGGAACAACTCCCTCCAATAAATTGTGTTCCTCCAGGTAATCTACAGTAATCTCTTAGTCAATGTAATTTTTCTTTTCTTTGTTACTCTTTAATCCTTAATAACCTTCACCACAACGGAGACCGTAAGATACAATCTGTAGTCTTTATTAGACATTCCAAATACATGCTGTATGCCATTTTGGGCTTCTTACAGTAGTACGCACAAATTGATCCTTCTGTAAAGTCAGCACGACATATGTTGTCCCAATGCATCTCGAGCCCGATGGGCTCTTCGTCAGGAGAATCTAACACATGAAATTGGACAGTGTCACTTGATTATACCATTATAATTCATGTGTGCCAACACTGCGGTATCACAACATTGTGAAAAAGTACTAATAAAAAACATAACGTGTAATGCCCCCTCCCTTCACCCAATCACTTAAAAAAACGTGATTATAGCTGCAACTCTCTGCCCTCCTCCCACCTTACCCTAACTTGTTTTAACCAAAATTGTTACAAAGCGCAAAATAAATCCCCTCCTGTTGCAGGTCATCAACCCTCACCTATGTTCTCCCGTTACACTCCCAGAGGGCACCTACCCTGCACCATCCGTTACCAAACTCCGTTACTTCCAATCATGCCAACTTGCACACTATCCCTTACTGATGCCTCCACACCACTTCCTACTTTTCTTGTTATCCCTCACTATCACCACATCGATATTCTCTCATTCTCTACCTAGCTTATTACTTTGCTGTTTGTATGCACTTGCAGCCACTTCCAACAGTCTCACCTGTTTTCTCTCGTGTCCGTGAGAAAGTTACCTCCTCGTGCATATTCTTTGTGTAATCGATGCGTACACACTCACGTCCTCTTAAATAACCGTCAGGCAACCTCGTAATTACCCCCATGTGACTCTACCCTCTTCACCTGCACTCGATGTTATCAGAAAAACGACACCTGCAGACTTCACCTCAAAAACTACAACTCCCACAGTGCACTCGCCTTCCCCACAAAAAGAAGGACTTAAAACGCTGCATATCGCAAATATTTCTAACTCCCAAGTATCCTACTGTCTGCTTAAAATAAATGAACCTCATTAGCAATCCCCATAATTTGTGTTCCTCTACAGATTAATGACAATACCAAGTCACTGAAATCAAAATCCATATATATATGTACATGAAATGATTCGCTAGAAAAAAAATCCATAGTTATATTCATATGAATATCATAATAGTCAAAACACCTCTATAAACTGAAAAGTGCATAAGAATAACTGATACCAAAACACTTCATCAATCACAATGGCCTGTCCATATCAAATGCTCAGTGGTAATGTTGCTCTTGTCGGTCCATAGTTACGCTGTCTCCGTGGTGATAAACTCAAATTCATGGAAGTCTCCTATTTCTTAATCGCGTGTTTTAAAGCGCCGGGGTGCAAAAGCTCGTTGAAGCCAAGAAAGAGCCATTTAAAGGAATCCAGGCCCATTCACCCAGGGCCAAGTCCACCACTACTGCAGGAGTTCAGGGTGTCCCAATTGCAGATATCTGTAAGGCGGCGACATGGGCTTCCTTGCACAACTTCACAAAGCACTATTGACTTGATGTAAAGGTGTGCTGGGACGTACATTTAGCTGGTTCTATTTTGCAGAATTTCTTGGTGTGAATCATCCATCAACCCTCCTGCTGATCAGGGTATTTCTGTGAAATCTGTTCTACAGGTGAGGAATCTGCAGGTAGAAGTATCCATCAGAAGAAAAAGTTACTTACCTGTGGTAACGATCTATCCGGTGGATATTCTATCTACCTGCAGATTCCTCATTGACCTGCCTGCTTCCCTGTTTGATGGATGTCTTGTAGGGAAACTCAATAAAACCCCAGATTGCAAACATGTTGTTACTGCAGTTCCTCACGATTTTAATCTCCCTCTCATCTTGAAGGCTTGGAAACAAGCATTGGCATAGCCAATAGGTCTCGTCTTTGGGACCTTATACGTGTTTAGCCATGCAACAGTTGCATAATTAAATACTTATAAGGTCCCAAAAGCGAGACCTATTGGCTATGCAAAGCGGCCGTGCGGCCGCGAAAGTGAAAGTGATCGTGATCACGATCAAACATCAAAGCGGCCGTGCAGCCGCGAAAGTGTAAGTAATTGCGGTAAAGCGCGGCGCGCGCGCCCGCGCACATGCACTGTAGCTCTAGGCTGGCCTGGTAGCACTTTTTGGAGCCCTCTCAATAAGTCTCGCCAGACCAGCGCATGCGCTGGGTCAGGCGAGACCTAAAAATGGAGGTAAACGGACGTCGATGCACGGGGCGGGCGCTTAAGGGCGTTAGTGGCGTCGCCTGACTTCACTTCTGGCACCAACTGAGTCCAGCGCCATCTACCGGTGACGTCTTTACTTTGGAGTTTTCCAGATTCAGTCTGACACCTGGAGTTGTTCTAGAAGTGAGGAATCTGCAGGTAGATGGAGTATCCACCAGGAAGATTGCTATCGCAGGTAAGTAACTTTGTCCTCGTGCCCTGTGAAGGGCAGCATGTTCTGAGCACATTTGTACATCTACCTGAAAATGAGTGTGGTTTAGGGTCAGGGTTGTTTGGCCAGTCCATTCGTTTTCAAAGTTCTCGTTTTTACAATTCCCCTCCCATTTCATTTCTTTGATGCTCCTCTTTTTATTTCAGTTATTCTTAAGAGAATACTGCACCTCTTCAGGCATTGCTAATGGGTCGCTTGCTTGTCACTTGTTTAATCTGCAGTGTGATGCAGCCCACATGGTTACTTCCTTTAAACCAGGAGATCCCTATGGAATGCTTTACTCCGTAGTGTATCATTATTTAACTATACAAAGATGGCCAACATGTTGGTTGTAAATTTGGTGGTCATGCTAGAACGTTAAAGCAACAATAGGCTATTTACAATACCTCTGCAAGACAGACACCTGCTGGTATGTTCAGTTTACAAGCATATGCGTGCCATGTTTAGACAGCAGCATATTTTACTTTATTTAACCTGCATTCCTTTAATTTAATGTCATTGAACTTGTGTGTTTTATTGCGGTTGTGTCATAGGGTGAATACAAGAATGAGTCCGTGTATCTATATATGGATGCACGAGTCCAAAAATGAGTGACAGTATGCATGTATGATGACTTATTGAGTGCCTAAACCCATGAATGACAACAAAGATACTTCTACTTTTAGGCCAAACCTATTGACATTGCCAATGCTTGTTTTTAATGCTTTAGTGCAGCATTTCGCTTTGTGTGTCTTTTTTTCTATCAAGTCTGTCCTTAGCTGAACTTTTGCACCTTTTTACATTCCTCAGTTTCTGATCCTTAGTTTCTATTGCATACGTGGAAAGGAACCTATGCAGCATTCCTAATTTTACCAGTAGGTTGATAGAGCAGCTATTCCTTCTAAGCTTTTTCATTTTAGCTTTATTGTAACCTGATCTGCATTCTAAATGTTTCAATTTCGAAAGTGAGGAGATTTTGGTCCTCTGTCTTCTATTACTGATGTGTCTCGGCATGCGTCCACTGTTTCATATATTGCCACTCGATCTGGCTGTTGTCATTGCATTTCGTAAACCATTTGATTTTAAACTAAGGGATGGCGCTCAAACTAGCTGTGTTTAGAAAACAATTGCAAGGATAGTGGTATTGTTTAATAGGGACGGCGCTCCTGGAAAAATTCACTAAGTTATTTATTAGTATTTTGTATGGTGCTAAAAGAGAGACGAGAACAACCCAACTCTCCTAATTATTCTGTGGGCTAGGCTACAGTACACAAATTCATACAAATCCCTTAGCACACAAAATTCATAGCATCACCGTATTCATAGTGTAATTCGTCAATACACAATCTGCACACAAATAATGATGCGAAGCTTTAGTCTTTAGTTTTCCTCTTGGTCCTTCATTTAATATCACAAACTGTGATTCAGTCGGAAAGCCAATGTCAAATGCCAACACGTGTTTCGTCGCCTTCATATATTTAACATGCAACTTTTTCAAGGCTGAAACGGCTTTTATCAGTATATATTATCGTGCGGTGTTAATTCTGACCCACACGATCCTCCGGCGTGGGTAATCTCTCTCTAGAGGAGTTTGCTGGAGTGGATATTTCAAACATTCAAGTAGACAACTTGTATGTAATGCGATTATGTGGTGTCCTCCTCACGCCGGTTGCCTCGAGTACGATCGATCGTGTGGGTCGGAATTAACACTGCACGATAATATATACTGATAAAAGCCGTTTCAGCCTTGAAAAAGTCGCATGTTAAATATATGAAGACGACGAAACACTTGTTGGCATTTGACATTGGCTTTCCGACTGAATCACAGTTTGTGATATTACATGAAGGACCAAGAGGAAAACTAAAGACTAAAGCTTTGCATCATTATTTGTGTGCAGATTTTGTATTAAAGAATTACACTATGAATACTTTGATGCTATGAATTTTGTGCGTTAAGGGATTTGTATGAATAGCTGTGTTAAGAGTTTACCAAACCTGCTGGGTCAGAAACTGACCAATAAAGACCGATTCATGCAGGAGATGCATTAGTCCACTGAGCCCACAAATTCAGCATGTTTTGAGCTTCTCCTGGTAGGTTTTAATGCTGTCCTCTTACACTAAATTGCCTCTAGTCTGTAGTGTGGGATGAGGTGGCCCTTTTGAGCTACAGTATATACGAGGCAGAGTTTCTGTTTTGTTTTACTGCTCTAAGTTTGGCCCTAAATTAGTATATGCTCACAAAATAACTGTATAGGTTGAATCAAATGTAAAAAACTTGTATGTATATTTGTCAGTCATTTGATGTTTTTAGCCCAAGTTTGTTCGGTAGTTGACCAGCGCCATTTAAACTTGAGATGAAATAAATGAATTAGTTAATAAAGTATATTGTAAACGAAATTTCTGATTGCCTTCCTAATTTTTTGAATAGCATATTTGGAGTAGTAAAATCAGCTCCTTCGTGTTTATTTGGTGGTATTCTGGAAGCAAAGAATGTCTATTGGCACACAAGCATTTTTGTGACTTTTGAAGTGAGAAATTGAAATTTAGAATCCTGTGTGTGACATCATGAGTATTTAAGGCGCTTGTAGGCATTTGCAAATAATCCGTATTAGGGACAATTTAAGTCTACATGAGTGCTTATTTGTGTTCTCTGAATGACCAGCCTGTAGTGAGCAGTGTTCTGAATTTCATCGGCCTGATATCCCTTGACCATTCTTCACCACCGCTTAAGCCAAGGCTTGTCATTCAGTCATTTGAGGTTTTTTTTAAAGTTGTATTCGCAGTAGGTTGATGGTAATTAAACCAGGCTCTTTATTTGTTTGAATTTCAGAATTCCAGAAACTATGGCGGAGTATCCCTGTAGATTCCTTGGATGAGGAGAAAATTGAGGACTATCTGAAGAGGCAAGGAATTTCATCTATGCAGGAATCTGGACCAAAGAGAGTTGTAAGCACCATCTTTACTTATTTGAAATTATTCAGTACACTGAAGTCATGTTACATAGTAGTAGGTTTCCTAAATGCAAACAACACAATTTATTTGCATTTAGAATATCTGTGTTAAGAACTGAAGTTGCTTGGTAGACATATTTAATCATATTTAGTCATTTGAAATAGGCTGGAAACTATAAATGGCGGTAGCAAATAGAAACAAAAATGACTGACAAATCCATTATTGTCTTTGAAAAATATCAGCTGGCACTTACATAGCTTCCCTAACATTTTATTGTAAAGATTAAGATGTTCCCAATCGGAAGGAAAACAAGGTTAGTGATCTACTATTCCAGGGTTCTCCAATGTCTGTCCTGGAGGCCGGATCCATGCCAGCTTTTTAGCATATCCACATTTAGATAAATGTATTTATCTTAAAATTCTGGCATAGATCCGACCCTTCAGGACTGACACCGAAGAACTCTGTACTGTTCCAACAAAAAAGTTACACCACTCAAAGGGAGGGGAAGAGTCCCTGTTTAAATGAAAAAAATCCCAATGTTTCGACATCCGGATTTTAAGAAAAAAACAAAATAAAACTGCAACACAGCAAGAAGGCCACTTCTGCATAATTTATCAATGGGTGTGTTTTTTGGGACGCCCTCTTCATGTTAACTCCCCTGTTGGTCAGGGCAGCTAGAGAGTGTACCAAGGAAAAAAGATTTGATATCTCGCACGAGCCTACCCCACATCAAAATTGGGGGTTGCTATTAAAGTGTACTGGTCTTACCAAATTGCTAAGATCTTAGTCGCAAGCATTTATTTACATGTTACATGCAGTTATAGAAAGGAGAATAACTAAGGTGTCCGGAACCGCTTAACTATAGAAACTCCTTCATTTTTAAAGACATCTTAGAATTAATGTGTAAAAATTTAGATAAAGTCTCTTCAAAATTTAAAAAAGTGTATTTCATTAACATGTAGAAGCGTTTCACCTTAGTAAATCAGATCAAACTTCTGCATTGAGGTTTTTTAATTTTTTTTTATTTAAATGATAGTTTTCAAACATTCTTGCTTTCCCCCACTCAGACAACAATGCCAATAGTGAACTAAGTGGCACATCAGTTTGTCATGTGCATCCTATGGGTGGCCTTTGGGGCTATTAAACATGGACAACATTATAATGTCATAAATCAAACTCGAGAAGGTTTTGTACTGCACACGTCCTCAACTCATGTATTTTGAGGTTCTCTTATATGTGATAATGTAGAAAATGGTGGCAAAGTGAAAAGTATAATTGCCAAGGATCACACAAGTTGGTCAAGTGGGGAAGCCGGGATTGATCCCAGGTTTTCTGATTTAACACTGTGCAATTCAGCCACAAAGATGTACATGCTTCAGTCCCCCTACACCTACCTTACATACATTCTTCACCCTACTTACACCTTGCTGGCATCAGTGCGGCCCTCAGTCACTTCGTAGACCATACTTTGTGGCCCCTGAAGAAATGTTTGCGAGTATGAATGGCTTAGCGTATGACGGCATCCAGTCAGTGTGATCCTTTTGGATGAAGGGGTACCTTCCATTTTACTATGATGGAGCGTTTAGCAAGCAGTAATATATTCATGGATATGTTCTCAGCATTGTTGTTTGGGGCACATAAAGAGCCTAGAAAGCTATTTTCCAGGATATAAAGATTTTTATGATCACTGATTGAGAGTATCATCCTAGTGATTGCTCTCCAATGAGCTTTTAACACCTGGCAATCCCAAAACCTATTTTTCATATCCGCCCCAGGGGCCTGGCATCTAGGACAACCTGAGCTTAGTCTAGGGTAAATCTTGTGCAGCCAAACAAGGATCAGATATGCCCTGTAAAATATATTAAACCGAATGATTTGGAACCTGGTGTTATGGGACATTTTATGTGGCTGTGCTAATGGTTTTTCCAATTATGGATCAGTGAAGGGCCTACTCTCTTCAGTCTCCCACTTAACCTGCAGTGCGGCTGCTCTCCGTTGTACTTTACTGAAGGCTAAAAACTAGAAATAGTTTGGATTACTAAGCAGCTATGTTTGAGGGGATTAATGTCTTTTCCAGGGGCTTTTGGGTATAATTTGATGTTCGCAATGTATTTGTAAATCTCGAATCAGATTTTTTTTTTATGAGATCTTCAAATGTTCTCAAGACAGTTTAAAGATTCCAGTAGCGAGTGTGTGTCATTTGGAAACACCTGAGGTCTCCGCTAGTAAGTAGGTTTTGGAGTTTTCAACTGGAAGGAAATCTGCTTGGTGTGTTTTCATCTTCCTTTACTCTCTCCCTCATGCGGACTATCCCTTCTACATAGTGGCTGAGTCTCTCTTACTGGCCTTTTTCTTCCACGTCCATCACCACCCCCTTTTGTACCGCTTTGTTCGCCATAAGTTGGCAGGGTATGCTCAGACGTGAGTCCCTTGCTCACTTTCGCACTGGATTCAAGCAAGCCTGGCTGAAGATGGCTGAAATGCCAGAAACCGGTCCTAGGAAGCTTGTTTCCGGTCCAGGGAAGGCATGGCTTGGCAGTTCAGGCTGGACTGTTCCCATGAGGCACAGGGTCAGACTGATTTGCATATGGCCATGTCTGAACTGGGGTGGCAGAGTGGGCTAAAGAATGGTGATGGATCAAACCCAGATCTGTTGACTGGGTGCGAGTGTTTGATTGGCTCTGATGCTCCGTCCATCACCACCCCCTTTTGTACCGCTTTTTTTTTCACAGCATAAATCGTATTATAATAAGAATCTTTGTGGCAGTCAGAACATAGTACTATAATGACTGCAATGCAGCTTAGAACACATACATTAAAATAGAAAAAAGTGTTCTCTAAATTTGTGAACATAGCTCAACATAAACAGAAGGCAAAAACAGGAACTCTGTTACAAATCCTAATGATGGCTTGCCTTCATCTTAATCCCAAATCTGTATGCAATACTACAAAACAATATTGCAACCTTGCCTAAAGTATCGTTTTATGAGTCTCCATAAAATACACAGAAATAGGAGTCCAGTATAAACTTGAGATAAAATGAGGATTCAAAGACCAAACCTAAAATATACATTAGTCATCGCTTCACCTCATATCAAGTCTAGAAATGTGACTAGTACTTCAAACCAAACTACACTCGCAGTACAAAGTTCATTGGTTGATCCCACTAGGCAGAATTTATATACTTATTTTATACGGTTCAGATAGGATTCTTTTACAAAAAAGACCCTATAATTAACAGCCGGCAGTTCATTCGAATGCTGCGCATTGCTTAAAAATTTCTGTATCTGATGAGGTATAGCACCTGTTTGTGTGAATTCCAGTTTGTATTTGTTGTTTTTCCATATTTTTACTTTTTATAAAGATCAACTGTTCTACGAAAATCTGCCATGCACTTAGACGAGGAATAGTCCCACTAAGCACTGGATCCAAGATCCTAGACTCTTGTCTATATGTAACTGAAAATTTAAACTCAGTCGTTCTTTGTTGAAGTCATAGTACATTTTACTGAGAATTCATCATTCCTGATTTTCCATTACGCTTATTTACATTGTTTCCTTGTGCAGTTGTTTTATCATTATATTACAATGAATTTCATTGAATTCCCAATGCACATGTTCTTCATTGGGGGGTAGGTCAGAGCACTTGAGCTGAGCAATGACAGCTGGTGGACAGCGAGTGGCGCCTACATTCCGAGGTGGCACTGGGTATCTTAGTCATTGGGGCATGCCTCTCTCAATCGGTTAGTCACTGCTGGGAATGTGCAGTGTCAAAGCTTCTGCATGCTGGAGTTTCCTTCGAAAAAGGTAATTCGGGGTGAATTCCGTCTGCGATGTGACGTAGATCTCCTGTACATGTTCTTGCCACTACTCAAATGGTTGGCGTTCCATGGAAAGTTGGGACAGGCTGGCCCAAATCATCCTAATAGCCCCAGGCTGGGCCATGGGTAAGTGGTTCCAAGAGCTCATGAGATAAGCATTTGCCATCTGATTTGGCTACTTCTTTGGTGGTGGACTTCATTTCAGAGCAACGGGGAGGGTCCTACACTAGAATCTCCACAACTCGCATCACCATGTGTGGCAAAAGTGGAATTCTGTGAGCTGACGTCTGAAATGGTAGATGTCCTTCTTGCAGCCAGACTCCTGTCCTCGAAAGCCTTCTGTGCTGGGCAGTTTGTGACCTGGTGTGTGGGTCCGTTATCATGCACCTCACAAGCCACACTCTTTGATGTATTGTTGTTCTTCTAGTCGTTGGCCAAGCTTGGCCTTTCAGTAGGCAAAGTTAAGGGTTATTTGTTTGCACTCTCTGTATTTTTATGTTTGCCTGACAACCCTCTCCCTTTAAATTACCGTTGTGATGTGTTTTCTGAAGGGCAACACACACATGCTCCCTCAAAAGCAATTCATCATTCTTCAGTGCCACCTTAATCCTCTCCTGACATTCCCAATGTGTGCTCCATTTGATTCTGTGCACAGTTGCTCACTACTGCTTTTGACGTTCAAGATAGTCTTTTTTGTTACCATCACTTTATGGCACCTCATGAGTGAACTACAGGTGGTCTTTTGTGCAACCTCCATACACTTCTTTCCACCTCTAAAAATAGGCGCGGAGGACGAGGGCTACCTTCCTGGCAAAGGTGTTATCAGCCTTCCATGTTTTTCGATCAATTACACTGCCACATTTTTTGCTATGCTGCAGCCCTTGAAAGAGGAGGAGAGGCTCTAAGGAGGGGCTCTATCAGCTTCTCCTTAGGAGAGCTTTGAACTTCTACATAGACCATAAGAGACCATGATGTGGCTAATGCCCATTTGTGAGGTTTACTGGGATTAAGGAAAACAAAGTGGTGCAGAAAAGGTCTCTCTCAGCTGGACTTTTCTCTGAATTAAAATCTGCTAAGTGCTGGCTAAGAAGCAATCTCCAGAAGGCATGAAGGCTCATACCACCAGGGCCAAAGCCGCTACAGCTGCATTAACAAAGGGAGGTAGTGTAATCGGCAGTTCTGAATCTCAGCCTGGCTGCAAAATGGGCCTTGGTGCGCACACGTTTACGAAACACTACTGCCTTGACAGTCGGGTCTCACAGAAGGGCCATTTTCATTCTTCCTAATCGGAGTTCACTCCCCTGACCCTCCACCTGTGGGAGGCACTGCTGTTCTAAAGTTGAGGACCGATGTCTTGGCTGAGCTGAGATCAGGCCCCTACTGCTATACTGAAATTAGGTCTATCAAACATATTCTAGCTGAATATCAATTTTCTAATAACCAGGAATGAAGCTTCTTTCATCATGCGTTCAATTTGAAAACTTTTATATTAATATATATAACTGTAAAGACCATATCTTAATATCAGAGTTTGTCATTGAGTTTTTAAAATATTTTAATAATTGCGAGAGGTTTTGCTTACGTTTTATCAGTGTAAGTATTTTAAATGAATATGATATTCATCTGAGTGTTATCACCAAAGAATAGACCGTAAATAACAAATGAAATTCAAGACACAGCCTGCTAAATCTATGGTAGGAGCCTTATAAAATTATACACCTTTATGAAATTGAGCTCCACGCACAATATGACTGAAAACTCCACACCAGCATGCAGCATGGACCCAAGCATGTTATCAGGAGCCTCCTTCAAAGGCGGACTGCTTCTAATAGAATGGCAGGTCAAGAAGCAGAGGACACAATCAAAAGCAATTCTAGCTTTATCCCTATATTCATGCACAAAACACAACATCAATACCATTGGGTTCAGTTTAATGCACACCTTCTGATGTGTCCAAGCCAGAAGATCTAATCCTTTTTTGATGACAAACTTGATCCATAAATTCGTGGACCTTGAATTCAGTATTTGTAGAGGTCTCGTAGACTCGTCTTCCCTGACGCTCCAAACTGTGAAGTAAAATGGCTTATCACACATGGGCCAAGACTGACCCCAGTTTCAATGATGACCAAATAAGCTCACATTTTAATTCCATTCTTTCCAAGGTATGATCACTTGCCCAGGCATTAACAAAAACATTGAGACTGTGCGAACTTTGAACCCCCATTGTGACGTGCAGCATAATATTCTAATAAAACAAACCCCAAAAAAAATAATTGGCAAAAGAAAGTAAAACACAAGCCAACACAGTAAACTAACACAATAAATTCTGTAACGCACCAGTCCAGTTGTCCAGAGAACAGCTTAACAGAGACCCAACAACGGTACCTCAGTGGCAAAGTCATTGACAAATTCTTCCTCTCCACCTTATGCAATGTTGCCTTCAGAACGACATAAAGTAATTACTTTCCATCCATGGAACTTGACTTTACCTTGCCACAAATACCTTAGGATGTTTTATGGAAACAGTTCACCTTTTTTATAGCAGTTCTTATAAAAAACAAACCTATTGCTAAGCTCTGTTTCTTTAAGATGCAACACTGTAAGTCTACCACTGTTTCTCAAACCTGACCAATATCACTATACACAGTCGAACTCTTGCAGGTAGCGAGGCACAAAATAAAACTTGCCATGCCATTATGTGACCTCCCAAAGGGAAATAAACATGTTTTTTTTTAAAATTGTTTTTTATGCCTAAATACCATCCTGAGGAAACTTGATCATTCTCAACCCAAAAGGGATAGCACTCTTCTGATTTGCTACCACACTCCATATCTACAAAACTCAGACCAGAGCTCAAATTGCAAAGGCACATAAGAAAATATGGGACTGTTTCTTTCTGGTGAAGAGTTTTTGAGGCTTGATCTTAGCAGCATCCTCGTCTTCCTGTAAAAAAAAAATTAAAAATGGAGGCGCACATTAGTGAATGTTTATACTATTTGGGTAATTAGAGACCAATTCATTGATTGGTCTGCTTCTAAGTCTCAGTCAAGCAGCAGGGAATTGTCTCCACATGATTGACAACCACTTACTTGCTGAGCATTTCATCTGGCAGCATAGCTATCCTCACAGTTTCACACAAACACATAAGGCAGAAAAATTCTCTGAATCTGACAAATTCTTGCTAGTGCTCTGTTTTATGTCATGCAACAATGAAGCTACCCAAATTCTTCCACAATCTTCAGTCGCTAGCTGAGAAGGGAAATACTAACAAAGTGTTCCTTTGGGCAACAAAACAGAATGGTAAGCTTCAATCAGATAGATTAAAAACTAGCAAATGAACAGCCTACAATGAACCCACAGGCGTGCAATACTCTAAAAGAAGCTGCGGCTTCGCTTTCTTACACGTTATGTCTCAATAAACTATATATACAAGGCAGTGACCTGAAGGATTATCCTTACTTTTGCATAACATTGCTTGGATATCGATGCAAGACATTACCCACTATCAAGAAAGATGATACTGGCAAAACTGTTTGCAACTTTGACCCATCCCTAGTTCAAGAGGAAGGACGTTTGTTTTATTTTTTAAATATAATGTAACCTTCAGATATATATATAGTCATACTTCAGTGGCAGTTTTTCCACATCTGGTTTGCTGTGCAAATTTGAATAGTCATGGGGCTATCAGTTTATTTATATGGACGAAGCCATTGTTTAAAAAGAGCATACACTTCGGGTCCTTCCTTACTTATTTTTTTGATTCCAGCCAGTATGTATCTTTCAACACTCTCAGATACTCTACTTTATCTAGGGGACCTTCAGAAATGTATTTTATGTACATTTCTTATCTTTCCAGAAGAACCCTATAGAACAGTGCTTCCCTAACGTTTTAGAACCACAGTCCACTTTTTAGAACACTAAACTTTTGTGACCCATGCATCTTTAACGAACATGAGGTGGGGAGATTGTTTTAATGTAACTAAGGCATCGTTTGACAGTGCATTATCATTTACAGACTGCACATTTTCCATTGAAATGGCCACTAAAGTTGCACAGCCATACAGTTATACTGATTCTACTGTAAAGCACACAAATGATAATATGTGGAAATCGGGTTTCTGTGAATAGGTATCGTTTGTGCATCACTAAGTAAGTTTCCCGATTTCTTATGACCCTATTAAAATCCCTCTTTACAGCACACTTCAGAATTACAAAAATGTGCTTCATTTTTGCTTTCCTAACTGCTGGATACTTACAGTTCATTTACAGTTATTTACTTTTTAGTGTGTATTACAAAAAACACCACCATACATGGTCACATAATTCTCTTTAAAAACTCTTCTCTCTCTGCTGTCAGAGAAAAAAGTAAACACCAATTCTCATGTTAAAAGAATAAGGCAGTCTGACATTTGACATCTGTCTTTAAATCACTGACATATCAAACACAAAATTTAATAGCATCTTTATTTACTGCTCTGACTTTTGCAAACCACAATTTGGGAAACACTGCTTTAGAGCAAGGCAGTCTTTTTTGCGAGATAACACATTCAGCACCATCCATCATGCCAAATATCGCCAAGGAGTTGCTTATCTTTTTTACATAGCATAAGATGCTGAACAGATCCATACTTGCATTCCAACAGAAAGTTTGTACGGCTGGACAAAGACCAACATTTGTACAGCCTTTGCTCCGGGAAGGTTATACTTGTAACTTTAAAAAAAAACATATTTTATTGGCATTTTCAATTATTTAATACACAGTTTGTATGTAGAAGCACAACTACGGTAACATTCAATACCTCTGTGGCAATACATTACTGAAATACATCTTTCAGTGTCCTTGAAAATGAACAAATAAAATATTCTAGCTTATAACATACGTTCCATGGGCCCAGAGGGGTACTGCGTAGTCAATATCTAACACATAACTGTTACCTCCAGGTTCCGACCAGAGTTCCCAGTACATGCTTCACCACAGTTTGTCCTTGATAACTGACATGTGAGAGTACCAACCAGCGGATCAAAATGCAATTTATAACATTCTTGATTTACTAAATGCTACTTCAATTGTTCAAGAAGAAGTCTAACATAAAGAAAAGAAAGGGAACACATAACCCAACATAAACAACAAAAGAAGCTAACACAAAAGAAGGGACCTTATGCAGAGGGGCGAAATATAAGGTCATACTTGGAACTTAAGACCTCTTTAGCTGTACTGGAACTTGCAGAGTTTCTCTGGCAGCCGATATTTCGTGTTGAGCACAAATAAATGTTCTTGCTGACTGTTGCAACGTGAACAGCTTAATAAAGGATGTTCATAGATTCTTGCCCTTTTAGCTAGTCAAACAGCATTAGTAAGTAGCCAGCCGACTCTTGCTTAGCAAACTCCTCTTTTCCTAACTGTATTCCAGATTGCACTACTTTCCTTAAAATCTTTGAATGAACTTTCTTTAAAAGCTTGGGCCGGAAAACTTTATAAAAATAAATAAAATAAAACCTTCCCTAGGATAAAATGGAACATTGGTTTAAGAAGCAGATCCTATTTTGATTCCTCTGAGTAAGTCGACAGTGATGTGATTTTGATGTGCTAGAGACAATTATTTAAACTCTGTACATAGCGTACAAAAGATTTGAGAAAGGGAACATGAATTTACACTGGCCCACGGTGGATTGAAACCATATTTAGTCATTAAATTCCTTCATCATCTGTTTTATCACTGTGTTCTTTAGCTTTCAGGTACCAAATACCCAAACACAACAGAATATTTCCCAGCAGACAATAGTTTGAAAGTTACTAAAATTCTCTAGTCACAACAATATTTTGATACTTTTATGCACGGTCAGTAATTGCTCCCAGGTATTACAAACACTTAAGTTTGGAGAGCATCTATAAATTTAGAACCATTCATTAAGTGGTTCAAAGTGATCTACGAAGATGCAGTAACAAAAGTAATGTCATAGGTTATCTCCTCGCAGGTCGACCTGCCCTGACGCAGGGTTGAAGGCTGACGACAATAGTGCTTCCACCGTATTTTGTCTTGGGTAATTCATTTAATGAATCAGATTTGTGTTCTTTTCCAACAGCATCTTTATTTGCTTTTGTCTTGGAGGGGTCAACGCTTATTTAACTATGGTCAACCTTTTAAGCTGTTGGGCTCTGTAGTCATCGTCGGGACAAGCAGTTCAGGCAAGGACCTGTTTTGAGTATTGGAAAATGCAGTGCTAGGAGCTGAATTAGGTGGTAAGTAATTTCTGTACTTCATGTTCTTCTTTCACAGTGATGCACTGGTAGAATTTAGGAGACAGATGCTCTAGGAAGAGATTTGAGACCTGATTAGAATTAAATGTTTGTTTCAGTGATCTGAAAACAGTGGTATAGGGGCAGTGAGACAGTACAGTCAGAAAGCTTAAAGTTCTTCTAAGTCATTAGCGTGCTTTCTTGATGTCACATTCTTAC
This sequence comes from Triturus cristatus, assembly GCF_964204655.1. Lineage (NCBI taxonomy): Eukaryota > Metazoa > Chordata > Amphibia > Caudata > Salamandridae > Triturus > Triturus cristatus. The sequence goes on along the minus strand of NC_140582.1, from coordinate 79,534,534 downwards.
ATTACACTGGGTCAAGTGTGACCCTTCCCAATAAACCTAATTGGTGATCCTCCTATTTAAAGCATTTCTGCCTCTTTGGTGGACCAGATGGATCCTGCTATAGGTCGTAGAAAAGCAAACCCACAGGCTGGACCATGTCATGAAAGTTTTCATATTTGTGCTGACTGATTGAATTCCTCGGAACTAAGATCATCATTGTGTGCCGACATTGTTCTGGGTTCTGAATTTTCAGATCAATGGTTAAGGCAGTTTGTCTCCTAAGGGTGGTTGCCAAGGATTTATTTAATGGGTTCTGGTTAGACCTGGCACCTTGGCGTGGGTCTCCATTCCATTTTTTTGCTGTTGCCTCATGTATTTTTGCTGGTGTTAGTTGCTCAGGGCACTGTGCCACTGCTGTCCAGTGCCACAGTGCAAGGGCTCCCTATTGTAAATTAATGTATGAATTTGTGATTCCATGATTGGTTGGTTTGGTTTACCTGTCAGACCCTAGTACAGTGCACCAGGAGTGCCCAGGGCTTGTAATCCAAATGCTGCTGGTGGGCTTGCAGCACTGGTTGTGCCACCCACAGAAGTAGCCTGTAAAAGTGTGTCTAAGGTCTGCCATTGCAGAGCCTACGTGCAGTCTAGTACTGTCATGCTGACTGGGCAAGTGCACCCACTTGCCAGTCCCTAAACCTTCCCTTTTCATCATATCAGACACCCCTATGGTAGGCCCAAGGGCAGGGTGCATTGTAAGGATAAGGTAGGACATGCCCTGGTGTGTGTGGCATGTTCTAATAGTGAATTACAGCCATTTTCGTTTTTCACTATTGCAAGGCTACCTGTTCTCCATAGGCCAGAATGGGCAGTTTGATTATTACATCTTATAATCCTAACTGACTCAGGGAACATGGTAGAAATTCGAATTTAGTATGCCTGAACTCAGAATGATAAAATACATCTTTTAGTGAAGTTGGTTTTAACATTCTGTGTTTGAAATTGCCACTTTTAGAAAGTAGGCATTTTCTTGTCTAACCATTCAAACCTGGCTCTGCTAGCTTGTGTATTCCCTGTCTGGAGTTTGAGTGACAGGGCTGGGGAATTCCAGGAGACAGGGTGAGGTGTCCCAGTGGTGAATAGAGAGATCTGCATCTAGATGGGTGGGAGGAGTTGCACCTGGGACCTGAATAGGGCTGTGCCTTCCCTCCACAATGCAGGCTCCACCTCCTGTGGTGCGTCTGATGTCTCTGCCCTGCACTCTGATAGGAAAGGAGGAGTCATATAAACAAAGTGCTCCAGGACTGACCAAAACTGGTTTGAACAAGGCAAAGGCCCCTCTGCCCTCAGAGGACAAAGGATTTTGGGGTATAAGTATTGGGACCCTGATCCCAAGAATTTAGATCACTTTGGGAAACAAGAAGAAACTCTTTTGAGGAGAGGAACCAAGAAGAAACTGAGGAGAGACTATCCCTGAAACTGGGGGATTGGCCTGCAGGGGTTGCCTACTGCCAAAGAGAGGAGAAAGGAACTTTGTGTGTACTTTTGCTCAACTTGTGAAGGATCTCCAAGGGCTTGGAAAAGAGCTTGCCTCCTGCTGAAGTCTCAGTAACAACAGACTTCATCCCCCAGCTCCCCAGCGTCCTTTGGAAGTGCCTGCTGCTGCTGTTTGGGCCTTCCGAGGGACTGCGTGTCGCAAGGAGCTGGAAGCGCGACTCAAGAAGGAGAAGCGTGCCGCCGTCGAATCTGTTGTCGCATCGCGTAAAGTGTCGCCGCTTCAGCATCGCATCGAGCGGAAGCATCTCGCATCATCGAGGAAGTGTCTCGCATCATCGAGGAAGCTTGTCGCTATCGCAACTGACACATTAAAACGCATCAAGAGAAGAGTCTCGCATCGAGGAAGAAGCGTGTCGCCATCACAGCCATCGTAGTTGTCGCGTTGCACCGCATCAAGAAAAGTGCCTCGCATCCACGGAGAAGCGTGCTGCCGTCAGAGCTGCTGTCGTCGCATCACGTGAAGGGGTGTCGCCGCTGCAACATCGCATCGAGCGGAAGCGTCTCGCAACGTCGGAGAAGAGTGTCGCCGCCAAAGCCGCTGTCGTCGCATCGCGTAAAGGGATGTAGCTGACGCATCAAGTCGAGTCTTCTCACAACTTAGGAGAAGCATGCCGCATCTGGAAGATCTTCACGTCTTTATTTCTTTGCACCAAAATCTTCAACACATCAACATCGTTGCAACACTTTTGTTGCCCTGCGTGTCGCATCTAAAAGGTACATTAACTTAAAGTGCTGCATTTAAGAACTTAAGAGAACTAAGCTAAATTCTACCATCTAAAGTAACCGTATTGTGGATTTTTGTCGTTTAATGGTCTTGTGATAAATCTATATAAATAATACTTTTTTTTTTGTTTGTAAACAAATTTTATTCGTCAAATACACATTTAGCGGAGCTCTGTAACCCAGAGACTTCCGTAGCATCAATAAACAAAATCCTGGCTTTGACATTTTTCTCATGAAATACCAAAAGAAAATTACATAAGGGACGTGCATAAAAAATGCAACCCCACTAAACAAATGAACATAGAACACCCCCCACCCCATCGCACCGCCAATCCAGCCAAAGCAGCAAGTCTGTTCGGAGCTACAATTCTACCCTCGCTATGGACCATGTCCGTGAGACACAACTGCGCCCAATACACAAATGTTACATGCCCCCCCAAAACAAAGGAGAGAAAGACTGCCACCCACACAATTATTGCGCTGGAGTGGGTTCCAATTCCAGTCCCCTGTAATCTGCCCATTGTTTCCAAATTTTATAATGTTTATGCAGTCAGCCCCGTGCCACAAAAATGGGGGCCTCTAGGCCCATGCAGAAATCTAGCCCAGCCTTCCATACTGATAAGGAGGTTGCGGCCGTCGCCTTCCAAGCCCTCGCTATGTCCCGCTTAGCAAGAGTGAAGCCCAGGAGCATCAGGTGGCGCTTATTGACATTGCCCCCTATATCGTCCATAACATGCAGGAGCACTAGTTTAGGAGACCGATGGAGATCCCAACCCAGAACCTCTGAGAGGCATGTCAGTACACCCCGCCAGAACCTAGTTAGTGCAGAACAATCCCATATAGTATGCAGCAGCGTCCCTTCTTCATGCAAGCAGCGAAGGCAATTCGGGGATGCCACCAGACCCGCCCTATACAGTCTAACTCTGGTAAAATATACTCTATGGAGGTATTTAAACTGGATGAGTCGAAGGCTCATGGCGATGGCCGCCTCCGTCCAGTCCTCCTCCTCAAGCGGGCCCACATCCTCCTCCCATACCCCACGGAGACGCTGCAGAGACGGGGAGCAGTGTGTCACAAGGGACTGGTATATTTTCGATATCTTATGGTCCCGCAGGTCCCCCATGAAGACTTTCGCCTCTATTGGGCTGAAATCGTCCAACTGGGAGAAAGAGCATGCCGGAACTGCAAATATTTAAAGAATTGAGTGTGCGGCATTTGAAAGTCGTTCTGCAAATCTTGGAAGGATTTCAGGATAGGACCCCTCATGACATCCCCCAAAGTGGAGATCCCAATCGCATCCCAGTCCTGGAAGCCGGGCAAGGTCGCCAACTGCGGCAGGCCACCATTTCGCCATAGCGGCGTCTCTCCAGTTAGGCGTTTCCACCAGGCCATCCTCCACACCGTCTGTCTCCATACCTAAGAATACTTATTTTTAATATAAAACCTGTGTGGTGTCCATCTGTAGTGTTGTCACTTGATTACTGTATGTGTTCACAAATGCTTTACACACTGCCTCTGGGATAAGCCTGTCTGCTGGTGCCAAGCTATCAAGGGGGTGAGCAGGGGTTATTTTAGGAGTGTACCCCTTTACCCTGCCTAGAGGAGGAGGTCCCCATTTGTCACAAGTGCATACCTGTGCCAACTAGAGACCCCCAAGTCTAACAGTTCTGTTAATGAATTCTTCCATTTTGACATAACTTCCATCGTTGACATTCACTACTGATTGGCACTTTGTTTTCGGAAAATGTGACTTAGATTTATATTTGATAACCATCATACATGGCTCTTACATGGTGTATTAAACAATCCATGTAAGGAAAGTGCTTCATTTAACCCTGTATCTCAATCACTAGGTCTTTAGAGTGTAGTATTTTAGATTGCTGCATAACCCTTTTGATCGGAAACAACTCTGTTGTATAGTGTATCTACTACAAAGGCATTGGTGAACAAACTTAAATCTTAGAGTCTCACTTAATTTTGGGAGCCTCTCTGCAGTCCGTCTTCCCAAATCCTTTGCTCCAATATAATAATAGCTTCAAAATAACTATTGCATTTTTACCAGACTGAGAAAGTACTGGACCTTACAACAAGTAATGATAAACTTCTATTTAGAATTTGGTAGTCTAAAGTGGACATTCTTTCAATTAAACTTTATGTACTGACATTGACCTTGCAATATTGAGTTGCTAACGATGTTGCTTTTATATTCACCATTAGATAATAGCCTAGACTTCTATTGTTGAGAAAGTTCTCTGAACCAAAATTGTTATAATTTAGACTTTGCGTTGAAAGCCACATTGGAGATTGTGGAGGTAATTTCTGGCTCAGTCTTTTGGCACTGCTGTAAAAGAAAATCAGAACAAAAACCTGTACCACCAGAGTAAGAAAGGTTTACAACATATTTCCTTCACTTGAACTAGTCTGGGATGGAGAAATGTGTAAAGCCATTTGTTGCGACTTACCTAATGTTGGGTCACCTCTAACCGTTGACTACAACAAACTGGAAAGGAGGTATTCATATCTCAGGAATGCCCAGGCTCCTAAATGACCCTCTCCTCACTGGGAGTCAAGATTACCTTGGTCTAGTCCTTTACTCAGATACCACATTTTAGAGGACGGGTATCAGACTTCTAATGCACTTTCAGCAATAGAGATCATAGCACCATTATCAGCATTTTCAGCAAACATGTTTACAGTTCCATACAATAGTCATTATGTTTCGATTTCACCCTTTTTTGTCAGTAACAGACCTATCAAAGTGCTCACTATTCTTTGTGGGAACAGCTTCTCTTCTACTAGACTCCATGCCCTTTATATGGATGCCTGATCTCCAAGATGAGAAAAGAGCCTTCAGCCAAATTCTGATCTTCAGAAAGGCAAAGAAATTTATCATGAAAGGAGGTTAATATCACATGGTGTGACTCGTAGAATTGCTTTCAGGAATAAATCTATCCATATTCCATTTCACCTTTTAGAATGCTTTGTTCACAGTTGAGTTCGGAAAATTATTGTAGGTAGTTTGCGGTAGATGAAGATAGCTTTAGTTTCAAGGACTGCATTTTTCAGTGTCTAAATATGGTTTCTGCTGATAACCATAAAGAGAACACTCATGTTTTATAAAATCTGGGTAAATGGTTTGCCAGATCTCCTAAAAATGAAATTTTAACTACTATGAAAAATCATTATGGTTAAAATTCTACAAAAGTGGTGGTTCTCCAAATCTCACTAATCGTCTTGAAGTCCTGCTCAGCAGACTTTTTTCTGTGGTACGTTTTTGACTTGCATAGGGTTTCTATATGATGGAAGCTGAAAAGTAAAATAGGAGCCTGGATGTTCAAGTAAGTATTTTAAAATCCTGGCTTTCAAGGTAAGTATGATTAGAGGTTTTAATGCCGCAACTTTGCCTTTCTCATCTTTCGTAGAAGGCGCAAAGTCACATTCAACAGTACCAAATCAGAGGCCAAACAAGCCAATGCCAAGATGCAAAACAAACCTGAGAGTTGAAATCTGAAAATCTTTACAGATTGCCGTGGGAGCTGCCTCACTACTTGAAGGCAAAATTAAGCTGCATCTAAAATCATTCTTATTGCTTGCTTTGATGGCTCTACTATATTATTAGTGTCTAATGATATCTCTTGTTGTGCCGGATGCAGTCTTTAGAAATAGAAAATTGCTGATTTAAATATGTATTCTGTTGTGTATTTTTTCAGCTTGCTGTGCCGAAGAGGAAGAAGCCGGGTTCAAATAAGAATCGGAAGTTTAAGACTCACAATGACCATTTGGCTGGTGTGCTTAAGGACTACACTGATGTCACGCCGAGGAAATCTTAAGAATAATGTTCAGGTGCAAAATGGAGGTTTAGGCTGGATCTTCACCAAAGGAGTGACCTTTCCAATTCCCTGGCTGACTGCACAAATAATGAATGTGCTGTTTTGCGTTTTGGGTCTTCTCTCTTCATTACCCACCAGCTGTCAAGAAAAACATTTGGTTTTATTGCAAGAGCAAATTGCTGAACTTTTTTTTTGTTTTTTAAAGTTTGGAGACTATGATGTGCGCTGCTGCTGCAAATAATGCTGCTCGAGCTCCTCTTAAAAATTAGAATCCCTTACCTTGCTGAGCATTTTTTTGAAACTTTCGTTGGGTGTGTTAACTGTTGATATCCTTGCTGAGTGGTTTTAATGCCCATATATTTTCGTTACATTTGTGGAGGCTTAAACAGTACAGCACACTAGTAGTTTTTTTTTCTACTGTACACATTTATAATTTCAAACAGTTGTTGTTGGGACACTTTGTAGGGGACGCAATGTTGTCTTTTGTCTGTTAACTTGATTTGGGTGGAGGGTGGTGGAGAATAGTGAAAGTGCATAGGGCCGACATCACCTAAATACGACACAGTTAGTCTGAGAGGTATCTAACCAAAGGTGCAAAGTAGATTTCCATAGAGGCGTACGTATTCGATATTTGCTGCAAGACAGCATTTGTAATTATAATTTTCCTTTTGGGAATATATCCTGTGTTGTGGTATATTCTCTTTTAGCTCGACCCAGGCACAGTGGAAGAAAGTCCCAAAATAAGCAGAATTAGATGGTTCCAAAGGATATCGGCTGGGTGCCTTCCTTCTATAAATAGTATTACGTTCTCGGCGAGTAAAAGAACTGGTCAGTTCTCTGCAATGGTGGAACTCATAATGGTCACTCAGAAATGTGGAATTCACGGGAAATCAAAGGGAGCTGGGTAATCCTCTTGTAAAGAAACTGATGTGGAAATCTACCTGGCTATGTAGTGTTTTTTATGGACTCTGAGGTATATGACGCCATATATTGAGAGGATTTATTCAGTACTATAAAATCGTATTTGGACTGAAATAATTTGCTTGCTGACTGTTCAGAACAAATCTATTTTCACAGCAGAGTGTCTATTTTAACTAAATGAAGGAGACCAGCTGTGCATTGTGCACTGCGTGGTTATATGTAATATTGAGAAAGGAGCTGGTCACATTGTCTGATATTTTCGCTGTATTATCTACTATTACTTCACTCTGATGCCTACAACCTAAAATACAGATTAAATATCATAGTCTGTTAAACATTCTTGATTTGTGCCCAAAATGGTTTTGTTCTTTTCTAGGTAGAAAAGTGTGTACTTTATTCGTTATTCAATCTTGCTTGTTCTTTTTTATTTTTCTCCTTCTCATGTGGTTTTACGACTGTTGACTCTAAGATGTCAATCAAAGTGCATTCATGGGTTTGTCAAAGGATATGGCCCATAACATAATAAACATTGTCTAAGTTCATTGCTCCCAGGAAGTTTTAAGAACAAGTGGGATGTAACCGAAACAGAGAAACGTATGGCAGCTGTGAAAAGGTGCCAGCTAGTTTGTAATATGAAATACTTTAGCTAGTGGTGGGAGCAAGAATTCTGGTCGCTTTAACTGTAATACTTCTGTTTCTATTCTGTATATACTTTGTCTTAATTGTGTACAGATGCCATCAAAAGTTTGTAAAGGCAGACCACATTGTGGGATTAGTACTTTGCAGTGAGGGGGAGATTCTGATGTGCTGTTTCTAAATAAATGACTTCATAGAAAATACTCTTGTTTGTGGTTTATTCTCAAAGGAGTCGTTTTTAGTGTTCATCCACACCATCAGGCAAAGAGCTCTTACTGCTCTTGTCCTGCAAGCAACTGGTGATACACTTAGGCATTTCCAGTGTTCAGATGAAGGGCAACCAGAGTTAGTGTGGTAAGTGAACTGAGTAGACACTCTTCACTCCTTTTGGAATTGTCATATTCTTCCCACAAAAATATTGCACATTTTAAAATGTTGACCGCATCATTTGTTGGTTGTGTGAGACACAAGCCAAAATCACGTGGGAAAATGTACATTTTTTATTTTTTATTTTACATTTTCTTTCTTTTATAAACAGTTGTGATGGTACAGCAATCGACTACAGGTCCGCACACATTCAGGGAAGCACAAATATGGCAATTGTACATATATATGCATTACATCACAGCACACTATAAGGTTAAATAGGAAGAGCAATGATATCATTGACATTTTTGCGCAATTCCACTGTTGGAGATGCACAGAGTTCGCCTCTGGAGACATTCCACTTCGCCCACTTATTGTCCCATTTCGCCAGGCACCCTCGATTATTGAACACATCTTTTTCTGCAAGCATGGCCCTGTCCATATCCTTGGCCCATTTCGAATATTTAGGTGAGATACCAGTGCCCCACCCCTGAGCGATATTTCTTTTTTGCCAAAGCAAACCCTAGTGATGCCCCCATACGTTCGGTTTGGGTCAGGTCCGTGGCCTCCCATACATCTAGTAAGCAAAGCTGTGGGGACATTGTAATAGCTTTCCTTCCCACCCTTACCAACTCAGAGACTATTTTCCCCCAGTAGGGCTGTAGCTGTGAGCACTCCCATATTGTATGAAAAAAGGTGCCCTCCGAAACGCACCCCCTGAGGCAGCCGTAGTCAGTCCGACGGCTCATCTTAACCAGCGTGTGCGTGGGCAGGTAGGATCTATGTAAGACCTTGAGCCGGACCAATCGCAGGCGCGTGGTGATGGCGACCACCCGGGGAGAGGAGAGGGCCTCCTGCCAGTCATCATCCTCTAATGGATTAATGGGTCAGGCTGATTATTTAGAAGTTTACGGTAGGTAAGTGAGATCGCCTTGCTTGTCAGGGGATCAGTCAGGAGTCTGTCTTCCAGTGGGGAGGCCTCAGGTAAGGTCTCCTCCTTAGTGATCGTAGAAGTGAGTGCGTGTCTAATCTGTAGGTAACGGTAAGTCTCCGACTTGGCGAGTTGGTATTCTTTTTGAAGATGTGCAAATGAGACCATGCCGTTGTGTTTCCACTGGTCCCCTACCGAGGAAAGTCCAATTAGGTCCCACTTATCGAACCCAGGGTATCTACTCAGTTTGCCTAATCGTTGAAAATTTACAGTTTTGCAATTTTTTCAAAAGTAAAAACTTAGGTCTCTATTCACAACAGTAAAGTTAGACTTTCGGTCTAAGTTTACCTTTGTGAATACCAAAAAGTAGTAAACTCTCACAAAAGTGTAAGTTTACCTTTGTGAATCGGGCCTTAAATTTTCCCTTTAAAACCACAATTGAATAACTTAATACATTTTATGGTTTATTTCGGCTCATGGGTGAAAACTGGCATTTTACATTTCATACGTGTACATTTACGTGTTTGTATATCTTATTTTTGTAGACTTTCCACTTCCCTCTAAGTTTCTTTTGAGGAAAAAGTACCCTTTATAGCATGCGGTCATTGAAATCTCAGAACGTAACCCTTTTAAGTCTCTACATCATTGAGGAAACACATTTATGATTTTGCATGTCAGCCTTTTCAAAAATTGAACCTTTAACACTTGGGTTCCATTTGTGTCATTACTTGTAGATCTTTGAACGCTTGGCTGTTTGAGGGATGGCGTAGTTTGGTAATCTTTCTCAGATTTTGTAGTTTTTAACTTCTTTTTATTTATCTTCTCTATCTTTTTCGTTTGAAACCATTTTTTATGTGGTATGCAGCAAAAAAATTGAATATAGAGAACTTTCAATTATGATATTAAGGCCAACATAGAACAAAACATCAGACTTTCCACCAGCATGGTGTCAGTCAGCTAGGACCCACAACATCATTTGAAGTCTCTAGCCTTAGGGGAGAGTCACTTCGTCAATGAGACAATAAAGTAATGATTCTAAAGTACATTTGATGAATTAAGTTTTAGCTTTGGTTATAAAACATCCCAGGAAGCAACACCTATGAAACGGACTAGCAAGTTATACCGAGAATGCTTCCAGGACAACCGAATATGGTATACAGAAACAAGGTTACTTAAGGAGTCTAGTTAAATTCTCTAGGGTCTAATTGCAGGGACCTAAAGCCGGTTATGGGCACAATCTTTTTATTTTCCTTGGAACAAGTATTTTTTAAACTTCTGTAAAGTTTAAACATTGACGTTTTATCTTGCATTTATTTACGTTCTTTATACGCTTTTCTTAGTCTTTCTGTTTTCTAAGAAAGATAATACACTTTTTTGGGGGGTAGTTTTATATAGCGCAAACTCAGGCCCGACAATATCCGGTATTGGAGCGCTTTACATGAGCACCAGTTTCGTTACAAATGTACACATTAATTTTTGTTAGGCACGGGGAGATCAAGTGATTTGCCCAGAATCACAGGATGTTGAACGTCCCTGCCAAGCCTCGAACTTGGTTCCCCAGCTTCGATGTTGACCGCTCTTGCCATAAGGCTACATCCTCTCCCCTTCCATTTAGTTGTACATTTCTTTATTTTAAAAACGTTATTATGTAAATATTTTATTTAAGAGTTAAGGCCTTGCAAACCATATTTACCACTGACATTTAATATATACTTCATAAAAAAGGTATACGAGACTTGCAGTTTGTTGATGACCAACATTATACCACACTGGTGCTCTTTGATTCTCGAAGCCTAGCGTTATCAAACCTAGCAATCTATAATTCAGATTAGGTTTTTCAGTGTGTCACTATAAATAAGTGAAAAGCAATTTTCTTTTGACAAGCCTTACCATACATCCAACACATCTATAGTACGGATTTGCCCAAGTTGTAAGTACATTATCATTCTTGGCTTCATTGGATGCACAAAGTGATTGTGCAATACTTAAAATTGTGGCTACAGCTGGCATAACAAATTCATGTCTAGTCTGTCAGTTAACCAGGAAACAATCAGTCTGATGCCACGACTAGGCCTCCAATTGTAATTGATTTCTAGTGGATATATTAGTTATGACCTCATCTCAAAGAATAGGTGTGATGCCAAGAGGGCTCCTTGGAAACATTAAGTGAAGTGACCTTTATTGCTGAAGAGTACATCTACTCTTGGCGGTACTATAACTGGAAATTGGGCAGACTCCCAATATCATTCTGTAGTCCCATTCGAAGTTTAAGTTTTTTCTTCAGTCCTGTTTCATGTGTCATGTATTGTACAGCCATGCTTGCTTATGTGTGAAGTAAATACCTCAAGTTCAAAAGAATTTTGGGGTTTCAAAGTGTGATATTTGCAGAATATTTTATTGTGATGATCTGCACCAAATTTAAGTTGGAAAAACAGGTACAACTTAGAAAAGTGATTCTGTGACTGATTCTGACTGATTAAGAGGGTGTGGGAAAATTGTCTGATCCTAAATGCAATGCACAATGGCTTGCATCAGTGGCTTTTTCAGCATAAATCCTTTTCTGGATTCACATGCTGTGCATCTATTCTGCTATCTAGTGGTTGGGTCCAATAACTTGTTTCTTTCTTCTCTTTCTCTTTTTTTGTGTGGGTGTCATCGACCACCATTTGGTGGTAAGTCCATCCCTTGTGTGATGTCAAATGGTGCCACAGAAGTTCCTATGGGTAGTTGCCATCTTCATAGTATTTATTTCCACTGTTGGGTCTGGAAGTACAACGGAGGAGCTCTGAAGAATTCCAGGGATTAACAGGAGAAAAAAACAGGAAAACAATGAAGAGCACCGAAAGCCACAGGAAGAACATGCGAACAGAGAAGGGAGCCTTCTTGACCCCAACGAGACAACCACACCATAGCTTGCACTCACAAGAGATCGGAATCCCGGAAAGACCTTGGCCTATCCAGCTAAGACTAAGGGAATATCTAGGAGGCCGAACCATTGCAAGGAGGAGAGTCGGACGTTGAAGGTGCTGCAGCCGACATCGAAAGGAGGAAAGCGTCCGGAAAAGCAACAATAGATGCAGGAAGAAGATGGCCGAAGGTAACAATACTACTGAAAGGCTTGGACATGAAGTCCTCAGATTCGCAGTCCTCGAAAGTAGCCTCAGTATCGAAACACCCGATGACCTAAGGATAGCGCAAACTTCAGGAGCCACACAGATCCCTACTAAAGGACACCGATTGGGGACAAACCTTCGACGAAACCCTTGACACAAACAAGTACTTTGGGGGAATGAAGAAGAAGAGCTAAGACACTGGAGATCAGAAAGCACTGATGCTGAAAAGAAAGACGCCGTCTACTCTCAACGTCAAACAAAGAGCGCTGGAGGTTGAGCAAAAAAAGCAAAGGCTCAAGGCCAAAATGGGAGCCCTTATCCGGAGGAGAAAGGGCTTCGACGAATCCTTGAGACAGTTTCGCATCATCTGGATCCACAGACACAGAGGATGAGCAGCCAGGCATGGAGGCCCGAGCAACCCTGGAGCCTCACGAGGAAAAACAAGCGAAGTTCTGCAAACTCAAGGACGAAGAGGGGGCAACATTCCAGGAATACAGCCAGATCGAGGATACATGGCATTACCTTGATGCAGAGTCCCCTCAGGAAGGTGTAGATAACTACTGCTCAAGGCATTCTCCCACCGACAGCCTGTCAATGTACAACAGCCTCATCAAAAGGGCAGTGGACATATATGGGGTACAATTAGAGGAAGAAAAGGAGGAATCATGCTTCCAACTGGAAACCCCGATGACTTTCCAGAAGGCAAGGCTCTATCTGCCCATGCTTCCCAGCATCTTGGACCAGGGAAAAGAGGCTTTCATAGAGCCAGCCTCTGCAAGGGCAATAACGTCTCATGTGGAGAAGTGCACACATTCCACACTGGACCCCAAGTATATCAAGGGGAACGTCCCTGCAGAATCCATCATTGTGACGACCACAATGAAGAGAAATAGTGCACCCTCGTCAACTGGGTCACTGCCAAAGAAAAAAAAGGGCCTGTACTTTGTGGGCAGAATTACGAAGAGCAAGGCAGCCACACAATGGAGGATAGCCAACTCCAATGTGCTGCTAAACTGCTATGGGTACCAGCAGTATGCTGAGATTGGAGGGCTGATACAACAGCTTCCAGAGGAGTACCGCAATAGAGCCAAAGACATAATCCGGGAGGGTAAAAACATTACCAACTCAAATCTGCCCTGACTGCAGCAGACACGGCCAGCAGACAGATGTGCATGGGCACCACACCCCAGAAGGCATGCCTGGCTGAGAGTTGCGGCTTCAAACCAAAAGCCCAGGCATCAGTATGCCTTTCAGGAGTGAGATCCTGTTCGGGCAAGCAACAGACAAATACAAGCATTGGCATAGCCAATAGGTCTCGCCTTTGGGAACTTATAAGTGTTTAGCCAGAGATATTGACTTTAACTATGTCTTTAAGCTGTGCTGTACAGAAGTTTGCAGCATGCTGAAAGGTTATAATAAAGAAGAGTCAGAAGCATTTTTGTTACCTTAGATATGACCAAAAAAGCATTATGTACAACTAAACGACCATATTAAAAAAGTATTAAAAATAATGTCTTGAGTTTTTTTTGTCCTTTCAATGCTGGCAACTTGTATCTGCCTGTCCCAATGGTTGCTTGTTGTGTTTTTCGTTTGTTATGGGGGGCATAAATAACAGGAGGGTGGAGGTCAGTCAGTCAGTCAGTGAGAGAGTCAGTCAGTCAGTGAGAGTGAGAGAGTTAGTCAGTGAGAGTCAGTCAGTCAGTGAGAGTGAGAGTCAGTCAGTGAGAGTGAATGAGAGTGAGTCAGTCAGTGAGTGAAAGAGTGAGTCACCGAGATAGTCAGTGAGAGTGAGTCAGTCTTTAAGCGAGAGTCAGTCTTTAAGCGAGAGTCAGTCTTTTAGCGAGAGTCAGTCTTTTAGCGAGAGTCAGTGTTTTAGCAACAGTCAGTCAGTAAGAGAGTCAGTGAGAGAGAGACAGTCAGTGTGAGAGTCAGTTAGTGAGAGAGAGTCAGTGAGAGAGTCTGTGAGAGACTCAGTCAGTGAGAGAGAGTGAGTCAGTCAGTGAGAGTGAGTCAGTCAGTCAGTGAATCTGTGAGAGTGATTGAGTGTGTGTCTGTGAGAGAGTGTGAGAGTGTCTGTGAGAGTGTCTGTGTGAGAGTCAATCAATCAATCATTTGCATTTATAAAGCGCGCTACTCACCCGTAGGGGTCTCAAGGTGGGGGGGGGGGGGGGGTCAGTGCTCGAAGAGCCAGGTCTTGAGCTGCCTTCTGAAGGAGAGGTGGTCCTGTGTGGCGCGCAGGTGTCTGTGAGAGAGTGTCTATGATAGTCTGTGAGAGAGTGTGAGAGTGTCTGTGTGAGTGTCTGTAAGCGAGTGTCTGTGAGTCTGTGTGAGTGTCTGTGAGAGTCTGTCTGTGAGTGTCTGTGAGAGAGTGTCTGTGTGTCTGTGAGAGTGTCTGAGAGTGTCTGTGAGAGAGTGTCTGTGAGTCTGTGAGAGAGTGTCTGAGAGAGTGTCTGAGAGTGAGTCTGTGAGAGAGTGAGAGTCTGTGAGAGAGAGTCTGTGAGAGAGAGTCTGTGAGAGTGAGTCTGTGAGAGAGACTGAGAGTGTCTGTGAGAGTCTGTCTGTGAGAGAATGTCAGAGTGTCAGAGTGTGAGAGAGTGTCTGTGATAGTGTGTGAGAGAGTGTCTGTGAGAGTGTCTGAGAGTATGTGAGAGTCTGTGAGTGTCTGTGAGAGAGTGTCTGAGAGTGTGAGTGTGAGTGTCTGTGTGTGTCTGTGAGAGTGAGTCTGTGAGAGTGAGTCTGTGAGTGCGAGTCTGTGAAAATGAGTGAGAGTCTGTGAGAGAGAGCCTGTGAGAGAGTGTGAGAGAGAGTCTGTGAGAGAGTCTCTGTGAGAGAATGTCTGAGAGTGTCTGTGAGAGAGTGTGAGTGTCTGTGATAGTCTGTGAGTGTCTGTGATAGTCTGTGAGAAAGTGTCTGAGAGAGTCTGTGAGAGAGAGTCTGTGAGAGAGAGTCTGTGAGAGTCTGTAAGAGAGTGTGAGAGTCTGTCTGTGAGAGAGCGTCTGTGAGAGAGCGTCTGTGAGAGAGTGTGAGAGGGCGTCTGTGAGAGCGTCTGTGAGAGAGTGTGTCTGTGAGCGAGTGTCTGTGAGCGAGTGTCTGTGAGCGTGAGAGAGTATGTGAGAGTCTGTGTGAGAGCCTCTGTGAGAGAATGTCTGAGAGTGTCTGTGATAGAGTGTGAGAGTGTCTGTGATTGTCTGTGAGAGTCTGTGAGAGTGTCTATGAGAGTGTCGGTGAGAGAGTGTCTATGATAGTCTGTGAGAGAGTGTCTGTGAGAGAGTGTCTGTGAGAGAGTGTCTGTGAGAGTGTCTGTAAGCGAGTGTCTGAGTCTGTGAGAGAGTGTCTGTGAGTGTCAGAGAGTGTCTGTGTGTCTGTGAGAGTGTCTGAGAGTGTCTGAGAGTGTCTTTGAGAGTCTGTGAGAGTGTCTGTGAGTCTGTGAGAGAGTGTCTTAGAGAGTGTCTGAGAGCGAGTCTGTGAGAGTGTCTGTGAGAGTGAGTCTGTGAGAGAGTCTGTGAGAGTTTGTGAGAGAGAGACTGTGAGAGTGTCTGTGAGAGAGTGTCTGAGAGAATGTCTGAGAGTGTCTGTGAGAGTGAGTCTGAGAGAGTGTCTTTGAGAGTCTGTGAGAGAGAGTCTGAGAGAGAGTCTTTGAGAGTCTGTGAGAGAGTCTGTAAGAGTGTCTGTGAGAGTATGTGAGAGTCTGTCTGTGAGAGAGTGTCTGAGAGTGTGAGTGTCTGTGAGAGTGTCTGTGAGAGTGTCTGTGAGAGTGTCTGTGAGAGAGTGTCTGTGAGAAAGGCTGTGAGTATGTGAGTGTCTGTGAGTGAGTGTCTGTGAGAGTGAGAGAGTATGTGAGTGTCTGAGAGTCTGTGAGAGTCTCTGTGAGAGAGTGTGAGAGTGTCTGTGAAAGTCTGTGAGTGTCTGTGAAAGTGTCTGTGAGTGTCTGTGAGTGTCTGTGAGAGTGTCTGAGAGCGTCTGTGAGAGAGCGTCTGTGAGAGAGCGTCTGTGAGAGAGCGTCTGTGAGAGTGTCTGTGAGAGTGTCTGTGAGAGTGTCTGTGAGAGTGTCTGTGAGAGTGTCTGTGAGAGTGTCAGAGAGAGTGAGTGAGTCTGTGAGTGAGTCTGTGAGTGAGTCTGTGAGTGAGTCTGTGAGTGAGTCTGTGAGTGAGTCTGTGAGTGAGTCTGTGAGAGTCTATGAGAGAGACTGTGAGAGAGTGTCTGTGAGAGTATGTGAGTGTCTGTGAGTGTCTGTGAGAGTGTCTGAGAGAGAGTGAGTGTGAGAGAGTGTCTATGATAGTCTGTGAGAGTGTCTGTAAGAGTGTCTGAGAGTGTCTGTGAGAGAGTGTCTGTGAGAGAGTGTCTGTGAGAGAGTGTCTGTGAGAGAGTGTCTGTGAGAGAGTGTGAGTATGTGAGTGTCTGTGAGCGAGTGTCTGTGAGAGTGTGAGAGAGTATGTGAGTGTATGTGAGTCTGTGAGAGAGTCTCTGTGAGAGAATGTCTGAGAGTGTCTGAGAGAGTCTGAGAGAGTGTCTGTGAGAGAGTGTCTGAGAGAGAGACTGTGAGAGAGTGTCTGTGAGTGTCTGTGAGAGTGAGTCTGTGAGAGTGAGTCTGTGAGAGAGACTGTGAGTGTCTGTGAGTGTGAGTGTCTGTGAGAGTGAGTGAGAGTGTCTGAGAGAGTGTCTGAGAGTGTCTGTGAGAGAGTGTGAGTATGTGAGTGTCTGTGAGAGTGTCTGAGTCTGTGAGAGAGTGTCTGTGAGAGAGTGTCTGTGAGAGAGTGTCTGTGAGAGAGTGTCTGTGAGAGAGTGTCTGTGAGAGAGTGTCTGTGAGAGTGTCTGAGTGTCTGTGAGAGAGTGAGTCTGTGAGAGTGAGTCTGTGAGAGTGAGTCTGTGAGAGTGAGTGTGAGTGCCTGTGAGAGTGTCTGTGAGAGTGTCTGTGAGTGTCTGTGAGAGTGTCTGTGAGAGTGTCTGTGAGAGTGTCTGTGAGAGTGTCTGAGAGAGTGTCTGTGAGAGAGTGTCTGTGAGTGAGTGTCTGTGAGTGAGTGTCTGTGAGAGAGTGTCTGTGAGAGAGTGTCTGTGAGAGAGTGTGAGTGAGAGAGTGTGAGTGAGAGAGTGTGAGTGAGAGAGTGTGAGTGAGAGAGTGTCTGTGAGAGAGTGTCTGTGAGAGAGTGTCTGTGAGAGAGTGTCTGTGAGAGAGTGTCTGAGTGTCTGTGAGAGAGTGAGTCTGTGAGAGTGAGTCTGTGAGAGAGTCTGTGAGAGAGTCTGTGAGAGAGTCTGTGAGAGAGTCTGTGAGTGTCTGTGAGAGTGAGTCTGTGAGTGTCAGAGTGTCTGAGAGTGTCTGTGAGTGTCTGTGAGTGTCTGTGAGAGTGAGTTTGTGAGAGAGTGAGTCTGTGAGAGAGTGAGTCTGTGAGAGTGAGTCTGTGAGAGTGAGTCTGTGAGAGTGAGTCTGTGAGAGAGTCTGTGAGAGAGTCTGTGAGAGAGTCTGTGAGAGAGTCTGTGAGAGAGTCTGTGAGAGAGTCTGTGAGAGTGTCTGTGAGAGTGTCTGTGAGAGTGTCTGTGAGAGTATGTGAGTGTCTGTGAGAGAGAGTCTGTGAGAGAGACTGAGAGAGAGACTGAGAGAGAGACTGAGAGAGAGACTGAGAGAGAGACAGAGAGAGACTGTGAGTCTGTGTGAGAGAGACTGTGAGAGTGTCTGTGAGTGTCTTTGAGAGAGTGTCTGTGAGAGAGTGTCTGTGAGAGAGTGTGAGTATGTGAGAGTGTGAGAGAGTATGTGTGAGAGAGTATGTGAGAGTGAGTCTGTGAGAGTGAGTCTGTGAGAGTGAGTCTGTGAGAGTGAGTCTGTGAGAGAGAGTCTGTGAGAGAGAGTCTGTGAGAGAGAGTCTGTGAGAGAGAGTCTGAGAGAGAGAGTCTGAGAGAGAGAGTCTGAGAGAGAGTCTGTGAGAGAGAGTCTGTGAGAGACTGAGAGAGAGACTGTGAGTCTGTGTGAGAGATACTGTGAGAGTGTCTGTGAGAGTGTCTGTGAGAGAGTGTCTATGAGAGAGTGTCTATGAGAGAGTGTCTATGAGAGAGTGTATGAGTGTCTATGAGTGTCTATGAGTGTCTATGAGTGTCTATGAGTGTCTATGAGTGTCTATGAGTGTCTATGAGTGTCTGAGAGAGAGTGTCTGTGAGAGTGAGAGGCTCTTTAGTGGTGAGTAGGGTCAGGATTTAATTAACAGTAATAGATGAAAAGCCTGAGTGCAATATGACAATGCCCAAAAGCAGGTAGCGCTCAAGATTGCTATTGAGAACTCAATTAGCAAAAACCACCAAGTAATCACTCAAAAACAATCACTGAAGTTGCATAAATAATTAAAGATTGTATGTCTTTCGGTAATATGTGCTAAGTGACATCATAAACCATGAAAGACCCATCAATTCATGACATCACAACAGAAAAACATATATTATAATTGAGGAGATAGGACGGTGATGTGCACCTGCGGGAGCTTCATTGGGAATCATACACGGCTAAGCTCGGTCAGCTGGGAAGCACTGGAAGGGAGGCAGATGGTGGCTGCGTGCGTGCACGCTCGCGTGAACGCAAGCACTAGGCCCTAAAAGCCTGCTGTGGCAGCACTTTGAAAACCCCAATACTAAATGTCTCGGAGCAGCGCATGTGCTGGCTCAGCGAGACCTAAAAAATGGACAATAATACTGCAAAGGCCATGGGGACATTACAGTTCAAAGGATCTTTTAGGAGAGCAGGTACAACTACCAGAAGACCGACAGGCAGGGAGGCCTTTCCAACTGACCAACAAAGCCAGCAACAACACCAAAGCCTCACTCATTGGACAGCATAACAACCGACACATCATCAGTGGCAACACCCAGCAAGGCAGTCCTTTCGAGGAAGGTCAAAGGGAAAAGGCCAACCTCCCAGGGGAGGAGGATCAAAAGCAAGTGACTCACTCACCACACAACCACAGCACAAAACACCAGTGTGGGCAGAATAGGAGGATTCCTCCACGAGTGGAGGTCAATCACCTCAGACAACTGGATTTTTAACATATTATGACATGGCTACTGCATAGAACTCACCAAACCACAGCCCCACGTCCCTCCAAGTGTAAACACCTTCAGGGTACTGGAACTCCCACAGCTGCAAAGAGATTTCAGAGAGCTCATCCGAAAATGAGCCACAGAGAAGGTACCCCCAGGGGAGGCAGGCAGGCAGGGGCATCTACTCATCGTACTTCCTAGTACCAAAACAAGATTTAACACTGAGGCCAATCCTAGATTTCAGGTTCCTAAACAATTTCATACGGACTCATCACTTCAAAATGACAACGCTACAGGGTGTACTACCTCTACTAAGGAAGAAGGATTACATGGCCACCTTGGATCTAAAGGACACCTATGTGCACATACTGATAAACCAGATACACCTCATATTTGTCTTGGACAGGGTATACCACCAATTCAGAGTGCTACCGTTTGGCATATATCCTGCACAAAGAGTTTACAAAATGTCTAGCAGCTGTGGCTGTGCACCTGAGAAGACCGGGCATCCATGTTTACCTATTCTTAGATGACTGGCTTGTAAGAGCAATGTCGAAACAGAAATGCCATCAAGACATACAAACAGTAATTGCAACAGTACAACGCCTCAGGTTCACGACAAATCTTCACCGCAACCGTAACAACTGAAAGTGTTCCTGGGAGCAACGCCAGATTCAAGAACTGCATGGTCATTCCAAGTCTCCAAGAGAATGGCAGTAATTGCAGAGCATACACACCATTACCCGAAGAGTCCATCTCTGACAGTGAAGACTGTCATGAAATTTATGGGCATGATGGCATCATGCGTTCCCCTCATACAACATGTGAGACTGCACATGCAAGAATGGATCTACAATGGTTAGTCACAAACTACAGGGAGCTTGGAGGATTTAGTGGTTGTCCGAGCAAGGGTGCAAAAGGAGATAAATTGGAGGAACTTGAATGTGGGGATAGGGAGACCTTTCAAGTGACCATAATAACGGACGCATCTCACAGGGGTTGGGGACTGCACACAGACAACCTGAATCTCGGGGGACTCTGGAGCCCCACGGATGCTGTGAAACCCATAAACTACCTGGAACTAAAGGCAGTTTTCTTAGCAGTAAAAGCCACCCAGGCACATGTAAGGAGACAGACAGTACTAATCCATATGGCGATGACCATGTTCTACCGCAACAAACGGGGGGAAAAAAGCCCTTCACTCTGTTGAAACTAGCACAAGAAATATGGGGATGGGTGATCCAAAGGAACACCACACTGTAGGAAAATGCCCCTTTTTGATATGGTCATTCACATTTTTTGCCTGGTTTGCCTGATTTTTGATGCAATTTTCACAGAAGTGCACTTGACTCCTGCTATACAGGTCTCCAGTGCCTGATCTCCTTACCTAAAAACTGTGCAATTGTTCCTCCAATCGACCATAACTTTAGCACCGCTGTGATTCCCAGTAAATGGTACCTCAAGTAATCAGAGCATGGGTACCAAAGAGAGTCCCTAAGGGCTGCAGCATGTATTGTGCCACCCTAATGGACGCCTCTCCTAACTCATGCAGACTGCCTTCGCAGGCTGCATGACTTGGTGCAGATGAAAGTGAAAACACGACATGGCACACATCCCTGTGTGCCATGCATGCAGAAACTGCATTCAATATAGGTAAGCTACCCCTACAGGAGGACTTACAGCCCTAAGGCAGGGTGCACTATACTACATGTGTGGGCATATCTGCATGAACAAATATGCCCCTGTGATGTCCAAGTCAATTCTTCGCTATCACAAGTGAACAAGTAAGCCATTTTAAGTACATGTGCTGGACATTGGTAAAAACGAGTTCCCGAGGTACATGATGGCTTCCCTAAAATCTATGGTGTTTGGTATCAAACACTTTGTATTATATACCTTCACTTATTCAAGTGGTAGATTTATTAATACATGCATCCGGAGGGCACCATAGAGTTGCCCCATGAAAACCTTCCAGCTTCTTGTGGGTTTGCTGACTGGTGTTGACAAGTCTGCCACCACAGGATTCTGACCCCCTGCAGGTGAGAGCCTATGCTCTTGGAGGGCAGAAACATTGCATTCTCTAGACAAAGGTGTTGTCACATCCTCCAAGCAGGATAGCTAAGTAATCAGCATATCAAGGCAGGAGGCTTCAAAGGCCTCTACATCCTTTGATATGTGACCACAGCATCTCCAGATGGGGGAATTCCAACCCCCTGCCCTTGGCCTATTTGACACCAGGATAGGAGGGAAATTAGATATGCAGGGAGGTGTGGTGCACTTTCAGGCCAGTCACACTCCTAAGGTGAGCTGCCCGATGTATCCCCCTTTAGGACAATTCTGCCATCTTGGTGATGGCAGAATTAGAATCTCTCTAACCGAGTTATGCTCACTTCCCTCAGGAAGTGCTCCTATAGGGGGTGTAGTGACCTCAAGGGTAAGTAGCCCATTGGCTACCACCCTTCACTCCCCTTAACATCCCTAAATCTAGTATTTATGGGAGCCCCTGGCACCATGAAAGCACATTCTACTGACCTAAGAAGTACACTGAAGAGTTGCGAAAAGCATGAACTGAGGAGCAGCAACTGACTTGGCACTAACCCTGACAGCCTGCCTACCGTCCCTAACAATTGTGCCAAAGTCGACTCGCCCTGCATCTGGTCTGCCTTCAAAAGCCTGGGAGGACTGCCAGAACTTCAAGGAACAACCATCATCTCTTGTGGAGTAGTAGAGCTACTACCCTGCAGGCACCCAAGAATAACCGTGAGAGCCCCGGACCTCGAAAACCATACACCAAAAAGCACCACTGCATTTAAGCCCCCTCGCCCGAGTTGAAGTGAGCCTATGGTGCCACCGAGATCCTGTGTCCCTCCAGAGCTGAATCTCACCTTGGGTTTGACTAGACTGGTCTCTCAATTGCCGCCTGCAACCTTTTTTCGCAGGCCCCCTCAAACCACGAGAAGTCTTTAAGACGCGACCCCACCGGGAATAGCCCCACTGCACACGCGCAACATAGCCCGAGTTGCTGTGGAACGACGGTGGCCTTGTGTGCCCAAGACTCTCAAGACCTTAGCTCCCCTGTTGGTTCAGTCGGACTGGCCCCCAGTCCCTACATGTCCCTATATGCAGTCTTTTTTCCCAGGAATGCTTCCCATTAAAACCAATGGGGCACCCACCACCGAAAATCACCTCTGCACCTGGACGCCCAAGAGCCTGCCGAGGTGATGTGTTGATACTGCCTTGGGTCTTGCCCCATACTTACCTTAACTCCAGAAGATTTGTCCTGTAAGTTGCTGCTAAGTACCCATATGCAGTAAATGTGTTTTTCCCCATAGGATAACATTAACACATTCGAGACTAAACAAGTGTATGTACCTGTTTTCTTCAAAATGTCTACAATAACGAAGTTCTTGGTGCCTAAAATTATGTACAAATGTGTTATTTTTCTATATTGGTGTGGGTTGACGTCTTGAGCATGTGTGTATCATCTATTGACTGCGTGTGCACAATAAATATCTAACACTCCTCCTTGATAAGCCGAAGGCTGCTCGACCACACTACCACTAAAAGAGCACTTTGGGATTGTTAAAGCAAGTCCCTGTCCACTCCTAAGGAATCGCTGGACTCTCTACAAACTATACCTTTTTTGGTATATTTTATAAAGAGCCAGCTTCCTACACACTCTATTAGCAATCCGCCTTCCAGGAAAGCAGGACACGGAGGCAGACAGAATGAGCTGGCAAGACGGCACCTCATATGAATGAGAGATAAAACAGGAGGTACTGGACAACATTTTCATACCAAGCATAGACCTATAAGCAAGCGAAGAAAACGCAAAATGCCAAGACCTCGCATCCAGATTTCCACCGCACCAATCCAAGGGGAATGCGCTGTCAATAGACTGGTCAGGGAGATTCACATAGGCCTTTCCACCACTTCCCCTGATCCCAAGGGTACTGGAAAAGCCAGACTACCAGGAACATCGTTCATTCTCATAGTCCTGCAGTAGGCCAGATAAACATGGGATTCAGATCTGATTGAGATGTCCAGAGGACAGATAATTCCAATCAAGGCAACACAGGACATGCTAACCATGCAAAATGGAAGAGTGCATCTAGAACCAGCCACTCAGGCTAGCAGAATGGCTATTGAATACGTAGAATTTGGACATCTACAGCTACCCCCCCCCCCCACAAGACAATGAAAATCCTGAGGGAAGCTAGAAAGCCAAGCACGAGGAAGTGTTATTCAGGGAAGTGGAGCAGGTACATCCACTGGTGCAGGGACAAGAAGATGAAACCAAGGACAGGGTATGAGACAGTTATAACATACCTCACCCACCTACTGGACAGCGGCCTGACCGACGCATCACTAGTAGCCTACACCAGAGAGAGGTACAACATGGAACAATTGCACACTGGATAGAGAAGAGTATACAAACCTACTACACCAGGGACAGAAGGGCCCTACCTGTATGCCCCATGGCACACTCAACCAGAAATAAGGGTGCTACCCTAGCGTTCCTTGCAAACATACCTATTGATGACATCTGAATGGCCGCGACTTGGTCATCCTCATATAGCTTCACAAAACACTACTGTGTGGATATCCTAATGAACCAAGAAGCACAGGTTGAACAGAGAGGACTACAACACCCGTTTGCCAGCACATCCACATTTCAGCCCAGCCTACCCAAGGAATGAAATACCTCTACGTAATCGGATCCACAGCATGTGAATCCAGAAAAGAATTCATGCTATAAAACTAAATGGTTCCTTACCAGTAGGAGTAGTTTTGCAACCTGAGAATTTTCGCGAGTCATATGCGAACAAACCACCTCCCCGTAAATGGGGGAAGAAGCAGACTGCCAAGTAGAACAACACTTTAAAAAAATAATAAGGGGAAGAGAAAGTAGAAAAAAGAATCTGAAGATGGCGACTACACACAAGAACTTCTGCTGTTGTCATTGCAAACCGTTTCTCAGTCAATCAAACATCATTTGTAAAGTGCAACACTGTCAACCCTAGGGCTATCTGGGCACTGTGTCTCTGTCGAAAAGCCAGGTCTTGAGTCTATTCCTGAAGTCTGCCAGCGATGGAGCTGTACGAAGCTGGAGAGGAAGGTCATTCCAGGTCTTGGGAGTGATGAAGTTGATGAGATACCAATACTTGAGAAAAGGGTAAACTGTTTCTTTTGACATCTTTTCCTTTGAGAGTCATGTCAGATGGCATTGGGGACAGCAGACAGTGGCCCTGGGGACCACTATAGTCGACCCCATGTCTTCCCAAATGTGAATCCTTTTTGTTTTGTCTTTAAAGCAGACCCTGGCCCTTTACGGTACTACAGGGTGCTCTTAGACTTGAGACTGTGACGGCAGGGATGGAGGCGGGCTGTCTCATGCAAGGTTACAACCCTATGTTGAAATCCAATCTCATGGGCCTCACAAAAAGCAACCAACCTACTCAATATTCATTAGGCAGTTCATTTTGCGATCCTCTCCAAATGAGCATTCTGCAATGTGACCGATTAGTACATAATCTCATCAAATTGGTCATAAACAGTTGGTGTGCAGGTTACACCCACTATTTGCATCCTGGCATCAGGCCTCCAATAATTGTGAGGACATTTCAGCACGAAAGTTCTCGATGCCAGGCACCCCTGGTCAATCGTAGGGAAGCACATCACCCCTCTACCCTGTCCCAAGCCTCCTGCAGAGCATGCTGAGACAATTCAAGATTGTGCCATCAAGTTGTCTGTATTCACATCTCCTCTGGGGGCCTTAGCTCCACCCCTAGCAGACATCACTGCCAGGAGAAGTTCCCACCAAAATTTCAAAGGGAAAACCCCTCTCCTGAGTTGGCTCCAGAGGTCATCCTCCTTTGTTCCGTGGGCCTGGACTGTCCCAACCCTTGTACAGTGTGACAGCTAATTAACAGATGCAGATTTTCTTCCCACCTTTTGCTCCTTGGGAGCTGAGTGAAGCACGGTTAATGACTCCTTTTGTGTGGGGAGGCTTTTGTTCCGTCTGCTGGAGAGCAGAGTAATTAACTTGGCCAAGCATAGTGACAAAAGGCTTGGAATCTGATCCTGAGCTGGGCCAAAGAAATATGACATTGCTGGATGGCCCATAACGTGTTCATGTAGACTCTTGGCACTTGTGTATTCAAACTTGGAGCACCAGTTTGATGCTACACTGGACTTAGGTGGCCTAAGGGAATCGAAACTCCATTTTGGGACAGATTCTCCACTGTCTTTATTACACAGTGACACTACCAATAAAACAGTAAACCCGGGGGCGTGGCCTTAGCGCGCATGGAGTGAGACATGTCCCATCGAGTCTCCGCTCCAGTGCCTCTGGCCCTTACCTTTTTCTCGGTCTCCGGGCCCCGCTTGCAGCTGGGGCGGGCTCCAGATCCTGCTGGGAACTTCTAGGCGGTGTTTTGGGCACAGATAGTCCCTCGTCGGCCTGGCGCCTGTGCACCTTCCTTGCCGGTCCCGGCCCGGCTTCCTCTGACTGCCATCTTGCACTTTGGCAGCCGCCGCGTCTTTCCTGGCAATTGAGGCTCCACTCTGGGATCACGGAGTGGAGTTGCTGACGACAGCGGGGTCTTTGGTGGCCTGACCCCTGCTGCCCTGCTGGGAGCCATTGCGGACACCCAGATGCCTGCCACCGCTTCTTCACGGCTGCAACCGGCTCGCCTCCTGCCGACCGCCATCTTGGGCTCCGGAAATCCGTCTACCTCCGCTGGCGCCGGTAATCCTGCACGGAGGTGAGAGGCGCTGCTATCGACGAGGGAGGCCCATATCGTCTAGGCGCCTGCAGACCACCTGGTGCCTCTGATCGCTGCAGGACCTGCTGCAGGGCCCCTGGGGACTGCAGAGCCCGGCGACCCCCCTGCTCTACTGACCCCAGCTGGAGGGGCATCCTGTGGGGACATTGGACAGCTGTAGACTCGGTGCAGGTACCGGGTAGGGGGCCTCTCCTGAATGTTTCTGAGACCTGGCTTATCCCTGGCTATGCCTGCTTCCCCCAGCCCCGGCCTTGCTTTGGGTCCCCCTCTGGACTGCTCCCTCTGTGGTACAGCGCGGTGGTGGGCCTATGCTCCCGGTGCCCCACTGCTGGAGCTTACCTTATGATCTCTGCCACTTGAGGCCTCTGCCGTGGCGGCAACGACCGGTGGCACTCACTCTTGGGGCTTTATCATCCCTGCCGGACTCCCACTTGCCTGCGCAGCTCCCTACTTAGTGGGGGCTCTACTGTGTGCCTGCTGACCATCTCGGCCCCCTTGGGGTGTGCACCCTCCCCGCCAAATCTACCTACCTTGACTGGGAGTCCTGCTGGTACTGCGGAACTGGGGATTTGATCTGTGCGGCGCCCTCATAGGCGCACACATATGTTGGCATACCTCCTTCCCCCCTCCACACTTGAGTCCTCCCTGCATCCTGCAGGAGACTGCGCAGGCCCTCTTCACGCTTTGTCGTTTCTTCTGCTGGGCTCTTTCACCGGCTCTCTTCCTTGGCAACCCGGCTACTGAGCCTTGTACCTCTTCTGACTAGACTCTCGGCACTTTGGGACTCCTCACCATGCCGCCTAAGCACAGAGCCAATAAGGACGCCGACGCTGCAGCTTCCCGACAATCCTGTGACCTCCTTGTGGGCCAAGGTGCCCCCATCCACCCAGGAAGACTCTCTTCCCTCCTCGGGACCCCCGGGCTTGTCGCGGTACCGATCACCCAGGCCTAAATGTCATTCTTCCTGCAGGAGATTAAATCCGAAATGTGCTCTCTTCGACAGGATTTCAAATTGGTTTGCAGGATGTCCACAAAGATGTCGTGGAGATTGGTGACAGGGTTGATTGCCTTGAACGGATGCTGGATGCCAGGACAGAAGACATTGAGGGCCTCTGGAAGAAAATATCTGAACTGGAAGAACAAAATATCTCCCTCCAGTTGAAGCAGGAGGACTTAGAGAATCGCAGTCGGCGGAATAACCTCCGCATTCGAAGCGTGCCATTGGGCACAGAGGGGATTGATGTCTTGGCTTACACGGCAGACCTCCTGCACGCCATCCGGGAAGGAGAGGGTACCTCGCCGCCTATGCTGGAGAGGCCACATCGCGACCGTGGTCCCCGCAACCGTCCTAATTTTGTCCCGGACATTATCACAAGGGTCCATTTCTTCGCGGATAAAGAAGCTATCCTTTGGAAGGTGCAGGGGATCCGGACAGTTTCCTACAATGGGCTCTCTATTCACATTTGTCAGGACCTTGCACCTTCTACGCTTCGACGGAGGAAGGCCTTCAAGCCTGTAACTGATAAATTGTGGGCCATGGACGTTAAATACCAGTGGGGTCATCCCTTTGCCCTGATGTTCACCTGGGAGGGTTGACGAAGAGTTATTTGTTCTTTACAGGAGGTGCTGCGTCTCCTCCGTCTTCCTGTGGACTCGGATACTGAAGATCCTCCTTCCACCCGTCCACTGTTCTTCCCCCTCATTCCAGACGCCCCTCGAGAGTCCTTGATTCTACACAAGCCAAGCAGAGAATTCCCATAGAAGCCCATGTTGACACCAGAACATGGGCTTCTATTGTAATTCCCAAGGGCATATTATCAAGCCCATTATCACTGCTTTAGCGGCAGTTTTCTGTCGCTAAAGCGGCGATAATTTTAACGCCGTTTGTTGATAATATGCCCCTAAGAATTGTGGGGTGGCCATTTTGTTTAAACCTGACTGGCGTGCAACGACAACCCAGACTATAGCTGACACTGGTGGATATGGTATGGGGCCGGGGTTCTTGCACCTTTCTTAATGTATATGCGCCTAATCAGAAACAGGATGTGTTCCTGCGCCATCACCTGGGGTCTCTGCTATGTTCCCTTTCGACCCCTATTGCGCTTGGGGGGACTTTAACTTGGTTTGGAATCCTGAACTGGATCACACTGCGCAGGGATACCATGTTACTGGGGCGATGTCAGCACCATTGAGGAACGCCATCACCTACTTGGGGCTGGTTGATGCCTGGCGGTATCTCCACCCAGATTCTCGTGACTATTCCTTTATTCTTACACCCAGCGCTCTTATTCACGTATTGACAATTTTTTTCTCTCTTCCCTTGGCCCATTCGCTGTGCTCTGGGGATATCTCAGACATTTCCATCTCGGATCATGCGCATGCCCGGCTTACGCTCCGTATACCCAACGCTCGTAGCACGCCTATTCCGCGCTGGCGATTACCCCCCATTCTTCTTGACGTAGCAGATATTCGCAAAGAGATTGAATCTTTCTTCACGACAAATTCTCTCTTGGACACTCCTGAGGACATCCGTTGGGATGCCTTTAAGGCTACTATTCTGGGGGTTATCACATCAATTTCCATTGCCCGGACCCGGGAGGCATGACTGGTTGAAACCACTCTACCGGGATATCAGGGAATTAGAGCATGCGGACCATATTGATCCTTCCTTGGCCAACAAACGATGCCTGGCTACCTTGCGCGGTCAATTGCGCTTACAGCGTACTAACAAGGCCGAACGCCTCCTTCTTAATTTCAAACAAAAATACTATGTGGGTGGTGATAAAGTTGGGGCCTGCTTAGCTCGCCGTTTACGGGCGCAAACGGCTCGTTCCCATATAGCGAAACTTCAGAGACCGGACAGATCATGGGCAATCTCTGAAGCAGATAAGGCCCATACCCTGAAGACCTTCTAGCCTGAGATCTATGCCGAGGATTGTTGTTCCCCGGATGCGATTACAGCGTTTCTAGACTCCTGTCCTTGGGACCCTATTGACCCCTATTTCAACATTGAAACAATTGAAACATTTGCGGGTGGGCAAGACCCGGGCCCTGACGGCCTTCCGGTAACTTTTTATCGCATCTTCTATCCACAACTGCGGGACCATCTCCTCCATCTTTTTAATAACTTTACTGATCACACCGGTCTGTCCCCTTCGATGAATGAAGCAGAAATTGTCCTTGTCCCTAAACCAGGAAAGGACACGACCCTGGCAGCCTCCTTCCGCCCCATTGCTCTCTTAAACACTGATGTAAAGGTATTCACCAAAATCTTGGCTAACCGTTTGGAGCCTCACCTTCCAGGCCTCATAGACCCAGATCAGATGGGGTTTATTCGGCACCGTCAAGGAGCGGATAACATTCGCTGGTTCACTCATTTGGTAGAAAAATTGCAGATTAGAGGTATCCCTGCATGCCTGGTTTCCCTCGATGCTGAAAAGGCGTTCAATCGCGTAGATTGGGGATTCCTCCGAGCTGTCCTCCAGAGGGTTAGCTTGGGGCCGGGCCTCATCTCTAAATTGATGGCCCCCTACGCGAAACCTACCACCCGCCTCAACGGAACTACCACAGCCCATATTTCTATTCATCGAGGCACTCGCCAAGGGTGTCTGCTTTCCCCTCTCCTTTTTAGGTCTCGCCTTACCCAGCGCATGCGCTGGTCTGGCGAGACTTATTGAGAGGGCTCCAAAAAGTGCTACCAGGTCAGCTAGAGCTACAGTGCATGTGCGCGGGCGCGCACACCGCGCTTTACCGCGATTACTTTCACTTTCGCAGCCGCACGGCCGCTTTGATGTTTGATCGCAATCACTTTCACTTTCGCGGCCATAGCAAATAGGTCTTGCTTTTGGGACCTTATAAGTATTTAGTTATGCAACTGTTGCATGGCTAAACACTTATAAGGTCCCAAAGGCGAGACCTATTGGCTATGCCAATGCTTGTTGTCGAGCCCCTAGCCATCGCTATCCGTCGCCACCAGACTATACAGGGTATTCGCATGGGGGCGCTGAGCACAAAGCCTCTCTTTTCGCGGACGACTTGCTTCTATCTATGTCTTCTCCCTCGACATCCCTCCCAGCAGTGGCTGAGCTTTTGAAGTCCTTTGAATTTGCTTCGGGCTATCGGATTAACCTTGCCAAATCTCATGCACTCAATCTGACACTTTCACCCTCTGAGGTTCAGGGCCTGAGGGATTTGCTCCCGGTGCAGTGGACGGAAGAGTCTATCCGCTATTTGGGTCTTGATTTGACCACTAATCTCGATTCTTGGTCCTCCTCCAACTGGCCTAGATACCGGAGGTCCATTTGTGATGAAATTCATCGCTGGGAAGACCTCCCCCTGGCGTGGCTGGGACGTCTTGATGTCGTCAAAATGTCTCTTCACCCTAAGATTCTATATTTATTTCAATCTCTTCCTACCCCCATACGGCGCGCTGACATTTTGGCTCTCCAACGGGATTTTACCAATTCCATCTGGGGGAAGTCCCGCCCCCGCTTCTCCCAGAAATTACTTATGCTACCCGGGTCTCAGGGTGGCTTGGCCTGCCCCAACCTGCTAGACTATTATTGGTCCTGCCATCTCCGGTTTATATCGGAATGGATTGTCCCTGAAAGCGAAAAACACTGGTTCCATATGGACCATGCGGTGGCCTGTAGACCGCTGTGGGACCTGGCGTGGCTTCCACGCGGTGCACCCCCTCGCAGTGCCTACATAGCGACTCCGACGAGAACGGTTTTGGAAATCTGGGATCACTTGGCGCTTTCCCGAGGCCTTAAGACTTTCCCTTCCCCTAACACTCCCCTGACACTCAACCCTGCCTTCCCTCTTCCCCCTCTACAATCTCAGAGTTTTGCGAAGTGGACAATAGAAGGTCGGCGAGTGATTCAGGACTTCTTTGAGGGTCCGGCCCTCCGTTCATTTGACCAATGCAAGCAATTCTTCCGCCTCACGGATAGCGCACGCATACAATATTGTCAAATACGTCATTAGCTATCTTCCCCGGGGTACTCCCAGGGGGTGACTCGTCAGCTCACTCCTTTTGAGGCCCTCGTGCGCAGATTCGAGGGCTCAAGGGGCTTAATTTCTAAAATCTACTCTGTCCTACAAACCTCTCGACAGCTTCCTCCTTACGGCTATCGGGTGCGCTGGGCTTCCGATTTGACAGCTGACATCCCCCGAAGGCCTGGGACCACCTATGGACGGACATTCCTAAAGTATACCGTAGCATTTCTCAGCGCAAATCTGCTTACAAATTAATGACCCGGTGGTACTATACCCCCACCCGCCTGCACCAGATATTTCCGGACATCCCGCCAACATGCTGGCGTTGTCAGACGGAAAGGGGGGACTTCCTTCATATTTGGTGGTTATGCTCAAGCCTTCTCATGTTCTGGAAGGAGGTCCTCAGCCATATTAGGGAGGTAATGGGTTTCCCGATCTCCTCAGATCCGGCCCTAGTGATCCTGGGCATTCGTCCGGGTACACTGAGGACCATGCCTACATCCCACTGGTATTTAATAATCCTCTTACTGGGTGC
This sequence comes from Triturus cristatus, assembly GCF_964204655.1. NCBI lineage: Eukaryota > Metazoa > Chordata > Amphibia > Caudata > Salamandridae > Triturus > Triturus cristatus. The sequence goes on along the minus strand of NC_140582.1, from coordinate 79,503,143 downwards.
TGCGCCTCCTGCTGGAAACAACCTCATCCCTCTCCCTTTGCAGCATGGTTTCTCCGTCTGTGGGATGTCTTGTCTTTAGAGCTCCTCACGGCCCGTCTTGCCCACACGGATACACACTTTAGCCGTGTCTGTCGCCCACTTAGACAATTTCTCACTAGCACTGCTAACTCACGCCCCATGCCCCCTCGGCTCTTTGATGACCCCTTAGTACCCTTCCGGTGGGGTGAAAGACCGGCCACCCCGGAGTAAGCTGTGTGTCTGATGGAAGTTGACCCCAGGGGCCTTTTGCCCTCAGGGAATTGCCTGTTCCCCATGCTCGTCCCTCCCCTTCCCCTCCACCACTTAGGCGCATCCATAACTGTCCTTTCTTCTTATCTTTGCCGGGTCTCCCCCTCCACTGTTCTTTTCTTCCTCTTCATTGTTTATTTAAGTTCTTGGTTCTTCTTATTCTTTCCTTTTGGCTTCATATTGTTTTTGTGTTTACACTTGGCGTTATGTGTTATTATTACTGCAGAATGTGCTATGGTTCCTCAGAGAAGGGGGACCCTAGCTTTGATTCGATTTTGTTAACTTTGTCCTTTTGGAGGGTGGTGGGGGGGTTGTGCTCTGAATAGGTGGCTATTGGACTTTAACACTGGATTATGTGACTTTGGCTAGGGCCACCTTCGAAATTTTTTCCTTTTTCACGTTTGTCTCCAAGAGTGAGATGTAAGTCCCTTTTTCTTTTTATAGCACCCCCTATTGTCTGAGACAGCTTTGAGCTTCATCTGCAATTGGCTTTGAATTTCCACCTTGCTTGTTGATTGCCGGGTTTGTTTGTTACTCTTTATCACCGCAGTCGGCTCCTCCCCCACCCTGGTGCTTCTGATTTTGTGCTATGAGTCACCCCTCCCTCTTTTTCTCCCCTTTCTTCTCTTTTGTTGTATTTTTTGATTATATTCAATAAACAGACTTAAAAAAAAAACAGTAAACCCTACTGACCTTACCCATGAGCGCCCACTAATATTCTAAGGCCTTCCCCAGATCAACTCTAGCCTTGCAGAGTCTCCTCTGCGCAAGGCTACCTCTGTGCAGTTACCAGGCTGTGCACAATGGTAGTCTCAAATGTGCAGCAGGTACAGGTGATTTATTTTTGTGCTGTTCCCTCCCACACTGTCTCCTTGAGATGTTTTTGACTGTTCACCCTCCCTATTTGGAGAGTCAAATACCTAAAGGGTGTATTTTGGCCAGTTTGCAAAGCTATTGTACCACAAATCACAGGAAACCAACGCCAAATGACCTCAAACACCACTGTTGGGGCCTTATAGCCCCTGTCTGCCGTGGGATCATTTCAAATGGTTTCTGACAGTGCTTAATCCTAGTTCTTGACTCATACGCATAGAAACTATTGATTGTATACAGTGCTACAACAAATATCCAATCGAATTTCAAATAGTAATGATAATTTGTCGTAAGCAATGATCCTATCACAACTGCTCCCATACCAATTAATTGACTACCGATCAAAGAAACGTCACAATTCAGGACTCTTAACTGTCCCTAGGCTGTGGATGGTCATTTTACAGCCTTGATTTGGGTCCTACATTACTTATAATGAGGATTGTTTATAAGTGCAGACCATAATTGTTCACCACTGTTACCGTGGGTAAGAAGTCTAAGCCCCTAGATTCACAGGCTTGACCCCTGTGATCTCCTATGAACAGACTGATCATCTGTGTGCCCTCCTCTGATGGACCTGTTTCCTTTTCATTTTTTAATTCCACTCCTATGTTCTATCACTCACTCCCCTGTCCTTATTACTTGATCTGCACAGTTAAGTGTCCAATCCTTTTTCCTCCTGTTACCTTTTCCAAACACCTTCTGCCCACTGCTTCGGTCTCCATCTACTTCCACCAGCTTTTTCTTTTCCAGTTCTTGCTTACTCTTTCTGTGCCATTATTTGTTGCTTCTATATCCTCCTGCCTGGAATTACTTCTGCCATCCCCTTTTGTAGTTTTTTTTCTCAGCCTTTCTGTACTCAACATTACCTCACATCTGCGAGTGATAAACCATATGTTATGAAATATGTCCACTAACAAAAGGAAGGCATCCTAGGCAGCTGCAATTCCAGTCTTACTGTACTTTGCACCATTCACTTGATGCCACTGCACTCTATGCCAGTCCACTCTGCACTCACCACCATTGCACTTTACTATGTAGCACTCTCGTGTATGCCACTGCATTCTGGATCATTGCATTGTACACTGCTGAATTCTATCCTGTTGCACTCTACACCACTGTATTCTATGCTACTATACTCTGCAATACTTTATGCCAATGCAGTCTACACCAGTCCACTATACTCTACTCCATGCCATTGTACGACACTGCGCTCTACTCTACGTCACTCTAAACTATGCCACTGCACTCTGTGCCAATGCACTCTATGCCAATCTATACCACTGCACTCTGACACTACAACACTCCACTCTACACCACTCATGCCACTAGCAAGAGGCGTTCAGATTCAACTCGCCATATGTGCTATCCCCCGCGGCACAGGATGCTACTTGAAGGTACTTTTTGGTCCTAAAGAATGTTGGGGTTTCTGACTGATATTGGACCTCATGATTCTGTAGGCCTTTCTCAGGAAAGAAAACTTCAAAACGTTGATGAAGGCTGAGGGCATGGCAGCCTTGTATCCTGGCGGCTGAATGGCATCCTTGGGGTTGCAGGATGTGTAATTTCATGCAATGATCTTGCAGTCACACAAGCATTTCCTCCATGTCCGTGATTACAGCACACCTTGGCAAGTCAAGAGTACCTCAGTTCCTGGGTGCTAAAGCTGTTCTTACCTCAGTCATAGTCAGATCACTTGAAAGTGACAATTACATTGCAGTCCACTATGGGTTTTTCCATCAATCAACCAAACTCCCATCCTCATCCCATGCACAGGATTCTTTGTATAAGGGTCGTTAGAGGGATACGCTATCTCACGCCACATCGGAACGCGCTCATAGGCGGTGAATGTCAAACTGAGGATCAACGTGGACCTTAAAAAAAGCCTTCCGTATTGAGAAAATATCCAATTGAAAAAATGGGGGTCCTTAGAACACAGCCTCCAGACTAGAAGAGTCCGTAGAGAGCATAAATACCGGCACAAGGATAGACAGCACAAAGACAGCTTGCCGGCTACTATAGAGGCCATGAAATACGGCAGAATTTAGCGAATACGTCCCATATATATAAGGATAGTGAAATCAGAAAGTGCTTCTGAGGAAACAATCAGTATTTTTGTCTTGAGAAAGATGGTAATAGAATTATAATCCATCGAAACGCATCGACGCAGTTGCCAGCACAATCTTGAGGACGAACAAAGACTTGTAGATATAAGTGTTGCGAAACATATCACAAGCATTGTTACAAAATTTATGGTCCTGCGGATGTGCAATATATGACAGAGTTCATTGTCTTTTTATGTTGTTTTCTCTGTTATGCTGGTTCATAACGGCTGTTATAATGTGTATGTTATAAAAACGTCTGTTTTTGATAAAGTGACCCCTATGAGAGATTGTGAGGTGTCACATGTTTAATTTGTACAAAATATGGTTTTAAAGTAAATAAACTGAGTATGATACGGTCTGAATGTGTAAGCGTATAATTGGTCTGTAGTGTGTTTCAGATATAGGATTAACGTGTCTTGATGCAGTGGACTTAATGTTATTATTGGTTTAGTCAAGGGATATTTCTTGTTTTACTAAGGGTCATCCTGGACATGGTGGCTTTGAAGGTCTTTCCACCTCTTCAGTGTGCTCCGTAATCAGCTCTGGTGGTGCCCGGTGCAACAATAATTTTTGGTGCCCCTATACCCCATGACCACCTCCTCGGATACTCTCACTCCCACCGGAGCCCCTCATCTCTCCAATCATAACTTATTGCTAAATACAGCGCCCCCGCCTGAGGTCAGTGCCCCTCCAGTGCAGCCGCACTGGTCGCGTTGCCCAAAAGCCGGCCCTGCCCGTAATTCATGTTATAATCCTGATGTTTTTGGGCTCATGTTTTGGTTCCAATCTGGATAGTTCTGAGGCTTCCTGGTCTCGTGACCTTATCCATACTGCTTGCGACTCATGCCCGTTAGCACATGCAGGCTCTGCAGTGGAACTATCTTCTTATTTTTTTGTAAAATATTTTTATTAGCTTTTCTATATTTTCGATAAATCACACAGTACATACAGATCATATTTGGTTCACACAATTCTTGCGTTTTTCCCATATATCGTTTGTAATTACAACAGTTCGTTTGGGATAGTACCTACCTACTCTGTGTGAGGTATAAATGTATGTAAGTGTGTAGTCGCATTGTTATGTGCTCTTATGGATATGGAAATGTACCTCCTTCCTGTAAATTATCGGCCTGCTAACTACCGGTGTAAGTTCTCAACCGTTGGAACTTTCTTCTTCAATGGGCCAAACACCGGTGAGGCCACTGACAACATCCACATATAGTAAACGGCAGCCTATGATCTTCTGTGGTGGAAGAAGTATGCCAACCTGCAGCAGACCATACTGCGTGTCCCACAGAGCTCACGGTAATTACAGACCCATCTTCTCGGAGCTAGGAAAGCCTCTGGGGTGACATGGAGATTAGAGGCTTCTGGTCGCTCACCATATTAACCTCTGGAGCAGCGTGCCATATTCATGGCCCTGAAGACTTTTCTGACTTCTATCAAGGGCCAATCAGTCAAAGTTCTGCTGGACAACATGATGAACTTGAGGGCAGAGTGGGGTCCTGTAAATTATCGGCCTGCTAACTACCGGTGTAAGTTCTCAACCGTTGGAACTTTCTTCTTCAATGGGCCAAACACCGGTGAGGCCACTGACAACATCCACATATAGTAAACGGCAGCCTATGATCTTCTGTGGTGGAAGAAGTATGCCAACCTGCAGCAGACCATACTGCGTGTCCCACAGAGCTCACGGTAATTACAGACCCATCTTCTCGGAGCTAGGAAAGCCTCTGGGGTGACATGGAGATTAGAGGCTTCTGGTCGCTCACCATATTAACCTCTGGAGCAGCGTGCCATATTCATGGCCCTGAAGACTTTTCTGACTTCTATCAAGGGCCAATCAGTCAAAGTTCTGCTGGACAACATGATGAACTTGAGGGCAGAGTGGGGTCCTATACCTGCTGTCTTTTGAGGCTCTGAGACTGAGACAATGGCTAGGTTCACACAGGGTTGCCCTGCTGGTCAGTCACCTTACTGGGCTTGCTGAACATCAGGGCAGACAAACTCAGCAGGCAATATCTTGTAGATTATGAGTGACTCAGTGCGTCATTGCACAGTCAGCGGTGCCCTCAGTAGATTTGTTCAAGACTGCAGAGAACTCTGAATGTCCAGCCTTTCACGCCCTGAAGCTCGCTCCTCAAAGCTGTTTAAGAGGTGTTTTCCACCTTTGGTGGGACCCCAGCCTCCATTAAGCATTCCCATCTCAGCTGCTCATCCTACGAGATCTAACGAAGCTCTGGAGGGACTGTGCCCAGCTAATCTTGATAGCCCCAGATTGGGCTCTGAGAGTTTCATAACCTGACCTGTTGGATCTGAGCAGTTGCCTCAACTTTGGCCGCCTCTTGGAGGCTCTGCTTTCCCAATAAGAGAGCAGAATTCTGCACCACCATCACAATGTGTGGAGACTGAGTGGAACGAACTTAGGGGCATATCTACAAGGCGGCGATAAAATATTATTGCCGCTTTTGCGGCTGTTTTCGGCCGAAAAGCGGCGATAATTTTATCACTTTATCAGCAAGGTCACGCTATCGCGTGAATCCTTGCCTTAGCGCCTGTTTTCTGAGCGCCCAGCTTTGCATCTCTAATGAGATGCAAAGAGGGCGTTTCTTCCTGAAATAACTGGAGAAATGTCGCTAACCGACATTTCTCCAATTATCAAGGGAATCGCTAACAAGCATAGCGATAAGAAAAGTAGCGCTAACCTTGGTTATCGCTACTTTCCTTACGCCCGCTTTTCAACTGACTTAGCCATGATATCCCATGGAAGGTGGATATCATGGCTAAGTCTGCCTTGCCCTATCAGCAAGCTATCGCCAAACGTTGTGCGATTATCGCTGGAGTTCCAGCGATAATCGCACAGTTGGCAGCTTGCGCGTTGAATTTTATCGCTTTGGAGATAAGCGTTGCTGATAGCACACTATCTCCGCGATCAAATTCAGAGTTGGCCGGCGATAATTATCCTCGCGCTAAGAGCGCTGAGCGATAATTATCACCTGGCCTTGTAGATATGCCCCTTTGTAGCTACGATCTCACTACGGATGTAGTGGCTGTGATTTTGGATCCTTGCCATCCATCCACAAAGTCCACTGGTCTAAATTGTGTACCTTGTGTGAGGACACACAGGTTCACCTCTCTCCAATGAACCTGTCTGATATTATTTTTATTGTTTTTTCTGTAGCCTTTCGAGGCTTTGCTGTGGGCAGAGTCAGAGGTTACTTACTCTCGCCGTTTTAGTTTTTTCTTTGTTTTCCTGGTCAGCCCTCTTTATTCAAGTCACCTATTGTGATGCGTTTCCTAAAAGTGATTACATATATGTTTCCCCCTTCTCGGTTTATTAGGGCGCAATGGGACCTTAATTTGGTTCTTACTTTTGAAATGAGCAGCATTTGAGCCTATGTACAGTTGCGCCTTGAGACGTTTGACCCTCAACATCATTTCATTTCATTTATAAAGTTTTATATAGCGCGAACAAGATCCCGAAGGATATCAGAACGCTTTAAAATAAGTTGGGAGAGAGGACAAAATGAAATATACACAGCAATTGTGGAAAGAAAAAATAAATAAATAAGTAAAATAAAATAAAAAACAATGATCGGATTTCATTTCTCTGTGTTGCGTCATTGAATGGCATAGTTGGCCCGTCAGGCACTGTGTGCCACTTTTTGCATTAACCAGTTGGAGCTTTGGCCGTAGGGACCCATTTTGCTGAATGCGGTGTTGCCTTTTCCTGTGAAGCATTCCATCACAGACCCTGCATTCTTGCTTCCTCTGAGGCAGAGGTGAAGCTACAACGGTTGGATCCTTCTGCATAGACAGTGGCACTGGGTGGAGGTTCAACTCTTTGCATGGCTCGCATGTGCAAAGAAAGGCAGTCCAGAGACGGACATTAATGAAGCGGATTGGCCTTTGTATTAAGCTGTCAGATCCTCCTGAGGTGTTCTGGTGTTGGACATCTGCCAACCTTCTTATTTTTGATTTATAATTTTATATAGCGCTCGAATGCCCTGAGGCGTCTTAGCACTGCTGCTTTCATGAAAGAGAAAAGATAAATGGGTGGCTGTTCATATCCACATCAGGCAATACTGTATCAACTCTCAGGTTTGCAGGAGGGTCCTTTTATCTGCTCTGTTCTGCAGGATTTCCTGGTGTAGAGTCCACTCTTGAGCCTAACCACCTTTCGGAGGGCACTGCTTTCGTATTGATTCGTAACGATAGGAGGTAGTTGAAAGAGCAAGTTACCTACCTTCACTTATGCTCTGTCTGAGGGATACTCTATCTACATGCAGACTTCTTCCTTCCCACTTTCTCCCCATTCTGAATAGTGGATTTTTCCTAAGTAATAAGATCCTGCTCTAATTTCACAGTCGCTCTGAGGGTACAGAAAATGTTGATGATATACTGATATCCGCATGCAGGGGTGGTGGTGCCTTTTCACAGCTCCATGTTTTCTCATCCGGAGATGGGACATGATTGTGGGGGAAGCCAATGGCTCCGCCAGGCGGCGCATGGAAGCTATTGCAGATGTTTCAATATCTAGCCTGACGCCAGGGCAGATTCCTAAGGAGAGGACTGTGTGGTAAGATACAGTAGCCACTAGAAAGAAAGTACGTAACATGTCATCAGGCTAAAACACACTTCTGTCAGACACCTGCGAGGTTTGGGAGGAGCGCATCACTCCGAAGGTGCTTTACTCCCCGTGTTTTGTCCACATTGCAATGTCCAGGCTGCCCCAATTAGCAGGTCTAGATTGCTTAACGTGTTTGGGGAAGTTCCCTGGTGTCCTGGAAGTCGGTGTAGAGCCACGATCTGGCTATAAATTACGTTTAGAGAGCGAAAGGCACAGTGATTAGATGTTTGTATGTTACACACAGCAGCAAATTGCTATCTCAGGTTAGCTGAGGCCGATCTTTCTTTCTGTATCTTTTGGGTCTGCAAAAAACGCTCTCCACTGAGAACAAAATGGATGCGAAGTAAGAGTTTTGGGCTGACGCTTCTGGTCTACTCAATTGTAGGAAGGTGAACCTCTACCCAGGAATCCACTCTGTGACTTTAACGATTAGTCAGGGGTCATTGAGACTGTTCTAGGACACATTTTTAAAGTGCTTTCTTCTTATAATTACTGTTTTGAGTATGCACTGATTAAACGGCCACTTGGCTAGAGTACTCTGTGGTCCGCATGCTCAGTTGTGCTGCCACCTTCCCTGTGCCTCCTGCACCAAAGTCCCACCTCTTCAAGGCACACCCTTTTTATATGGAACGCAACAGTATTGCCGTGTCTGGGAACCCCCCGAGGCAGGGTTTACTGATGGGGTGGTTTTGATATCTATGGAGTATAGCTACACAGCAAGGGAGGCTTTTAGCATTTATCAGCACATACGCCAAACAGTAACTGTAAGGAGAAGACACTTTGAAATGCTAAGCGAGGAACCTTGGGACACCCCCTTGGTTGACTGGTTTAAAAGTAGAGCACTAAGGAGGAAGATGCATTGGTTGGGTTCTGTCCTCCAGGTACGACTTGCACCATCCTAGCGCTGAGCCTCTGACCCCAACTTCTGCTTGTCTGGAGCGTAATAAATCCTGGTTGACTGTATCGATGGCAGCGGACAGGTCAAGCACCACTAAGGCTATCTGATGCCCCCGTACGCTGCCGTATGACTATCATCCAGCACTGTTGTTAGTGCTGTTTCAGTCCTGAGTAGAGGGCAGAAGCCACATTGTGCTTGGTCTAGGAGAGAATATTCTTTTAGGTGCATTGACAGCCTCATATTAACATTCCTTTCCAATATTTTGCTTGGGAACTGCAAAAGTGATATGGATCTGAAGTTGCTAAGGCCAGTAGGGTCGGTGGAGACTCTTTTTTTAGAAGAAGAAGAACTAAAGCCTTTTTATACTCTACAGGAACTGTAGATATTACAGGGAGAGATTGCAGATGGTCAAAGGGGACAGCAGCTAGTGGGGGGTGGGTGCAGCAGCTAGTAGGTCGAATAGCATTTTCCAGATTCTTGGTGGAAGGGGTTCTAGCGGGGAACCAGATGAGGCAACATTAACTAAGTTGGTGAATTCAACATCTGACAGCCGACCGAAATAGTCCACTGTGTTGGGCAAGTTGCTTATGTGGAACGTACCGGTCTGATCACGGTCAAACACAGGGCCGACTTTAGCGCTGATGGCGCCCTGTGCGACGATCACTTTTGGCACCCCCACATCCCATGACCACCTCTTCGGATTCTCTCCCTAGCACCTGCAAAAGTGCCCCTTATCCCTCTCATCATAGGATATTACTAAACACAGTGCCCCCCTGAGGTCACAGCGCCCCCCTCCACAGGTCAGCACCCAGTGCGACCGCACCAGTCGCACTGCCCTAAAGCCGGCCCTGGTCAAACAGCAGGGAAGCAGTCGGCGGTTGAGGGTCAGTCTTTGGGTAGAGTGATGCTATCATACTTTTGACTTTATTATCAAAACATCTGAGAAATTGTCACATAGCAACTGCGTGGGCATGACCTGCCATGGTGAGCAGGCTAGCTTGGGGAGGATCGAGAAATAGGAAGGATTTACTGGGCCACATTAGGGGCCTCGAGAATTTCTTTTGCTGCTTTAATCAGTTTCTTGTGTTTTTTTCAGAGCTACTTTGAGTTGGAGTTTAGACTTTATGCCTCAAAGCCTACCGCCACCTTTCGTTTTTCCAACAATGGCTGCTCGCGGACATTGCACTAAGATATGGGGTGCCTGGGCTATGGCGAGAGAGTGACGGGTGGTGGTAGACATCCACCTGGTGGTGCCAGCAATGACTTGCTGATGTACCTATTTCTGCGTGGCAGCCCTTTGGCAAAGACCCTTACCCTGTGGCCACTCCCTAAGCCTTGGGGGAAATCCCCTGCTCTGATGTTGGGGAATCCTAGAGACCCGAGGCACCATGGTCATCTTCCATTGGGTACACACGCCTCTGCCTGCCAGAAAGGAATACCAGGGATCTGTTTCTCATTTTGGCATGAACACCAAGGGGCAGATTTATGAGGTTTTGCCGTAGGGAAGCGCAGCAGGCCTTCCTGCTGCGCTTCCCTACGGCAAAAGAAAAGGGCAGGGATGCGCCGTATCTATAAAATGCGGTGCATTCCTGTCCTTTTCCCCTGCGCCGGCGCACAATGGTATGCCTGCGCCAACGCAGGCACCTCTGCACCATGGTGCAAGGGTGCCTGCGTTGCGGGGATGAATATTTTTGTACAGGAAGGGAAACCTTTCTGTACAAAAATAATCACAAGAGGTTTTTCCTCTTTGTATGGGTGCTGCAGAATGCAGCACACATAGAAAAAGGAAAAACGAGGAGAAATAAAGATATTTCTCCCCGTTGCACCTCCCTTACGCCTCCCCTGGGGAGGCGTAAGCTTTTGGCGCTGCCTCAGATTTACGATTTCTCGTAAATCTGGGGCAGTGTCAAAAGGCCATGGATGTTGCTGGGAACGCCCCCAGCAACACCCATTGCACGCCCCTTTAACGCAGAACACTGCGTTAAAGGGAGTGATATTTATGAGACAGCATTAAGCCACAAAAAGTGGCTCAGTGCTGCCTGATAAATATCACGCAGGCTTCTGCGCCACGGAACGTCACAAAAAGTGACGTTCCGATGGCGCAACGGGCCTCATAAATCTACCCCCAAGTATTTACATTGGTCTGTCTTGAAGGGGCGTGGCGGAAAGGATTGAAACATTCCAACAAAATAATCAGCCATTGGATTATAAACCAGAGGTGTGCATGTTGGGATTGATACCAAATAAGGAAAGGGGAAGGGGACACACATTTATTTGGTACAACTTTTGATTTAAAGAATTATTGGGATGTTGTGAGTTTCCCCTTTGCTCTGACTGAGCAAATATTGCCTACATCGTTTGGTTATCTTCTGAAATTTTCTGTTTTCTGCCAATGTTTATTATATGGAATATTTCTACAAAGTGAAAGGAATTTCCAATTTCATGTGCCACCCCCCAGCATTGCCATTCAACCACCTTCAACTGTTGGTTCAGTATAAGCACCAAATAGAATAAAGGACATGAGTGGGCAGAGGAGGAAAGTTTGTTTGTGGGAGATACCAAACAATCTAATAGTTGTGTGACCATAAGACCAGGTGTATCCATTCATGGAAATGTATTCTCATTGTTATTATTGGTAATTAGGATTTGTATAGAGCACAGACTGCCTCCTCCCCGCGTATAGATTCTACAAACCTTTCTTTCTATCGTAATGGAACTATTATTGTCTGTTTTGTTTTCTATGTTTTTATGATTATATTAACATCTTTCCAAAAATACAATTTTGTTTTCAGGGAGAAGGTTGTTTTACTTTGAACAAAGTCATGGACATTGCTTATGAATTCATCTGTGCAGAACTCTTACGCACCAAGTCCAGCATCAATGCCCACCATTGCATATTCGCTGAATAATTTTGAAATATTCTTCATCAACTACTGAACTCTTAGTTACTTTATATCATATCCGGTTCCTCGGTAGGTTTACGCCGGGGCACTGCTGACCATGATAACCTTCAGGTGGAGATCACGTCTTTTAGTGCCTTTCTCTAGGGTTCTGCTGCTCTCCTGTACAGCTAAGCACACTAATGGGTTAGGGTTAGATTCAGGAGATTGTCACGTAGTGCAGCGCTCCAAGTCACCTTGCTGCAATGCGTGATAGGGAAAGGGCGGGAATGCATCACATTTAAGGCAATACAGCGCATTCCTGCCTTTTCCCCTGCTCTGGTGCCCTTTTGGCAGCCCAGCGTCAATGTAGGCACCCTTGCACCATGGTGCAAGGGTGCCTGTGTTGAATGCAGGATTGTTTTTCTGCAGGACGGTGCCCATCTTCCTGTACAAAAACAATTCTGAGAGGCAAATTCCTCTTTGTATGTGTGCTGCAAAATGCAACACACATAGAAAGTGAAGTAGCGAGGAGAAATGAAGATATTTTGTCTCATTATGCCTCTCTGGGAAGGCATATCTTTTTAGTGCATGCCCTGGTTTACCACTTCTGGGGAATCTGGAATGCTTCAAAAACCATGTGAGCTGCGTGGGAACACCCACGCAATGCCCAGGAAACGCATTCCTAGCGCAGAGTAAGGCAACGCAGCAATTTGCACTGCTTTACTCTAGATTTATGGAACCACTCAGCACCACGCACCGTATGTGGCTTCATAAATTGCAATTAAGGTTTGCGTCGCTCTTACACCATGTTGTGTGGGACAAGAGCGACGTAAACCATCTCATAAATATACCCACAAGTGTTTTTCTTTTCGAACCTTGCAGCCGGCACCCTGCACCCAGTCCATAGGTCTATCTTCTAGTCATTCGCACCGCAAAGTGGTCTAGAATCAGGTAGCTACAACAGCCCTTATAGAACCTTCCATCATTTTATGGCACATTTTTCATTTGTTATCCTGACATCATCACCTATTCTGCCAACTCCTGCTTCTGTATGTCTTTTGACCAACACTCCAATCTGAGCCTCTGATGGCTAATCAATGTATTGTTATTCTCCGTCTCATTAGCGTTTGCCCCTATGTCACATACATATATGTCATCTCGCCCTTCTTTGGTCGTGCCATCAATGCCAGTAGCCACTCCCCGGGGTCTGATATAATCATTCCCCCGCCACAGTTTGCAGGTGTTCTACTGTTTCGCTCAGGAAAGCCTGCACTTCCCCGCACGGCAACATCACATGGATAACATTTGCTTCTTCCTCTCTGTATCGAGGGCAAGCTGTCGTGCATTCTGGGTATATATTGTTAAGCACATTTAAGGACAGATAGCTCCTTTGTAGATAAAAAAGACTGCACTAAATGCAATTTTCCATAGCTTGTGGGTATCTGTCAGTGCTTTCGGGTCAAGTCCATCCTGATTACCTCCAACCATCGGTGGCCTTCAGGCCAGTCTGCCCTGGCTTAATACAGCATGGAGATCACTTACCACCCCTGTGAGTGCCAGCACCTTTTATTATTGGTGCATCTCTGCAGTTCTTGTGGGAAAGACATCTACATGGACTTAGTTACTTCTCTAGCTTTGATTATATAAAGAATTGCTGGGATGTGCCCAAAAGTGTGTCCTTACCTCTTCAAATGTCAGGGATCTTAGGAGAACAAGTCAGCCATGTTTTCCACAAGATTCTGCTTATCAAACCCCTCCCCTGACCCATGCTGCGGATTCAGTATGTAGTAGTCTGTAAAGAAATTCATAAGTTGTAGTACCTCATCATATTTTGTCAGACAGCAGAATTCAATGCTTGTTCAACATCTAATTCAATCACTGCATAGCCGCCATCTTCCGTTGTCAGCTGATGCTTGAGATAGTGCTCCAGTGGAAGATTATCCAACATTGGTCAAGGTGCGTCACACTTTCAGTTACTCTCAAGAACCTACCTGCAAGAACTTTAGTCAATATTTCACAATCTGCATTTATCATCGACAGGGTTCTGTATGATCCACGTGTCAATAGGTCTATTTCCGTCAAAGGATAACATTGACTGCCATCTCTCTCAATGTGGGCAGGAATCTTCCCAGCTCTTTAGCCTCTATATTGACTTCCAATTGTTTTTCCTTCACTATTTCTGTGTTGGTCATCCATAAATCTCCCGACAGGCCATGTCTGTTTTTATGACTCAAATGATATCTATCAATCTTTCCTCAACACTAGTGCCTTTGGTTTCTCTATTTGTTTGGGCATGTGCTTAGTTAGATTCAACCGTTCACATATTAACACAGAGTCAGGGTGGGCTGCCTGCACATATAGGGGCATATTACCAAGGAGATAAATATCGCAAAGCGCGCTTAGCGCTGTTATTTTTATCGCCGGCTATCGCTGGATTAAATCGCCGAGATAGAGTTGTATTATCAACGCTTATCTCAAAGGCGATAAGAAATCCAGCGATAGCAGGGTTTTCCATGGAACATCGCTGGTTTTCCAGCGATGTTCCATGGAAAACGGCGATAGGCTTAATAATAAGGCCCTGTGGCCTTAGGCACACAATCCACCCTCCATGTTAGGTATGCCTTAGTCAGGAATTTAACAGACGTTAAATTCCTGCGTTAAGGCAATGTTAGCGCAATTAAAATTATCGCTGCAACTCGTTGGTAATATCGCGAAGCTGCCATTGCGATATTTACCCGTGTTGTTTTGACAGCCACGCCTACTTTGCATCTCATTAGCGATGCGATGGTAGGCGTGCTGGAAATGGGCGCTAAGTAAGGAAAACACGCGCTAGCGTGTCCTTGATGATATTGCGATATAATTATCGCCGCTTTTTGCCCGAAAACGGACGCTAAAGCGGCGATAAATATATCACCAACCTTTGATAATATGCCCCATACATTCTTCCGGTAGTTCCTAAACTAATAATTGATAACAATTTTAATAGTTAAATCCCCCATCATCTGGCCGTAGATATTAGTCTTTGGCTGCTCACTTTTAAATAACCATGCTAAAGCATGCCTTGATGTGGCCCTGTTCTTTGTGGAGTTTTGCTTATGTTGTGTATTTGTGAATTTCTCAATTGCTTTATATGTTTTCCTTAAGCTATTTTCTTTTTAATTTCTGATGATTTCGTGACCTTCACTGTCGAACATTGTTGTCTGGTCTTACATTTCCTAGTCTCTCCCAAGTTGAAGCCGGATATTCCTTACTCATGCACACCCCTCTCAGTGCCACTTTCAGTGCTTCCCATTCCGTAGCCCTAGATATTCTGGATCCCCACTTTGTCGTACAAAATTGTTCTATTTCCGACCTAATGTACTGTCTAAAGCCCGAGATCTGTTTTGCCTCTGTATGGCAATGTAGGAAAGGTCTGTTGGGTTCTGTTTTCTGCACACATTTTGTGTCCAAGTCCTCTCAATGATCTTGCTAACACCAGCCCTTTTTTGACTACTGCATGCCTGTGGTGGATGGCTATCCCATGCATCATTTAATGTATATTTCATATTGCTTACCCTGATTGACCATCAGCACATCTGTATAAAGTAAATATTTGTTCCTGTAAATAATCTAAGGAGGCCAGGTTATTTATGTTAGGAGCATAGATCATCAGGCATATATCCTAACCATCAGACAAGCCATGTATCAAGTACGGGCACAATAACACTATGCTCTCCATTTCCTAGCCAGTTGGCCATACTCTGTGCTCCACAGTTGGATTTCCCTGAGGAACACAATCCATAATGTCTTAATAAGAAATTGCTCTCTACACCTCATGGAGTAGTTATTTAATCCTTAAACATTCTATGTGTGCAACCTGCACTTTTATTTCCATTCTAGATACGTATATGTGTAGTCATAGTCCATTAATATTTACTCATTGTAGCATCAGAAGAGAGAGCCGTACATATTCGTCCTTCTCTCTAAATAGTTTAATTTCTTGTCTTCTTCTAATACTGCATTTCCAGGTACTGCCCCTTAATATCCAAACTCTTCAAGCTCCCCCCTCTTCCCGGACAGCTGTGCTCATATCCAAAAGACATAATGAAAATTCTCTTAAAAGTAAATTATCCACTCACTGTAGCATTAAGGCCTGCGAATGTCAGCAGACCTTAAAATACGCCAATAAGAACCCCTCCCCTTACTTTATGCAATCAACTGTGATCTCAAAAATTTATTAACTGTAGAAAGCAAATCAAGTCCTAACTTAGTCTGCCCACAAACTTAAGTAGGTATGTCACTGCAGTCAAGGCATTCTGCTCCAGCCCGAAGCCTAGTTACGGTATAGTCTCAGTCTACTAGGACATACTATCCAGCTTCACCATATATCAGTAACTAGTTTATTGACACCGAAGTCCACACAGGCAATGGTCAACCATCCATAAGCTCTTCTGACTCATCTCTGACCCATCCGAATAACACTGGCTTCCATTGATGGTGCAACCGTCAAACCTGTGAAGGTTCTCCTCTGCAGGTCCAAGAAGTTTGTGAGATGCATTCAAACTAGCAATGTATTCTGTGCCTCATCTTTGTACTTCTTCCTAATGCTTCTGTATTGCAGCCATTGTCTATAAGGCCTAATCTCATCTCAAGCCACAGCAGTCACTGTTCCTCTCAGATGCACTTTGATTTTAGTCCTTAGTTTGAGGGCAACAATCGTGGTAGAACTGTTGTTCTGTGCACCATTTTTAACTTCATACAGCAAATTCCTGTCCTTTCCTTGTTATGTTATGTTATGTTATGTTAATAGCATTTATTACGCGCACAGCTGCCCCAGCTAAGGGGCGTCCTGGCGCGCGACAAGGTACAACACAACCAACACAAGACCACAGGAAAGCAACAGATTTAAAACAAGAAGGTTTTTAAGGATTTCTGGAATAACAAAAGATCGTTAATTGTACGGAGCTGAAGCGGGAGCGAATTCCATAACGCTGCAACCTTCGCCCGGAAAGAGCGCCCACCAGCTCGGCAGAGCCTGAACCTTGGGACTACAGCAAACGCCTGCTCCGAAGATCTTAATGCACGGGTTGGTACATAACCGGAAATGAGATTGGAAAGAATCAGGGGAGCAGATCCTTTCAAGATTTTAAAAAACCAAACATAAAACTTTAAAATGAATTCGCGACTTAATCGGCAGCCAATGCAGTGCTCGAAGAGTGCTGGAGGCCGAGCAAGACCTAGGCAAGCCGACAATTGCTCGGGCAGCGGCATTTTGAACGCGTTGAAGCCGCACAATTTCTGCCTGATTGCTCCCTAACAGGAGCGAGCTGGCATAGTCCAGGCGAGATAAAACTGTTGCCTGCACTACTACCTGCCTGGTAGAGGGATCAAAAAACTTAAGGACAGGCCTTAAGCCCCGAAGGACACCAAAGCAACACGCCGCGGTTTTCTTGGTGTGCCCCACAAAGCTGAGAGTAGAATCCAACCAGACTCCCAGGTTTCTCAGCTCCATAACTGGAGTTGGAGCTACACCAAGTTCCGGCGGCCACCATCTGTCACCCCAGAGGTCCCTACCCTTCCCGACGATCATGACCTCGGTCTTCTTTGCGTTCAGCTGGAGACAGTTGGCCGTCATCCAACTGGCTACCGCCCTTAGCCCGTTCTGGAACTTGGGGGCATCCACATCGGTATCCCCACTGATGGTAACCGCTAGCTGAGTGTCGTCAGCATATGAGACCATATACATGTCCCATTGCTTGACGACATCAGCCAGCGGTCTCACATAGAGATTGAATAAAGTGGGACTCAGTGAGGAACCTTGTGGTACTCCCAAGTCCAGAGGATGGAATTTGGACTGATGGGGGGGTATGGCAACGCAAAAAGACCGGTCCACGAGAAAGGAGCGGAACCACTGAAGGGCAAGCCCAGTAACGCCAATCTCTTCCAGGCGGTGCAGAAGGATACGGTGCGAGACCGTATCGAAGGCGGCGCTCAGATCTAATAATACTAGCGCCGCCGTCTGTCCCTGATCTAGCACCGACCGGAAGTGTTCAACCATGGCGAGAAGGGCAGTCTCCGTGCTATGCCCAGCTCGGAACCCATGCTGGGTCTCGTCCAGAATGTTGGCTTGAGTAAGATGGTCAGTAAGTGCCTGATTGACATGGGCTTCCATCAATTTAGCCGGCCATGGGAGCAAGGAAATGGGCCGGTAGTTCTCCGGTCCCGAAGCGTCCAAATTTGGCTTCTTCAAAATAGGAGAAACCACAGCACACTTCCATTTGGATGGGACCGTGCCCGTGGCCAATGAAGTATTAATCAGGGAACAAACCGTAGAGGACCCCACAAACGACTGGTTCCTAAACAGGGCAGGACATACCGGATCCAAAGGCGAACCGGATTTGACCCTCTGAGTCAAAATATCAAAAGCCTCGGATGAGAGTTGCGGAAAAGATGCCAGCATGGAACAGGCAGGGACAGTCACCGCGGTCTTCTGAACGGGCTCAGAGCTTGGAAAGGCACGGTAGATGTTCTGCACTTTTTCAAGAAAAAAAGAAGCTAGGGCTTCACAGTGCGAAGTAGAGGCCGTGACTGTAGGAGTGGAGCGCTTAGACAGCAGATCCTTAAGAGCTTTAAAAATAGTCTTAGATGGGTTAGGGCTATTACGAAATTCCAGAGAGTAGAACGTCGCGCGAGCCCTACAAATGGCACAATGGTAGATTTTAATAGAGGCCAAGTACAGCGCTTTCTTCGCCGTATCGTAGGATCTCCGCCATTCTCTCTCGGCACGCCTGCAGTTCCCTTTCAGTGCACGTAGAGCACTGTCATACCAGGGGTTAGACTTTTTAGGACTGATCTTGCTCGTCCGAATGGGAATCAAGAAGTCCAGCGCCCTGGTAATCCAATTACAGAACTGTTCATAGCCCAATTCAACATCACTCGAGAGTTCGAGCGGATCGGCAGTTAGAGCAAGATGAAGATCCTCTAACCTAAGCTTGCCCCAATGTCTTCTAGGGATAGAACGAGCTAAAGGAGTTGGAATAGTATCAGGTAGAGGAACCTGAATATCCACTAGAAAATGATCTGTCCATCCGAGGGGCGACACGGAGCGTATTGAAGCTTCCGTTAGATTTGTAAAAAAAGGATCCAATACATGCCCTCCAGAGTGAGTTGGTTGGGAGACTCTTTGGGACAGTTGAAGGGCCTCAAGGTCCGCAAGAAAATTACATACAGCCGGAGTCTTCTCGTTATCAAAATGGAGATTCAGATCTCCCAGTATAGAGAAATTGGCGCACCCCATTGCCAGAGCACTGACAGCATCAGGGAAAGCCTCTCTAAAGGCGACATCATTACCTGGAGGGCGGTAGACCACCAGCCCCGAGATCGAATATTGGGGATTGATCCCAATCTTAAAGGATGCACTCTCGCACCTAGCAATGTGCACGGCATTCCAGATGCAGGAAAAGTTAGATTTCACTGCGAGTGCAATACCCCCCCCCTCTAGTAGGGCGATTAAGGGTAAAGGTAGAGTATTCCGATGGAAAGGCAAGATTGATTATTGCTGCATCGTCCTCCTGCAGCCAAGTTTCAGTAATAACGAGGATATCTGGAGACTCATCGTGTAAAAGATCGAAGACGTTTTGATGATGCGATACCAGTGACCTAGCATTTAGGCTAAATATCCGGAGAGCGTTCGGCGAGCTAACCCTGGTAGTGGGACATAAAGCAGCAGCAGCCGTCTGGCGAATGGTAGCCGGGGAAGGCAGAGCAAAACCTTTGCAGGCACAACAAAACGGGCCGCGTAAAGGATGGATGACCTGGGTACATTTAATAATGGTCAGACCAATAGACCGTAGTGTTTCGTTCGAATATGTAATCATCTTATCACCATTGGCTAACCATACGAATGCACTCACCTGCTAAGCCCCGCGCGCCCTGCACGTCCCTAGCGCGGACGAGCGCAGACGGGCAGGACTCAGGCACGACTCCGGCTAAGCGACGGCGTCCCACTGCGCGGTACCGCTGCGCGGGAGGAAGCGGCTTTAAATAGGCATCCGGCGATGCAAACCCGAGCGCTGTAGCGCTCAAAATGGCGCCCGCCACAAAGATCCCCTGCCCAAGCCAAAATGGCGTCCACCCCGGGAATCCCCGTGACCCGGACCCACCAAAGCGGCGGTGATAGAACCAAATTACATGCGGTGAGAGGGGGGGGGGGGAGATTAGCAGCCCACTAGCACCCTGAGCGCCTGTTAAAAACAGGGGAGAATGGGAAAACAACAAAAACAAATATAAAACAGGAAATGCTTAAAAATCGGACGCTAACAGCAGCGCGAGCGTCGTGATGCTGAATAAGTACCTTGTCTAGCAGCCAAAAGAGAAATCCGCCTTAAATAGGCGTCCGGCGATGCAAACCCGAGCGCTGTAGCGCTCAAAATGGCGCCCGCCACAAAGATCCCCTGCCCAAGCCAAAATGGCGTCCACCCCGGGAATCCCCGTGACCCGGACCCACCAAAGCGGCGGTGATAGAACCAAATTACATGCGGTGAGAGGGGGGGGAGATTAGCAGCCCACTAGCACCCTGAGCGCCTGTTAAAAACAGGGGAGAATGGGAAAACAACAAAAACAAATATAAAACAGGAAATGCTTAAAAATCGGACGCTAACAGCAGCGCGAGCGTCGTGATGCTGAATAAGTACCTTGTCTGGCAGCCAAAAGAGAAATCCGCCTTAAATAGGCGTCCGACGATGCAAACCCGAGCGCTGTAGCGCTCAAAATGGCGCCCGCCACAAAGATCCCCTGCCCAAGCCAAAATGGCATCCACCCCGGGAATCCCCGTGACCCGGACCCACCAAAGCGGCGGTGATAGAACCAAATTACATGCGGTGAGAGGGGGGGGGAGATTAGCAGCCCACTAGCACCCTGAGCGCCTGTTAAAAACAGGGGAGAATGGGAAAACAACAAAAACAAATATAAAACAGGAAATGCTTAAAAATCGGACGCTAACAGCAGCGCGAGCGTCGTGATGCTGAATAAGTACCTTGTCTAGCAGCCAAAAGAGAAATCCGCCTTAAATAGGCGTCCGGCGATGCAAACCCGAGTGCTGTAGCGCTCAAAATGGCGCCCGCCACAAAGATCCCCTGCCCAAGCCAAAATGGCGTCCACCCCGGGAATCCCCGTGACCCGAACCCACCAAAGCGGCGGTGATAGAACCAAATTACATGCGGTGAGAGGGGGGGGGAGATTAGCAGCCCACTAGCACCCTGAGCGCCTGTTAAAAACAGGGGAGAATGGGAAAACAACAAAAACAAATATAAAACAGGAAATGCTTAAAAATCGGACGCTAACAGCAGCGCGAGCGTCGAGATGCTGAATAAGTACCTTGTCTGGCAGCCAATAGAGAAATCCGCCTTAAATAGGCGTCCGGCGATGCAAACCCGAGCGCTGTAGCGCTCAAAATGGCGCCCGCCACAAAGATCCCCTGCCCAAGCCAAAATGGCGTCCACCCCGGGAATCCCCGTGACCCGGACCTACCAAAGCGGCGGTGATAGAACCAAATTACATGCGGTGAGAGGGGGGGGGGGAGATTAGCAGCCCACTAGCACCCTGAGCGCCTGTTAAAAACAGGGGAGAATGGGAAAACAACAAAAACAAATATAAAACAGGAAATGCTTAAAAATCGGACACTAACAGCAGCGCGAGCGTCGTGATGCTGAATAAGTACCTTGTCTGGCAGCCAAAAGAGAAATCCGCCTTAAATAGGCGTCCGGTGATGCAAACCCGAGCGCTGTAGCGCTCAAAATGGCGCCCGCCACAAAGATCCCCTGCCCAAGCCAAAATGGCGTCCACCCCGGGAATCCCCGTGACCCGGACCCACCAAAGCGGCGGTGATAGAACCAAATTACATGCGGTGAGAGGGGGGGGGAGATTAGCAGCCCACTAGCACCCTGAGCGCCTGTTAAAAACAGGGGAGAATGGGAAAACAACAAAAACAAATATAAAACAGGAAATGCTTAAAAATCGGACGCTAACAGCAGCGCGAGCGTCGTGATGCTGAATAAGTACCTTGGTGAATAAGTACCTTGGTGAACTTTTGGCTGCCTAGCGCCAATACAGGCACTCTTGCGTCATGGTGCCAGGGTGCCTGCGTTACAAGGCAGGATTGTTTTTGTGCAGTAAGCGACACCTTCCTGCACAAAAACAATCCTCAGAGGCCTTTTTCGCATTCTATGTGTGCTGCATGCAGCACACGTAGAAAGAGGGGAAAAAAAGGCA
The DNA here is from genome assembly GCF_964204655.1 of Triturus cristatus. Lineage (NCBI taxonomy): Eukaryota > Metazoa > Chordata > Amphibia > Caudata > Salamandridae > Triturus > Triturus cristatus. The sequence continues at coordinate 79,481,222 of NC_140582.1, read as the reverse complement.
AAATAACGATATTTGTCCTCGTTACGCCTCCCAAAGCAAGGTGTAGCATTTTGATGCATTCCCAGGTCTACCACTAATAGAAAATCTTGGAATGCACCAAAATCCAGCCAACCATGGAACGCCTCCCTGGGGCAGAGTAACCAAGGCAGCGATTTGCACTGTGTTGCGCTCCTCCAGATGTATCAAGCCATGCAGGGCCACGCAAGGTGGCCATGCTTGGCATGATAAATCTCACTTAGGTTTTGGGTTACCCGAGCGCCCACTTGCGTGGCACAAGGGTGATGAAAAACCTTGATAAATCTAGCCGCAAGTTTAGTACTTGGGGGGTTCAGGTGTAATAGCTGACCTTGGTGTTGACTGGCAATTTGGGCGCACAGGCAGTTTCTCAGGTGGATGGATGGACATCTCTAAGAGGAGGAAGTATTAAGGTTAGGAGGAACTATTAAGGTTGGCAGGTCCATGTTGATCTAAACAGAATTAATTTAATTTATGCGTGACACATTTTGTGCACTACATAAGGGATCATTTGAAGTGAGAGAAACATGTTAGCAGATGTCCCTCATCAATCTGTCCATAGGGAATCGCTCAGAGACGGTGCCTGGATGCAAAGTTTTGGCATTTCACGTTAGTACAAGAGGTGAACAGATCTTTTTTGGGGGTTCAGAATGTTGAAAGTATCTGCTGAGTACATGGGAATTGATCTCCCACTTGTGCCTTTTCTAATCTCTTCTGCTGAGAAGATCAGCAAGTCGTTGTTCACTCTTGGCGAGTGCTCTGATAATAGATGTATGTGGAGTAACTAATGTAAGATTGCCTGAGCCAGCCTGGATAGCTTTGGTGAATGTTTTTTGTATGGAGTACCTAATCTAACTAATGCCAAGTTGCCTTAGCCATCCTGCATAACTATGGTAGATGTTTTTTTGGGAGTACCGAATATTGCCTTCCTCCACATCTTGTGTTTCTGTTCTAATTGAATCAGGCAGTTAAAATCTTCTGTCACCTCCCTCTGGTGTTTCGCCGTACCAGGCTAGAAGTGTCATTGAGTTGGCAGTACAGCACTGTGCTTCAGCCTCTAACTGCCACTTGCTTACTAGTAGCACCTATTTTGTGCTTTATTTATCAGATTATAGGGTATCTCCTCTCCCCTAAATGAAAGCCTTTTACCTGGCTGTGTGGATGATGAATGATCTGTGGTCACCTGGTGATGATGAATAAAGGATCCTGGGGGCATATTATCAAGAAACGACGTTAAAATTATCGCCGCTTTAGCGGCAGAAAACTGCCGCTAAAGCGGCGATAATGGGCTTGAGAATATGCCGCAGAGAATTCCCATAGAAGCCCATGTTCTGGTGTCAACATGGGCTTCTATTGGAATTCTCCGCGGCATATTATCAAGCCCATTATCGCCGCTTTAGCGGCAGTTTTCTGCCGCTAAGGCGGCGATAATTTTAACGCCGTGCTTGATAATATGCCCCCTGGTGTCTGGGCTTGAATCTTTTCTCTACCCATTCTTTTTTTGGCAAAGTCCTTGACTTTGAAGTTATCTGTTGAACATGTGAGCGTTGCCTTCAGCATATGCAAATATTCGTTGGTATTCTTGGTCTTAAAGAGTGTCTCAATGAGTAAATCATTTTCTTTAATTTCTATTTGTATAGTGTTGCTCTGCAGCCTCTACTGGTTAATGCTTTTGTGGTTCATCGTCATGAACATGCACCCTATGGTCTTGCCATACATGATCGTCTTGCTTTGTTGTCCCTGGTTGATGATAAGAGGGCAGTGGATCTGAAAAGATATCACTGTCTGATCAAATTTGAATGATGAGGCTGAGATGATTGCGTGGATGGTGGTGACCAATTTCCTCCTAGTATTGATACGGAGTACCCTGATATCCTCTAAAATTACTTCTTCAAAGGTAAGCCCACATTTTTTATGTAGTGGGTGCAAACACTGGCAACAGTATGACTTGTGTCAAAATCTGTGCAAATTTTACGTAAACATTCCTTTGGTTGTGGAGACATCACTTCCTTTCTGCCCGTACATGAAGGCTGGATCCTTACTTAAATATGAGGATCTTGTGGGGTTAGTTTGGTGCTAGGGATTGGTCTGGATCATCTCGACATTGAGATTCCTCCAAAGTCAAGGGTTGTATTCGAGGTCAAACAGTATCCGGCACAACAATTAGAACTGACAAAGGAGGGCAAGCTTTTATTCAAGGTGGGTCCCTGGTAATGGAATGGTGTTTTTTCAAAATTGTTCTTTGAATTTTTTTTTTAGCAGAGTTTTATATAGCACGAACTTGACCCGAATCCAATCAGGTATCAGAGCGCTTTACATAGCACCAGTTATGTTACATGAGGACACACATTCATTTTTTTATTTTTTGTTAGGCACGGGGAGATTAAGTGATTTGCCCAGAATCACAGGAGGTTTAGCGTCGTTACCGAGACTCAAACACAGTTCCCCCAGGTCCAAGGTCGAGCGCCCTAACCGTTGAGGCCGTTGAACCTAGTTGAGGCCGAATCCTGCGGAGAAAAGGGTATGCATGCAGACATTGTTGGTTCCAGGCTGATGGTGGTGCAACCGGTCCTTATTGCTGAGGTCTGAAATTCGAGTTGTGGTCTTAGCCCATACACAGGCTTTGCTGGGGCCACTAGACCTTGATTTCTAGATTCCGAGTTTGCTGGAGAGAGTGATATGGTTCTCTTCTCTTTTTGGTCTTCTTGGATACCATAGGGGTCCCCGGTTTGTGGTCTTTACTTGAATAATTTGTTTTCTATGTTAAAGACTCTGACGGATGGAGTAATGAGCTCACCTTTGGCCACTTCGGGATCAAAAGGAGCCTCAATAGGCAAAGGTTACAGACTCACTGTTGAGGCAGGGCAAAATTTAAAAGGACTGCTTTCCATATCATCCCAAAAAAATAAGTCCTTCTCATACAACCTGGTTGCAGGCTCTTCTGATACATAGGAAGCAAGATTACAATGTTCTTGGTCCATGGTGCACAGTGGAAGTCTTATGTTAAAATTCTATATCATTGGGGTGACTGATCCGATCTTTGTTGCTTTGGTCTAATTTTATGTATTTCATGTGAGAGGTTACCTGATTCATTTCTCTGTTTCTGTGTGTGAGAAGATTCTGTAAGGCTTGTGACGTAAATACGGAGCTGGACACCGCCTTTGTAAATTAACTAATGTTCTCGTCCTTTTTCTATGTATTAAACGTGACTTAACACCTCTCGCATTCCTCATCAGCTTCAGGATACCATTGGTTGAAGTCTTTACATAATTATTACCTTCAAGTATCATTGCACAATGGTTACAAACATGTCTGAATTAAAATGATCTCCTTTCATCAGCTCGTGATCAGTTCATAAGACCATGTGTTCTAAATCTCTTCTCAGCATGCGACTCTCCGCAAACTGAAATAATTTGAGAATTTTTAAAGTTCTGGTCTGTGTCTGCTTCAAATGCCTCTTCACTAGACCTTGCCTTCTCATCAGATCAGTTGCCCAAACAAACTCTGCGCTTACCATTAAACACAAAACTCACTCAGGTAATTGGGCAAAACATTTATTTTTCTAAACCAAGAAATACAAATGAAATGACTGAATATAAATGTTGACTGTGAATTATACAAGATGTTTGCTAATACTCTGGTGGTCCTGCCTTCCATGCTGTCCAATTTATAAATGAACTGACCTGTGTATGAGAAGCATTTTCCTGTTATAAATCTCCTCCTACTTGTTGCTTTGGCAAACTACATACACAGCTATTCCCGAGTCCTTCTGTGTTTTGTTTTGAGTGGGTAAATGTATGCCACATCACAGGGACATCATATATATTCTACATCATTTCCAACTCCTTTTCCTTCAGGTCGATTATATTTGTTAAATGTCGTGCCATATCCTCTTTTAAATTTCAATATGGAGAATGTGTTTATATACTGGCCTGATTCAGATCCTCTTCCAGATACTACTTTGGGGTCTAAGGATATAGATTTGGGAGGGGGTATTAATATGTTGTCCCCTTCAAGGTCTGCTGATTAGCGTTATTATTTTTTCTGCTTTCTTCAACCCTGCCTTTGAAGAACAAGTTATTTTCTCGAGGTTAGGTTTTCCAGAATACTTTAATGTTTTAGTTTCTACTACCGTACCCTTGCACAAATTCATCACTTAATTTCATAAGCACATGATCTAGGCTTTCATTCAAGGTGAGTTTTTCCTCTTGAAGCTATTTGGCTAAGTACATCTACTTAGGAAATGGGATCTCCCATCCAGTGTTCTGATTTATCACTAATAATAAATACTGGTGGGATTCCATTCACATGATGTTCCTTGGGAATTTGTAACCCTCTCTGCTAGCTCTTCGTTGTATGTACATTATTATCTCTTGGAGTGTTAGACGTTGGTTAACGATGCAGATGTATGAGGACCAAACAGCTACTCCTTACTGATGTTATTTTATATGTACTACTAAATCTACACACATCTTTCATTTGAAAATTCTTCACTGGAACCATCAACTTCCTTTTCATTAGAATGCCTTTCCAGGGTTCTCATTTTTGACATATTTCTGTGTAACATGGTTCTTATATGGGGATGTTCATCTAAGTGTTAGTTACCAATAGTTATTTGGATATGGAGCACATTTAGTAAATTGCAGGATCATCCTATATCCAAGATTGACTGTGATTAAGCTTTTAAAAATGCATCTTGCCTCACCATATGTGTTTTATTTCCTGAATTAAATGCTTAGAAACCAATATAATTGATGAAATAAAGAGGAATGTGACGGCCATAGTCACTCTTACTTGCACTATGCTATTTAGTAGTCTTCTTAAACAAATAACATAGCAGAGCTGCAGAGCAGCCTGCCATGTAGGAGCAGGAGTGCTAGAAACAAGCTTGCATGGTGAAAAGAATAGGAAGTAGAGTCATCCTACGGTAGCGTTGCAATGCAATACACAGTTATGGCATCTTAGAGTTGTAGACGCTATATGTTAATTTGTGCAACTTATTTCACTTTCTCCCTTGACCTTATGAAGGCAGGGGAGCTTCATATCTTCTTAAACACATATGTCTTATATAGGTGTAGTGAAGTCACGTTCATGCCTGATTTTCATGCTTTCCCCAAAACATAAATTTACATACAGTAATTTAAATTGAACTCATTTATACAATGTTATTTCTGGAAATCTGGCCTTGATCATGCATGCCACACAGTATGTACTGATGGCACTATAATTCATTGCTGAAAAAGTTGATAGTCCATGTTGTGCGATGCAGGTTATACACTGATTCTCGGTATGTAAAATCGGGGCCAGTACAACCAGATAGTCTATTGACAATTCAAGCCCGTCCACTCTGGGCCATACCAGTTCATATCTAGGTGCTTGGATGGATATTCTCCTTTAAGGGAACTTAATGAGGGTTTGTCTCACTGGCTTGCCATATCACTGCAACTAGGATGTACCAAGAGGACAGCAAGTAAAAGGCAGCCTGAAGATTAAAGTAACAGCTTGACAAATAATTCACATCCTTCTTTTTGCTCTGGCTAATCAGACCTGTATGCAGTTCTTCAGACTGTGTTATGGAGAGCAACAGCCTTAGTGATCCAAGCTGCACATGGGTGAGGGACCCATCAGGAAGAAAACCTGGTTAGTGGAAAAAAACTGAAATTCAGAATAATGACCAATCAATAAAAGTGATACACTGTTGTGTTACCTGCAAATTATTGAGGTCACCCACCTAGTAGATATCCTAACCTCTAAAAACAACACTGGGGGGCATATTATCAACACGTAGCGATAATTATCGCTAAACGCGCTTAGCGCGTTTTTTGCTATCTCCGGCTATCGCTGGTTTGTATCGCCATGATAGCGCTGTATTAACAACGCTTTGCGCATTGGCGATTTAAAATCCAGCGATAGCTGCAAAATGCTTGAATATCGCTGGAAATCCAGCGATATAAACTCACCAATGGCTAAATCCTTGTTGATACGCCCTGGTGGACTCAGCCTGACAATCCACCTTCAATTAGCAGGATGGCTAAGTCAGGTTTTCTTCAGGGGTGAAAATCAGGCGCAAAACGCGGTTAGCGCGGCTTTTGTGATCGCCTGACCTGCCTCGATAATAGGGCGATGTTGTGTTTTTGACGGGATCCATGCGGATTAGGTTGGGAACACCTACTTTGCATGTCATTAGCGATGTATATCGGTGACATGCAAAGTATGGTTAAAAAGGCACCTGACTCAAGGAAACTCGCGCTAAAGCTTGATGTCGAGTCCTTGTAAATTGTGAGTTGCAAAAATCGCCGCTTTTCCAGCGCATAGCACCAGTAAAGCGGCGATTTTGCTCTTGATAATATGCCCCTGCCTTTTTCAGAGAAAGGTAAAACTGGCAGGTGCCTCTCACTCTTTTCCGACTGAGTAATGCTCACATAAGTGGAAGTGTTAGGGGTCAGACAAAACCTGTCAAAGAACCTGTCATTTGCAGGTGATATATAGAGCCCCGCCCCATACCCTAACATCAGTATGTACACAGTGACTAGTATTACATTGAATTATAATTTGTTATTCACTATTTATCTGCAAATCATGTGCATCAAAATGATTATGAATATTATAAATTTATAATCAATTATTATACATATTAGGATAAAGGTTAGATAAGCATAAGCCCTAGTCATATTTCGTGAAACATCCCTGTCTGCTTAGGCCCTTAGCACGAGTGGCCTGATAAATGGCCCGGATTTTCCCTAGCCTTGGAGTTACCGATACCCAGGGTATTGGTAACACCGTTGGTGGAGACGGTAACTTCTGTTACTGGCCCCATTGGAATTAAGAGGCCATTCATAATGAAGATCTTATTCTATATCCTACCTAAGTTATAACCAGGTTCTTGCAGCATTTTTGCTTTAGTCTATCATGATATGGCACATCAAACAGCTCACAAATAGTGATTTTCCCCTTGTAAACATGTTGTAGAGAAAGTGCCATTAAGATTGAAGAAGGAGCTGTTGCAGGGACCTTACATATCAGGCAGCCTTGCCACGATAAACAAGAACAGTTCGACATAATTTAATATTTTACTGGTGCCTAGCATACTTATCCTTGCTTGCTTTCTTTACTGTTGCTGTACAATGCATGGTGATACTATCCATACAAGCTGGATATTGATTTCATTCTTACAAGGCTATGTTACACTGAATTCTTGTCACTGAAATCCCCATTAATTAATGCAAAATGGTGGCTTACCAGCATCATAGACATAAAAGAAAGTGATGACAGATTAAGGACCACAAGTAAAAGCCTACAGCTACCACTGAACCACTGGAATGATGTACATATATTAAGGTAAACGTGACTTGTTTATATCACCGCCACATTTTTCCCTACCATTTGGACCTTTTTTGCAAAGTCGCAAATCAACTTGCTTTCTCGAATGAAAGATCCTTACATAAACTATACAAAAAGAAATTCGTACTGGTTAATACATGTGTAACTAAGTATAGACTGCAAAGTGAAAAATAAAAGTTTAAGTTGGTGATTGTCGCAGTGCATGTTGTCTAAATAAACGAAGATACCGTGTGCTTACTATAGGCATTTATAGTCCTGGGCCAAAGTACTGCTACCCTCTCTTGGGACAATTGGCTTACAAATACAATGGTATGGTGAACTGGGTTCTGCATGGAATAACACAGATACACACAATAAACCCGGTCCAGCGATGGTCCTTCTGAAGGATCCTGATGAAACCATTCTCGTATAGGCGCAGGTTGCCGCTCTCTGACTCAGTCGAGGGTGTACTGGAACTGACCTGGTGGGTGTGGCAATGTGAGACGTCTTCCTTTCCAGAGAGGAGAAATACCTAAGCTGTCATGGCAGCCTCTGAGCTTAGACCTGTGGACTTTCTCTCCTCCTGATTGCAACAAGTTGTGAGGCCACTCAATGAGCTGATTGGTTTGGACTCAAACCCAGCTGCAAAGTAGAAAGTACCTGGTACATTCTCTTGTCCTTGTGAGGTCAGCATCGATTGCTCCATTTCTGTTTAAGGTGGGGGCGTGAGCTGTGAGAAGATGGACAGACAGGCCAGCGCTAGAGTCCTCCAAGAAATGAGAGGGTACTGTGCACAAAGGAAAGAGTCTGTTGTGGCATTCATGTTCATGCAGGTTAGTGCAGGCAGATGAGGTGGGCTTTTGAAACAGGCGTTTTATAGGTGACAGACAGAAGGACTGGCATTTGCCATACCAACCTGGTGAAAGAATTCAATCTGCTATCTAACATTTACAAGCCCACAATAACACCATGAAAATTCTTACAAACTAATGCACATCTTCTCAAAAATAAAAAAAAAGACGAGATCGAGTTTTAAAAGAGTGACTGTCTAGTGGGATTGTGTTAACTTAAACACTGATTAACACTTCTGAAACACGTTGAACATACATTTTGATTACGGGGCAACATGGCGGACGCGAGCGACTGAGGCTCCGACCGTTACCTCCCGGACATCCTGCCGATCATCCTGAGAAGGGGGCAGATCGTGGTCGCTGGACGTAGGTCCGGTGTGGGGCAGTGCAGAGCAGCTGGCGTGGCCCCGCGAGCGGTGACTGTGAGGCGCTGCGGCCCGGCGGAGCTTGTGCGGAGAGGAGGCGCGCGGCGGCCTGTGAGGCGGGGCCTGCTGCGGGACCCTGCGAGGAAGCCGAGAGACGGAGCGGGAGATGGCGCTGAACGCGAGGTTGTTCCCCTGGCGGCTGCGGTGCCCCGGCGGCTGGGAGCTGCTATCACTGGCGGTCACAGGTCGGTGGGAGCCCTGACGGGTGCTGCGGAGCTGCGGGGGGCCCCGGAGACGTGGAGTGGAATGTGGCGCCCTGGCCCTGCAGGTCAAGAGATCGCCACGCATCGCGGAGGGCAGGGCGGTGGAGAGCTGAGGAGCGGCAACCCCCCCCCCCCCACCCCCCCCGTGGACCCGAGTGGTGGGGACCGCTGTGGACGCCGTGACGGCGTGAAGAGCTGTGACCGGGGGCCTGCAGCGGTGAGTCCGGAGTGCATGGGAGTGAGCCGCGTGTGGCGGAGGACCCTGAGCTGGAGTGACCTGTGCGGCGGAGTCTGAACTGGGGCGGCCGGGAGAGGACAGTTGCTGCGCGGGAGAGCCCGGAGGCAGTGGTGCGGGCACTGAGGCCTGAGGCTGACGCCATTACCTGTGAGGTGCCACACTGTGAGTGGCCGCGGCGGAGGATGGTGCACTGGCCATTGAGGGGGCCGCCTGGAGCAGCGCATCGAAGAGGTGAGAAGCCCTCGCCCGGGGTACTAGACGCTGCGCCGCTGGGAGCGGGACCCCGGATGTGGTGCTGGCCGGCGGGGGCTTTAGCGCCTGGGTGCACCTAGCGGGGCCAGCACGGGTCTAGACTGACCGCCGGCTAACTGGAGCATTGGCGAGGGGGCGCGGTGGTGCGGAGCCCTGAAGGGAACTGGAGGACTGCTGCCGGTGGGCCCCCCCTACCGGGGCCGGTTGCTGTTGCGGGCTGTGGGGTGCCCCCGATCCCCCCCCCTACTGACTTCGGCCCGGCGGCTGGGCCTCGGGGTCCGAGTAGAGGCCCGGTGGCAGAGCGGAGCGGGGAGCCGGCGTGGATTGGAGGGCCCGCGACAGGTCGAGTGCACGGCACCTGGCAACGAACTGTGAATGACGACCGCCCAACAGTACGCGTTGGGCCGACTACGCGACAAGACGCAGCAGGGTCTGCCGCGGGCTGGGACCGCGGACACTGCGCAGAGCTGGCCGGGGGGGGACGCGGAGTCGCAAGCGGCGGCCCTCTCGACCAAAATGGACACCATGCTAGCGGCAGTGGAGAGGCTCGGCGCCACCCTGGATCAGACGCGGGCGTCACTCGAAACAAGGATGGACAAGGTCACGTCTGATTTCACCCTCCTCCATGCTGACCACCGCAAACTGGCCGAGAGAGTGGAGTCGCACGGTCAGACGCTTCAAGAACTACAACCTACTGTACGGAGCCATGGCGCGGCGCTGCAGGATGTATTGGACCGGGTCCATGCACTCGAAGACAGGGTTGATGATGCGGAAGGACGCTCGAGGCGCAATAACATCCGCGCAGTGGGTCTCCCGGAGGGCAGGCACCCAGAGCAATACGTGGAGAGCTGGCTGAGGGGCCTCCTGCCCCGGGGGTGTTATCTCAACACTTCGTGGTGGAAAGGGCGCACAGGGTGCCGGCGCAGAGACCCCAGCCGAGGGCCCGGCCCCGACCGTTCCTATTCAAGCTCCTAAACTACCGGGACAGAGACGCGATCCTCAGCGAAACTAGAAGAACTGGTGACCTGACCGTGGGCAGTAGCCGAGTCATGCTCTTTCCCGACTACACCGCAGCCGTCCAGCGGCGACAAAGCAACTACATGGCGGTGAAACGCCAGCTGCGGGAGTTGGCTCTGCCTTACTCCCTGCTGTTCCCGGCCCGCCTGCGAGTGGTGGCAAAAGAAGGGGCCCGTTTCTTCGACTCCCCAGAGGACGTGTGGGACTGGCTGGAGGAGTCGGGACAGTGGACGGGGGCAAGGCCTGCTAGCTCGGAGGTCGACGGCCGCCCGGGGAGGCGATCCAGAAAACTAGGGCGCCAGGGGGGCGCGGCAGCCGGCGCGGCTGGGACCGGTAGCACCTAGCCCGGAGTGGATCTGGATGGAGCGGCGGGAGGCGGTGGCGACGCTTGGGACGCCACCCGCCAGTGACCGCATGGAGGCCTGCACGCCCAGTGGGGCGGGAGCGAGTGGGGCATCGTCCCCGTCCACAGTGGTCTCGGAGGACTTGCTTCTGCCAGTGGTGACCCCGCAGACGGCGGACCTGATTGTGTGACCAGATGTCGGGATGCCGAAGGTTGGACAAAATCTGCAGGCACTGAACTGGGGTCGTGCGACTGCCTTGGCGCTGTACTGGATGAATCCGGTACCCTGGGCCCACTCGGGGGGCAGAGGGCCCAGAACTGGGAGCGCCTGGCCCTGCGGGGGCGGGCTGGGTGATGCGAACGCCACCTGTCATTACACCTGTGGAAGCCTCCCGCTGGGGGCTCACATTGGACCTGCACGGCAGTCCAGCTCCGGACCTGATGCTGCTCCTTCCTCTTCCAGTTGGGATAGGGGAGGGGTACTAGGGTCAGGAGGTTGCTATGATTGCACAAACCCCATTTGTTACCACACTGCAATAGCCTAATATTACTTGGCGTAACTGAGGTTTGGACGGATGCCCCGTTGGGAATACGCCCTGTTTGTTACACTGTTTATAATGGTTCTACTGTTTACATGGCAGCGCGTTAACATGCTCCCCCCTGACTGTGGCCCCCCCCTTTCCCTGGCGCGGGCGCCCTGGCCCCAGCCCGGCTTGCTTACCTAGATTTGCAATGGCGCACACTAACATTGTGACCTGGAACATACAGGGCATGCACACACCGTCCAAGCGCTATGCCATCTTCTCCTATCTGCAGCGACACTCAGTCGGGATTGCCCTCCTACAGGAGACGCACATGTCCTCGACGGAACTGGGCAGGCTCTCTAGGCGCTGGAGGGGACACACGTACAGCACCGTTTACTCGGGGCACGCTTATCTGGGTGCGAGCAGGCGTTCCTTTCGATTGCACGGAGGTGGTAGTGGACCGGGAGGGGAGGTACACCTTAGTGCGGGGGAAGCTGAACGGCCAAGAGCTGTTGCTGGGCTCACTGTATGCGCCCAACGTGGACCAGGCCTCTTTTTTGGCGCGATTGACGCAGCTCCTACACCCTTATGCTGGGCTTCCCTGGCTGCTGGGAGGGGACTTTAACATGGTACTGGACGTCCAGTTGGACAGATCTTTCCCTCCCCTCCGTGCCACGGTGGTGGAATCTAACGCCCCGGCGCTGGGAGACTGGCTCACGCACTGGTCGCTGCAGGACTTGTGGCGCACACTTCACCCGACGGACCGGCTATATTCTTATTACTCGGCGGTCAATGATCTCCATGTACGGCTGGACAGGATAGTGGGGTCCCAATCATTGCTCCCGCTTATTGAACAGTCGGAATATCTGGGGCAGACGCATTCCAACCATAACCCCTTATGGCTTCGGATTGGCTGGGTGGCGGAACGCTCACCGGTGCCCACCTGGCGACTTCAACCGAGCGCTCTGGAGGATCCGGAGTTCCGTTCCTCCCTTGGTACGGCTGTCCTGGCCTATTTTGACGCCAACGAGGGGACGGCGAGCAGTGCCTTGGTGGAGTGGGACGCCCACAAGGTGGCCATTCGGGGGCACTGCCTGGGGACCCAGTGGAACATACGAAAGGCCCTCTCGGACTCCCTGGCGCGCCTTGAAAACGACCTCCTGCAATATGAGAGGGAAGGAGAAGGAGGGGGCAGGCACTCACGCAGCCTGGAGGATCTCCGCGGGCAACACGCGGAGCTCCTGGAGCGGCTCCGCTGCCACAATTATGCGGCGCACACCGCCAGAACGCACGCCAGGGTGGATAGGGCGGGCCGCCTGCTGGCCTGGCTAATCAGGCAGGAGGATCGCAGCACCCCGATCGGAGCAATCCGTGGGGAGGACGGAGTGATGGTACACACACAGCGTGAAATACATAGGGCCTTCGTAGGCCACTACAAACGCTTGTACGCGGCTCAGGGGACGGGCTCCCGGCACCTTCTTGGGGAGTTCCTCGCTTCCATTCACCTCCCTGCGGCCACCAGGGAGCATAACGCGGCACTCAGTGGCCCCCTTTCCCTAGAGGAAATTGGGGAGGCGATCCAATCATTGGCGACGGGCAAAACTCCCGGGCCAGACGGATTGTCCGCGGAGTACTATAAGGCATATCGCGAGACCCTGGTGCCGCTGCTGCGTGAGCTTTACAGCAAAGCGCTGGAAGAGGGGTCGCTCCCACCCTCCATGCGGGAGGCGTTCCTGGTCTCCCTACCTAAGTCGGACCGCGACCCCACGGCCCTGGGCTCCTACCGCCCCTTGGCGATGCTCAACGTCGACTACAAAATACTGGCGAAGGCCCTAGAGGACCGGTTAGCGCCAGTGGTCCTGCACCTGGTGCACTCTGACCAGAACGGGTTTGTCCCTGCGAGGTCCACGTTGCTCAATCTCAGAACATACTTTAGGGTGGCCGGTGAGGCAGTGCACAGATGGCCCAGAGCGGGGTGCCTCCTCCTAGACTTGGAGAAGGCGTTTGATTGCTTGGAGTGGGGCTATCTGTCCACGGTGTTGCTGCAGTACGGGCTGGATGGGGACTTCCTCCGGATGGTTGACCTACTCTACAGGAACCCCACGGTCCGTGTTCGGTTGGGCCCCCATGTCTCGGAGGCGGTGCCGGTGGGCCGGGGCACCCGACAGGGATGTCCCTTGTCCCCGTTGCTGTTCGCCCTGGCGATGGAGCCCCTGGCGGAGGCTGTGCGGACGACCCTGGGAGATGGTATACCACTGGGAGACGCGGTTCACCAGGTGTCGCTTTACGCGGACGACCTGTTGGTGTACGTTAGAGATGTAGGTAGTATGCTGGAGCGGCTGGCCCCGTTATTGCGGTCCTTTGCCACTGTTTCGTGGCTCCGCGTGAATGCGGATAAATCTTGTCTGTACGCTTTCAGCGAGGAGACTGCGGACCCGGGTTACAGCCCGTTGACAACCACGGGCAGGGTGGCGCTCGCCAAAATGGTCATGCTCCCTCGTCTACTGTACTACTTTGTCAACCTACCACTGTACGTCACCCACGCCTTTTTTGGCAGGCTCAACCGGATGCTGCGGGATTTTGTCTGGGGCAGCGCCAGGCACAGGTTAGCGCTTGCAAAGCTCTTCCTCCCGACGGACAGGGGTGGTCTGGCGGCGCCCTGCTTTGAGCATTACTACCTGGCGGCCCAGCTGCAATGGATCGCCCGCTGGTTAGCCGACAGGGGCAGGGATGACACAGCCACGGTGGCTGCCCCCTACTCGCTGGAACGTGTGACCGGGCTTTTCCACCCCTTGGCTGCGGTTGCGGGACCACTGCCGCTCCTCCTGGCTGTGGCGCACAGGTGCTTTAGGAGGGCCTTGTACCTCACACGCGCAGTAGTGCCATATGTGCCGGCGATACCCCTAGAGGGTTCTCCTGGAGGTGGGGGGGTGCTTGCGGCCCCCGTGCTGACGGGCTGGTGGGCGGTGGACGTGCACACGCTGGGGGACCTATACAGGGATGGTGAGCTGATACCGTACGAGACCTTGGTGTCGGAGGACGGGCTCCCACCCGGCGGATTCCTCACGGACCGCTCACTGCTGGCGAGCTTGACCGCCAAATGGGGGAGCACGGCTACAGAGCCTGCCCAACACCTAACCATGCAATATCTGCACGTCATGGGAAGAAGCGGGCACCTGGTCCGCTGGTTCGCCGCCTCGTTGCGGGAGCACACGGCGGTTGATCTGGGCCCACTCCGAGGCAAGTGGGAGCTGGACCTGGGGAGGCCGCTGACGGACAGGGAGTGGGAGAGGGTCCTCAAGAGCCCAGTGCGTATCCCCCGCAATATGCGGTTCCGTCAAATCCAGCTGTTCATAGTCCACAGGGCCTACCTCACACCTGAGCTGATTAATAGGTACTTCCACCGCGCTGACGTGCTCTGCCCTCAGTGCCGTGAGCTAGGGGCGGGGCTGCTACACATGCTGTGGGGCTGCCCTGCGCTGCACGCCTATTGGAGGGCGGTTAGTGGGCAGCTGCAGGGGAGTGTGGGGCGCAGCATTCCCTTCGACTGGCCCGAACACATCTTACACCAATTTACCAGATCGCCCAAAGACAAGGTAGCGTCCCGATTCCTGGATCTGGGGCTTGTGGTGGCGAAGCGCCTCATCACCAGGAGATGGAAGGCACACGACCCACCGCACGCACGGGCCTGGAGTTCATCGTTTCAGGCATGGGCCAGAGCGGAGGGGACGGCCATCCGCAGGGAGGACACCCTGGGGCTGCAGAGGGAGCCCATGGCGGACCGCTGGGAACAGTTGCTTGCTGAGTTTCGGCACTCGGAGGGGGAGGGTACCACAGGCTGCACGGGTGAGGCCAGACAGGAAGGCAATGGCGCAAGCGGCGGCGCAGTGTAGGCAGCCTCGCTGACGAGATAGCATAGCCCCCATTATCACTGGCCCATAGATGGGGCGTCTGGGAGCACTTGGGGATATTTGCACCCATTGGGGCTTGGAGGGGTGCTCCTGGAGTTCGGGGGGGGGGTCGGCGTGGGAAGGGGGTAGGAGCACACCACGCGAATCACTGTAAACGCTGCCTTTGTTATGGGTTCTTCCTTTTGTATTGCATGTAACCTTTTCGACTTTATTGATGCCTCAGTTGTGTAGGCGAGATTAGTTTCCTTGTACGGCTCAATGGCTGGTGGGTGGTGGTGTTGGCCCCTAAACAAGAGATGGCATCGGAACTGCTAAGGGTGAAGTGGCTGGCTCCCAGGAGGGTGGCGGTGGGCGCGCAAACAGACATCAGGTTGTCCCCCCCTTGACAGTCGGCATGATTTACCAGCCTGTATAAGTTTGTCTTACTGTATGTGAAGCATGATGCCGTACAATATACTCCTGTACTAAAATTCAAACTCAATAAAAACAGATTTGCAAAAAAAAAAAAACATACATTTTGATTACATTTTGTATATGAAGGAAGGAATGAAGCAAAAATACACGTACAAAAATGTTATAATAATTTTATTCTTCAAACTTACAATAAAAAGTACCTTTAAACAACTTTCAAAAGTTTCATTAACACTTGAGGTGTTTCTCCTGGTTAAATTATTAACAACACAAATAAAAGATGCATAGGATCACTTTCTGTAAAAAATGCATTGCTTACAAAAAATAGCATTACATAGAATCAAATTTCTTTTGGCCCTTTAGGATTTGTTACATAAGGTTTGTTCAGGTTTAATGAGAGATTAAATATATAGCATTTGTAATCTAAAACTTCACTTGCGTTGGTTCATAGAAGAGAGCCCAACAGATATCTCTGCAGGTGGCCTACATACAATGACTTACGTTGATGTAAGTCAAAAGCTTTTTATTTTATTTTATTTTTTTAGAATTGTAAGATATGATGCTTGTGTTCTTGCCATGGCTATTTATTTTTGATGTATCAACAGGTAAACTCTGAGTCTTGCAGATGTCAGAATTGCCCAGCAACCAAGTCAATCCCCACATTGATTTAATACCTGCAAAGAGGAAGGCAGGAATCTTTGCGCCTGTGGTTGCTTTTTAATTATGTATGCATGGACATTTCTGTCTTGAAGGTAAATCAGTTAATTTATACAGCACTTAAAATCAAAGGATAGGGTAATCGGTACTTGAGGGAGAGAAATTATCTAAACAAAGGGTTATTTTAAGCATAGGAAAGAGCTGTAGTAAAATGTTAGTTGCTAACTTGTACGGACCAAGAGTGATCATATACACTTTCAAAATGGTTTTACTCTCTCTGAATTAGTGTAATTAGATGACTCCATGTCACCAGGGCACCACATTCTGAACTATCTTTTTAACAAATCGATACATTCTGGAATTTGTAGCTTTGGTTTGATTCAACTGAACCCATTGAACTAATATACTGATTCAACTGAACCCATTGAACTAATATACCTGGTAACAATGATTTATTTCCCGGAAGTCCCGGACTGGAAACCTGGTGCCATGAGTAGATCCTACTCTACATGAGTTAGAAGATTATTGTAATGTTCACATATGAAGGAGGTATCCCGGCTGTACCCAAGTACAAATTCTGAATCACCCGCTCTAGACTTTTGTCTGGATTTAGAAATGAATAGTATTTTAAGGTGATGCAGTCTTAAGACTGGTCGTGTCATCCTTATTTCAGCAAAATATTGCGATTCGTAATAAATTACACTGTACGAAAGTAGATATTTAAGGAGACTACAATGAAAACATTGGGGCTTTTAGGGTTGAAGACAAAGTGACTAACCTCAAACATACAACCACAAATAATGATGGTGCACTGCATGATTCGTTTGAAATCCATAGACGTACTTGGTTAAGGACAAATGTAGTACTAAAGCCACTGCCTACCTGCAATCTATAAAGCTTTAACATGCTAAGAGACTGTGCTTTATCTTTCTTCTTAAAGACCGATTGGCAAATGTTACTTTACTAAATCAATGCAGTGCAGACTCTATGGAGTCTACTGGTAAAGCACGTCTATCTTGTTTTTGCACCTCACAAATTTGAAAGGAACAGCATATATGAATTATTCCTAAATTTTCTGCAATTTTTCTTAAAAATGTACAATGTGTCGTGGCTAAGTGTGAAAATACTGGTGTGACAATAGAAATATCTGAATGAATAATTTCAAATGATGCAGAGGCCAGCCATGTTGATTGACGTATTATTATTACTTTTTGTACCCTGTCTCTTCCTCATTTAACCTCTCTTCTGTTTCCTTGAATTTTCATTTATGATGCTTCAAATTCACCCCCCCGCCCTTTTCATTGTGAGCGCTGTTTCTCTTCTGGTGCATTTGTCACCCTTTGTCTGCCTTTTTGGAAGTAATTTGACAGACTATATTCTATGTTTGTTTCGTTTGAAGAAGTAGACCAGTTTTTGTACTACTCAAAAGATCTCAAGAACATTGATTTATCTGAGGGAGAACGTTATTAATAAGATACATGTTCTTCAAGATGGCAGAGAACTGGTTAGCTTTTCAAACTGATTTTTCATGCTGGAGGGGAGTGGGTGAGGCTTCACTACTATGCCGGCCCGATGTTGACTAGACTAGTTTTGGCACATTATATAGATGGTCTTATTCAAGATCACTTAGTTTGCCAATGAGGGCACCACGATTCGAACTGTGGTTTGGACTCTGTCGCTTAACCACTAGACTCCACTTACTCATAATAATTTTAACCTTAGTGTGTAAATACATTGGTTTAGTACAATTGTTACACGATGAAAGTTTAAATATCATGAGAAATACTCCATGAATCGGCCAATACTGATTAGATGAATGTGGCTGTAAAAACGAATGACTAGCAATGACTTCTGAGGTTGGCGGTGTGTGTGTAAATGTGTATATATATACACACACACACGCATAAGGCCAAATAGAAGGAAGAGATTAAATAACATTAAGATTACTAAATTGTTCATGATGCCAGCCACATTGATAATTGCCTATAGTAAATGACTACTAAAGAGGCCAGGAAAACTGTGTTGTGCTCCCATTTCAAAAACAGCAGTGACATTCAACAATAAATAGCATTTTTCATACATTTGTTTCTGATGGGTTTGCACCTAAACCACAAAAAAAGACAACTCAGCAAGTCTTTGTACAGTAACTAAACATTCTTATACATGGGACATGGTGTTGTACTGACATATTTAAAATGAACTACCAAAAAGAATCAATGACCTCGCAACAAAACTATTTTTGAAAAATCCAAAACCATGTCTGCAACATGCAACCTACAGAAAAATATTATGTCAACTCATAATTACAAGCATTCGAATGTCACAATAGTATGACTCAACACAGGGTAAGATTGTCACACTTGCAAGGTTCTTTATAAAAAATACTCACTCTTTTTTTACTTTTTATATATAGTTCAAGGTGAACGTTGTTTTTAAAACGTTCAGCAATATATGGCAGACCATTTATAAAAGAAAAAACTCTACTTATAATTATACAGTGTAAAAAGAGAAAAATATGTTTAACTGTTTTCTGTCCTAAAAAAGCAGATGTGTGATAGGGGCTTCAGCAAAGTCTTGGAGGAATCAAATCGGCGAACAAGGCACATTCAGTCCTAAAAATGCAAAGAATAAAAACATTAGTACTTAAAACTAATAGTGCATAGACCTAGCCATCACCTGTTTTGTTTTCTAGCTTAACCAAAGTTCTCCCCATAAGCTCAGACCATATATTATATCATTATCACAGAAGTGTATGCGTATCTATAAATGTATGCAAGCACAGTTCTATGACAAACAGTGTACATTGAAGCATAATAATACTTTCTTTGCATACAACGAAATTACTTCCTTTGCACACTAGGGAGCATATTTACAAGGAGCAAGCACCGCCGCAGCGTTTTTTTTTATGCAGTGGCGGCGCAATCAGTGTTTCACACTGCTCCATATTTACAAATTGACGCATTGGGCGCAATACGTCAGTTTGTAGAGGCATGCGTCACATTAGACCTGCGCCAGGTATAATGTATGCAGGGTAGGCGTACCCACGTTAAAAACCACGTAGAACTGATGCAGTGAAATTTACAACCTTTCACTCTACGACATGACTGCGTCAAAATCCCTATGCCTTTTTAAACCAGGCGTAAGGATTGGTGCAGGGCTTTTAACATGGGACTTGCCTCTGTGTTCTGACACATTGCCAGAGTTGTGTCAGTCTTACAACCAACTCCAGCAATGAGCCACTTTGGCGCCTAAAGATGCATCAGAATTACTAGCGCATCCGGGAATCTTTGCGCCATGGAGTACTGTATTGTAAATACAACGCATCCATGGCATTGTTAGGGCATTTGAGGCAAGTGTGAGAAATCGGACGCCAATGCATCAGTTCTTGTAAATATTTACAATGACCCTGCAGCACTTTTAAGCCACAGGAGCATAACTTTTGTGACGCTCCGGAGGTGCAGTGTACCGGCCCATATTAAGAAGGCCAAGCAAAGCCACCCAGCTTGGCTTTTCGTGGCCTTGTAAATATGGAGTAAGGCAATGTCTTACTCTGCGTAGAAGGGGCTTTCCATGGGTGTTGCTGTGGGTGTTCCCCATTAATTAAAATAGCAATTATCATGGTCAATTCAATTAAATTGCATTAGAACATTTTCAGGCTCTGTCTTTCATGTCAGAAACATAACAAGAATCTCCAAATTATTAAGATTGTCCTCAAATGTTACAATTTTTTTTATGAACAATTAAAGAAGGAAATTCAGCTCAAGAGTAAAGTATATACAATATATATTTTGCTACAACAATAAAAGCACATTTCTAATCAAGAGTGCAAGAAATGCAACATAATGAAAAAATATGTAAAAAAGCAGTGTGAGACGAAAGAAACCTGGAATTTGATTTAAATGCTGTTCTTTAGGCTTCACTTGTCATGGCCCTTCCAGGCATATCAAGGGTACACTTGCGTGTTTGCTGTCTTTTGCCGTAGCTTTGTTGCTGGAATGACTCAGCGACCAAGGATCCCTAATAGAGGCCTGAGGTGGTGGTAAGAGGAAGACCAGAATACATTTAAAATGTGATGGTCTATTTCATCTTAATAAAGGGGCCTGCCTTCAGTTTTGCTCTCAAGGTGCCCCCTTCTTTGTGTGCATCTATGAGAGACCCATACACCATTGGGGTTTTCTCTGTCTGTTGATCGCACAGTAGGAAAACCACTGCTTTGTGCACCCTCCTAATCCCTACACCTTTCAAGGTTTCAAGGTCACACTGGTTTGCATGGATGCGATATTTAATGGACATAGCAACATAAAGGGCAGCAGAGATTCATTTTCCTCTATTACAAGCAAGTGCATTGTCTGTATCATCTGCCTATCTTATCTGAATAGCCATCACAGATGTTGAATTACATTTTACTTCCTGAAAGAGCATTCTCTCTGCCATGGAGATGACTGTAATCATACATGGTGGGGATAATCATTGAGGACGAAGTTCTCCATACAAGCAATGGAATTCAAATGTACACATTTCCAGTTATTTTTAACTTTTCTTCTGATGTGATTGTCCTTTCAAATCATGTAGAGAGCCATTTTTTCGGACTGCTGATCTTAGACCCAAAATGGCCTCCACCTCAAGCCCAGTGCACAGTGCCTGCAGGTGACCTTGCCATTCTGTGTTTGGTTTCATGCATTGAATTAATCTCAGGACTGATCCACCAAGTTGATCTTTATGTGCATTGTTTTGTAGTAGATGGGGCCATCCTGGTCTGCCGTGCCTGCTTGCAAGGCTGTTTTGGGAGTGCTACTAGCCATATCGAGTCCCCTTCCTGGTCTTTTTTCAGTGGGAAGAAAGGATGACAACAGTGCTCTTCAGTGAACTCTCTGTAAGATGGTGGTCCTAATATTGGTTTTGAAATAGGTTATTAGAAAATGAACCTACCCTCATCTGTTTTCCCAGAATGATCAGAACGTTATCTGTAGATTGATCCAAGGTGTTATGCGGTAATATTTTGTCTTTGCTGCCTTGGAAGACCAGTATAATGTTTAGGCTTCAATACGTTTATACAGAGGATCAACTAAGACACACAACAAATCCTGAACATAAACTTAGATTAAAAATCTCCAATTCTGAAAAAAATTATTCAACACAATATCTTACTTCTGTTTGGGAACACCATGAGGAGGGCCGCAAGTGGGGGGACAAGAGAGGCAGGAAAAGTGGTCAATCCGAAGATCACTACATGCATGAATCAAACGACTAAAAAAACCACCACCTCAAACATCAACAACTGACATACATAGAGAAATAGATACATGCTAAGTAAATCATAAGTCCAAGGGAGGGGACCAGTGTCTAGTACCTGCTCTCGGGATGGAGATTATCAGTCCTAGCAACCTCTTTTTCCCTTTAAGTCCAGAAATACTTCTGAAGCTTCTACTTGCATGAACACACAAATCTTGCTCTTGTGTGAACCTTTCAGTTCCGTGGAGTGCTAGGGTGAGGTACCTATTTTCAGTGACATCAGCTCCTTCTGTATGTGCTGTAAATATTGCTCTCTACTCTGTGAGGATTAACTATAGTTGAGGAGCAGTAAAATGTTCATTCATCAAGGGACGCAGGAATGAATCCCTCTATGAAGCCCTGTTATGCTCCAAAATCCCCATCCCCATTAGTTCCGTATTCCCTTTTGCCTCTTTGGTCAGAAGACGCTACGGTTGATAAACAATGATCTGGAAAGGGTAGTTCACTGGTAACAATTACCTCACCATGAACCTCTGGATTGTGGCAACAAGGGAACTGCCCTCCATGGGCCGTTTCAGGATCCCCAAAATATGGATGTTGTTGGCTATAATTCCGTCTTCATTGTGTCTGACTTGAGCATCAAGGTGCAGCAATGACACCACAGCAGCAGCTCCTCGAAAATCCTAATTTAATCCCTTCATCGGTTTCTCTACTGAGGTTTTCAAACCAGCAGCAGAATTCAATGCCCCTCACAATTTATCCTATGATTCATTTATGTGTTTGTCAATGATGGCTAAAGATTAATCTATCTATATGACTTTCTTTTTTTATTTGTTGTATGTTGTAGGTCACGTGTCACGCAAAGACTGCAAATTCAGAAAATCGCACCGGATCTTGACCACAGAATACCTTTTGAGGGTGTTTGGACACCTTTGTGTCTTTCCCTCTAGGAAAGGATCTTGTGTAAAAAAAAGTATCTTTTTTCTTTTTTGCTTCTCAATTTTCCTTCCTTAGGGATGATGGTGAGCACATTCAGTGCTAATAATTGAACACACCTGTGTCTGCTAAGGGTAATTGACTCATTGGCGCCTCGCACAGGTAACACTGTGAGGCGGTGGGGGGGTAGTGGAGTTTGACATATGGCGGGAACGTGGGGAGTAAATAAATAAAAGCACTTACCTTGCGCACACAGCATCGCCGACGGTGCACAGTCTAAATATCGATTTTATATATCGACCTACAGAAATATCGAGTTGCAAATATCGTAGGGACAGAATGTCGAAATCAAGAATATCGATGACCAGAATATCGACCAGAAGGTAAGAAATATCGTTTTTGTTAATATTGAAGTCAGTAATATCGATAGCAAAAAAATCGATGTTACTAATATCGATATTTATATTAGTGTTATGTATTTTATTATGTATTTTATAATTATTTGTTATATCTTTTTTGTTAAGTATTGTACTTGTTTTTAAATATATGTATACTTTTTTTAGAAGTTAGTAATGGTTTTTTAAGTAAATTTTGCGTTTTAGTACTGTAGCGGGTTGTGGGTTTATAGGGGAATAGCGTGGGAAGTAATTTTATTATAGTAAATTAATTAATAATTTTTAGGAATTATTCATTACTTTTAATTTAAAAATTTGCGTTTTAGTTCTGTAGCGGGTTGTGGGTTTATAGGGGACTAGGGTAGGAAGTAATTTAATTGTAACTAAGAAATTAATTGTATTTATTGGTATTGATAATTAATTTATTGTAAATTAATTATTAATTGGTAATTATTTTTATTTATTGATTAATTGATAATTATATTAAGTGTATTAATATATTATAGGTGCTGGTTGTGAGTTTATAGGGGAATAGGTGGGAAGTAATTTAATTCTAATTAAGTCATTATTAATTTTATTTTTGTGTATTGATAATTAATGTATTCTTTAATTATTAATTGGAAATTAATTTGCTTAATAATTAATATTTGTTGGTATTGAAAATTAATTTTTTTGTTAATTAATTATGAATTGGGAATTACTTTTTAATAATAGTTATGTTTTAGTATTGAAAATGTATTTATTGTTAACTAATTTTTATTTGGTAATTCATTTTTAATTATTATTATGTATTGGTGTTTATCATTACTTTTGGTCAATTAATTATTAATTGGTAATTATTTTTTATTAATTATTTATTGGTATTGATAATTAATTTATTGTTATTTAGTCATTAAAACATTATTCATTTTACAAAATTATTTTAATTATAAGTAGGTTATTTTTAACCCCTACGCTATCCAACACTTTCCCTACTGTTGCACTCACTGTAGTGGGAATAGTACTTTTTGCCCCTACGCTATCCAACACTTTCCCTACTGTTGCACTCACTGGAGTGGGAATAGTACTTTTTGCCCCTACGCTATCCAACACTTTCCCTACTGTTGTACTAACTGGAGTGGGAATAGTAATTTTTATCCCTACGCTATCCTACACTTTCCCTACTGTTGCACTCACTGGAGTGGGAATAGTAATTTTTACCTCTACGCTATCCAACACTTTCCCTACTGTTGCACTCACTGGAGTGGGAATAGTAATTTTTACCACTATGCTATCCAACACTTTCCCTACTGTTGCACTCACTGGAATGGGAATAGTAATTTTTACCCCTAAGCTATCCAACACCTTCCGTACTGTTGCACTCACTGGAGTGGGAATAGTAATTTTAACACCTACGTTATCCAACATTTACCCTACTGTTGCACTGTTTGGAATTGGAATCATAATTTTATTCCCTCCACTATCTAATATTGTTTGTATTATTTTAGATAATGTAGTAAATAATTAATTTTAAAAAGGTTAAACATATTTTTTTTTATTTGTTATATATATTTATTTAATCTGTATTTATATTATTGTTTTATGTGTATAGATGTATTTATAATTTATACAAAAATTAAATAATAGTTATTAAAATAATTATTAATACATATTAATAATTAAGTGTATATATTATATGTATATATTAAATGTATTTATAAATTAAATATATAATTTATAAACATTTTAAAATATTTTAACTATGTTTATTTAATTATATGTATTATTTACTTTATTTTACGATATTTTTGTACTTACCATGATTTAGATAGGATGTCGATATTCTTGACTTCGATATTCTTGCTGCGATATTCTTGTAGGTCGATATTTTGACCTTCGATATTCTGTCAGTGATTCATCGCCGACTCAGCGATGATTTTATTTATTTAATAAAAGCACATCCTGGATGACGATGGCACCGCCTTTATCAGCTGGTTTGATTATGATGGCAATGTCCTCTGTGAGTGCCTTGAACTGGTCTCTTTCTTGTGTAGACAGGTTATTGGATGGCCGTCCATTGGTGATTGCTGGGATGTCTCCCAGGATCGCTTGCTCGAAGGTAAGGATCGCATGGGGCGTCATTGCCACCGGTGGCGTGAATCGAGATTTTTTTCTTAAGACCTGTTCCTGTAACAGAGGTCTCAGGTTTGTTCTGAAAAAAAGGTCCTGAGCCTTATCCTCCGGAAAAACTGGTGGAGTTCTTGGTGGAGTCGGAAGGAATACACATGTGGTGTCGGGACGAATTGCCAAACCCTTCTCCAAGAGTTAAGAAGGAATTCCAGGGAAGTAGTCTGTTGACTAACGCAAAGGATGGCATCAAATCCACAAAGCCCAGGAGTAGGAGACTTTTCTTAAGCTTGACATATTTAACATAGAATCAGTAGAATTTGAGAGCTCAATGATTCCATTTCCCCAACGGAACAGTGCTTAGGTAGGCAAAATATTCTTTTTTTATCAAGGAATCCCTGGAAACAGAATAAAATATTTTTTCAGAATATTTTTTCATTCGCCGCTATTGGCGAGATTGGTTTATAATTACCTGGAATAATATGATCACTTCTTTAAAAAAGCAGGCAGAATATTGTCTCCCTTCAAAGAGAGAGGGATCTCATCAGTACTTAAAATGATTCTAAACATGGTGCAAATGTCCACTTAGAATTTAAATTATTAATTTTAATTTGGATGTATGCATGTGTGTGACTTTTATAGCTCAATCCAGTCACAAGGCAAAAGAGTGCTGGGCATGAGGATGGTTTTACAGTAAGTAGTACAGAAGAAGGTGAACTGTCTGCCCCTATGCCTACTTCTGAGCCTAGTGTGTTGGTGAAGGTATGAAACTGAGGCCAGGGTTAGTTGCGACGGGCCGCCACGTTACTGACACTTCCAGCAACGTCCTGAATCTTGTATTGCTGCCTACGGGAACCGCGTAGGATCAAACCATTATCCCAACACTCATGGGTGAGCAACACACAATCACCGTGAGACGTGTTGGGAGATGGAACAGTATAGAAGGGAGCAAGGGGTTGCCAGATAAACCGCGTAGGAGCTTAGAGTGGAGAGAGTAAGGATGCTGGTTTGAGGCTCACAGAAATGGTCGGCCAGTGGCAGTCCTGTGGTGGGAAGAAAGGTGGGGGGACGGGAGCAGTTTTTTTTCAGGATTGTTCCAGCATCTGGGCTTTACTTGAAGAGATGAGTACTCAGCTCATTACAGAAGTTGAGAAGAAATGCAGTCAACTGGTTCTGGACTGCAGTGAAGGGGCAGGTTCTCTTAGGAATACAACAGGAGAATGCCTGGCTCCTCTTCTTCTCCTTGATGCATCTCCTGATTTGAAGTCTGGTAATGTGGTGTGTCATTTTTGTATTCTGTTTTATTTATTTGGCTTTTTCTATAGTGCGGACCGGTGCTTAATTTGAGCCGTTGGTTTTCAGTGCTCAGCACTGGCACTTAATCGTCAACACCAGCGCTTATTGCGCGATCTCAACCCAAAGGTTCAGTTAAGGACACATTCATCTTTCATTTTTTTTGTAAGCCCGGGGAGATTAAGTGATTTGGCCAGATCATAAAAGGGAACATGGCAGCATTCACAACATGTCTGGCGGAGACTTCCTCACCCCATGAGATTGTAGCAAATTTTAAAATCATAATTACTGAGATAAATAAGGCTCTGACTTTTTTTCCTAAAACGAAAAGAAAAATGAAAGACAGTTGGTTCAATTTTTCTTGCTCCAAGGCACATCAAGCACTTAAATTAGCTTTAAAGAAAGTTCCCAGAGACAGAATAGAGGTTACCCAACGGAGGAAACTCTATAACAAGACTCTTACGAATCGTAGAAATGAACTAAAAGAAGAGCACTGGATTGCTCTACATAAGAGCTGTAAATCAAAGGACTCCTCAGCTTTTTAGGAGGTCATAAACTCTTCATTTCTCTCAGGCTCAAAAGAACGTGGTACCATAGAGGTCACTATTACTGAGAACGAATGGACCAACTATTTTTCGCACATGTTTAGTCTCACAGACCCACCCTTGCCACTCCCAGGTCCCGTCGCACAGACCACATCAATTACAAGCTATGCCTCAAATCTTCTCCCTTTAGACTTCACCTTGGCAGATATAAAATCAGCTCTTAAAGCTAGCCGGGAAGGAAGGCTCCTGGCCCGGACGGGGTCCCTATGGACCTATATAAATCAAATATTGATCTATGGGTCCCCCTTTTACATAGAGTCCTGGAAGCTACTGGTAAGGTTGGACTCTTGGACTCTTGGTCGGAGTCCATTTTGGTTCCGATTTTCAAAAAAGGGGACCGCAATAACCCGACTTGTTACCGACCCATCTCATTACTTGATTCACTAGGTAAAGTGGTGGGTCGTATTTTACTTGAACGGTTGCAATGTTGGACGGAGGAGAATAACATCATTTCTGACCTCCAATATGGTTTTAGGGAGGGTCTGGGCACTATTGAACAGGTTCTTAACTTGGGCCTAATAAGAGGAAAATATGTAAATGCAAAGGGAGGCAGACTTTGCATGGCATATGTCAACCTCTCTGCAGCATTTGACTGCGTTTCTCATGCCAAATTATGGACCATCTTGCTAGGCATAGGGGTGGATAAAACCCTAGTGAATTATATTAGAGAACTTTACTCAACGCTACTGCCAGAGTCAGGTTCGGCACAGGGGGCCAGCTATCCACATTGTTCAGTGTGGAGCGGGGAGTTAGACAGGGCTGCGTCCTGGCTCCCTTCCTCTTTACCATATACACCAACGGCCTAGAGGCAGCTATGTTGGAGGGGAGCCAGGACCTACTACAGATCAACAATCGTCCAATTCCCGCACTACTATACGCGGACGACGCGGTAATCCTTGCTTGTACCCCATTAGAATTACAACGCTCCCTAAACCGTTACTATAAATTTATGCCCAACTTAGATCTAAAAATCAACACAAAAAAGACCTTTACAATGACCTCTGAAAAAAAACACTAAAGGGACATGGTACTTACATTACAAACACAAAGATTGACCATACTACAACCTACCCTTTCCTGGGAGTGGTGATAGACGAAAAGGGGACTTGGATAAGGGCAATTGAGTCTAGAAAACTCCAGTTCTTGAAAGCAACGATGGCTCTAGTCACTTTCACGCAGAGACTCAGAAAGAGACCCCCTAAAGAGATTCTTGAAGTCTTTCGTCCAAAGTGCATTACCACCGCCACTTATGGCGCTGGCATATGGGGATACACTCAAGTAGATTCTATTCAAAAAATCGAAAATAGCTTTCTCAGACACCTACTAGCAGTCCCCCAATCTTCATCTACCTACGGTTGCCACCAAGAACTGGGCTTGCCATATATTTCCGATACCATCCGGATGCAACCAATTCTGTTGTGGCATCGCATTTGGACATCAGACAAGTTGCTTTTCACTCAAGCAATCATAAAGGACTGTCAAAAATTAGAAAATACCCCAAAAAATTCTTGGATACATTATGTACAGAAATTTTTTATTGATCTGGGCCATCCAAATTTTTACTCAGCTCCCCAGGAAATGACAACGATCCCACGCAAGTTACTAAAGGCTGAGTGTCTAAAACATCTAGGCGATCTTCGTCTGGCTGTCGAAGCCAATAAACTTTCCGTCCAGCATTCCCTACAAATTCAAACCTCATGTAAAATCGAGCCCTACTTAACCCTAAATTTGCCAACCTATGATGTTTTCTTACTCACCAGAGTCAGACTTAATATTTTTCATCGTTTTATTACTTTCCCTAACATCAATGATTGGTCAAAGGAGCTTTCTAGTTGCCCTTGTGATGATACTTCCACACAGTCTCTTTTACACGTTACTTTTTTTTGCACATTTTATCTCGAACCTAGAAAACGGTGGTTGAAACCTCTTTTGCAACAAATGGCCCTGCGTAAATGTCGCCCGGCCTTGCTGGCACTACAAATGTTGGACTCACCCTTGACATCTTTCAACATTGCAAAGTTCCTAAAATATTGTACAAGGCATCGGACAAATATATAATTACCAACCTTGATTCCATGACTGTCAGCTGTATTTTAATTAATCTATAAAAAAAAATCTTTTTTCTTTTTTTTAACTATCTTTTTAACTGAAACTACAAATGAATTATGTAAACTCGGATAAATTAGATAAACAAATGCACTTTTTTTTGCTACCCTGCACCTGAAATTTGCCGCTATTATCGCACTTACATATTCCCACACAGAACTAATAGTTTTTACGAAAATGCCCGTCGGTTAGAAACCTGAGTGCCATATCTTTCATTGTGTAAATATTGACAATTTTTTTTTTCTATTATGTGTATTTGTATTTTGCTTTTATGGTTCTGCTATGCATTTTCCGAATAAAGCTTTTATTGAAGATTTGGCCAGAATCACAGGATGTTGAGCCTGCGCTGAGACTCAAACCTAATTCACCAACTCCAAAGTAGGCAGTTCTGGCCCTTATGCCACATCCTCCCTCCCCTTGTAGGGGTTTGGTTAGTTCTGGTTTAGGCAGCGCTAATAGGAGCAATGGTCTGGTGGAAACTGCCTCCTGACAAGAGCCCCAGCACTTATTTTTTCACAAATTACCCACTGCTGTGGACATTATCCAAATAGATGTTAGAAGGCTTAACATCCTAAAGAGATAAAGGGGAGCATTTGTGAATTTAAATATTGAGAAGTACATGATATTTCAGTCCGGTTTTGAAAGATATGAAGTAGGGCCCCAGTCTCATTTCAACTGGGATGGTGTCTTGTATCGAGAAAGCAAAAACTGAAGTGTGGGAACTGTGGGATAATGTTGAGCAGTGCTTAATTTCAGCCAGTGGATGCAGGCGGGTCCCACAGGCCTTCATCCCTTATTTTATCTCATTAGATTTTGACCCTGAGCAAGAAAGAGAAGAAGACACAACGGGGAAAGAAAGAAGATGAGAAAAGCGGAAAAATAATGACAAGGAAAGAAAGCAGGGATGAAAAAGAAAAATATCTTAAAAGAGTGGGAAAGGGGACAGAGAGTGCCTGTGGTGGATCAACGGGCGTGAGGGGGAATCAAGAGTATACGCCCTTGGGTGCTTATTTCTAGCCTCTTGTGCCACCAGGTATCCATTTTTCCCATATTAAAAGTGACGCACTGGCTGTGCAAGGAGCTTGTAAATAAGCCCCCTTGTATTTACCACCCCTGATGTTCGATAGCACTGGTCGGGGACCCCCGAACAAAAAACTTGGGCATTGGCACTTATTCTTGTACAAATTAAGCACTGATTGTAGAGGTCTTGTATTGTTTAGTTTCGGGTGGGAAATTGTTAATACTGCAAAGATGGCTGGGGTTACCTATAGATTAAAAACAATTTCTCTGGAAGGAGGGCGTTTCAATGCTTTTAAAACAAATGAGCCCTTTAAGCTCAGTTTGTATTGGTGTGATACTTTCACATCTGTCTGTTCTTGTCTCTGACTCCCTGACTGCCCAATAGCAATTCAGGTGAACAGTTGAAAAGTAAGGGAATGTAAGCAATTGCCCTTGCTGTCATTTACAGCAAGAGCTTACCTGGAAGGGGAGGAAATGCTGCGCAATTGACGTTTTGTAAGATAGTTTCAGCAATAATTAATTGAAATGTCAAGCGCCCCAGGGAGGCTTAATGGAAGATACCCTTGTCATAATGGCAGCTCTGAACTACTCCATTTTGTGGTGGGGAGATCACCTGCATGGCTCGTTCACTAAAACTGAAAGTTGTACAGCTCAGGTATCGTGAGTGAAGGACAAGGTTTGCACGCGTCCCCACCTGCCTGGGGAAATCGAGGCAGCTTGGTCAGCCATTTTGAAATGCTGTTCTCTGTCCCTGCAGAAGAGAGCCCTAAAGCCTCATTCCTGGATCCGCGTAATCCCAGGAGGTAACTGCAGCAGGTAAATACAGATACCATGAAGTAAAGGTTTCTGTGTGTGCATATATCATGAGTTTAAGTATATCAGACCTCAGAATGGTACCAGGTAATTCTGCATGTTTTCTCTCACTATGAGGTGTGCTGTTTGCCTACACAAATAACACCAGGTATCTCCTTGCACAAATTGTGCACGCAAATACCTGAGGGCTGCTGTATTACTGAAACAGATGGAATACCTATTTAGGCACAAAGTCTCACTTGCGCCTGAATCTGCATTTATGCGGGTCCTGGAATGGGCCTAAGAGTGTAAGTGTGATTCCCTACACAGGGACCAATGCTGCTAATAATACTCCACTTTATTCTCGACTGTCGCTGTTCGGTGGGTAAAGCTTATCACAGCTGTAAAAGTTCAAAATATTATTTATAACTTTTTCAAATCTGGTTCAAATAGACAACATTGCAGAAACCAGGGCCCAAATGTACTAACATTTTTCGTCTAGGTTGTGTCACTTTTAACGCGGCAAACACAAAATGTGTATTTCTGGATTTTTTGGGCCTTGCAAAGCCTGGTTTATGTGGCTTTGCATGCCTCAGTAAACAAAAAGTAATGCAGCGCATACGGCTGCCTTGCGTTATGTTATGTTGCGTCTGGGAGGTGTTCCATGGGTGCAGCATGGGCATTCCTATGCATCCACCGATGATTGTTGACGCAACCCCAGATTTGCTAAAGGCAGTAAACTTGGGTTTGCACCAAAATGGTGCACCTACCTGAGGCAGGCGTAGCGAGGAAAAATATCTTTATTTCTCCCCATTACTTTCTGTGTCTTTGGGGCATATTATCAAGGGCTGGCGATAATATTATCGCCGCTTTTGCGTCAGTTTTCGGGCGAAAAGCGGCGATAATATTATCGCTTTATTTACAAGGACACGCTAACGCGTGTTTCCTTGTTTTAGCGCCCGTTGTCAGCACGCCTCGCATCGCATCGTTAATGAGATGCAAAGGAGGCGTGTCTGACCATACTCCATGGGAAGATATCTCTAAACCAGCATCGCGATATTTACAAGGACCCTAAATCCGGCGCAGGGATAATTTTATTCGCGCTAACGCACCTTTAGCTCTGGATTTTAACGTCTGTTAAAATTCAGACTAGGGTATACTTTACATGGGATGTGGATTATGTGGTTACGACCACATGATCGTATCAGCAATGTTTTTGCTGTTTTTGGATGAACATCGCTGGTTTTCCAGCAATGTTTTGCTCTTTTTAGCGCTAACGGTCGAATATTTATCACCTAGGTTATACACGTTGTAAATAACACGTTAACCAGGTGATAAATAACAGCGATAGACGGCGATAAATATGAAAGCGCTAAGCGCGCTTTGCGATATTTATCGCTGTCTGTTGCTAATATGCCCCCTTGTGTGTTGTATTCTCCAGCACAGATAGGAGTAATACACCTCCAGGGATTGTTTTTGTGGTGGAAGGTATCACTTCCTGCAAAAAACACAATCCTGCCCGCGACACAGGCGCCCTTGCACCATGCAAGGGTTGTTGCATGTGCGCTTACTTGATACAGTGCAATTTTGCTCTCATCCTTTCATGCAGCGCAGCGCACCCAGCGCAGCAATTTGCATTGCTGCGTTGTCTTGTGTGAAAGATTAGCAAATCTACCCACTTATAATAAATTCATCCAGCTGAATTTGGAGGGTGGGTGAAGGAGGAGCGACAATGCAATAAAGAGTGATTAGAACTAAGTGGGAACTAGGCTGTTATATGTTAGGCCTATCAATATCGGACTGCTCTTGTGCCAACATATGAATAGAATTTTGGAAATAAATGTTATCGCTCGACTTCGCTCTCCCTTTCCTTCTCTTCTCTTTCTTTCCCTTTTCCTTCCTTTCGGCTTGTCTTTTCTTCTTTTATTATTGATCACTGGGGTTAGTCTCTTGATACCTATATAGGCGCAATAACCTCACTTTATGATTGTATATGTGATAATTTTGCCTTAGATAGCTTATGTTAACCCTATTACAGTTGTTTTCTGTCTTCCCTCTTGAAAATCAATAAAGTATTTTGAAATAAAAAAAATGTTAAAAACTCAGTGGGAAGCACACAATGATCAGGCTTCCCTGAAAAGGCAATGAGGGTCCCCTCAGTGAACCTTATCTCTGAGATATTCATAGGGCTTGGCCTGAAAGGGGGCCCTCAAGGGATAATGCCCCACCTGCACCCCAGGGGCTTCTGTGAAGTGAGGGCGGCCATTTTAGGTTCTCTAGGCATTGTCAGGCCAGGGTTGTGCAAAATATGCTTTCGGGCGCTTTGAGAATAGTGGGCAAATTGCCGTTTTGGACGTGGTATTAGCATATGTTTTCAGAATCGACCCCTAGCAGCACAGTTCATGTTTGCTTCAGATTTTTCCACGAATAAATCAAGCTCGGAACATTTCTCAGAGGAATATGTAGGAAGTGTTGGGGGAGGGGCTGCGCTCCAGCAGGTTTTTTGCTAAATGTTTAATAAAAGCAAGTCGTTTGGCAGTGGTCCCGAGTGACCTTGGTATTCTCTGACCGAAATAGACTCTGTTTGCAGCGTTAATGGCCACATGATAATCTGTGAGAAAAAATATCCCCTTGTGTAAACGGAAAGAAGCCAGATTCGCTGCCTGCCATGTGCTTTCCCTTTCAGGATAGTCATTATGTTTGCATCGACCTGCAAATGTTTTCCCCCGAGCCAGACGTTTTTCGTTGATTTTGTTTATTATTTATACCACCAAAAGCTCCCAGTATTTGTCCCTTTGCTGCTGCTGTCCCTTTGCCCCCCCTCCCCTGGAATGCCAGAGCACTCCCACCTGTCCGTCAGTCACTCTTCACCTTCAAATCACGAGTCAAACGAAAAGCCCTCTTCACCCTACGCTGCCTTCAGGCCCCGCCCTTTCCGACACCCGGCTGGTTACCTCGATAAGCCCCTAAGGCCAGAGGGGCCTATTTTACCTGCTGTATTTCCACATGAATTACATCATAGTAAGCAGCATATATGCTTGCACGTCATATTATTATGTATGTGCATATTTTCCTGGTTGGTCAAACATGTACTATAACAAATGATAATGCGCCTCTTCTCAGAGTGAGGTAAAAATATGCCCATCAGTGCTTTACATGGAAATATAAAGTGCAGGTACTCGCTCTTTAGAGTACCTCTTTGCTCCTGAAAAGTGCCGGTACTCTCCCATTAAATGTATTGCAGCAGTGCTGAGAAGTGCAGGTACTCTCTCTTTCAAATAAAAGAAGTGCAGGTACTCAGTACTGGACAGTACCTGCCCATTTAAAGCACTGATGCCCATCACTGTGGAAAAGCAGGAAACCTTACCTTTCTAACTAGCAATATCAGTGCTCTGATGTCGCATGTATGAGCAGTATAACCAGGTAAGGTTCTGTAACTTACATCCTTGGACCTGTAATCCTACAAGTACCAGAACGTAAAAGAAAGAAGAACACAGACTGTGAGCTACTCCCTACAAGTACCAGAACGTAAAAGAAAGAAGAACACAGACTGTGAGCTACCAAATCAAGGAGTAAGTAAGCCTGACAGCTCTGTTATATCTGTACTTTTAGTTGTTAATTCCTTCGATGTCCAGTATCTTCAAGTCATGGCCAACACAGTATAAATGTGACGAGGGTAAATACATACCCAGGGGCCGATTCACAAAGGGCCCTCTGCACTCGTCACGGAGGCACCGCAATCGTGGTGGGGGACCCGCACTCGTGGCAGGACCCCTGCAATGGGTAATCGCAATACGGAGGTTTCGCCACAATTGCGGAGCTTCTGCTACAATTGCAAGCCTCTGCCACGACTGCGGTGCCTCCGCCACGAGTGCAGAGGCACTTTGTGAATCGGGCCCTCAGGTTCCTCCTCTCTTCTCGGCTCAAAGCTAGCCCTTCTTCAGAGTACACATTCAGGGGCATATTTACAAGGACCTAGCACCGTCGCAGTGTATTTTTTTGCCGCAGCGGGTGCACAATCAGTGCTCCACACTGCTCCATATTTACAAACTGACGCATTGGGCCCAAAGGGTCATTTTGTAGAGGACTGCGTCACATTATACCCGCACCAGGTATAATGTATGCAGCATAGGCTTTCCTCCGTTAAAAGCCATGTAGAACTGACGCAGCTAAATTTACAACTTTTCACTGCATCACTCTATGACTTGAGTGCGTCAATATCCCTACGCCTTCTCAAACCAAGCCTAAGGATTGACACAGGGCTTTTAACATGGCACTCGCCTCTGTGTTCAGATGCATTGCTGGAGTTGTGTCAGCCTTATGACCAACTCCAGCAATGTGTCCCTTTAGCGCCAAAAAATGCATCAGAATTTCTGACGTATCCGTGAATCCTTGCTCCATGAAGCACTGTATTGTAAATACAGTGCATCCATGGCTTTGTAACGGCATCTGCGGCAGACGCAAGAAATCTGACGCATTGAAGCCATTGCATCAGTTCTTGTAAATATGCCCCCAGTTCCAGTACATCCCTTTGCCACATGCACTGTAACCGGCGTGGTACATAAACCATTTACTTTGAACATGACACTTAGACAACTATAAGATACATGAGACAGAACAGTGTGATTACAATGATGGACATCGGAACTACTGGTGACCTGTTAAATTATAAAATAGACTTCTAAACATACTAGAAAAAGCTTTGGAAAAGTTCCAGATGGAAATGAAACGCATTGACTAGGCTGAAGTGTGTGTCTACTATGACTGATACAGGAATAGTAAAGAATTAAGAAAATAATGACTGAACTTGGTGAATGTGGTGGACTGTGCCACAGCTATAATTTGTAAATGTGCTGGACTATGCCACAGCTGTTGTTTGTAAACTAAAGGTAGGCACATACTAGGGTTCCTGCTCTCCTTGATTCAAAGGCAACCCTTCTTCAGGATGCACTTACAGCTCCAGTACAACCGTTGAACAGATATCATTCTAAAACTCTGCAAGAGGCGTGAAGATTGAGGGAAGTTTGTTGAAAATATAGAGTCTTATTTACAAGCCCCTAGCGCCGCAGGTGCGTCACTTCTTGTGACACACCGGCACGCAACCTGCTGCTCCATATTGACAAGGACACCTAAACCCACCCTGCATGGCGTTTCGTCTCCTTGTAAATATGGCGTCTTTACATGCAATACTTTGCATGAAAGGGGCGTGCTGTGGGTGTTCGTAGGGAGGAGCAACGAGGAGAATTGTTTTCAATTCTCCTTGTTTTTTTCCTTTTTCTATGTGTGCTGCACTCTGCAGCACACAAAGAGTGAGGAAATCACCTCTTGTGATTGCTCATGTGCAGGAAGGTGTCCCTTCCTGCACATAAACAATCATTGAAAAAAATGTTGCTTTTCAACTTCTATGTGTGCTGCATTAAGCATCACACATAGAAGTTTAAAAACGCCATTTCAGATTGTTTATATGCAGGCACATAATCAATCATTCCCACCAACGCAGGAGGCACCCTTGCACTATGGTGCTAGGGCCCTGCGTCGTCGCATTGGCAGCAAATTGTGCGCTGGCGCATGGGAGAGCACAGGGATCCGTCTTATCATTGTAGATATGACGCATCCCTGTGCTTCGGAATTAATGCAGCACAGCGCAGCCAAATTGATTGCGGCACCGCACTGCGTTAATTCCTTGTAAATGAGGCCCATAGTATTTAGGGACTGCGCGTACAGAAGTTAATACAAAAGTGAATAAAAAAAATTATTTGCATGTCGGTTCAATTCACTTTTCACATTTGATAAGATATCCAAACAAGAAAGCAGACACAGATTTATTAGGCAGACTCCACTATTAGAACACTGGAATGTTGAGAGCTCTATTGAAGACAATGGAGTAGCTATGGGCTTATTATGGCTGGTACAGTCCGGGCGGTCCAACATTACAATGTTTGTCTTCATGTTTCTCTCTTTTTTATTTAGAACATTCTACCCTCAGTGGGTGGAATCTTCTAATAGACTTAAAGCCCTTCTGCCACGGTCTATACCGGTTGTTAAAGGCTCTCTCTCTCAGTATAGGCTCTCGCCTGCGGGTCAGGCCTCTAAATCGGGTTCAGGGCCTTTAACAACCGGTATAGCCCTCAGCAGTGGGCTAAAATGTTATAGTATTTCTGATTTTGGGGGGCTATCAAAGACATTTACCACCTGCTCTGAGTGGGGGAGGGGTCATGGGGATTAGAGATTGGAGAGGTGGGAGAGGCCAGGGAAGAATATTTACAGACAGGGAGAGCATTACATGCTCCCCTGTGCCTAGGCTGACAATCTGGAAAACAGGTCTGGGCTACAATGCAGCTCTTTTCCACAGCTATTTTACCGGCTTGAATTTCCACCTGTGAAAATCGCATAGCTGTTCCAGCCCCTGGAAAATCTGGGTGTGGGAACAACAGCCAACTTATGATTGAGCAGAGGGGGAATTTCACATGGGAATCCCTCTATCCTCCACAGATGATCAATGCCTAATGTGGTTTCATTATTCATATGTATGGCACATAGACATAGACCAGATGTACAAGAATACCCTTTACATGGAAGATCGTTAAGTATTTTAGCAGTTGCTAATACGATACTGAACATATCTAGATTTGTACTAGAAAATATTTGCTTGTATTTGGTCAGACTTTTTATTTAATTTTATATTTAACCGGACAATGTTAGTGTTAATTTTATATTTTACACCACTGTTTACAATCTTTCCCACTTATTCTATTTAAATTCTCATTAATCTTTAGTTCATGGACTTTTGACCTTCAGATTCAAGGAGCAGTGATGATTTCCTTATGGTACTGGAACGTTTGTGGATATGTGGGCAGTCTGTGAGTGCCCGAAGGACTGGTCTGACAGGTCAGTGTGTGGGCCAGTTTTCTGACTGTTTGTGGGCCTGTTTTATGTTCTGATGAGTGAGTTTTGCTGTTGATTTCACTCATATTACCAAAAACATTGGCTGCAGCAAGCAGACATGCATGATGCCTCTCAGGCCCTGCAAAACACTTATACAGCGTGTCCTTTCAAGTTTAAAACTGCCCCAATTTGCAAATGTGGGCTCCTTTTAAAGTCAAGCCTGTGAGAGCATGTGCTAGTGCATGCTTCTCGCTCGCGAGGCACTAGTGTTTACCAAAAGGGCTTGGAGCCTGCACATTGCTTAACATTTGTTAGCTTCAGCGTCACTCTTCTTTGCAGCCGTCTTAATTGGGCAGTGATGCCGAAACGTCACTTCTGTGGCTGGCAGTGGAGCAGGGTCCAAGTACTGATTGATTCAACGTAATCAGTGATCTTCCACTGCTCCTGACGGGATGCAGGTACTATTTCTTCCCCCCTCCCACTTTCTCTGTCAGCTACTGCCTCCAAAGCACTTTTTTCTTGTTTCTTCTGCATTCTTTGGAGTCATGCAATAAGCAGAAAGGCGTATGGATTCATTAGACAGCGGTTCTTTCACGCTTTGGATTGCAGCTCATAAAGGCAATCAAGCCCATCTTTTTAAAACGCTTTTAACTTCAGTGCTGAAAAATAAGCGGTGGAGTGGTTTCAGAACATCAAATCAGTGTGATTCTTGCCACTGGGGCCTTTACCAGTGCTATTCTGTGGCAAATCTATCCAGTCTCCTCATTTTCACTCTGTCCTCCTTTCCTTGTCGTTCTGTTGGCCAGCTTTATCCGCCCATTGTTTTCTAACGTCTAACTTTTTAAAAATCTCTGTTGAGATTGGGAGGCGGCCAGCAGGGTTTGTGGTGTGAGCTGGGGTGCACTTGCCTCTTGTGACGTCAACCTCGCTCTGTGAACCAGACCTCCCTATGGGGTCATTGTGAGATCTGCAGCACACGAGACACTCTGCGATGTTTTGATCGCATCTTCATATCTCAGTGTAAAGTTAGCATTGCTCTCTGGCCTCAGAAATGAAATGAAATGAAATGAAATAAAGATTTTTATAAAGCGCGTGTATGCTGAGGCGTCTTAACCTGAGCAGAAGAGGAGAACAGAGGTTAAAAGTTGGGTGCGAACAGCCATGTTTTCAGCGCCTTTCTGAACAATTGTCTGTTGATTTGGCTTCTCAGAGTAAAAGGCAGAGTGTTCCAAAGTTGGGGGGCCAGAGGAAAGAAGCTTCTTCCACCCCATTTTATGGTCTTCACCCTGGGGATGACCAACAAGGAGGCAGTCGATGAGCTGAGGTTGCGTTGTGGGACGTGCCATCTAATGCGATTATTGAAATAGGCAGGTCCTGTCCGATAAAGGGTCTTGTGAACAATGCACAAGGACTTCAATTGAACCCTCGCCTGGACTAGCAACTAATGCAGCTCTCTGAGCCCTTTGGACACTGAGCTGAATTTGGGTATTTTAAGTAGTAACCTTGCTGCCGCATTTTGAAGTGATTGAAGCTTACGTATGGTGATTTGGTTTGCACCTAGATAAAGGGCATTGCAGCAATCAATCTTTGATAACACCAGGACCACAATTACTGTTTTCCTTATATCCATCAGGATAAAAGGTAAGATTTTTCTCATGATCTGCAGGGTGTAAAAGAAGGATGATGTAATATGATTGACCTGGTCTGATAAGGACAGTTGATCGTTAAGAAGGACACCTAGACTTTTTACCTTCCTTACCGGGGATGGGCAGGATCCTGCCGCTTCTGGCCACCAAGCTGTTTTCCAGAGGGAGGTGTTTTTTCAGAATAGCAGCACCTCAGCTTTATCGGTATTCAACTTTAAACAGTTGTCACGCATCCATTTAAATATGTGGACCATACAGTTGTTACATTTTATTGCCACGTCATCAGGCTTTGATGATAAGAGACACCACTATTTGCATATCATCCGCATAACAAATAGCAGAGAAGCTGTGAGAGCGGATGAGCATGGCCAGTGGGGCGGGTTCACTGATAGAATATCGATAACAAAAATATTGATGTAAAAATATTGAAAAAAATATAGACTACAAAAATATCGACTCCCATACCTACACAGGTAAGTACAAAAATGTGATGTAAAAATATAGATGTAAAAAATATCAATTTAAATATACATATAAAATAACATAATATATATTAAATATATTTAATATTAATATTAATTTTAACAAAATAAATTACATTTAATATATATTTTAACAAAAGGTTACAAATTTAATAAAAAAAGATAAGCAAACAATCATTTATGCATATATATATTTAATTTGAAATAATTAATAAACTATTATCTTTAATTTATTTTAAAACTTGAAAATTATATAAAAATAAAATATATATATACATATTTTAAAATATTAAAAAAATCTATAATCAATTCAAACATTAAAGTATTAAAAATTATTTAAACTTCGATTTCCCAATACAATCAGTGCAACAGTAGGGACAGTGTTGGATAGCAAATTGATTAAATT
The DNA here is from genome assembly GCF_964204655.1 of Triturus cristatus. Lineage (NCBI taxonomy): Eukaryota > Metazoa > Chordata > Amphibia > Caudata > Salamandridae > Triturus > Triturus cristatus. The sequence continues at coordinate 79,441,151 of NC_140582.1, read as the reverse complement.
TACTATTCCAACTCCATATGAGTGCAACAGTAGGGAAATTGTTGGATAGCGGAGGGGCAAAAATTACTATTCCCACTCCAGTGAGAGCAACAGTAAGGAAAGTGTTGGATAGCGGAGGGGAAAAAATTACTATTCCCAATCCAAAGAATGCAACAGTAGGGAAAGTGTTAGATAGCAGGGAAGTAAAAATTACTATTCCCACTCCAAAGAGTGCAACAGTAGGGAAAGTGTTGGATAGGGGAGGGGTAAAAATTACTATTCCCACTCCAAAGAGTGCAACATTAGGGAAAGTGTTGGATAGTGGATGGGTACAAATTACTATTCCCACTCCAGGAAGAGCAACAGTAGGGAAAGTGCTGGATAGCGGAGGGGTCAAATTCACTATTCCCACTCCAAAGAGTGCAACAGTACGGAAAGTGTTGAATAGCGGAGGGGTAAAAATGACTATTCCCACAACAATAGGGAAAGTGTTGGATAGCGGATGGGGAAACATTACTATTCCTACTCCAGTGAGAGCAACAGTAGGGAAAGTGTTGGATAGCGGAGGGGAAAAAAATACTTTTCCCACCCCAGTGAGTGCAACAGGAGAGAAAGTGTTGGATAGTGGATGGGTAAAAATTACTATTCCCAAAGAGAGCAACAGTAGGGAAAGTGTTGGATAGCGGAGGGGAAAAAAATACTATTCCCACTCCAGTGAGAGCAAAAGTAGGGAAAGTGTTGGATAGCGGAGGGGAAAAAATTACTATTCCCAATCCAAAGAATGCAACAGTAAGGAAAGTGTTAGATAGCGGGGAAGTAAAAATTACTACTCCCACTCCAAAGAGTGCAACAGTAGGGAAAGTGTTGGATAGGGGAAGGGTAAAAATGACTATTCCCACTCCAAAGAGTGCAACATTAGGGAAAGTGTTGGATAGTGGATGGGTACAAATTACTATTCCCACTCCAGTAAGAGCAACAGTAGGGAAAGTGGTGGAGAGCAGAGGGATAAAAACCACTATTCCCGCTCCAAAGAGTGCAACAGTAGGGAAAGTGCTGGATAGCGAAGGGGTAAAAATTACTATTCCCACTCCAAAGAGTGCAACAGTAGGGAAAGTGTTGGATAGCAGAGGGGTATAAATGACAATTCCCACTCCAGTGAGAGCAACAATAGGGAAAGTGTTGGATAGCGGAGGGGAAAACATTACTAGTCCTCCAGTGACAGCAACAGTAGGGAAAGTGTTGGATAGCGGAGGGGAAACAATTACTTTTCCCACTCCAGTGAGTGCAACAGTAGAGAAAGTGTTGGATAGTGGATGGGTAAAAATTACTATTCCCAAAGAGAGCAACAGTAGGGAAAGTGTTGGATAGCGGAGGAGTAAAAATTACTATGCCCACTCCAAAGAGTGCAACAGTAGGGGAAGTGTTTGATACCGCAGAGGTAAAAATTACTATTCCCACTCTAGTGAGTACAACAGTAGGGAAAGTGCTGGATAGCAGAGAGGTAAAAATAACTATTCCCACTCCGGTCAGTGCAACATTAGGGAAAGTGTTGGATAGCGAAGAGACAAAGATTACAATTCACACTCAAACAGTTAAAACAAAAATAAAAAAGATTAAAAATTATAAACAATCATAAAAATAAATAAACAATAATTAGAAATGAAAAACTAAATATATTAAATATATTAAAAGAAAAGAAAATATAATATTAATTATATATAAAATACGTACAAGTAATATATAATATAAAATAATAAATACATTCATAACAAATCTTTTAAACTAGAAAATATTTACAAACAAATAAATTAATATATACATAAATGTATTTCCTACCCTATAACACCACCTTTGACCAAGTAGGGGCCCTTTGCTTTGCGGAAGAAGAGGAGCCAGGTGCTGCAACTGTTGTTTGTTGCCTGCCATTGTTCGCTGCTCACGGCTTGACTGTTTTTGCCCCGCCGCCTGCGGCCAGCAGCCTGTGACCTGCTAGTGTCCCGCCACCTCCCGCCTGCCGCCTGGAGCCTCTCCACCTGTTGCTTCACTTCCACTGCCCCCAGGACCGGACCGCACCATGCCGCACCGCACTGCTCTATACTGGCCCCACGAGCGGGCGGGAGTGCCGGTGGTGGAGGTGAGAGCTGCGAGGGTGTGGGGGGCTGTGAACCGGGGCGCCGCTGGGGCCACGGAGCGGCTGTGTGCCTGACGTGTTTTGGCAGATCACCGCTGTCGGGGGTGCGGGGACAGCAGGATTTGCAGGCAAACATTTGGGAGGCCCGAGTTTTGGAGGGAACCACAGCCGGACCTACAGCCTCACCCCTACTGCCCTTGCAGGCTCACTGGGAGTTCTTGGCCGCTGTCGGCCTCAAGTTCACGTTTTTTTGTCTTACTGAGCCTGTGTGAGAGCAGAGCAGACATAGCAGGCAGTGAACGCCACCACAACAGCCGAGGAGGAAACACGCGGTCGCCGCTGTTGCTACCTCTGCGACCTACGACCCGCAGAATGTTGGCAGCTACCCTCCTGTACCTCCTGTACAGTCCAATCACCCGCAAGCTGCTCTGGCAAGGCACATGGTAGGCATCATAACGGAACGCGAATAAAGACAACCCTAGATGGTAAAACTAGCCTAAAGCTCCTTGAAAAACCCACATTGAGGTCCACATCAGAGTTGCGCAGCTCTTCACAAACTAATCTTGGTCACTGGTCGTATAGTGGTCGCATAGTGGCTGGAAAGCGAGAAAGTGGGAAAGTGGGTAACTTAACATAACAAACACAACCACAACCGAAAATCACAAGGAAACATGAGGTCTGGCAGAGAAAGAAAGACCCCAATAAATTCAAAAGCAACAAAAACAATAAAAAGAAAAAAAGAGATTGAGAGTGGGAGCAAGGTTGACGACCCTCTTGGCTTTGATCTAGACACTCAAAAAATAAAACGTGGAAAGCTCGAAGGAAAAAATGACACGCCGACAGCTATTGAGATCCCCCAACCTCCCTAAAGATCTCCCAACTTACAGCTTAACTCACAACAGCTCTCATAATACCTCTCCAAATTAGGGTAGGACACCACCTAAGGAACCGGAGTCAAAATTTGGGGTCAACTCGAGGCCAGGCTTGGTCGCACAAGGTCTAATAACAATAGAGGGGACCCCCCAGCGGATGAATCCATGCTCCTTCCAGCCCATGATATACACAAGATTTGCTTTTTTGAAAGATTCTGGCACAGTAATATTTTTTAAAACCGGCAAAATTAAAGGAATGCAAACCCCTCTGCAACCAAGAAGCTTCGACTTAACCTCACAACTCTTAATAAACCTCAAACAAATCAAACTGTTGTATTAATTCACTCAACTGAATCTCTGCAACCGAAAACGAACTGAATAATTAACAGTAACTTGAACATCATCTGCAAAACCAAGAAGCAAAAGAAAAAGTTGAAGTGACTAGTGGGTCAAACATAACAGCGGACCATGATAGTATCAGTCCCGAAGTCCAACATCGGTTCAATGTTAACGTCATTGATAATGAGCGAATACAAGAACTACAGGATGGCCCAGGGGCCACCCCGCTTACCGCACATAAACCCCACCAACTCTTTCAACCCCCCGAGGCCATAGCTAGAGGAAAATTAGAGGTAGTTACGCCAAATCACACCAGCAAGGGGGGGGGGGGCGGAAAACTGGAACAGTTTCTAAGACTAACCAGTTTTTCTCACATACAGAAGGCCCTCATCTCACTGCCACTCAAAGCTCAGCAGAACAACTGGGTTTGACTACCACGCTTGACTCAAGCTTCCATCAGGTGACTCAACATAACATAGTAGAGCAAGTAGAACAAAAAATAAAGGAACGTAATTTGCAAGCTACCAGTTCTTCCCCTCAACACTTGCCACTTACTCAACAGGGAGAAGCAACAACCTTGACAGCCGCCAGGAAATCTGTAGAAAGCACATCGCCAGGGCATAGTCAGGTGACTCTTCCAGATGACCACCATAACTCCAATGACGACATGTCCTTTCTAGCATCTCAAGAGTGGAAGGAATTAGTTGCCTCGTATATTCATGACCCTAAAACCTCAACAAACAGTTCGAGCACAGAGAGCAGTGCCAAACGCCAAACGACTAAAGACTCAATTTGGGCAACAATGCTAAGTACGATGCAATATTCAACTGAGGTTTTACAATATCAATCCCATAAAATGGACTTACAGCTCACAGTGCTTCAAACCCTAGCAGTCTTTACTTCGGGGATTGACAGGAAGCTATCCGACTTAAACGGACTAATAAAGAGAGGTCAAGAAGCGGTTTTCAATGATAAGTAATCACAGCAAGAATATACTTGTGCTCCAATAGTGGACAAACTATTTATGTTACCTTCACTACTAGGTGACTTATTATCTGTCATGAAATCAACAACTAAAACTCAGGATGCAGCAAGCAGGGATCCATCCACAGAGGGTGATATAAAATCAGAACCCCAATCCACTGAGACAACAACAACAAACAGGGATCATAACATAGGAGGGAGTGGGTCCCCGCAAAACTCCAAAGTGGAATCTCCAGATAAAGTGATATTACCTGAATTATCTGATAAAAACACACTAGTGAATACCTGTCGTATGAAAAAAAGGAAGGGGAGGAAAAAGAAAATAACCTTTCAGCTCCAACAACCGGCTAACCAGCTACTGCCACGATTACCTGTTACGAATGCCAGCATTAAAAATACCTTATGCTCCCCAGCTCCATCACTGGAAGAAGACACAAAGGTCACATTAATAACAATAAAATCGCCACAAACATCGCCAGGGGACTCGCACCCCCCCATCAAAAACCAATCAAACTAAAGCTTGGTCACATGTAACAACAAAAAGACGCCCTGTTAGTAAACTAACAATATGCTCAAAATCCCATAGCAATACCCAGGAGTTCATGCACCTGACACATGTGGCAGCTACGTCACCCCAAGTCTGTATTGCACCTACGGAAGATGACCAATGACACAATTGACACCAGGCAGTGGTCCGTAGGACACTCATAAAGAGCTCCAAAAACCACAAATGAAGATTCTCGAGCGTAGCACTGACGTACAAGACAAAATATGGAAACCACATGACCTACTGTCAACTTCTCAAAACAGTACTGATGGTAAATCAAACAGCTCTAACAACTCTAGGTCTTTTCTGCACACAGCCATTAACCAATCAAGGAAGAGGAGATAGACACCATTATTTTTTCCCCTCATTACAAGTTGCGAGGTCGAGCAAATATCCTAAACAGAGGGAACGTGCTACGGCTTCTGCAAACCATCCCAAACCTAGCTAATATCAACACCTCTGACCTACTCTCTATAGAGTTTGTGCCAAACATTGTGCCAAGCTCTGAAGCGACGAAAACCAGATGGAAAACGTCAGAGCTAGCAAGCAGAATCATACAAGAAAGAAACAGACTTCAAAGCGGGGGAATTACTTTGAAACCAGTATCAAAACCACCATATCCAGCACCATTTCTAATCACAGAAACGTACAGTCAAAATAGAAAGTCCACCTCAGTACTAAGGGAAGCAAAGGGGCTGTTCCCCATTGGAAGGTCAATCCCTCTTGACTGAACCTACACTAATGAGTAACTGGCAGAACATACAATGCACAATACTGTCAGCGCAACCAAATTGACATCGGATGCCCAGTTCATCAAATCCCCGACCGGCCTGCAACAAAATCAATATATGCATTTGGAATATCAGCGGCTTTACCTCCAAATCAAGAGATCAAGAGGTTTTAAACTACTTAAAAACCTTTGACATGATCCTGCTTCAGGAGACCTGGGAGGACAAACCCTTTGAGCTACAAGGTCATAGCTCTAGTTTTATCCCGGCTACCAAGGGATCTGGCTTCCGTCGCTGTTCGGGGGCCTACTGTTCCTATCCTCAATAACACAAATTGGTGAAATTCTTCCCCTAAAGATTCACATTGTTCCTCCAAGTTGAACTCAGGCTTAGTTAAGCTAATCCGTATCCATACTGTTCAGAAGGTAATAATCATAAATATCTATGTACACCCCAAACATAAATTTAAGACAGCCAAGGAGCTGATCAAAGAAGTAAAAAGAGTAATAGAAGAAGAGGACACGGACAACATCATCTTGGCTGGAGATTTTAAAATGCACCTCTAAGGGCGCGATCAGGACGATGACTCTTCACAAGATCTTACAGGTGCATGGGGAATTCCGACCCAAGGTTCCTCAAAAAAAGCCAAACCAGGAAGATGCTCGAATTACCTTCTTCCGGAACTAGAGCAACTAAACTTGAGAGCACTAAATGGTCGTCTCAAGGGGGACAATCCTCCAGCACCAACACACCACTCAGCCAAAGTATCGTCTCACTTAGACTTTACATTTGTGACTTTAACTCTGTTCAACAAAATAGCCTTTTTCCAAATAGGCAATAACAAATTCAGTGACCACATGCCACCACAAATGAAACTTCAAGCTAACTAAACTTTACTACTGGAGATCGATAAAACCATTGTCTCGGTAGAAACAACAAACCTCAAACGAATAAGGTGTAACTCAACAAACATAGAAGCAGTATCAACCACAGCCAAAGAACTACTCAATCAAGCACAGGACAACATAATCCATCCGCTGGAAAGCTGGGAGAAATTTGTTATGTCTCTCGGCGATAAAATCACAACCAAAAAGGGTCTGAAACAGAGGAACAGAACAGCCCTGCCAATGACGAATGTTAGGAGCCCAGTCTCAAAGAAACTGAAACAAACGATAAATTATGCTCTAAGGCAACTCTGAAATCACCGGGAAACCAGAGTCTGCAGCACTCCCTTTGCGAATCAAAGGCTTTTTTTAAGCGAAGAAGATGGAGCAGCAAAAGAATTAAGAGCAACTAACTTTGGGCTAATCTTCTTTTTGACGCAAAACAGAAAAACAGCGCAAAATTTTGGCAATCTGTTAACAGACTACAGCGGCCAGACCATCTCGGCATCAATGCCCATATCGTCGAAGCAGCCTGGGTAGACTTTCTTTTTAACCACTTTAACGAAACAGAGCAAAAAGCAGTCCCCCACACTCATCTGGGAATTGCAAGCTCTAGCAGGCCTGCAAAAGAAGTAACATATCAAAGCCCAGCACTTTCAGTGGAAAGAGTCAAACCGACAACAACGGTAGATGGAACCAACTTCTGCACAAAACCGCACACTCTGAACAAGGGACAGCACAACAGCCTTGTAGTACCGCAAATAAAGAAACAAATAGCAAGGGGCAGACAGGCGGGAGCACCTGGCTCCAACGGCATTCCGCCAATCTGTTCAAATACGACCCAGAATTTTGGAGCAACGCATTAGCACCAGTTTTTAAACATGCATCCAGAACGTCCTCAATTCCTGAGTCATTGAGTGGCTCAATCATAAGCTCAATCTATCAACAAGGTGAGAGGTCCGCACCAAAAAACTACCGCCTGATAGCCCTCAAAGACATTGAGGCTAAATATTATGCTGGGCTCATCTTAAACTGCCTAGCCACTTGGGCTTCCGAGAATCATATAATCCCGCCAACGCAAACAGGGTTCCGGAAAGGACAAGGTACAATAACAAACATAAAGGCACTGACCTTGCTCATGCATGCAGCTAAACAGGGAAAACACCCCCTGCTTCTCTGCTTCATAGACTTTACAGCTGCGTTTGACCATGTTGACCGAATAAAACTCTGGCAAAAACTGGAGGGCTGGGGGATACCTCCCCCTCTCCTAGATCAACTCAGGAATCTGCATACTAACACATGGGTCAGGATAAAGCTAGCCGCTGGTTCAAACATATTAAAAAAAATACCTACCTCAAAAGGGCTAAAACAAGGGTGCATCTAGCCCCACTGCTTTTTAACCTATTTTTAGCGGATCTCCCTGGGGATATGGACAGATGCACAGCCCATGCACTAAAACTAGGAAACTGTCAAACTTGTTATACGCCGATGATCTAGTTCTGATAAGCCGGACCCCTATTGGACTCCAGCATCTCCTGAACGCGACTCACAGATTTTCACAACAAAATGCATTAAAAATAAACTTCAATAAAACAAAAATAATGGCAGTAAATTACCATAAGAAGAAACACCCTAATTGGTTTCTCGATGGCCACCGTTTAGACCAAGCAGCAAACTATAAATACCTGGGGATAATATCTGTCATAGAGGATAAAAAAGCATTAGCCAAACGAGTTCACGGCTGGGTGGTACTGAACACATACAACGCCCTTAAACCCCAATCCTACTTGAAAACGGGAATAAAAATCACCACCAAGGAAACATTCCTAAAACTCCACATGGGGTCGGTCCCTTCAATCAGTTCCTACCTCCTTGGGAGAGAAGTGGAGGAGACCAGCTCTGCAGTTTTTGTGGTTGTGGTGTTGAGGATGTTATCCACGTTATATGCATCTGTAACAACCTAAGAGATATAAGGATAGCCTTGCTAAAACCAATGTTCAGACAGCATGGAGTTAGGTCCTGCAGAAAAGCGGTAATGCTGTGCTTTAATCCAGAGATAGTACAGCTAAACTGCTGGCTAACAATTTATTTTGATATAACCGCAAAAAGATTGAAAAACTCGCCCGTACTGGTTAAGACCTAATTTTCATCAGAACAGACACTGTTTGGAACAACCTTTGCAGATGTATAAGAGTATGGAGCAGAAGGTTTTAACAACTCAAGTTCACCCCTTATTGACTTTTTATATTCATTTATTTATTGTCGTAAAAAACGTTGGGTCTTTTAATAGGGTCTTTTATTGTATAAGAGCTAGATATTTTATTGTAAATGTATTAATGCATGCAATGGTTTTAATTAATCAAGCATAATAAAAATGTACCTACCTATAACACAACACCAATAACAAAAAAGTCAACATTTTTTATTAATTGTTTTAACAAAATTACCATAATTGATAATCAATGTAAAAAATATTACTAATTAAAAAAACTAATAAACAATAATTGACTACACACACTTTTACACTATGATATCAACGACACACACCTAAATTAAACTCTAAAATAATAAAACACAATTAAAACTGATTGATAAATTAAAAACTATTACTATTAACAACTAATAATAAAGTAATTAAAATGTATTTAATACCCACCCTTTACCCCTTTAAAAGTAAAACAAGCAAAAAAAAAACAATTAGCCAAAATACATATCAAATAATTAACATTAATTAACAACACAATATTAATTAATTAAATACAGATTACTTCCCACCCTTTACTCCTATAAACACCAAAACACACACCTAAAATTATTTACACAATTACCATAATTAATTACCAATTCATTAATTAAAATAATTAACATCTAATTATTAATCCATCAATTAAAAATAAATTACTTCCCACCCTCAACACCTAAAAACACCGAAACACACACCTAAAATTAATTACACAACTACCATAATTAGTTACCGATTAATTCATTAAAATTAATTAACAGCCAATTATTAATCCATCAATTACAAATAAATTACTTCCCACCCTTAACACCTATAAACATCACATCACACACCTAAAATTAATTACACAATTACCATAATTAATTAATTAAAATTGATTAACAGTCAATTAATAATCCATCAATTAAAAATAAGTTACTTCCGACACGCAACACCTATAAACACCCAAAAACACGCCTGAAATTAATTACACAATTACAATCATTAATTAGTAATTAATTTATTAAAATCAATTAACAGACTATTATTGATCCATCAATTACAAATAAATTACTTACCACCCACAACACCTATAAACACCACATCACACACCTTAAATTAATTACACAATTACCATAATTAAATAGCAATTAATTAATCTAAATTAACAACCAATTATTAATTAATTAATTAAGAATAAATTACTATACACATTTAACACCATAACATCTCAATTAAACCAAATATTAATAAATAAAAAATAATCAATACATTTAATATAATTAAATTACTTCCCACCCTATTCCCCTATAAACCCACAACCCGCTATGGAACTAGAAATGCAAAATTCAAATAAAATTTGTTTTAATACCTACTAAAAATTTAACACAAATATTTAAAATACAAACAATTCTTAAACAAAAAACATGCAACACATACATATAAAATATATACTAATATACAAAACATTAATAAACAAACGATATTTTTAACAACTATATTTTTGCAAACGATATTAAACACTTCAATATTTTTTAAATCGATATTACTTACCTTGAGTCGATATTCTTGACCACAATATTCTTGCTGTCGATATTTATAACCCACGATATTTGCAACTTGATATTTGTGCAACTCAATATTTTTGATTCGATATTTTGTCTCTCCACCAGTGGGGTGACGTAGACATTGAACAGGGTTGGAGATAACGAAGATCCCTGGGGTGCTCCACATGGTAGGGCGTAAGAATATGATTTATGCCCTCCCATCGCAATAGTTTGTTCCCTGGTTGCTAGGTACGATCTTAGTATCTCTGAGGTGCCACCTGTGATCCCCATTTCAGATAAGCGCTGAATGAGCACTTGATGGTTTACCGTACCGAATGCAGCTGAGAGGTCCAGCAAGATTAGTATTGCCTTCCCTCCATCTAGCTGGATGCAGATCTCCTCAGTGGCTGCAACGAGGGCTGATTCTGTGCTGTGTATAGGTCGAAATCCATGTTGTGCAGGGTCCATTTTGTCATTTGACTCCAGGAAGTACAGCAAATCTCCGTTAAGCGCTTTTTCAAAAATTTTAGAAGGAAACTGCAGACAGGAAATCGGCTGGTATTTTTTTTTACCTTTGTAGGGTCTTGGGAAGGTTTTTTCAGAATGAGCCGTACTAAGGATTCTTTCCAGATGTTTAGAAAGGATCCTGCACTCAAAATGTTATTTAAAAGAGGTGCTAAATGACCTGCTATGGTCCTAGGTACCATGGGGAGAACCGGACAGGGGTCCAATGGGGAACCAGACTTAGTAGACAAAATAAGTCTCTCCAATCTCTCAAGCGTGAGGTAATTGAACTTATCAAGACGAGCCATTATCTAGGCCACCTATCACGTCTGGGCTGTCCACAGCTTGATGGCTGGAGAACTAGTCAAATACACTTTTTACTTTGCTTTAAAGAAGCCTGCCAATTTATCCAAGAAATCTGTGTTGGGAGTGTTCTGTGTGCTTTCATCTAGTTCTGATGAAGCTGTGACTGTTTTAAAGAGCTCTCTGGCTGATTTTTTAGCCAAATTAATTTTCTCAGTAAAGAAGAGTGACTTTGGCGAGTTTATTGCCTCTTTTGTAATTTTCAATAGATTTTCTATTGTAGTCTTTTTCCACTGCCGAGTACTCTTTTCTACATATTCGTTCTTGGGCCCTACACTTTTTCATTTGTACATTCATTTAAAAATAGAATTACATCTTTTTCCTGGAAACTGTAGGTAGATGCAGCTCAGCTTACGCCCTGCCTGTGTTGTCAAGTTTTTGTAAGTGTCTGTATTATCATTTGGCCTGCTTGCTTGAATAGCGGTGTTAATCTGTCACTACTCTTTGTATTTATTTATTTATTTTATTTATTTATAAAGTTTTGTATAGCGCAAATAAGACCCTAGAGAGTATTAGAGCACTTCACATTATAGGGTAGGTAGGATACCATTGTAAAAAAAGACAATTGTTACATATATGGGAATAGCATGGTAAAACTGGAGTTCATGGTTGCATATCAATGTAGTGGTCATTCAGGGCAACTGTATAGTGAGCAGGTAAGTAAACAATAGTACCTAAAGTATCTTAGGACAGAAACTTGTTCATTAGTATTGTTTTCACTTCTTTTTTAAATGAAGTGGTAGATTAGATTTAACGGACATCTGGTGGCAAAGAGTTCCATATCTTCGGGGCGATGCCCAAGAAGGCTCTGTAGCTTATTCTCTTTTTGTGGAAAATCAGTGGTTCCAGGAGCAGTGAACTTGCACTTCGTGAAGGTCTGCATCCCCCTGATAACTCTAGCTTTTGTGCCAGATATATGGAGGTCTTGAAATGTAGGGCTTTATGCGTCATGCATGCAATCTTTAGCTGTATTCTTGCTTCGCACAGCAGCCAGTTTAAGGTTTTTAGTGCTGGGGATATGTGATCATTTCTTTTTGTACTGGTTATCAGTCTGGCCGCGGCATTAAGGGAGGCCCTCAGCGGGGCCAAATTGTATTTAGGAAGACCGCAAAGAGTGGAGCTTCCGTATTCTAGCCTCTGCAATACAACAGCTTGGACAGCCAACTTAAATTTGTTCCTGTGGTAGGAAGGGTTTGAGTTTCGTTAGTATACTCATCTGGTATTCAGCTCCCTTGGTGGCATTGCTGATATGATTCTGCATATTTAAGTGTTTGTCTAGTGTGATTTTAAGGGATTTCGCGGACTCAATAATGTGAGGAGAACAGTTGAAGACTGTTAGATGCTTCATCCAGAGGTTGATCTTCGGAGTGTGGTAAGGAGGAGCGATGAGGAGGAATTTAGTTTTGGAAGTGTTGAGCATGAGGTGGTTATCAGTGAGTCAGTTTTGAGTGTTCAGCAAGGTAGAGTTGAGTGAAATAACATCTTCTGGGGAGGAGATTTTTAGATACAATTGAGTGTCATCTGCATGCATGTGATAAAGAATGTTTGCAGAATTCAATGAATTTGCAAGTGGTTCCAGGAATAAGTTAAAGAGTAGGGGTGAAAGAGCTGACCCCTGTGGAACCTCATATTGATGGTGGATGGCTGAGATAGGGATTGAGTCACCTTGACTCTTTGGGATCTGTTGTGGAGGAATGAAGGAAACCATTGCAGTACAGGCCCTGATAAGCCCATCCTTTGTTCAAGAATGGAAAGTAAGCTATCGTGTTTAACAGTGTCGAAGGCAGACGATAAGTCAAGTAGAATCAGAAGACATTCATTTTGGTCAAGCATATTTAAAATGTCATCCATGATGCGATTGAGAGCAGATTCAGTGCTGTGACCTCGGCGAAAACCGGACTGATATTGATCCAAAGAGTTAGAATTTCTCAATGTGTATGCAGAGTTGAGTTTGTGTGCACTTTTCTAGTTTTGCCAGAGTGGGGATGTTGGAAATAGGGCGGAAGTTGTTAAGATCAGAGCTGTCTGCATGAAGTTTTTTTTAGAATGGGGATTACTTGCGTAATTTTTAGGCAGTCAGGGATAGTGCTTTGCGATAACGAGGCACTAACAATCTTTGACCATAAGGGGAGAATGGCAGCTTTTATTTCTTTGAAGATTGGAGGTGGTAGCGGGTCACTGAAGTGATTAGATAGGTTAGTCGCTAGAAGGATGTGGTAGATGTCACTTTCGCTGAGTAGCGAGAAGGTGTGCCAGGACGCATTGTTCATAGGGATATCTCCAAGGAGACTGAACTGATCAGGGCCCAGAGAGGCGAGTGGAGAAGCGATCCTTGTATATGGAAGAAAAGCCATCTTTGATTCTAGGTCTATTTCGATGCTTTATGTTTTCTCCACAACGAATGCGGCAAATTCCTCGCATGTAGGAATGCTGTCACCATGGTCTGGCCGATTAGGTGCATGGAGCGATTGTTGATTAACTATTTCAAAAAGTTTTTAGGCACTTGGTTCATTCTTTGAGCAAGTGGGTTATTCTGTCACTGCTCTTTGTAGCGCTTGGCTCATTCTTTGCATAAGCGGGCTAGTCTTTCAATGTTCTATGTAGATCTTGGTTCATTCTTCAATGCTCTTTGTAGCACTTGGTTAATTCTATGAACAAATGGGTTACTCTGCCACTATATTTGGTAGTGCTTAGTTGGTTCTTTGCGTAAGCACATTATTCTATCAGTTCTCTTTGTAGTGCGTTGTTCATTCTTTGTCCAAGAGGACAGTGCTTTGAGATTAAGTGCATGGCATATTTTGAGAGGTTTTGGTGACTATCACCAGTTGGTCTTACACAGAGCCCACTCAGATGTGCAGGGCCACAGCTTACCTATCCTGAGCTGACAGCACTCCGGTCCTCTGCCACAGCTTCTGGCACTCTTCTCAGAAATGTGCTGCTTAGCTCAAGTGCATCCATTCTTTGTCCGCCATGTCTCTTTTTAGTTCTGAAATAATAGGAATTGTTTTTTTGAAACTACAACTGTCAGCCAAGTTAATGTACCCACTGTCCTGTTTATTCTCTTATTTCAGACTTGAACAAAGTACAGTAGGATGTACTTCACGTCGTAACATGGTTTAACTGCTTGAAATATTACTTGTTTAAGCTTGAATTTAATTTTTTTTTTAAATCACCTGGCGCTTGCTCAACAAGCACCCTTATTGTGCCAGCCTTTTTCCTGCAGAATGAAGAAAATGACAAGAAGTGACTGTAAGAGTGTCCAATGTAGGTACAAGACACTTGAAGTGATGCCAGATTTTCTTGTCCTCCACATAAAAATTTACTTACTTTGATTTGAAAGACTACTTATGTAATTAGTCAGTGGTTAGGTTATCATTAAAATAAGGTGTGGATCCAGCCCATCTGGGCTTGATTTGGACATCCATCTCTACCCCAAATTTGTTTAAGATTTAGCAGTTCAACTGATGTTGCACTCCACTGCCTGATGTCCTCAGATGATATTTGGTTTCACAAGGAATTTTTAGGACAGGTTTGTAAGTGTGCTTGTGGACATCTTCCTCCTACAAACTTTATCTACTCAAATGACACATCGAACAGGATTGTCTTAAAGGCATGAGATAGAATTATTGCAGTAAGGGTCACAGGCAGGCTGTTTATTCAGTACTTTAGAATCACCTAGACTATGTATGCCCTGTTTTATGATTCAGAGCTGTAATATTGTCCTTTTCAACGAAAATATGAGCGACCCTAATGTCCACGTGAACAAGGGTATTAAGTGACCTTGGAACAAGTATTCACATGGAACTCATTTAAAGAAATTGTTTTAGTGACAGAATTTTCTGTGTGGACTGAATCTATACCAGTATTTAAATTCAAATATTTGACTTAATTTTCTTGTCTTGACTTAATCAATGTAGACATTAATTCAAAGTCAGCAACCAATATCTTGTGGTTTAATCCGAACCAAATGTTTTTTTTTTAAAGACAATTATACAGTCTTAACAGTCATAATGATATGAGTGATAGAAGATTTTCTGAGAGAGAAAAGCAAACCCCAAGTAAAAAAACACAAAACCCAACAAGTAGGAAAAGAGAGTGGTAAAGTTTGTGAACATCTGAGGTATATTGGTTAATAAAGACAGGCAATTATATTTGAAACAATGAAGGGCACAAAGGGATTTCTCAATGTGCCACCCACACAAAAATTCAATCTGTCTTTTTTGTGTGTTGATGGCGTTTCAACCCTATATCCATTATTAGGGTCTCATAAGGACTGTGGTAACCTGGGGGTGGCTGAAGGTTGAGGGTTCTGTCCTCTCCTTTGAGGACCACTATGGCTATGATGACACAGAAAAATCCTAGCCCAGGGTGAGAATACTGTTGGGCTGAGAAGGTGGCAAGGGTGGCCAATTCATGGAGGCAACATGTCATTTGCAATGCCACGATGGGTGGAAGATTTCTAAAGATGCCACAATCGGCTCCATTAGTTGTGACCTGTAATGGGACAGAGGCAGATCCCTCAATGCAACGCTCTTCCGAGCTGAGGATGGTCTTCAGATAAGCCTTATCTGGCTGTGGTCTGTAATGGAAGACAAGCCACCCGGACTGTGCAGCTATGCGATGCCATAATAATGTGATGCCATACACCCTCCAGTCATTGAATTAACCCCAAAGTCATACACTCTCCAGTTACTGAATAAAAGCCCACAGTCATACACCCTCCACTCACAGAATTAAACCCCAAAGTCATACACACTCCACTCACTGAATAAACCCCCAAAGTCACTGAATAAAACCTGCCACCCCATTCAGACTGACCAAGATTTCATCAGGGCGCATCTCGGTCACCAGTCTGTGATGCAAGCTGCAGAACTGCCTAAAAGGCACCACAGACCACAGACAGTCATACCAGACCAAGCAGACTGTGTGCTATACAGATAACACTATTGTATCAGAGCATACCTCCTCTGCACACATGTAGCATCTCATGAGGTCCCAACTGTCTCTCTCTGATGGACAACTTTCCTCACAGGTCTCAGTATGTTCCTTACCTGCCTCATGTTTAGAATCCCATAATCCATCCAGCACGAAAGAGTCTGACGCCCAAATCACACTGAAGGTTTCCACAGGTACAATCCACCCATGGATCCCAGGGCACCAACAGCATTTGTCTTCTCTGACACCTGCTTCAACTGAACCTTGCGGAAGACATCAGGGCTGTAGCCACATTACCACACCCAAGAGATGACAGCAGTGCTCCAGTTACAGACTGATTTGGGCCGATGCGGGCTGCGCTACTCGCCCAGGTGGTGTCACCAATCGAGAGGTGGGGGGAGGGGAGCGGTAGTGCAGGGCATGCCCACAGAGGGATTAAGAAGCTTTCAGGAGTTTTTAAAACTAGGGTGATCAGCACTGAGCACTGGTAAACTATGCCACATGGCATAGGCAGAGTTTTTGCAAAACTCCATGCTACAAACAGAGTGCGGAGTAGGCAAAACCCTGTGAACTCTGTTGCGGAGCAGAGTTTATCGCCCCAGTCTAAAAGTAACATAATTTAATGGTACTCAATGAACTGGTCATAAAACGATGCAAGACTGCACTGGCCTTGTGAGGATTAAACCTGTCAGATGGGCAAGACTCGATGTCAGTAGCAGGTGTTTAACTCATTGAGCTATCTTGCTAACACAGAGAGAATAGGTTCTTGCTAAAGCACTCGAGTATTACGGCAAATGCTGCAGGCTTGAAGTTAAAAGAGCACTAGGGGGGACCATTTAAACAATGTCGGAAAGGGGAGAGTATATTGTACTACTACAAAAAAAGATAAGATTAAGAATATCAGTTGGTAGTAAGAACAATGGGGCCGATTATGATGTAGGTTGGAGTGGCCTCCAACCGACATCTCTGCGGCTTCTGGACTGACCGACCTCGAGTCTGCGGTCTGAAACCGCAATTAGGATGCTACTTCCATTTCCCTATGGGAGCTGGTGGGAGTTTGTGTAAATCCCTACACCATGTGGCAGGCAACACGGTGCAGGGATATTCAGGGGGAACCATAGGTGCCCCCCAGGCCATCAACCGGAGACCGCAAAGGGAAGGGGGCACTGCTAGGGGCCCCCAAATTCACTTTCCGACAGGCTTTCCATGTCGGAAAGCCCAACATGGAAAGCCTGTTTGAAACCGACATCATAATCCCGACAGCAGAAACGCTGTCCGTTCGGGATTATGTGCGGTTTACAACTGGCCGACTGGCTCCTTGAGCCCGTCGGAAGCCAGTCAGTTTGACCGGCCGGTTTAAACTCTGATCGCCTTCTTTGTAATTAGGCGGTCGGAGTTTAAACCATGGATGTCGGCAGGTTAGAGGTTTTACGACTGACATCCAAATGAGGCCCTTTATGTTTTGTTAAAAAATATATAGAAACTACAATGCGTGTGATACTGCATATACATTATATGTGAATATGAAATGCTGTTTCCTAAACAACATTCTACCATTTATATCTGCCTAAAGAGATTATGGTGCTGCTTTACTGTGGAGTGGTCATATCATACTTGGTTTAGTGTGTGGACCCATGTGGTAATGAAAGTCATACCAAAATTCTCACAGATCATGTTTGAAGTGAACAATCTAGCATGGAGAAAGAAGGGCCAATAGCTGCAAGAATATTGCTATTTTGCACTTTTTAACATTTCGTAATTGTTTTTATGTTCCATAGTCTTGAAGTTTTAATGTGATTGAATTAATATTCCTGCAGAAATGATTTCGAAAAGTTACCACCTCGATGATAAAATAGTCCCTCAAAAAACCTTATCAATTTTTTGATAGTAAGTGATTAATCCACCTATTATGGCGATCTAAGTAAGTGGGACAAATTACTTGGATGTAATTTTACTTAGCGAAGGTGCACCTTTATTCCTCATTGTGGCTCTGGGAAGATAAGTGATGATGGTTAGGCATTTGTTAAAAAGCTGGTTGTATTTCACACCCGGTGATGGCTTTTTGTAACTAAATAGATGTACACTAGGGTACCAATGAAATGATCTAGATAGCTTTAACTGCTTCGTACTGTATGATCAAGCATTATTGTTTTATATGAGATATGTATTTGTGCTTTTAAGGTTTTTAACCAAAATAAAGCTATATTAACGTACTTACTTTACTACAGCAACAGCTTTTATAATGTCTCTACTGTACCTCTGTATCCAAACTATACAGCTCGTCTGTTGTTTGGTTTGAAATGACACAATCACATAACAACTAGCCCGCAATCCCTTCACCACCTCCCAGTAAAAGAAAGAGCAACATTAAAAACTCTGCATTGTGAACAAGGTACTTCATGGTCACTCACCAACCAACCATAGGCATCAGGTCCACCAACCAGTGCTATTGTCAACATGACCCTTCAGATACAAGATATATGGTGGTCAATCTGTCCATAGAGGCTCCTCCCTGTGAAACTCCTTACTTCTGCTTTGGAAACTAGCAAACAATGACCTTAAATCCAGAAGATCTTTAAAGACCCACCTCTTCACCTGGGTGATGCAGGCATTCTATCATCTCCATGGCAGCCATCTCTAGTTGAATCCAGAACTCCTGCCCCGTCAGATGCCTAAGGCCAATCTCGCCTTCACCACTCTTGCTCCCAGGACCCTAGCTGTTCTTCAAGACGTTGTCATCAGGATGGGGATAAGTTTGGCAGTGGGTATCTACAGGCACTTCCAACCCTAAAGCACCTGCACAGTATCAAAAATGAGACCCACGTCTTTGGCTAAGTCAGGAGTCTTGTCAGCTGAAACCTGCCTCGTTTTCACTCCCTTCATAAGTGAAATGGCGTAGTGGTCGCTGCTTATGAGCTGGTGTTGCTAGTGGTGACTTCTGTGACACTCGCAGCCACCTTTAGCATCCCTATGGACTGAAACTTTAGGGCATAAGGCACTCTGAGGTAGTGTACAGTTCACAGATTGCAAGGGTGTGCACTACTGCTGCTGGTTAACCGAAGCATGTCAGTGCTGGAGGCCTGAATGTTTACAGACTCAGATTTTTTTATTTTTATATTTTAATATCCTTCAAGACAAACGGGCATTTTGATGCAAACATTTTTTTGCCTGCTGATGAGCTATATGCATATGGGCAGTGAAGAAGCTGCATTGCACTAGTTGATTTGCAGGGTTAAAGTCGTGGCATTTGTTGGCTTGAGATGTTAGCTGCAATGTAGTTTAAAACAGGTAGTTCGGGAGGAGGAGCCAAGATGGCGACCGGGACGGCAGCGTAGACTCCCGGCTCCGTGAACCTCCGCATCCCGCACGGATATCCTGCATGAGATCCTCAGCCTGCGCTACGCGCTCGTATTCGTGAATGAGAGTGGCAACCGACCGTGTGACTCCGAAGTTTCTGGCGGCTGCACCGCCGGAGAAATGTGCCTTTGAAATTTGCGGCCCGTGCGGCCCTGGAGCCAGGACCTCGAGTGGACGCCTTGGCCGGGTGGCAGTTCAACAACAACGGCCTGTGGTGACTGGGTGGAGTCGGACCGCCGGAGCGGTGCACACCTCGGCCTACATTTCGCCGTGGTCGTTCTTACCGCTAAGCGTAGCGGACCGAGTGCATGCCCGGGGTGGCAATTCTGAGATTCTCCGGTGATTGCCCCTGCCCTTGACGGTGAGCTGCCCGGACGCCGCCCGTCACTCGCCCTGATTCTCGCGGGCTGCTCCCGGATTTTCGCGGGCGCTGGTCCGTGGTGGGGACGACGGTTGCCCGTGACCACACAACGGATAATTTTTGCCTGCCCCCGGAACCCTGTTTCCAGCGACGTGGACCTTGAGGCGCTTGTCCCTGGGTCCCGGTCCCAATACGGGTCGGGCCTACCCGGCGGCCATCTTGTTATGATGAAGCCTACTATCCTGTCCACCGGGTCACAGCAGGATTGGGAGTGTGTGTCTTTTGGGAGTGTGGCGGAGCGATCGCAGAGAGCTGTGCTGGGGTACGGCGACCTCCTCGAGGCTCTCGGTGCCCTTCATTCCACCTTGGTTCATGGCATCGGGGTCTTGGGGAGTAAGCTCGATGGTGTGGCATCAGCGTCGGGACAGTGGCGGCCTGCCTGTCCTCAGGTACACAGGGACTTCCCACACTGCACACAGGAGGACAATGCCGCGGCCACCCCTGAGATTAGTGAACAGCTGGAAACTCCGGACAGTATGCTTCCGTGTGATCGGCTGGTTGTGGGTCTGATCTGTTCCGGAGGTATTGGACCTGAGTGGGAGGTGGTGGCCTCGTCTCGTGCACGGCCTCTGGCGACCCAGGGAAAATTCAAGCAACAGTTGTCTACTTTGGCTGATTCCGACTTCCTGGACCTTGTGTGCAGTGCAGATCCTGGGGCAACACTGGGAAAGACGTCCCTCCATGATGCGGACTGTGTTGGTACTCAGAGACTTCCACCCCACCTGTGTGCGTCGCTTCCCGGTCGTTTTTGGACACTCCTTTACCTTGTACCATTGGACATGGCGCTGGGTCGAGGGATATGCATGTGCAGATTCGCAAAGAGCGGTCAAGGATAAGGCTGATCCTTCAGGGGTGGTCATCTAGTAGACGGGCGGTCTCAGGGGTTGAGTGCTCTCATGGCATAGCTATTGGTATAATTGGTGCATATTGCTCCCCATTTTTCTTTGGTATGGTCGATTTGGTGCTGTTTACTGTTTGCCTTGGGGAAAACTTACCGTGCGGGAGGGAGAAGCCGGGGGCATGTTTTGAAGGCCCTCCTCCAGTTTATTAATACTCTCTCTACCCCCCCGTCTGGTGGGGTTCTTTTCTTACTTCCTTTTCTCTGTTCTTCTATATTTCGGGTCTGGTTCCAGGGCGACAGGCACACTGCTGGGGGGGGGGGGGCGTACTCATCTGCAGAGGTGCAGGGTGGGGGGTTGGGGAAGGGGATTCTTTAGTCTTTACCCTTTTTTTTCCATGGCCTCCTTTTTCTTCTCTGATTCTTCTTTGTTTTTCTTTTCTGGGATCAGTGTGGTACAACTCCTTTGTTGTGAATCACTGCTTTTTCATGTGTGCCACAATTTCCGGAGTGCTTTCTGGGCTTCAGGGCATGGGACTGCAGGCGCAACTGGTCATGATACTTCTCTACATCCTGCACTTCCTGTTTTAGCGCCATTGACTCGATAGATTGCCGTTTATTGCTTGCGTTTGTTATTCTGCCTGCTATTTATCGCTGCTGGGAAATTGTTTGGCACCTGATCCTTTCGTCTTTCCCTATTATAAAATGAAAGCCTTCTTAATCCTGGGGTCCTACTTGCGCCATTCACTGGCCGAGAATATATTAGCATGGAGATTCTGCTCCCCAAGGTTCTGCCTGTGTCAACATTGGATCTCTGTTGCTTTGATTGCTTAGCGGCCGGCCCCGGGGGGTTGTAGGCCCATACTTGTTATTGGTTGAAATGCTAATAAAGGTTTTTCAAAAAAAACAAAAAAAAAAAAAAAACAGGTAGTTCTGGGGTGGACATGTGATGGTTGAATGTGCACTTGGCACGCCTTCTGGTTGGTTTAGTGCTTGAAGCTTTGAGTTTGTGTGGACCTATCAATGCATGATTGAATATTAGGTTAAGGTCGGGGGTAGGTTCACAAGTGGCTTCCTCGGTGAGTTGTCCGTCTTGGCCTGCGACCCTCCTGGTTAAGTATTGTCTGATGTATCTGGATGGAGAGATTTATGGGCTTGTGGTGTGGAATTGCTCTATCCAGTAGTTAGCAGCTTCCCTTAAAATAGCTCTTTGTCTTGGTCATGATACTGGCGCCTCCTGTGGCTGTGACGCAGGATTGCAATTGTAGCATTGCCCACTCCAGGTGCGTTGGACAGGTAGGTGGTCGCAGCCATTTGTACATGTTGTCGCTTAATCCGAAGGACGTTATAAGGGTGATGGTGCCACATGCATAATAATTTGTAAGCATGGTGGTTGCAGGGATCTGTGTTCATATGAATAGCTCTTTGATGAAAAACAGAATGACAAACCCAAATGAAGAACTGATAATGAAAAATGTCTCACTGTGTGATAGGTGTTGATAGTAATGATGAACCTGTGATAAAGACTACAATGATGAAAAAAGTACATCAAGCCTAACCTTATCCCTTCAATTTACCCTAAACTTTTCCTAACCCTAAATTCAACCCTTGCAAATTTGCAATTAATGTTCCATAGATATTTTAAAATATATCAAAAATCTACATTGTTTCCATGTTATTTTTTGTTTTAGAATTATTTAAAAGAAAGTCACATTATTTCATTATGTTTTGCTTATTTTAACATAGTTCCTGTGATTATTTTGACCCCTTCATGCCACTTTGTGCTGTATGTCCTCCCTCTTTTTATATGCCTCTTGTTGACAGACAGTGGTGGCTGTGCTGTCTTTGCCTTGTATGCCAGACCCGATTCTCTTTGGTGTGATACTCCTATGATTTTCTTTTTAAAATATTAGTTTATTGTTTGGAAAAGTGTATGTTTTTTAGACGGATGGGGATGAATTATAATTTGGCCTACATGTGGAATGCAACTTCACCTGGTTATAAAGAGAAGAGAGGGATTTTGAGCAGGAGATCCCATTTTAGCAATGAGGAATAGACATCATATTGACATCAATAGTTTCGGTCCTTTGGGTTTATGTGTCACACCTATAGACTGCATTTTGTTCTTTGCAGACCTGTCAACTCACACAGTGCCACCGTGTGCCACACAATTTCGGTTCCTTTCACACTGTCACCCGTTTGAGGAGCAGATATCACGCTGGGCGCAAAATGAGTTGGAAACCCCTGAGAGAGCTGGTTTCCACCTAATTGTTTGGAGGTTTAGCTCAGCAGATGCCCATTATGAGGGGTTAAACCTTCCCAGGACATCAGCGGTAGCCTCAAAAGCTTTAATTTTGGTTTTTGGGAGGTGTGGAGGCTTGTCCTGGGAGGGCGGGGGGTTGGGCTGTGGATTTAGAAGTGTCTCGGGCTGTGCTCGGCACTAAGGCCCGCCTCTTCATGACCACTTCCTCTCCTCACGTGGCAAAAAAATTCACATGTTGTCAGGTCTGGCTTTGTAATTTGTTCCTGTTCCTTTCTCACCTAGTGTGATCATCGCTGTTCAGTGATTCCCACATTGGCGTGTTGTGGATTAGCGTTCTCGTGGATGACATACCCATAAACACATGTTGGTGGGTGTGCAGTCGAGCCATCCTCGTTGGGATTTGTTTTGTTGTATGACATATGCATGGATATTTCATAGATTATGTCAATAGACTTTTGGCTCAATTTACACATACATATTTTGGACATGTGTTTCTACTTGACACAGTTTGGCTGGCCTACGATACAATTTCATGGCTGCCTCCATAATTTCGTAAGAGCAGAAATAATGTTTTTAACCGTTTCCTACCTTCAGTTTACTATTAATAAAATTAAAGGTATGACATTGCAGAAGAGTCATTCCTAAATTGACATATGATAAATTGCTGACACAGCAGTTAAACAATCACTTAAATTCTCTTAATAATTGGAAACATGTTGGTTGCTTCTCTTGGGCTTACTGCGGGTCAGCTTGCTGAGAAATAAGATAGATGCTTTTTAAGCTGTTGGAAACACTTCCAGTGACACGAATTTGATTATGTGGCAGGTCTTCTCTGTGATCTTATCTATGCCAAGATCATTGTTTTAGTCTGAGTAATATTTAGTCCATACAATAAGTATATCTTTATTGTGTGCGGTTAATTAAAACAATTACAAACAAGGAATGTAAAATAGGGAAAATTCCTGGCACAGATAGAAAGCGCACAGTTAAAAACAGTACGGCTAAGACTGATGTTCCAGTGCCATGCCATTTTTACATAAAAGTTACTAATAAAGAGGAGAACCTAACAAAAGCAATAAAACATCAATATATTAATCAGTGATCCTCAAAGTATGGCCCGTGGGCAGCATGCGGCCCTTCTGACCTTTACATTCTGCCCCCTGGTTAATACCAGCAATGGGCTGCTGTTTACTCAACTATTAATGAGCAAGCATTTATTTATAGGTTAACCAAAGTAAAAGAAAAGGTGTCCTGCACCATTAAACTTTAAGAGCACCTTCACTTTTGAAGACATCTTTCAGCAAAAGTGTATAAAATATGATAACGTCTCTTCAAAATTCAAAAAGTGTATTTCATTAACATTCGAACTTTTCACCTTAGTACTTCAGATCATATCAGTGCATTGGAAAGTATTTTTTAAAGTGATTTCATAAATGATTTTAGGAGCATTCATGCTTCTCCCCACCCTGACATTAATGTCAATAGTGAACTAAGAGGCAAGTCAGTTGTTTTGTACACCCTTTGGGTAGCCTGGGATGCTATTATACATAGCAATATAGTTTATTAAATCAAAGATAGGAGCAGGTTGTGCACAGTGCACATCCTGAAGTTATGCATTTTGAGGTTCTCCTATATGTTATAATGATGAAAAAGGAGAGAAAGTGAAATTAAACAACTGCCTAGGATCACACAATTTGGGCAAGTGGGGTTGCAGGGATTGATGCAGGTTTTCTGGTTTCACATTATGCAATTCAGTCACTAGATGTAGATGTTTCGCGACACTTACATCCACCTTACCACCCCCTGATCCCTCGTCCACCACCCTGCTAGCATCAATGCAGCCCTCGGTCACATCACAGACCAAACCTTTTGGCCCCGGGGAAAAAGTTTGCGAGTACCTATGAATTAAGTGTTGGGTGCTAGCAAACGAATTTGCCTAACGCAAGGGTCATTAAAATGTTTTTAATAAAGCACAGTCCACTGATTTACTAATGAGAAAAAGTCTTCGCTGTGGTCTTGTCTATGCCAATAACAGTGTTTTAGTCTTATTAATGTTTAATTCACATAAAAGGTCTCAGTTGTGGCTGCTTCAGGAGGCTGGGCTTGTTTATGTAGCAAGACGAGGTGCTGGGCAACTGCAAGGGCTCCCGGAGCCATATTTTCTTTTTATTACCTTCTATTAACCCCTTCGCCGCGGCACGAATTTTGCCGCGACGCTGGGGGGGGGTTCGGGGCGAGCGCGGCGCCTCTATGCTCGTGACGGAACCACTCATTCATGAGCCACGGGCGCGCTGTGCTCATGACGGAGTGGTTCCGTCACGACTCCGCCCACTTGCATTATTTGCCCGCACAGGCGGGGAATCAGCGCCGCATGGGCGGAGCGGCCGCAACGGCCGCAGCATGACGGAACCACTCCGTCATGAGCACACGGCGCCCGTGGCTCATGACGGAGTGGTTCCGTCATGAGCAGGCAAGGGGTTAAATTATAACAAAAAGTGCAAAAAATAATATTGTGTCTATCATTCAGCCACGAGGAGAAGCTATTCCTTAAAAGGGCCTGAAAATGACAAGCAAAGTTTAATTACTATTCCATTCGTCATGACCTGCAAAAACCTTGAGGTGAGTGAACAGTCTTGCTGTGCCTTTTTAATTAATACCCTGCGTTTATGAAATGCTTCAAAGAGGGAATATTTCATAATATAGTGGCGGCTTTGTTAACTTACCAGCACACTGCTGCTTCAGTTATCCTTCCAAAGTCCAGTGGCCGATGATGTAGAACAGATTAATACCCACAAGACAGAGAGGAGCCGCGATCACACACCTGACACCTGGAAATAAAGGAAAAAAAAAAGCAAATATAAAGCGTATGGGTCACAACCCGTTTCTTCCAGATGATCCCATGCATGCAACAATAGTAACCAGAAAAATAAGTATGTTATTGATAATCGATACAATGCTTGCAAAACGCCCTAACAACACCAGTGATCACTTGTAGTTATTTCCAGATTTTCTAAGCTCCAACCAGACCCACTAGGGCAGGACAGCACTTTAGGGAGCAGCATGAAATATAAGAGAATGTGATCACAAGGGTACAACATATCACATACTGGTGTTGACAACTCGGATTATACACTATGAAGGTATACATCTAATGGGTGAAGATTGGCAACAAGATCAACATTCCAGTAAATGATAAGGGGGACTATTATCTGTATCATGGCATCACTAAGAGTTGGCAAAAGGCATCACTCCTAATCTCTTGTGGACATCCCAAACTGTGTCAGTCCTTAAGGGTGAGGCCTAGAAGTGACGCAGAAGGAGAAAGGCCTTAAACTCAGTTCTAAAATTGGAACATGTGGGACAGACTCTCACAGCTGGAGGGATAGAGTTCCACATTTTTGGAGACTTGCCTGAGAAAGCTTGTCACATAGGAGCATATTTACAAGCCCCTTGTGCCACCGGTGCGTCACCTTTTGTGACGCACCAGCAGCGCGGTGCTCCATAT
Organism: Triturus cristatus; assembly: GCF_964204655.1. Lineage (NCBI taxonomy): Eukaryota > Metazoa > Chordata > Amphibia > Caudata > Salamandridae > Triturus > Triturus cristatus. The sequence goes on along the minus strand of NC_140582.1, from coordinate 79,414,733 downwards.
TTACAAGGACATGCAAAGCCACACTGTGTGGCTTTTCGTGTCCTTGTAAATACTTTCCCTTTACATGCAGCACTTTGCGTTGAAGGGGCATTCCATGGGTTTTGATGTCGGTGTTCCCACGCAACACTCACGGATTCTGCCGCAATCTCAGATTTGCAACATTTCGCAAACCTGGTAACGTTTTGGTTATCCGAAGTGGGGGAGAATACCATACACAATAGCAACCTGAGTTTGCCATGAAAATGATTTTTGGTTGAAGACCTAACACCTTGCCCTTATGAAATGTATGCTTCTGACATGTTGGGCTGGAGTGGGACAGAGGCCAAACACAGGTGGCCATTATGTGCCATTCTCTCTTTGCAGATGACAACCAAATAAAATCATCTATGCTTTTAGTGGAAATAACTTAAACTTCTTGTTGTGTATATTTATTGCAGTTAGACAGTTTAGAAGCTAGCTTTCCTGGACTGATGACTTGGCTGTAGGCTTTACCAAAAGCTGCTTGTCATATGCATAGAAAAATAACAAAAAACCTTAGGTTTCCATAATTAACAAGAAGGGAAAATAGAGACAATAGCAAATAAATAAATACATAAATGTGGCCTACTCTGTGACATTATGAAGACAGTTCAAGGGACAGAAGATCTAAAAGGAGCAAACAGATGCCTAATTACCACGATGTTAGGATAGATAGAGCTGCACCAGTGCAGGGCAGTATCATTAATCCCAACTTAAGAGAGATGGCTGACAATAGGAGCATGGCCTACTCTAATAAGTGTGTCTGAGACACAAAGGCATATCTACTTCCATCCTCAAAGGACTGAGAGTATTACCAACTTAGTCCCTCTTCCTGGCCTACACCTAACCTAGAGGGTGGGGTGTGTGCCCAGAGTTGCTAACCTCAAAAAAAGAATGAAGCTTGAAGGAGTACCTCTTGCTTCAGGGGTTTAGCAGAAAAAGCGTGGACTAAGTATGAAATTAATTCTAAGCAACATGGTATTAAACAAATTTGTCACAGGTTTGAGATTGCAGGAGTTCTCAATATGGGAATAAAGATAGACGAAGGGCAGGAGTCAAGTGCAGAACCACTTTATATTCAACTAAGAGGAAAAGTCATGCGTCTCATCTGGTTTAGGTAATGGAATAAATACATGTTTAGTACCTTTATGAATTGAAAGTTTGGTTTTTACAATCTTAATATCATTTCTGCATTTTTTGACAAAGTACATCACCTTCGGTTTCTCACAAAAAAAGGGTTGATACAGAAGATCGACTGTAATATTAAGCTGGCCATTTTAAATGTCTGGGCCCTGACGGACCTGAATTCCAAGGAGCGAATCTGGATAACTCTGAGATTGATGGTGGCTAAGCGGAACATTGTGCGACTGTGGAAGGCTCGAGACCCGTCTCGTTTAGTCGACTGGGGCAAAGATATGGACTGGTGCATGGTCACAGAAAAGACCATATATGAAGCTAGGGGTGCCCCACCAAGTGGACGCAGATCTGGGAGAAATTGAATAATTATCGGGGAGGGTTGTGTGTGCCCCCGCTGATGAGGGACGCTGCTGTCACACGGAGTCTGGCCATGCTAGAACTGTGATCATTCTATTGCTGATTTGTAACTATTGTGTTCTGTGTCTCCCCTGTATCATAATCATGTTGCTATTACTTACGTGTGCTGCCTCTTTTGAATGCCATACCCTTATTTCAATAAAAAGAGTTACAAAAAAAAAGGGGGTTGATAAGTTATTTCATAGAGACTGTGCAGAGCCGAAAGCATCTTGTGCATAAAAGCTTCTCAGAATCCCAAACAGGTTTTTTGGGAAATGGAAAGTTTAATTTGTATACCATATCTTTTTTCCCTACCAAAACATCTTTGTAAAATAGTGGACTACAGCTAATTTATCTCAACCACTCAAGTACGAGATCAAAATATTTGAAAATTTTAGGAAATTGGATTATTAGCTGTGTGACCTGAACAGGTAATAGGTCCACAATGGTCCTTACTGGGAACCAAGCACCCCATTGTAGCGCTTGACTCTCTCCGGCTGTTGCAAGGCAGAGCAGTCCAAGGCCTACTAAGGTGGGGAAGGGGGGGGGGGGGGGGGGGAGGTGGAATAGTAATCACCATTCGCAAGCACGCAATAATAACACTCAAAAAAAGATTGTCCAGTCAGTATGTTTTCTTCAGAAAAAGGAGAAGTGCATTTATTACACACACACACAACGCATGCAGGCACACATGCACACACACACACGCACCTATGCAGTAACTTACAAATATATAGATTGGCAGATGGAAAATACCATAGATGACATTACATAATCATGCAAACATATAAGGTGAGTCTCCCCTTGGTTTAAAAGCAACAAAGCACATGTTAAAGACATCATTTTGTACTAAGATACAATTAGCAGTCAATAATAATCATACGTAAATTCACTGGTAATTGCCCCATATATTACATCACTTATGACATCTTCTATGACATAATTAAAAAGATCACTATAACATTTGCGATGAAACTATTGATGAAAAAACTGTGCATGGCGGGGAGTGCGAGTTATAGTTACTTTAGGGCATAAATTATAGTTACTTGAGATAACTACAACTATAACCGATGAATTTATGTGGTTTTAGAGTTTAAAACGTTATTCTCTGAATATTTATATATATATTAATACATACACCCCGTCTGTTTCATGGAAGTTGATCCTAACTGCATTGATGGGTAGCATGAGTCAGCATTAATCCAGATAATCCACTGTTTAAATGTCATAAAGAAATCAATGTGCCTCTTTTATTACTTAACATTTATTGATGCACAGGAGTAAGACGCGTGAAAAACCGATGTGTGGAATTCTTTATGAAATTTGAGCACCATCTCTGACACATGGAGAGGCTGAGCTGGAACAATTCCACGCCGATTAGCACAGTGAGCCAAATTGAAGAGTGACTTGCTTTGTGACTCCTGGAACCTACTAAAGGATATTGTGTGAGCATAAATAAATATTATATGGCGCATGGAACCCACTTAGGGTATTATTGAAATCGCTTCGAGGACTACATATCCCATCAGGCAGTACAGTGAACTACGCACTTAGCGCACTTCAGGAGGGGTAATGAACCAATAAAAACATGCCATGCAATTTAAAAATCAGAAGCGTCTTCCGCGCCATGTATATGCTAATTGCCTCTGAGGAAGCGGCGGAAAGCCGTGAAACGCGTCAGGCATCATGAACAGTACCGGGACATCGATGCAAGCTGATTTTTAGCACCGGATGGTGGGGCGAGCTGTCGAGTGCTTCCCTGAGCTCCCTGGGCATTTGTCGATTCACATTTTAACACGGCGCTCGGGCCGTGGGGGAATGCACCATCTCTGACACATGGAGAGGCTGAGCTGGAACAATTCCACGCCGATTAGCACAGTGAGCCAAATTGAAGAGTGACTTGCTTTGTGACTCCTGGAACCTACTAAAATATTGTGTGAGCATAAATAAATATTATATGGCGCATGGAACCCACTTAGGGTATTATTGAAATCGCTTCGAGGACTACATATCCCATCAGGCAGTACAGTGAACTACGCACTTAGCGCACTTCAGGAGGGGTAATGAACCAATAAAAACATGCCATGCAATTTAAAAATCAGAAGCGTCTTCCGCGCCATGTATATGCTAATTGCCTCTGAGGAAGCGGCGGAAAGCCGTGAAACGCGTCAGGCATCATGAACAGTACCGGGACATCGATGCAAGCTGATTTTTAGCACCGGATGGTGGGGCGAGCTGTCGAGTGCTTCCCTGAGCTCCCTGGGCATTTGTCGATTCACATTTTAACACGGCGCTCGGGCCGTGGGGGAATGCACCATCTCTGACACATGGAGAGGCTGAGCTGGAACAATTCCACGCCGATTAGCACAGTGAGCCAAATTGAAGAGTGACTTGCTTTGTGACTCCTGGAACCTACTAAAGGATATTGTGTGAGCATAAATAAATATTATATGGCGCATGGAACCCACTTAGGGTATTATTGAAATCGCTTCGAGGACTACATATCCCATCAGGCAGTACAGTGAACTACGCACTTAGCGCACTTCAGGAGGGGTAATGAACCAATAAAAACATGCCATGCAATTTAAAAATCAGAAGCGTCTTCCGCGCCATGTATATGCTAATTGCCTCTGAGGAAGCGGCGGAAAGCCGTGAAACGCGTCAGGCATCATGAACAGTACCGGGACATCGATGCAAGCTGATTTTTAGCACCGGATGGTGGGGCGAGCTGTCGAGTGCTTCCCTGAGCTCCCTGGGCATTTGTCGATTCACATTTTAACACGGCGCTCGGGCCGTGGGGGAATGCACCATCTCTGACACATGGAGAGGCTGAGCTGGAACAATTCCACGCCGATTAGCACAGTGAGCCAAATTGAAGAGTGACTTGCTTTGTGACTCCTGGAACCTACTAAAGGATATTGTGTGAGCATAAATAAATATTATATGGCGCATGGAACCCACTTAGGGTATTATTGAAATCGCTTCGAGGACTACATATCCCATCAGGCAGTACAGTGAACTACGCACTTAGCGCACTTCAGGAGGGGTAATGAACCAATAAAAACATGCCATGCAATTTAAAAATCAGAAGCGTCTTCCGCGCCATGTATATGCTAATTGCCTCTGAGGAAGCGGCGGAAAGCCGTGAAACGCGTCAGGCATCATGAACAGTACCGGGACATCGATGCAAGCTGATTTTTAGCACCGGATGGTGGGGCGAGCTGTCGAGTGCTTCCCTGAGCTCCCTGGGCATTTGTCGATTCACATTTTAACACGGCGCTCGGGCCGTGGGGGAATGCACCATCTCTGACACATGGAGAGGCTGAGCTGGAACAATTCCACGCCGATTAGCACAGTGAGCCAAATTGAAGAGTGACTTGCTTTGTGACTCCTGGAACCTACTAAAGGATATTGTGTGAGCATAAATAAATATTATATGGCGCATGGAACCCACTTAGGGTATTATTGAAATCGCTTCGAGGACTACATATCCCATCAGGCAGTACAGTGAACTACGCACTTAGCGCACTTCAGGAGGGGTAATGAACCAATAAAAACATGCCATGCAATTTAAAAATCAGAAGCGTCTTCCGCGCCATGTATATGCTAATTGCCTCTGAGGAAGCGGCGGAAAGCCGTGAAACGCGTCAGGCATCATGAACAGTACCGGGACATCGATGCAAGGTGATTTTTAGCACCGGATGGTGGGGCGAGCTGTCGAGTGCTTCTCTGAGCTCCCTGGGCATTTGTCGATTCACATATATATATATATATATATATATATATATATATATATATATATATATATATATATATATATATATATATATATATATATATATATATATATATATATATATATATATATATATGTCTGAATAGATAGACGGACAGACAGACGGATAGATAGATAGATAGATAGATAGATAGATAGATAGATAGATAGATAGATAGATAGATAGATAGATAGATAGATAGATAGATAGATAGATAGATAGATAGATAGATAGATAGACAGATAGATAATGAAATCTCCATTAAAGGGTATAGGCAAAATGCTTTCTCAGTAATGTCTTTCATGAAATTGTTTTTCTATGAAATTAAAAACAATTTATATCCCACAGTCGTGCATAATCTCAATTTAATATGCTTTTATCATCATGTAATTGAATGACATGGACTACCTTAGTTCTCTGTCTATAGCTTCAACCAATAGCAACTTGCCCAGTGAAAAACGTTCAGATCTTTCATGCTAGTGGTACTTAAGAAGTACCCAAAAATACTACTAGGAGTGCTAGCTTCAATCAAACACAGAACAGGCGCAGCAAAGGTAGCAACAGTGCAATCGTCATTGCAATACTTTTAATTTTTCCACCTTGTCACCTTCAAGTAGATTTTCAGTTCTTATATGTCACTGCAACTGTAATTGGAACAGCCAGGGTGGAAAAGTCAAAGTACATGAAGATAAACATTTTAAAAATGAAAAAAGGGATCAACCTCATTTTGAAAATTGTAAGAGGCTTTACCAAACAGCATATCAGTTCATTTGACCTGCATATAAACCCTTGGGGATTTAGACAATTTTTAGGGAGTGAAAAAATCTTTCTGCCATGTTCTCTTGGATGGGGCACTCCAAAGACCAGTGGTAATATCAGACTTGTCTGACAAACCATGAAAGAAATGGATTATTTCATAAAGGCCCCTCGGCCTGCTGGAGGAACTTGATATAAAGCTGGCCTTTATCACTGAATCGTGGACAGACAATGCTTCTGGACCAGACCTAGTGAAGGCTACTCCCACGGGGTTTCATTGTTATACTCTGAACCAGCCACTTAAAAAGGGGGGGGGGCTTGCAGTCATTTATCATGAATCAGTGGAACCCAACTTTGTTCCCGCCTCTAACATGGCATGTGAGGCATTAGCCTTTAATATTCATTCAGCCATTTATATAACTTTTAAAGGCATACTACTATATCGCCCACCGGGACCTAAAAGTGGGTTTTTGGACACAGTGGGTACCCTACTAGAAGAAGGGCTATGTCTGGAGTCCTATACTGTATTGGGTGATTTCAACATTTCTGATCCTGATATGGATCGGTTAGAGCAAATCATGGGTGCTGGAGGCCTCAAACAATTGGTGAAGGCCCCAACTCATGAAAAAGGACATACCCTGGATGGTATATATTCCAACAATGGTGACCTAGTTAGCACCTCAGTCCTCCCAATCACTGCGCCATTCAGTTTGAACTAAATAGCTACAGGGGCCACTCAGCCAGTACTAAACTGACTCAGGAGATTGTAACCAGAGCCTGGGGAAAACTGGATATTAAGAAATTTGAAAACTCCCTTAGGAGCTCGCTGCGTCACCTTCCATCAGATGTGGAAGAGGCCACGGCTGCTTATAATCAATGGCTAGTTAGTACTTGCGATAATCTAGCTCCTAGAAAAAAGTGGACTCCCAAACGAGCTTTACCTACAGCTCCTTGGTTTTCTGACGAGCCTAGAGCCAAAAAACTGGCTTGTAAGCAATTAGAGAGGGCATGGCGCAAAAAGTATGCTGAAGCGGATAAGAAAAGATATAAAATTTCCATCATTACTTATGAGCAATCGCTTCTAAAAGCAAAAAAAAAATTTCTTTTCAATTCAAATAGCATTAGCCAAATCCAACTTAAAGGAACTTTTTAAAACTATTAAAAAACTGTCTACCCCGAATACTCCCAAAACCCAGGCAAATTTTGAATTCTGCAATAAAATTGCTGATTTCTTTAGACATAAAGTTCAAATTATCTTCTCGTCATTTATCAAAACTAATAAAAGGGCACAGAATAGTCCCTCAATGAAGAAAGTGAACAAGCATGGATCCCCAGTGATATGTGACCAATTCTCACTCCTGGAGACATCGGATACGATTAAGGTTCTGAATTCGATTCGATCAGAGGCCCCGAATGATCCTTGCCCTGTTCGGGTTATTAAACAAATTCCTGTAGTAATTGGAATGCCTTTGACCCCCTTGCTGAATGCCGTGTTTACATCTGGCATATTTCCCAAAATCTAGAAGAAAGCTTCTGTTCTTCCTTTGTTGAAGAAACAGACTCTAGACCCCAAAGATCCCAACAACTACAGGCCGATTTCGAAGCTTCCTTTTCCTGCTAAAATCTTGGAAAAGGCAATGAACAACCAACTCAGTGCTTTTCTTAATCTAAACAACTTCCTGGACTCATCGCAATATGAATTCAGAGCCTATCACAGCACTGAGTTGGCTCTGCTGAAATCCACGAAGGAAATTAGAGAGGCTGTAGACAGGGGAGGAAATGCCGTACTAATTTTACTGCGCCTGTCGGCGGCCTTCGACACTGTCCATCATAAAGTATTGATTGGCCGGTTGTCTGAGATCGGTGTTGAAGGTTTCGCGGAGAAACTCTTACAATCCTTCTTAACAGACAGGTCGCAAACTGTGGATTTGGATTGCAATTTATCCAACCCTTTCTCACTCCCTTGTGGGGTGCCACAGGGCTCATATTTTAGCCCAACGCTTTTTAACATGTATGTGGCACCATTGGCTGGAGTCATCTGGTCATATGGCTTCCAGCTCACCACCTACGCTGACGACACACAAATTGTGTTGTCGCTGACAGAGGGAGCTGAAAAGGAGTCTGGGGAACGCTTCCATGACTGTATAAGTGCTATCTCGGTCTGGATGTCCTCCAATTGTTTAAAACTCAACTCCAGCAAGACCGAGGTCATAAAATTTGGGAACAATCCTCAGGTGTGGACACCGGAGTGGTGGCCGGGGATCCTTGGTTCATGTCCAGTATCCACAAGAAAAGCCAAAAATCTTGGAGTATTGGTGGACAACAAACTTACCATGGGGGATCAAGTAAGCATGGTGACTTCAGCCTGCTTTATGATTCTCAGAATCATAAGGAAAATTAAGATCTTAACCGAGAGTAATCTCAAGACAGTGGTGACGGCCCTCATAATGTCAAGTTTGGACTATTGTAACGGCCTATATCTCAATGTCCAAAAACAACATATAAGTAGGCTTCAACTTGTCCAGAATGCAGCTGCCAGACTGCTATCGGAAACACCTAAGTTTGTTTCTGTGAAGGAAGAACTCAAGAAATTGCACTGGCTCCCTGTAAAGCAAAGAACACGTTTCAAAGCATTATGCACCGTTTTTATGTCCATTAATGGAACTGGTCCTGAGTTCCTGAGGCGCAAATTCCAATGGCATGTTCCTGGCAGAAGGCTATGGTCTACGGGCGCCAAACAAGTGCAAGTCCCCAGATTTAGAAAACCAATCGGGGAGGTAGAAGTTTCATTCTATGTGCTTCTAGCGCTTGGAATGAGCTTCCTCTTTATCTTAGGGATGCCCCAGATCTCCTTTCTTTTCGAAAGAGCTTGAAGACATGGCTCTTCTCTCAGTCTTCCCCAGTAACCAGTACTTAGCGCCAGGACACCCCAGGGTAACCGTGCGCTCTATAAGTGCAAATAACATAACATAACATGAACTGCTAATGAATTTTTAAATTGTGATGTAAAATGCACAAAGGGGCTTCATTTGTTCAAACTTTTCTTGGGAAGGCATGATTCCTCAACATCGATACGGATAATCAGCTTCACTGTGCAGTATTTGGAAATACAGGTTTAAACATTTCATCAAAGGGAGGAGAGAAAAAAATTCTAAATCTAACTAGGGAGTAGTGGGCTATTCACGAAATAGGGCCAGATGTCCTATTTAATGGCCACAAAATACTGGTCATAATATGTGACCAATATTTTTGCAGCAAGTTAATAATTTTAAGAACCGACCTGGGTACAAATAGGTGTGTTCGTAAAATTCCAAATCATATTGGGTTGGAAACTGACTAAACTCTTGAATAATAATGAGGTAAGTTGCAAATTGCGACTCACTACTTTTGAGGACCATCAAAGGGATGGTGTTTCTGTGACTCAGAGCAGGAAACAGATTGAGTTACGTTACCTTAAGTCTACATTAGACGGGGAGCAGGTCAACAACAGGAATCTTTCCACTATTAACACTTACCCAACTATAAACTCATATAAGTTCTGAGTTATATGTTTGAACTTTAGACACTTCACAAGAAAAGAAAAGCCATCTGTTGATCATGATGCAGGTCCTGGTGCAAACGAATACTCCCCACAAAGCACACTTGTTTATAGCTCTACTTTTGCTGTTTGCACAATAGCGAGTGGAGCAAACTCATTTTATTCCAGTCCATTTCAAACAGAGCAATTTGCACCACGGCAAAAATAGGTGAAAGGATTATGAAATCATTGCCGAAGTTATAAGAGGCAAGTAGTGCTTATAAATAAGTTTAGAAGTAAAAAGGTATTTTTTAACACACAAACCCCGGCCATAAACATTCCTCCTAAAATTAGAAGTGGAGAAAACTATTCTTGCACTATGAGGCTGCAACGGTAGTGCAGTTTTCATAGTTTTCGTTGGCCCAGCTGCAAAAACTTTAGGTTCATCCTTTATTATTCTCTATTATGCAATGAGCTACAATAGGAATAGCTGGATTTTCTGTTGTTTTGCACCTGCGCACAACTTTGTTTAATAAGGGTCAGATCACAGAGAGTAAAGCAGTGCTCTTTTAGGTCTGGCCTAGAGACAGCTTTAGGTATCTTTCATGCCTCTACTATTCCAAATATTCATAATAATACATATATTCATATCATACAATGGCTTTTGATCAGACCTCGCCATCCACTGGTCTTTTCTAAGCCTGGGCAAAGCACTACGCTACGCTTGCGTAGTTTGCGAAATTTGCGCTACTTCGCACTACGCGAATTGCACGTAGCACAGTGCGAACACGCGTAGCATAGTGTTGCGTAGTGCAGCGGTAATTTTTTGCTTGCTCGCGGTCCTCAACCTCAAGTTGGCGACCGCGAGCAAGCAAAATGACATCCCGGCGAGACTTTTTCCTCGTTCGCGATCAGCAACATCAAGTTGGCGATCGCGAGCGTGGAAAATAAACCTCCCGGCGAGATTCTCAACGCGAGGAGGTAAGGTTTCTCATTGCGAGTGGTCGTGTATGCTCGCGACCGCTTACGATGAGAAACTACCAGTTCGCGTTGAGAAAGCTGCCGCTCGAGTAAAAATCTACTTGAGCAGCAGAAAACTACAGCTCGCACTGTGCAAGATGCCGTTTTCAATGATTGCAGAGTGCCGGTTGCTTGTCCGCACTGTGCAATCATTGAAAACGACATCTTGCACAGTGCGAACAGGGTAGTACGCAGTTCGCGAAGTGCTACGCGTAGCTCGCGTAGTGCGAAGTTCACTTTGCGTAGCTTCGCGTAGTGCTACTTCGCGAACTACGCCCAGGGTTAGTCTTTTCAAGTGTTATTTGTATTTTGTTTCCACCCATGTCAGCAGACAACATGGAGCAATGGATCAGCCTACTTAATCCATTGTTTCTTGAACTGTGAGAGGTGCCATTTTTCCTGTTCACTCCTGTACAGCTGCCTGAAAAGGCCTGCATTCAGTGCCAGGTCTATTGTGTCCGGGCTGCAGGGCCGCTCATTTATCTTTATTTTTTCAATATGTCTGAGACAGTGCTTAATTTGAGCCAGTGGTTTCCGGTGCTCAGCACCGGCACTTAATCATCAACACCAGTGCTTTTCATTTAGGGGTAGAGTAAGCAATTTGCCCAGAATCACAGGATGTTTGAGCCAATACCGAGATTCGAACCTGGTTCCTCAGCTCCAAAGTCAACAGCTGTGGCCATTACGCCAGATCCTCTCCCCACTTTCATGGTAGGTAGTTGGTTCTGTTTTAGACAGCACTAACAGAAGAAATGGGCTGGTGCAAGCTGCCTCCTGTCGAGAGCCCTCGCATATTTTTTTTTTTCATATTAACCACTGGTTGAGAACTTTTTAGAATAATGTACGTGTTTTTGCAAACAATAAAAACATTGAACGCTTGCCAAAGCAAAAGCTATTATTTGCCTTTGCCAATGCTTATTCATTTTGAAGAAAAGCAAGACTTCTGCATATGGAGGCGACTGAAACAAACAGTAACGATAGCAAAAGTGGTGCTGCGGTTTTCAGGGAAAAATGTCATCAAAACAGAACCACAAATCAAGCAATAAAGCAAGTCTTGGCTCCACCGCTCTCCTCACATGCATACAGTGTTTAATTTGAGGTGGCGTTTTCAGGTATGCCCATCGTATCAGACTTAATTTTCATCAGTTTTGGACTCCGAAAAAGAGACCGGCAGCGAAGGGGGAAAGAAGGAGGAAGTGAAAGATGGAAAACAGTGACAAAGGGAGAAAGCAGCCATGAAAAAATACAGGATTGAGTTTAAAGGGCAGGGAGGGTCTGGTGGATGAAAAAAAGGCACAAGGTCAAATCAAGAGCAGACAGCCTTCGTATTCGGCACAGTGACGTTTGACAGGGGCAATCTTTGGGCCCAACAGTTTAAAACAAATACAAATTAAGCACTGCCTGCATATAAGCAGCACGTGCAAATATGAAGGCCTTGCTGGCGGCTGTTCCACTATATGTATTAGCAAGTACCAAAAGTGTTGCCGAGGAAATTCTCATTAGCTTTTCATGAACTAGTTAGTAATGATAAACACATTTAGGTTTCTGATTGGAAAACATGATTTAAAAAGAGTGAGGCAGATGGCCTGTTACTGTGTTTAGTTTTCTAGTCCTTACTAATTTGGTATTCGTTTTTTCCACTGCCAGAGTTGTTGCTCATCGGATACTGTCACTGGCTGGCTAAGAGTTTTAGAAATCCCTAAATATAAACCAGAGCCTGCGAACCCCAGGCTTAGCACGTGGCTAAGGGATGCGCATCTGCTGGAAGCCAGCCAGGTCTCCTGACGCCCACTGCGATGCAGCGCCAAGCGCCCTGGTCCAGAGCACAGTGCTGTCAGCCCCATGAAAACAAAGGCAAAGATTTATGCGCCCCAGCCTCTAAACATACTATCCATCAACCATGACTCTCCAAGGCTACAGTTTCTATTTCCTGTATTCTGCAGACCTCAGCATGCAAAAGAAATACAACCAGTGCTTAATTTGAAAATAAAAAAAAATACAGGGACTCTCGAGTTTTTTTAGGAGCAATTCAATCTGATGTACTGAGCAAAGGAGCCAGAAAATTAAATTACACCCCACTTGGAAGCAAAGATCTGATGGCAGCAAGCAAGCGAGGCAAGTGAGCCTCAACCTCTCTACCAGAACGCCCTTTACTCTTCCATTCAAGCATCTATCCATTCATTCCGTCACCCTTGCATCGACCCATTGATATTCACTATGTCACCTTTATATGCTGTAATCCATTCATCATTCTTTTCTCCATCATTCAGTCTTTCACCATTCCATTCATCCATTGGCCATTTCATCCATCCGTTCACACATCCACCATCTATGCATTCATCCATCCATTTACCCATACACCCATCATTTGACTTAGCCATCAAGCAAGTCTTTTATCCGCCGATTGATCTAACCATTTATTCATCCATCAATCCTCTCAGATTTCCATTTGCTTTGCCATCCATCCACATTATCAGATTTCCATTTGCTTTGTCATGTTCTATCAATCCATCTTAGCCATCCTTTCACCCACACACCCATCCTATCAGATTTCCATTTACTCTACTATCCAGTCATCCTTCGATTGATCCATTCATCCATCCATCCATCCACCCATCCTTTCTGATTTCCATTTACTCTGCCATCCTCTCATCCACCCATCAATCCATTCAATGTCTTATATTTCTATTTACTCTGACGTACTTCCAGACATCCATCCTCTCAGACTTCAAGTGACTTTACCATCCATCCATCAATCCATAGTTTCACTCACTCACCTTTACAACTCATCCATCATTTTAGCCACCCATCCTTTTACCTGCCCATCCATTCTTTTACCCACCCATCCTTTCACCCACCCATCCATTCTTTCACCCTCTCATCCTTTAATTCACCTATCCATCCTTTCACCCCATTCTTTCTTCCAGTCATCCATCCTTTCAGGCACTCATCCATCCTTTCACCCACCCATCATTTCACCTATTCATCCAGCCATACTTTCACCCACTCATGCATCCCAGTCATTCATCCTTTTTAGGTCTCGCCTGACCCAGTGCATGCGCTGGTCTGGCGAGACTTTTTGGGAGGGCTCCAAAAAGTGCTACCAGGCCAGCCTAGAGCTACAGTGCATGTGCGCGCGCGTTGCGCTTTACCGCGATTACTTTCACTTTCACGGCCACTTTGATGTTTGATCGTGATCGCGATCACTTTCACTTTGCATAGCCAATAGATCTCGCTTTTGGGACCTTACAAGTATTTAGTTATGCAACTGTTGCATGGCGAGACCTATTGGCTATGCCACTGCTTGTTTCCCTTGTCTATAAGCCCACCCTTGTATTAATTATAAGGGTTTATCTTCCAAGTTGCAGATAAAAGAGGCCCATTAACCCCCAGCCCCTGGTACTGAGACACATTTTGCCAGGGGATCAATAGAAGAGCGGCGACCACGTGAGACAAAGGTGAACCCAAACACTGCAAGACATTCCCTCTGACAACTAACCAAACTGTATCTGAAAAAATAATTGAACTAGCCCTAACAGACAAAAAATCAAACATAATGCATGTCTTTAATTTCAAAGCCTCACATGAGTACATTAAAATCACAGGTGCAATCAGAGAAGAAAAAATGATAAACTTCCTTCCTGGTTGATTTATCCAGGACAACTTTGCACAGAAACTCCAGAAATAAAAACACAAAACAAATTAATGTTCTCAATTGTTTAAATATTTCTCAGATTCAGACTTAATCACTTAATTGTATCATCTGACAGTCTTTTCTATGCTGCTCTGCTCGTGGTTGCACGCCTGCACAGGTAATAGGAACGCCGCAGAGGATAAACGCTGCCATTCATATTGTACATGTGGCAATGGGGAGAAGCACCAGCTAAAAATCTTAAGGGTAAAACCGCATAAGCAGCTCTAATGTGTGACGATGTTGAAGGGAAAGCTACTATCCCCCCAAAAAAGGGAGGGTTCCAATTCTTTCTGTTATTTTTTGGCACTAACGCCTAGGGCATGATCACAAGAAAATGTCGGTGAGCAGAGCTGCTCCAATTTTGGCAGCGCCACGCTCTGACATTTTCAACACGCCAAGATGCACCATATTCACAAGAATACAGCAGACCCCTGTGTTTCCGCTGGAGCAGAAAAATCTCACTAGCGCCTGCACAAGCACCGTGCTGCCATGTTGCAAGGGTGCCTGCACTGCAGGGACGATTGTTTATGTGCAGGAAGGGACACCTTCCTGCACATACACAACCAATAATGGCAATTTGCACCTTCTATGTGTGCTGCACACATGGAAAGAGCAAAAAACAAGGAGAAATTAATTATTTCTCCTTGTTGTACCATTCTGACGCCTAGTATTCAATGGCGTTAGTTTTTGGCATTGCCTCAGCCTTGTAAATGGGGGGCAGCGTCAAAAAGCAATGAGTGTTGTGGTGGAACGCCCACAGCAACACCCACTGCACGCCCCTTTGCCGCAGAGGACTGTGGCGGAAAAGGGCATGTTTAGCGCCACCTTGTAAATATGAAAAATGCTGTTGCGCCACCTCAGTGCCAAAAAAAGTGATACTCTAGTGCCGCTGAGGGCTTGTAAATATGCCCCCCTGTCTACTGTTGTTGGTAGATAGGGTTTTGAGTCAAAAACCATGGGTGGTTACATGGGAAAACACATGTACCACCCACGGAACACCCTTTTGACATAAAAATGCAAAGTGCCGCTGCTTTGTGTTACTTTGAGGCAACTTTCCAGTGCAAAAAGTTTAGCTATGGACATTAAATCACCCCAAAAAACATTTTGTGTAGGTTTGCATCACTTTTGTGAGGCAAACCCAGCTGAAACGTTTGTTAATCTGGACCTAAGTATGTATTCACAAGGCCTCTTGTGGTTGTGTACTAGGGAGAGTTGCTGGTTGACACACTTGACCACAACATTCACTTGGGGAATAAGGGAGTGCTTGTAATGGAATAAGGCTCCCAGGTTTCTTACTTTCAGTGTGGGAGCTGGTAGCGTTTCTAGATCTGTAGGACAGTTAAAGGGGTAAAGAGTCAATTTCTGCTCTTTCTAGCACCGGGAACTCAGTCTTACCTTCACTCATTCATAAGAAATTCCCTTTCATTCAATATTAAACAAAGTCCAATGTGTGGTGATATTAGCCTGGTTTTAAGACCTGCTTTTCCACTCCAAGTGGATTTGCGTATCATCAGCATGCATTTTAATATTCATTTAATACTACTCAAAGACTACAGAAAGAGTGAGAACTCTGATTTGAGACTTTACAAGCGGGAGCCAGAAACAGGTTTATATTCTGATTAAGGTGACAAGGTCCATATACACCCCGGATGAAACTAGGAGCAGGTGCCTATGTTCTCCTATCTTGCATCCACTTTTTCCCATCTGGATGGTACAGGATCCTGAGGTTCAGACTGGCAAGTTCCTAAAGGAAGACAGATTTGGATATGTCTGATATATGTCTGAGTGAGCCAGTGGGTGAAAAATTATGAACTGGAATTCGGCCAAGGGCGACTGCCAGTGAATAAGATGAATTCAAGCATTTTTTCTTTCTCTTTGTTGTTTGTTGCAGTAGATTTCTTTTTTGCAAGAAAGCTTTATATTTTTTTATTATACAAAGAAAATCCCACCCATCCTCGTATAACATATAACAGCTTTGCAGGTAGGCTAGACAATAAAGTTGGCACATCTGCGCAAGTCCATAAATAAGTAAAGACGCAATCATCTTGCACAGTTCTGATTAGGACAGTAAAATGACTAAGGAGGGGTCTCCCCTAAGGCCACAAGTCAGAATAACCTCAGGGATCTCGGGCAGTCATATGCCGGGCCTTTGCCCGATAGGTAGTCTACCAGGGGATGCCATTATACATCAAATTTGAGGTCCTCAATAGCAAAACTCCATGTCAGTTTCTCCATGGTGATCAGTGCCCATAGTTATCCCGGCCATTTCTGCATGGAAGGGACAGTTGAAGTCCTCCAACGCAGTACCATGAGTTGTTATGCTGCCAGTAAAATGTTGCCTACTATTATCCAATCCGCCTTAGATAGGGGTCGCTATTTCCACCGGTTTGAGATCCATGATTATGGTTGCAGGGTCGAGTTTCAATGGATATCCTATCACCGCCCCCCCGCCCCCCCTCCCCCAATGTGACTGAGGCTCACATTCCAGAAACTTACTAACTTAGGGCATTACCACCACATATTGTAATTGTAAATGCATTTATATAGAGCTCACTACCCCTGTAGATATGTTGTAGCGTTTTTTCGGTGAGTAGCACTCTACTCCGGAACCCATAAAGAATTAGTGTTGAATTAGTATAGTGAAATATGAAAGTAATTTGAGTGGTGGATATGTTAGTAAGTTATTTGGATTGAGAAGGGTCGCAGAGGGATAGAAGAGGGACAAAGGTTTGGATAAATCTAGCACTTGTTACCCCTTATGGGGTGTTGAAGCTCTTTTTCGGCGACTAGCACGCTACTACGGAACCCATAAAGGATTAGTGGAGACTTTAGTATAGTGAAATATGAAAGTAATTTGAGTGGTGGATATTAGTTAGTTATTTGGATTGTGAAGGATAGCGGAGGGATAGCAGAGGGAAAAAAGGTTTGCATTTATATAGTGCTTGCTACCCCTGATGAGAGTTGAGGTAGAAAATATATTGAGAACGGTATAGGGTGAGAAATAAGGTAGTGCATCGGATAGGCCGAATTAGAAGAAAGTATTACATATATAGATCCATAAGTACATGGAAAGTTTATAGATGCTTAAAGGAAGTAAGTATATGTAGATTAAAGATATTGATAGAGGTATAGGGTGAGAAATAGGGTAGTGCATGAGTATGCTTTTTTTTTAATGTACTTATTTTTTTGGGAGGAAAGTAATAAATATATAGATCCAAGTACATGGAAGGTTATTCGACATGTTTATACAAAGCAATTCACATATATATGTATAAATCTATAGTACAAATAAATGCTTATATACAGAGGGATATGCTGTATATTTCTGTTTGCGTATGATGCTTATGTGGGAAAGAGCCAATTCTTTTGTAGTGTTCTGAAGCTAAGGTGGTTGTCGGTGGATCTTATGTTGGGGGTAAAGAGTTCCATATTTTGTCTAGAGGTAGGTTTCTATGATGAATGTGTTTGGTGATTTTATTCCTGATGAAGTGCGGTCCCATTCCATTTGTCGCTTTGTGGGTGATACAAAGCAGCTTGAACGTGGATCTTCTATGTATATAGTCAGTCTCCTGCCCTCACCACCTCCAGCCCAACCCATCAGTTGACCTGTATATCCGTTTCCGTTTAGCAGGTGTGACATACCACATTGTCATAATTGTATAGATTGCTCCTCTGTTTTGCACATTCTTGAAGTGAGTTTATCAGTCTAGAGTTTCTCCCAAACTGCCCTGGGAAAGTGGCGACAGAGAAACTTCGACAACTGTTTCATGGAAGGCCATTCCTTGTGAGGTGGTGTCTTAGTCAGGAGAGCTTATAGGCCACTGTATGTGATGAACAATCTCCCAAGTCGATAATGGACTGGTGGCCACTTTGTTATTATCCAGATAGAGGGCCCAATGCAGTAGTAGGAGATATCGCAAGCGCTAAGGTTCTGTAACTGAAATTCCTGCTTACATCTTAGGAATTCTTTAATTCCCTCACCTCAGAAGAGATCCCAAACCATCCTACAGCCCCCTTTGTCCCACTTCATTGACAATACGTTTACATTCCCCAGGGAGACATCCGCGTTGCCTAGCAGGAGTGTACAGGGGACGGATAGGTCATGAGCCCACGGCATCTGGTGAATTTATCCCATATGTCAAGCGTAGTCTTAAGGATCTCAGTGAAGTAGCACACTGTGGGTCTAGAATATTTAGGGAGCCATGGGACAGCCCAGTGAGCGCTTCCAATGCCCGCAGCATCAATATGGACTTAGTGGTATTCAGTCTCATATAGGGAATATTTAAATAAAATGTGCAGTTGAGCCACTTGATAATATTTCTGCATATCTTGCTCAATTTGCCACTGGATTTAAGCTAGCCTGGATGATGAGGGGTGTTAGACCAACACCAGTCCCAGGATGCTTGTTACTGGGCCAGGGAAGACCTGGCTTGGCAGTTCGGGCTGGACTGTTCCCATGAGGAACAGGGTCAAGACTGATTTGCATATGGCTGGGTCTGAACTGGGGTGGCGAAGTGAGCAAAAGAACAATGAAGGATTCAACCCACATCTAATAGTGACTCGAGGTGAGTGTCTAAAAATTTTCAGCGCTCCGTCCATCATCTTATTGTGTTTGCTTTGCATATCTGGGAGGCCGAGGTCACCAGACCTCCTTGAAGCTATCATAATCACCCCTGAGATGTGAGCTTTCTTCCCAGCCCAAATAGTAAGGTCTATGTCATGTTGCATGGACTCTCCAGAAAGCTAGCAGTAGATATTGAGGGGCATATTTACAATAACTGGCGCATCCCTGCATATCAGCAGGGATGCGCCAGTTATTGTGCGCCACAGCTCCGCTGCCATGGATGCGCCGCATTTACAATGCGGCGCACCATGGGGCAAAAACGGCACAGATGCGTGACGCATCTGTGCCGTAAAAGTGGTGCATTGCTGGAGTTGCATCGCAAGCGCGACGCAGCTCCAGCAATGCCCTGGGGGGTCCTATCTTGTTAATGCTGCGTCAATCCTTACGCCTGCTTCAGGCAGGCGCAGGGTTTTGACGCAGCATGGGCCTAAAAGTGACTGAGTGAAATCTTGTAGATTTCACTCAGCCACTTTTAGGAGGCGTTCCTGCGCCGGAACGCCCCCCCTGGGCAGGAATGCCTACATGTGGCACAGGGCTTTACAACGTGACGCATCTCCCAGATGCATCACGTTGTAAGTACCCCGCACCATGGCGCAGGATTTGCGCCGCCGCTGCGTCACAAAAGTGACGCAACGGCGGCATAAATGAGGCGCAAGGGGCTTGTAAATCTGCCCCTTAAGATTCAGGAGGCAAAAGAAAATGATTCACATTTTATAAAATGCATTTGATATCTTTATGAATTATACTGCATACCTCGTGTTCACTAACTAGATGGTTCGTAACAGTTTTGAATGTCAGTATTCTTATAGCATGGTCTAAACATGTTGATTTGACTGCTTGTAATCACGTGATAATCAGATAGAGCAGAAGTCAAGGTCAGATAGGAATCTAATTTTGCTTCCAGCTATTGTTCCATCTGGAATATATTTCTAAGCCTGTGTTTTAATTTAAAAATAATATCCATGGCCAAAGCAGATTTCACGTAATTTGATGCTTATCATGGGCATTTAAGGGCTCTCAGTCTCACACAAAATGGGTTTTTCTGGCAGAGTGTGTCCTCAGGTATATTTTTTTAATATTTAAACGTAAAATGAAGGGACCTGAGAAATGTGTTGTACCAGCAGCACTTAGGTCCTCGTTGTGAGTGGCCGGGAACGTGCCCCATTATTTACGAATCCCAGACCTATTGATACATGGGATCTCGGTAAATACACTGGGTGTGGGGGATTGGAATTAACAGCCATACCATGTTTTTATACAATAATTTCTGGGAATCTGTGTTTATATTCATTTCCCAAAGTGGTTGCCCTGTTATTTCAACTGAAAGCTTCAACTACTTCCAGTCTACAGGTGAAAAACTCCAGATGTGTTTTTCTGCTGAAATTCCAGCGGAGACAATAATTTCTATTACTGGCCCCATTAGATTTCCTGGGCTAATCGTAATAAGGGCCGAAGAGATGGATAACTCATGGTTGGTGAATCATGGGATACATCTGAACCTTATCCCAGAGATCATTATATGGGTATTTGACTAGGGTACAAAGTATTGGAGATGGTTCCAAATAGGTCTAAGCGCTAGGTCCAATAGCCTTGCAGGACAGCAGCATTGGGTGTGTGCTCTTCTATAGGTCATGCTCTGTCTTGTTGGCTTGGAAAGTTGCAGGTGACTGATAGGGTCCTTGCAGTGGTGTGTGGCCTGCAATCCCTCGTATGCCTCTATGCTCCTCTGCCTGATCATCAACAGAGCCTTTACATAGTTGTTGTCCTGAAGTGGATCATTATGCTTGTTGGCCAAGCATTAACAATTGGCTGCCTTATGATCCTAGAACAAACTCAGTTTGGTTACTTGCGGGAGGACAGTGGTAGCTCGAGTGGGTCACTTGGGGACCCACACTCGATATCTGAAAGCCCGCTGATGGTCACGGAAGCATTGTGCTGATGTGAGTGATTTCATCCCTGAAGCACAAGTTACTTACTTGTGTAACGATATATCTGTAAGAGACATTAGTTTAGTTATAGATTCCTTACCTTAGACTATCCCCAGGTGTCAGACTGGATCCATAAAGATTTCGTCAGCAGTACACCTGCGCGTCGGTAGGCGTCGTTGTACAGCTCAGCATACGTCGCTGCCGTCGTAGCCGAGATGACGTTGTCGAAGGTACTTAGACACGCCCACGCGCACTGACGTCAGTTCTGTACACAACTTTTCCGCGCCAGGAGCACAGAGCCATGCCAGAGACAGACTACTGGTGCAATAGAACTAGGACCCTAAAAGGGAGTACCTGAACCCTAGAGAACAATTCGCAGAACGGGGAGGATGGGTGGGCGGTAAGGAATCTATCACTAACTAATGTCTCTTACAGATATATCGTTACACAAGTAAGTAACTTGTGCATCTGAAAGAGACACGTTAGTGATAGATTCCTTACCTTAGAATACATACCCAAGCAGTACCAGCCCAGGTGGTGGGTCTGCGAAGTGAGATTACACCAGAAAGTCATGGAGAACTGAACGGCCAAAGAAGCCATCTCTCCGGACCTGACTGTCAAGGCAATAGTGCTTAGTGAAAGTATGCCCAAGTGTCCGCCTGACAGATGTCTTGCAGGGGGACACTGCGTCCCAAGGCTGTAGTAGCTTTTGTCGCCCTGGTAGAATGGGCGCGCAGCCCAACCGGAGGTTCCTTTTTAGCCAAAGAGTAACAGGCTTTAATGCACAAGACAACCCATCGGGTGATAGTTCACTTGTGCACAGCCCGGCCTTTCTTGGTGCCCACATAGCCAACAAAGAGCTGGTCATCCACCCGGAACTGTTGTGTGCGGTTGAGATAGAATGAAAGCGCACGTTTTGGGTCCAGACGGTGGAGCCTCTACTCTTCTCTGGAAGGGTGCGGAGGCGGAAAGAAAGTGGGCAGAGTGACAGATTGCCCGAGATGAAAGGCAGAGACTACTTTTGGTAGAAAGGAGGGACGTGGTTGAAGCACAACCTTGTCCGGATGAATCGCCAGGAAAGGAGGTTTATAGGGAAGAGCTTTGAGCTCACTCACCCGCCGAGCAGAGGTGATGGCCAACCGCAAAGGACCGTTATGAAGAGGTTCAAAGGGAGCACACATCAAGTATGTGAGAACCAGGTTCAAGTCCCATTGAGGCATCACAAAAGGAACAGGAGGGAAAAGGTGAGTAATGCCTTTGAGAAATCTGTTGACAACTGGGGACTTGAAAAGAGAGGGCTGATCAGGCAGCCTAAGAAAGGCTGATAGAGCAGAAAGATAGCCTTTGATAGTGCCCAGAGCAGAGCCCTGCTGGGCCAAAGAGAGAAGGAACAAGAGGACCTCAGAAAGAGGGGCAGAAAGGGGGTCTACAGCTTTCGCTGTGCACCATGCCACAAACTCTTTCCACCGACAGGCGTATACAGTTTTAGTGGAGGGACGCCTGGCTGCCAGAATCACATTACAGACTTCAGGAGGCAAGTCAAATGGAATCAGCTGTCGCCGCTCAATCTCCACGCAAGGAGGTGGAGACTGGACAGGTTCGGGTGGAGGACCGCCCCCTGTTGCTGCGACAGGAGATCCTCCCGACGAGGCAGTCGGATCGGGAGATCCACGCTCATACTGAGTAGCTCGGGATACCAAACTCTTTGAGCCCAGTCCGGTGCCACAAGAATGACTTGGGACCGGTCGCGTTTGATCTTCTTCAGCACTCTGGGCAGAAGTGGTAAGGCGGAAAGGCGTACAATAGACCGCAACTCCACTTGCGACAAAAAGCGTCTCCGAGCGAGTGCCGCCTTGGAAACTCCAACGCGCAGAACTGCTGACATTGCGCGTTCTGTTTGGTGGCAAATAGATCTAACCAAGGTTCTCCCCACTGCTGAAACAGACCTTGCGCCACCTCCGAGTGAAGACACCATTCGTGAGCCAACATGCGCCTGCGGCTGACTTCGTCCGCCCTGATGTTCAGGGTACCTGCCAGGTGTTGAACCACCAAGGAAATGCCTTGACGTTCCAGCCACGTCAAGAGACGTAGAGCCTCTTGACATAGGGTCCACGACCCCATCCCGCCCTGCTTGTTGCAGTACCACATGGCGGTGGTGTTGTCTGTGAACACCTGCACTACTCTCCCCTTCACAGAGGGAAGGAATGCTTTCAGTGCAAGTAGGATCACCCTGAGCTCCAAAAGGTTGATATGGAGCTTGGACTCCGCTGGAGACCAGAGGCCTCTGATCTCCGCCTCTCCCATGTGACTGCCCCATCCCAGGAGGGATGTGACTTCCACACGTTGATGGAAAACCCCAGCAAATGCAGGAGGTCGGCCGTAGTCTGGAGGTGGGAAACGACTGCCTGGGGCGAGCCCACCTTTAACAGCCAGTCGTCAAGATAGGGGAAGACTGAAACCCCTGGTCTGCGCAGATGAGCTGCGACCACCACCATCACTTTCGTGGACACCCGAGGGGCGCTGGTAAGGCCGAAAGGGATCACAGTGAACTGAAAGTGCTCGTGGCCTACCGTGAACTGAAGGTAACGCCGGTGGGCCGGCATGATGGGGATATGAAAATAAGCATCCTGCAAGTCCAATGCTACCAGCCAGTCTTGTGGGTCTAGGGCAGACAAGACCTGAGCAAGCGTGAGCATCTTGAACTTCTCCTTCCGGAGGAGGCGGTTGACGTTCCGGAGGTCCAAGATAGGACACAGGCCCTTGTCCTTCTTCGGAACCACGAAGTAGTGGGACTAACAACCACGACCTACTTCTGGCATCGGAACGCGCTCGATGGCCCCCTTGGCCAAGAGACCCGCAACTTCCTGGAGAAGTGACAAGTGATCCCCCGACATGTGGTTTAACTGAGGTGGCATGGCTGGAGGGGTAGACTCGAAGGGGAGGGAGTAGCCCCTTCGGACTATTTGCAGAACCCACCTGTCTGAGGTGATGGCGCGCCAGTGGGGAAGGTAATGGTGAATCCTGCCACCCACTGGCGTCTAGTGGGCCTAAAACACCAGACTAGGAAGGTTTTGAGGCAGCGGCGACAGGGGCGGTGGTGGACTGACTCACACGCTGTCCTCGGGACCCACCCTGGCAGGCCCCACAACCACAGCTGTGCTGAGACTGAGGCTGCGCAAGCTTGAGGGTCTGAAAGGAACGCGCCTGGGCGCCTCGACCCTGACCTCGAAAGGAGCGAAAAGCGGACCCGGAGGGAGTAAGCGTGGTGGCGAGACCTAAGGACTGGGCCGTAGCTCGAGAGTCCTTAAAGCGTTCCAGGGTGCTATCTGCGTGTGCCATGAATAGGCGTGACCAACAGCGTGTTCTGGACATCCCCGGAGAAGCCAGTAGTTCTAAGCCAAGCGTAACGGTGCAGCGCCACCATTGTGGAAAGTGCCCTGCCGAGAAACTCGGCCGTGTCAAGCCCACAACGGATGGTACATTTAGCAGCATCTCTTTCCTCGGTAATGGCCTGGGAGAGAATCACCCGCGCCTCCACAGGGCACTGAGGTAGCACCTGTGCCACGGTATCCCACACAGAATGGGAATAGTGGCCCAACAGACACGCAGTATTCACCGCTCGCAACCCGGAACTGGCAGAAGAGAAAATCTTTTTCCCAAACTGCTCCAGTTTCCTAGATTCCTTGTCCAGTGGAGCAGAAGGGAATGCACTCGGCGAGGCAGAAGCCTGGACAACCAGACTCTCAGGCGTCGGGTGTTGAGTGAGAAAGCTGGGATCGCCGGGCGATGGCGGCGTACCACACCGTTTTCTACAGGAACTCCTGTGTTAGGTTTGTGCCAGGTGCTCAACAGGATATCAGTAAGCGCCTCATTGAAGGGCAGCAACGGCTCCACAGAGGAGGACTGTGGCTGCAGCACCTCGGTCAGGAGATTGGTCCTGATAGGTACAGAAGGGAGCTCGAGGTTAAGAGCCTCAGCTGCCCGACGCAACACCACTGAAAAAGTCCTCCGTAGCCACGGAAGAAGGGGACAGTGTACCACGGTGTGGAGAAAAATCCATATCTACTGGATCCTCCACGTCACCTTCCCATTCAGGCTCATCCTCGCATTGAGCTGCAAGGGGGTCCTCAGACCCCTCCCAGTACTCCCCTTCATCCACCGGTTATTTAAGAGGCCGGTAAGGACGAGGTGCCCGGGGCAGTGCTGAGGCCGACGCCGAGGCCAGAGCCGGTGGCACCGCAGGGTATGGTGCCGGCGTAGCCTAGACCAAAGGCGGCAGCACGGAGGCAGACTCTCCCAACGGATCCACGGGGCCCGAATGCGCTCCGGAAGGACCCAAGGGGGCAAACAAATGGCGCAAGGCCAACACGAAGGCCTGCATCTCGTCCAAAGTCACATGCGGTCCCGGAAAGGGTGGGTAGGCCCAGGCAACAACGGAGGCTCCAGTGGAGCCGCGGGGGAGTGACCACCCGCCCTCTCCACCGTGTCCCAGGACCGGTGAGGGGTAGAGAAAGAGCAACATCACTTCTTTGACTTTTTATGACGCCTAGACTTACCTGTCCCCGATTCCGACGAGCGATGCTGATGGCTGCGCGACGGGTCCCTTGACCTCCCATGGGAGCGGGACCGCGATCGGCGCGCAACCGATTGCCAGACCTCCAACAACTTTCGGGAACGCTCCCACAAAGCTTTCGGCGCCATGGCCCGACAATCGGGGCACGCCTCGGGGTCATGGGCATGCCCCAAGCAGAAGAGACACACGTCATGCGGGTCCGCTACCGACATGTTCCGGCAGCAGGCCCTACAGGACTTAAACCCAGGCATCCCTACTGCACCAGGACTTAAACCTAGGCATCCCTACTGCACCAGGAGTCAAGTACTCAACAAAACAAGTTGTCAGAAACCTATTTAACCTTTAACTAGGGGTACCGCTCTCTCTCGGATCTGCGCTGCTGCGCGGAAAAAGAAAGAACTGACGTCAGCACACGTGGGCGCGTCTAAGTAGCTCCGACGACGTCATCTCGGCGGCTACGACGCCAGCGGCGTACGCAGAGCCGGTCGACGACACCTACTGAAGCGTACGGGTACTGCTGATGAAATCTTTCCGTATCCAGTCTGACACCTGGGGATATTCTAAAGTAAGGAATCTATCACTAACGTGTCTCTTTCAGATATGTCAAGTCGCTGCTACTGGTTCCTACATGTGAAGCGAACATACACCATCAAGAAAGAAATAGGTTTTAGTCTTTCCAGTTTGTTTCTCATACTCGACTTATGATATTTCTAAATATAGAGTAGAGAGGATTTGCCCTTGTCAACCCCCTCTGTGGACTAGGTGTTGCCACCTTAAATCTTTTCCAAAGACATTGATCTAATGACAACGACATCTCACGTTTACCAGGTTGGGGTTATTTAAACCTGACATGATAGCTCTGAGTAAAACACTGCTTATGACTTTATTTTGTTGTAGCTACCTTTTCTATCTATAGCAATAGCACTGTTTTGGTGACTAAAGTGAACACAGTGGCATTTATTTTTGTCATGGATTCTTTATTCTGTTTTGTACTGTATTAATCTATTGGGCTTCGCTTTGAAGGTTGGGAGTCTACCATCTCCCATTCTGGGGACTATCTGGATTTTACCTGCCAAATCTTGAACTTGCCTCCACGTCTCGCGGCCCCCGCTGCGCGGGTGCGGCTCCAGGGACCAAGACTCTGCTCTCTACTTCTTTGGAGTCCCACCGGTGCTTTTGTTCTACTCTGCCCGGATTGCTGAATTTCGCCCGAGATCGGCGAGGGAGCGTACCTGGACACTCTGTTCAGTGTGAGTGCCCGGCGCATTCGGGACTGCGAGGACCAGGGTGCTGCGCGTGGCGCAGATCAGCTGCACCTGGTCCTCTTCCCGACTCCTCCCCCAACATATTTATTAAGCATCGCTGCTCTTGTTCCTTGGGCATCGCTTTGAAGGTTGGGAGTCTACCATCTCCCATTCTGGGGACTATCTGGATTTTACCTGCCAAATCTTGAACTTGCCACCTTAAATCTTTTCCAAAGACATTGATCTAATGACAACCACATCTCACGTTTACCAGGTTGGGGTTATTTAAACCTGACATGATAGCTCTGAGTAAAACACTGCTTATGACTGTATTTTGTTGTAGCTAACTTTTCTATCTATAGCAATAGCACTGT
The DNA here is from genome assembly GCF_964204655.1 of Triturus cristatus. Classification (NCBI taxonomy): domain Eukaryota; kingdom Metazoa; phylum Chordata; class Amphibia; order Caudata; family Salamandridae; genus Triturus; species Triturus cristatus. The sequence goes on along the minus strand of NC_140582.1, from coordinate 79,387,676 downwards.
TTTGGTGACTAAAGTGAACACAGTGGCATTTATTTTTGTCATGGATTATTTATTCTGTTTTGTACTGTATTAATCTATCGGGCTTCGCTTTGAAGGTTGGGAGTCTACCATCTCCCATTCTGGGGACTATCTGGATTTTACCTGCCAAATCTTGAACTTGCCTCCACGTCTCGCGGCCCCCGCTGCGCGGGAGCCTCTCGAGGGACCAAGACTCTGCTCTCTACTTCTTTGGAGTCCCACCGGTGCTTTTGTTCTACGCTGCCCGGATTGCTGAATTTCGCCCGAGATCGGCGAGGGAGCGTACCTGGACACTCTGTTCAGTGTGAGTGCCCGGCGCATTCGGGACTGCGAGGACCAGGGTGCTGCGCGTGGCGCAGATCAGCTGCACCTGGTCCTCTTCCCGACTCCTCCCCCAACATATTTATTAAGCATCGCTGCTCTTGTTCCTTGGGCTTCGCTTTGAAGGTTGGGAGTCTACCATCTCCCATTCTGGGGACTATCTGGATTTTACCTGCCAAATCTTGAACTTGCCTCCACGTCTCGCGGCCCCCGCTGCGCGGGGGCCGCTCGAGGGACCAAGACTCTGCTCTCTACTTCTTTGGAGTCCCACCGGTGCTTTTGTTCTACGCTGCCCGGATTGCTGAATTTTGCCCGAGATCGGCGAGGGAGCGTACCTGGACACTCTGTTCAGTGTGAGTGCCCGGCGCATTCGGGACTGCGAGGACCAGGGTGCTGCGCGTGGCGCAGATCAGCTGCACCTGGTCCTCTTCCCGACTCCTCCCCCAATACCGTTTCCTTTTTTCTTAAGAACATAATCTTGCCTTCACGCGCTAGCGGGACGCGCGCGGGTCTTAGCACGGGGCTAAGACCGGGCAAAGAGCGGGCCGTTTGAGGCCGTTAGAGAACGGAAGAGACCGGACCGGGCCATCCCCCTAACGCTCTTAACTCTTTGTGAACTGTGTACGTATTACTACATGTAATTTTATTATATTATTAGTGTATATTTATGTTTTAAAAGTCTGAGCATTTTTGATCAATACGTGCACTTAAATCCTCACCCATTTCCACTGGTATTCAGGAAATATGGTATTAACCAGAGGAAAAAAATCCAAAGTTAAGGGGGGTGGGGGGAAACTTTCAGGCCCCATGGATGATTTCATAGCCAAAGCAAATACATTTATTGACCAAAGTATCAGCTTAATAGAAGGTAGGGTGTCTTTGGATTTAGCTTTGGCTAAGAGATCGTCCATTGGTAACCTAAGGAATGCGAAAACCCCGGAAACTCTTAGCACCAATGGGCGCAGGTTATCCTGCGAGGGTAGGCGTAGCCTGCCAAACAACGTTGATCTATCGGCCTCTCAACTATCTGAGTTTCAGCTAAGTCTAGACTTAGAGAGGACACCAGAGATGATTCCTCAATTAACACCGGAAGATTTGAGACAATCAAGAGGGAGGAGAGAGGGCGCCATACGGAAACAAAAAAATAACTCTAAAAATTCTAGCTCTCGAGAAATTGCCGATCAGCGTAGTGGGGAAGAGATCGTATCTCACAGTGCAGAACAGTTAACTGACCCTATAGCGATAAATCAGTCTACGCATGATATTTTAGAATTAATAAGCGAGGAAGTTCCTATGCATCTACCATCTAGTAAAACAAGAAATGAGATCGAAAATTCACAATTGATTAACAATCTCACAGCCCTCCTAAAATCTTCCCTCGCTCCACTTGAATCAAGACTAATACAGATAGAGCACCAGCTATCGAACCTGACAAATGTTATGAAACTTAAGCAAGGCCCTGGGGACCATAGTAGGGAAAGAACTAAGATGCCCCCCCAAAAGCCAGTACACAGACAAAATAAAGTCTCAGAAATTTTACCTGTAAAAGTAACACCAAAATTACCATCCTCTAAAGTACGAAACATCAACAGAGTAGTGGAATCTACCCTAAATCCCGCGACAACTTCGCCTCAGAGCAATGCCCCGATAGGAAAAACCTCTGTCCCGATAACCCTGGCACCTAAAAAACTGATGCCTAACACAAAAACACTGTCCCCAAATAAAGCCCCCACAAAAACCGTGGCGCCTGACAGCAACAGAGGCGATTTAAGGAAGCCTCTTGAAACTAGTCTGGCTGTTGATTTGCCCCCTGAAGCAACTCCCTTCGTGGTTGTAATGACAGGTGTCCCTGAAATAGACAACCCAAATACAGAACCTACGTGGTCATTGAAAAATAAGGTCCAATACTGGCTAAATACTAACCGTCCAGTACCAGCAAATTGGACTTGTAGGATTCTGATGGTACGCAGGACCCCATGGGTGGGAAATAGTAGAAAAACTATACCAGGAGATTGCATTCTGATCACATTTGAGGACCCAAGAGTGGTAAACTATATTTGCTCCTGGGAATTCTCGAATGTAAATGAGGAAATAGGAACTAGGAGACTCTCCTTTTTCTATCCTTCCGGCCTCGATAAAGGGATCCCAAATCATTATGCTCGCCCCTGGGAAGTAACAGCTTTACCCCATGGGAAACAATCTAATTATTGGCAAGTAGCGGGTTCCCGCCATTATGACCACGACGGCCCCTGGCATCCATCGGGGCCACAACATTGGGGAGGAGGACGGGAGGATTGGGTCACTCGTATGGCATACAGAGAGCCACCCCAAAGGGATTTTTGGTCCAGTATTCCGACGGCAAATAGGTATAGTGTCCTTGAATCAGTTGACTGACTATTAGAGTCGACAGAAACAACACGTTATCCAATGCCCAAGGAAAAAACAATCTGTCTAACCAATGAGCTTGTGACCTACCCTGAAATCATTAACTCCAAGATATGTTACCCAGAACCCAAAGGAAAAACGACTCATATAGCAAATGAAGCCCCGACTAATATAGAATCGCAGCCCTTACCTATCCTCTTTTGGAACGTAGCGGGCCTCCGCTCCAAAATTGATGATGGGACGGCTGTTACCTTCTTGGAGTTGGGGAAAATCATATGTCTTCAGGAGACATGGTCCATGACTGAGCTCCATCTTCAGGGCTATAAAACCTTTTTCAATCCCGCCCTGGGTACTAATGTAGGCAGACCCAAGGGAGGGTTGATCACATACATCGCAAATACAGTCAATTTTTTGAAAGTATCTGTAGTAGTGTATGATCCAAATTTCCAGCTACTCTCCCTTGTGCAAAAAAACAAAGAGTCGATCCTATTGCTCAATTTTTATAACAACCTAGAAGAGGACAAACTCCTGACTGTTCTCTCTAACATTAAGGAAAAGTTAATCCACAAATTAAGGATAGGAAAAGGGGCAGCCCATCTTCTATGGGGAGGAGATTTGAATCTACACCCATGCCCACATGTCGGGAAAAATCGTTGCGGGATTGTGGATGAAAATGATATTCCCCTCATGCACTTTTTTCATAGCAGGGGGGGGAACGCAATGAATAATGTTCTAACAGACCTGGAACTTGTAATCGCTAATGAACCAAGTCCAGGTACAAATTCCCTGCAACCAACATATGTGGGCCGGGGCCACAAAACAACAGTAGATTATATCCTCCTATCAATAGGACTGTTGCCTCGAGTCAGGCTGTTTGAGGTCTTGACAAATGATCTAAGTGATCATTCTGCCCTTAGGATGGAGTGTCATGTAACTGATTGTCAATCTCCAACTGCTGTTATAGCGAAGACCCTTGCACAAAATAATCTTGAGCTAGGAAGGCAAAATGGTTACACATTAAAATGGGGAAAAGTGAACCCGGAAGAAATCACAGGAAAATTGGTAAATGAGGCATATGCAAATATAATTAAGTGTTTGGATTTAGGAGTATCAGACGTAGAAGTCCTAAATAATTTTGTACAAATATTAGAGAAAATTAAGGGACTTCTCACAGTAACTTCAAACAATTCAAATCCAACTACTAAAGGGTGGTTTAACCATAGCTGTACCATGACTTTAACTAAATTAAAGGAGGCGTTAAACAAAACTGATAGAGATCAGGCTCAGATCCAATCTCTGAGACATCAATATCGATGGGCACGTAAGCAAAGAATCAAAGATTTAAAAGAGAAACTTTGGAATGATTTACACTCCAGTGCCGCCTCCAATAACAGTGTCGCCTTTTGGAGAACTGTTAAAACCCCTTACTTACAAGATAAAGACGGCCCAAAGATAGAAGTTGTAATAGAGGAAGATATCTGGGTGTCTCATTTTTCTAAGATCTTTAAAAATACAGCTACACCGGCAGGGACACAATCGCTACTTCCAACAGTTGTATATCCAATTCCCCTGTACTTCGCTATTTCTGAAGTTATAGAGGCCTTGGAAGCGAGCAAAAGTGGGAAAGCCCCAGGCCCAGATGGGGTTCCAGTGGATCTTTTTAAATTCAATTTAGATCTCTGGTCCCCCATTCTCACGAGAGTATGTACTGCAGCAGTGAAGTTGGGTCTGTTAAAATCCTGGACAAAATCGATTATGGTCCCCATTTTCAAAAAGGGTGATCGTCAAGACGTGAAATGCTATCGTCCGATCTCCTTATTAGACTCTTTGGGAAAGGTTGTTGGCAGAGTCGTGCTTGAACGACTCCGGAACTGGGCTGAGGAGGGAGATATCGTTTCAGATCTTCAATTTGGATTTCGGGAGGGTTTCGGAACTGTAGAGCAGGCCCTTAATCTCAGTTTGATAGTGGGCAAATATCTCCAAGCAAAGAAGGACACAGTTTACATGGTTTATGTGGACCTGTCCGCCGCGTTCGATTGCGTCTCGCACGCAAAACTTTGGACGATCCTGGCTCACATGGGAGTGGACCCCCCTCTTTTAGATTTTTTAAGAGAACTGTATTCAAACGCATCAGCAAGGGTCCGTTTTGGCACGAAGGGGGAGTTGACAGCACCATTTGCAGTAGAGCGTGGAGTCAGGCAGGGATGTGTCCTGGCTCCCTTCCTCTTCTCTCTGTACACAAATGGACTAGAGGAGGAGATGTTGAAGGGGGCGCAGGACCTACCACGAGTAAAACAACGCCTGATTCCCGCCCTGCTCTATGCAGATGATGCTGTCATTTTGGCACGCACGCCGCAAGAACTACAAAGATCCCTGAACAGATATGTCGATTTCATGGGTGGGTTGGATCTACAAGTAAACGTTAAAAAAACGTTCATCATGGTAGCAGGTAGCGGGAAAAAACGCCTAAAGAATACTTACCTTAAAGATCAAAAACTGGAGCTAACCACTCAGTACTGCTACCTGGGCATCATGATTGATGAAAAACTTAATTGGAGACCAGCAGTAGAGGCCAGATGTCATCTTCTCAAAAGAGCAATAACTTCGTTGATGAGTTTTTCTCAGAGACTGGGGAAAAGGCCCCCAGTGGAATTACTAAGAATATATATAGCCAAATGTCAGGCCATTGCACTCAATGCGATTGCGAGCAGTCCGGTGGCAGTGGGCTTGCTCGTGGGAGCTGAGGGCTGCGATTGAGCTTCTAAGTGCTTTTAGCGCGTTGTCACGCCGATCGAAAGCGGCGACACGCACTCGTTTTTAAATTGCTTGTTTCTGTTGTTTAACCTGTACTGAAAATTAACAGGTACCTTTTAACCCCCACCCTGCTTTGTCTGGGGCCCAGCGAGGCTGGCTGGCAGCTGATTCCACCTCAGGCGCCTAGCGGTAGTGGCCGCCATCTTGGATCGGGCTGGCTCGCCCGACCCCACCCACGCCACTCCCCCCACGCTGCTCCTCTATTTAGGAGTGCTTCACAGTTTCCCCAGCGATTGCGAGCAGTCCGGTGGCAGTGGGCTTGCTCGTGGGAGCTGGGGGCTGCGATTGAGCTTCTAAGTGCTTTTAGCGCGTTGTCACGCCGATCGAAAGCGGCGACACGCACTCGTTTTTAAATTGCTTGTTTCTGTTGTTTAACCTGTACTGAAAATTAACAGGTACCTTTTAACCCCCACCCTGCTTTGTCTGGGGCCCAGCGAGGCTGGCTGGCAGCTGATTCCACCTCAGGCGCCTAGCGGTAGTGGCCGCCATCTTGGATCGGGCTGGCTCGCCCGACCCCACCCACGCCACTCCCCCCACGCTGCTCCTCTATTTAGGAGTGCTTCACAGTTTCCCCAGCGATTGCGAGCAGTCCGGTGGCAGTGGGCTTGCTCGTGGGAGCTGAGGGCTGCGATTGAGCTTCTAAGTGCTTTTAGCGCGTTGTCACGCCGATCGAAAGCGGCGACACGCACTCGTTTTTAAATTGCTTGTTTCTGTTGTTTAACCTGTACTGAAAATTAACAGGTACCTTTTAACCCCCACCCTGCTTTGTCTGGGGCCCAGCGAGGCTGGCTGGCAGCTGATTCCACCTCAGGCGCCTAGCGGTAGTGGCCGCCATCTTGGATCGGGCTGGCTCGCCCGACCCCACCCACGCCACTCCCCCCACGCTGCTCCTCTATTTAAACGTCCCCCATGTGTCAGCGCAGCGGACGAGCGCAGCGGGCGCGCCGTAGGCTCGCCGGAGTCAAGCCAGAGTCCTGCCCGTCTGCGCCCGTCCGCGGCAGGCCGGGGCTGGGGGCTCTCCCTTATGCCCTCCCGCTGTCATACACTTCCTCCGAGCTTCTTTCTCACTGGATCCCTGGCACTATTAGTCCTATTGTGTCTAACTCAGTACAACATTTAAATCTCCTTACGAGCCCCCCCGCTGCACCCCCCGCCGTTATTCAAAGTTGTCTTCCTCGGCCTCGGGCCGCTGCGCCTATTCATTCCATCTTGCCTGTTCCCCACACGCCGTCCTATAATACCACTGCCATACTCCTCAATACCAGATCTGTCGTTAGCCATCAGCATGAGCTACACGATTTTCTTGACAGCCACAACCCGGACCTCTTGTTCTTAACAGAGACCTGGCTTAAGGCAGACTCCCTCCCCAACGTCTTAGCCGCACTCCCCCCCTCTTATTCCATCATTCGTGCGGATCGCCCGGAGGGCAGGAGAGGCGGCGGAGTAGCCCTGATAACACATACTGACTCCCCCTTTCAAATACTCCCCTCTCCTCTTATCCCCGAGGTAGACTGCCTAATAATTCGCGCTAGCTCTTACTCTACCCCCCTTACTGCTGTTCTTATCTATCGACCCCCGCACACAACTTCCAATTTTGTTTCCTGCCTTCAGGACATCCTCGCCACACTGGTTATTAACAACTCCTCAGTGTTGGGCTGGGTGACTTCAATTTTTGGCCCAACGATCCCGTCGAAACCCCCCTTTCCAAAGAATTCACCAGCCTCATGACCAGTCTTAACTTTTGTCCCCTCGTTCACAGCCCCACCCATGTTCATGGCCACTCGCTCGACCAGGTTTGGACCCTAAATATCCCCACCACTTCTCCTGTCATCTCCCCCTGTTCTTGGTCGGACCATTTTTCAATCTCCTTCTCCCTCGCGTTAGCCCCAGTGCCTATACCTCTTCTCCCAAAGAACATCTGGGCTAGAAAATGGGGTAAGGCAGACATGCCTTTGTTTTGCTCATCCCTGGCCAATTCCTGCCCTGACCTCTCGGGTCTCGCCGCCCCGGACCAGCTGACTATCATCGATGGCTGGCTGACCCGGGCAGGCGATGATTTTGCTCCCCTGAGACGGATCACGGTGAAGCGTGCCCATGCTGCCAATCGCTGGTTTACCCCCGATCTCAAGGAGAAGAAATTAGCCGCACGCAGAGCAGAGCGCGCATGGAGAAGAGAATATAGTCCCGCCAAAAAAATCATCTACCTCTCTGTGCTCAAAGTATACAAACAAAGCATACTTGACGCCAAGACCCTGTTTTACTCAAACAGGATACTAGCAGCTGAATCTCAATCTAAAGAGATTTTTGCCACAGTACATGAGCTTGCCTCGTCTAATAGAGCCACGGCCTCGATCCCCCCTTCTCAACCGCTTTGCGACTCCCTCAACGACTTCTTCGTTGATAAGGTCGCAACGATCAAGGCTAATATCTCCCCCCCTTCCCTCACCTTCACTAATCCCTCCCCCCCTGCTATCACTTCCAAACTCACTTCCTTCCCCCCTCTGACCACAGTTACACTTCCTCTCCTGCTCCAAAAGGTAAAGTCAGGTTCCCCCCTAGACTTTGCCCCTGCTCGTATCTTGCGAAAGTCTTCCTACACTGCCCTACCCCTTCCCTTACACTTTTAAATGACTCACTCAAATCCGGAGTGGTCCCCACTGCCCATAAATTTGCGGCAGTCATTCCCATTCTAAAAAAACCCGGTGCCGACCCTTCATCCCCTTCCAATTACCGTCCCATTTCCCTGTTACCCTACCTGGCCAAGGTTTTGGAGACCCATGTAACCAGCACCCTGAGCACCTATGTGGAAGCCAACCACTGCCTCTCCCCCCGGCAGGCGGGCTTTCGCCCCCTCCACTCGACGGAGAAGGTAGTGATCTCAGTGATGGACAGCCTACGTGAGGGCATTGATACCAACGTCCCCCAGGCCCTCATTCTTTTAGACCTATCCGCCGCATTTGACACGGTGGACCACTCCATCCTCCTCACCCGTGTCAAGGCGGCGGGTATAGAGGGCTTGGCCCTCACCTGGCTTAAGTCCTTCCTGAGTGACAGGGCTCAGGCAGTCCACCTTGCTGGCTTCACCGCTGCCTCTCGTAAGGTTGCATGTGGAGTTCCCCAAGGCTCCTCCCTCTCCCCTCTTTTGTTTAATTTATACATTTACCCCCTCATTTTTATGTTACAGCAGCTCGAGGTCACGGTGTTCAATTACGCCGATGACCTCCAGCTAATTTTTGACCTTTCCCACTCCACTTCCTCTGCTTCAAATGTCCAATCCGTCATGCTGTTCATCCAGGATTGGATGAACTGCAACCACCTCAAACTCAACCCGGACAAGACGGAATTAGTCTTGACCAGAGGTGGTTGCAGTCCCTGGTCCCCCTCCCATTGGCCAACCTCACTTGGTGTTCCCCCGCTCCCAGTTCCCAAGGTCAAGACCCTTGGCATCCTCCTGGATCCCTCACTTTCTGTTCACTCTCAGGTCAATTTAGTTGTTTCCTCCTGTTTTTTTTCCCTTCGAATCATTAGGAAGATTTCTCGTTTTTTTTCTTTACCTGCCCTAAAAATTATAGTGATGGCCATGGTGCTTTCGCGCCTCGATTATGGGAACATCATCTATAATGGCGCTCCAGCCTACGCCACTCGCCGTTTGCAGCTAGTGCAGAATCAGGCTGCCCGCCTGATCCACGGCCTGCCCAAATACCATAGAGCTACTCCCCTACTGCAGGCCTTGCACTGGCTGCCGGTGAAAGAGCGTGCTCTGTTCAAGCTTGGCAGCACTACTTTCCAGGCCAAAACAGGCACTGCCCCGGAATTTATCTGTTCTGCCATCACCCCCTACATACCTGGACGAGAGCTTAGGTCTACTCATCAGGCTTTGTTAACCATCCCCCGCTTCAGCAAGAAAAAGACTGGCGGTACGAAATTCGCAGTGCTTGCTCCTGCATTTTGGAACTCCCTCCCCCCGGAACTCCGTATGTCATCTTCCTACATTGAGTTCCGGAAGGGTCTTAAAACTTTTCTCTTTTCCCGTGCTTACAATGCTTAAATTCCCCTCTGCTCCTGCTTGCTTCTCGCAATCCAACAGCGCCAAGAAACCGCTTGGTAAAAGTGCGCTATAGAAATGTTTTTAAATTCAAATTCAAATTCAATGGGGCGGGACTCTGGGGATATGCAGATGTTAGCGCCCTACAGGTGGTTGAAAACACCTTCCTTAGATTCCTCCTAGCAACACCGCGTAGTACTTCGACTTACGCTTCCCATTTAGAACTCGGAATCCCTTATTTAGAGGATCTACTAAAGATTCAACCACTATTGCTTTGGCGGCGCATTTGGATCTCCGATAAAAACATTTTAACTCAGGAAATTGTGGCAGATTCAATGATCCTTGACCAATCAGCAAAAATCAAATGGCTTCGGTACATCAGAAATTTCTTCAATGATCTCGGATTGGAGAAATATTATCTTGAACCTAAAAATATTATCGAAGTATCAAAGCGATCACTGAAACAACTGGCCCTGACACATCTAGAATCACTGAGGCTGACATCCGAGTGGACAAAACCCTCGGTTCTCCATGCCAATATGACCCAGCTCACGTTTTTTATTCAGCCCTATCTTACATTACAGATTAGTACCTATGATAGAATGTTATTAACAAGATTCAGACTAGATCTTTTTCACAGATTAGTAGCATTCCCAGATAGAAAAAATTGGGATCCAATTCTCTCTACTTGTCCTTGTGATGAGGAATCAATACAGTCAAACCTACACACAATACTGTTTTGTAAATTCCACCATTCACATAGGAGGGTTTGGCTACTTCCCTTATTAAAGCAGAGGGGACTTAGACAATGTCGTCCAGCTATGTTACGTCTTCAACTGCTAGAATCTGAACTGGTCTGTTATCGTGTCCTTAATTTTTTTAAATGTATCGTAAAGCATAGGAAAAATCTGTAAAAAATATGTTAGATGTACTCCCAAATACGGTATTGAAATCATAAGAACTGCTTTCTGTAAAACACTTGACTCTGACCTGTGTAAATCTTATCTTATTTTATTATGATTTTCTGTTTTATTGTATATTTGTATTTTTCTGTGAAATGTACCTTTTATGGTTTTACAATTTGTAAAAACCGAATAAAGAAGTTTATTATTATTATTGGGCATTGTTACTTATAAAGGTGGTTCCCATGTTTAGTTCATCTAGAGAAAAAATCTCAGGAAATTACTAAAAGGATTTACCCCCTGTTCCCAGTGTCACAGAGCTGAAGGTATTATAAGCACAGAAATATTAACCTAATTTTTATAGCTCCTTATACCCCAATATCAAGTTTACAAGCCCTGTCTATAACTATTGTTGCCCAATTTAATGCACTACAATTACAGACATCAACAGAATAGAAGAATCGATTGACCTGGCAGGGATTAATCAAGCATATGCCCTACAGATTAGAGTAGATGTCAGCAGTGAGCATTTAACTGGCAGAAAAATCTAACCGGCAACATCTAATGAAAGCCAACAGAACTGTTAAACATTTGCTTTTGAATTCATGGTGCAAGTCACTCCTTGAATTTTAGCAAGTTAATATAACCACATTGATTAATTTCATGAAATGAAATAATACCATTCTTAGTAACTATTTGTACAAATCGAAATAAGAGAAGGATGTTCTTAAGCAAAAAGATGGCAAACGAGACAGAGTCACAAAATAAACTGAAAATGTTTAGTTTGGCTAGAAAAACAACAAATGAATAAAGATATGAGAAGCATAAATATTAATTGAGTGTAAGATTGCGCACATTTCACAAAGTGCTCTAGTTGGGCATACCATCAAATGACATAGATAGTTGGGGTTGGAGGATGAAGCTAAATGCAAAGAAACACATATGCTTGCAAATAATGCAATAAGTGACGATGACCTAAGAAGTCTTGTCAAAGCACTATTGTTTTTAACTATTCATGAAATTTCAAGTGGTCTTGTTGTTCTACGAGGGATAGAAGTAGATTGTTCTTAGTTTCTGGGCCTTTTGAACTCTGACTTCTTAGAAGGACACCCTTGGGTCAAGTAAGTGATTATTTTGTTTTGCAGGCTTGTTTTAAGAGATCCGGCTATGGGTGATGTCTTTAAGTCTTTTCAAAGGTAGTGTTAGAATATTGTCCTTTTTGAGGAATTTAGGAGCCAGGAAAGGTTTTTAATGTCAGGTTTACCCTGGGTTCTCTCATTTAAGAACACCAGTTTCGCCCTAGTAGCATCCTCCCATCACCTTTTGTGTGCATCATGTACCACCCTAAGTGGCATGGGTATGCCCAGACATGGGTCTCGTGCTCACTGTGTCACTGGAACCAAGTTGTACCAGGCTGATGACCCCATAACTAGGGCAAAACCAGTCCTGGGTTGTTTGCGTTTCTGCTCAGGGAGAACCTGGCTTGGCAGTTCGGGCTGAACTGTTCCCATGAGGTGCTGGATCAAGACTGATTTACATATGTCTGGGTCCAAATTGAGGTGGCGTGGTGAACAAACGAACAATGGGTTGGAGTGCCACACGAGCTATTACCAGTGGTTAGACTTATTGCAAGCATTCTTTTCATCACCTTTTGTGTGTTTCCACTTCTCTCATTTAGGGCCAATACTTTTATCAAGGAGGGAGATGAAAAGTCGGTAAAAACTGTGTAATTTGCTCATGATTAATGTGTTTACTAAAATTAGCCATTATAAGTCATGAGGAAGTTTAAGATTTTTCATGGGAGTTAATAATGAACTGTCAATATGGCAGCTAATGTCTGGGGCTGTAAGTATAGCTTTAAGTTGCAGATCACATGGAGGATAAACCACTGTGATATTGCTGCTAAGGGATGGCCATGGGATGATGGTCAATTAAAGGGTATCTGGCTGTATAGGTGGATGCAACTAGGCGATGCTTGTGTTGGCTTCATCCAGGTATTCTATTATATGTGAAATAAGAGTTTTTTCTTGTTGGTTTAGTCTGCAGGATTATTTGGACTGCCACAGTATTTGAGGTGGTTTTGAGTGTCACTGCATAAGTTTTGGAGTTTGTGATGTTGCCATAAGAGCATGGAGCCGTAGGTAATCTGGTGTGGAATCTTGGAAACCCTGTGTGTGGCTAACATGTTTTCAATAGTATGATTACCCTTCTGCATAAATGGGACGCCTTTTTAACAAACTGATCTAACCTTTCAACTCGGATTCTGAATATCCAAATTTGCTTTTCTAATCGTATAACAGAGTGGACTACTGAATCAAACATTGTAGACTGGTCCAAAAGATTAAATACTTGTCTTTTTCTAGGGTTAAAACTATTTTCTTCATAATGTCCATCAGGGCACTTTCCGTCCCTGCCCCATGTCTAAAGATTGTTTCGCGATGATAGATCATGATAATGATTTCAAGTGTCCCTGGATTTGGTGTGAAGTTGAATTGAACTATCTATGGTATACTGGGTAGACATGATATGCATCCGTTATGCATCAATTATCTTTAATGTCTGTGTTTGGTTTTTGTAAAATGTGAATGACCCAGGATCCTGATCATGATTGGGTGATTCTTCTTCTCTTCCACCCTTCCAGAAAGAAATTCACTATATTTCTAAAACTTTCACAAGAGAGAGTTGTGGATAGGTGATAAGAATGGGCACATTTATATTTTGGCTCTAATGCTGGCAATTTCTGTCTAGGAAGATCTCTACTACTTCCTTGGAAGGTTTTATGATGTTTTGCATTTCTGGGTCCGTCACATCTATGATAACTGTGAACATTGCATGTTTTGATATTAAATGCTGAAATTCTGGGTCTAAAATATTTTTTCCTAACCTGAGATACTGTTGTTTTTCATTTTTGCTTTCGAGAAGTTACATTTAATTATTCTAATAGTTCACTGTGTAGCTAACTACTTGTACAGTCATATTCAGACTAATGGAGAATTAACCAAACTTTGAAAGTGATTCCAGAGAGTGTTAGAGACAATTTAGAGAAAGCAGATTGTCAGAACGTTCCAGACATTAAGATGGTCTTTGGTGCGTTCTATTTTAGCTAGGTGTATTGCTCTCACATTAAAAAATATTTCACTATTTCTTTTCATTCACTCCGTTATTTGTTTTGCTATAGTGTTTTTGTCCAAAGCACTGTACAATAATTAATGATATGGTAAAAAAGATCACATAATTGTAACACATGTACAAACATATCCAATAATATCAGAAGTCGTATAAGAAAACAAAACAAAATGAATAGAAATAGAAATAATTATGCCAATAACAGCTGCAAAATGATAAGCTAAAATTTATAACAAACTAATGACAACAGGATTTGGAGGGGACTAACCTTCCTGTTTGAGCTAACAAAAAGGCCTGGACCAGGACACGTTTTCCTTTTTTAGTGCTTAGACACCTCAGGTCTTGTTTGTGCAGGGATCTTTGAACAAGACTTGAGGCATCATTAAGATGGTGATGTAGAAAGGGACCACCAGCCATAAGTGTGGCGGTCCCGTGGGGGTCATTAGGATGCGCCCGCCACACTGGCGGGCGCATCCTGCATTCTTGACATTGCGGCGGGCGGTGCATTCAGCACCGCCCGCCGCAATGCCAAAAAGACATGTCGTGCATTTGCATGCACAACGTGGCAGGCACCGCGCTGTGCCTGCCAGGTTGTGCATGGAACTGCAGTGGAAGTACCATAGGTACCCCCCATGTGCACGACACACCTCACAACTTCCTGGGGGCCCGCTACGGGCCCCCAATAGTAAAGACCACATGACTTTCCGTGGCAGCAACAGCAAATCCCGCATGCATTATAATATGGATGGCGGTGTCTAACAGACACCGCCACCATATTAAAACTTTTTCTGCCCGGTCGACTCACCAACCGGGCGGAAAACCGGCAGATGGTCTTTCCGTCTGCCGGGGTCCCCCCCGCCATAGTAATACGGCTTGGGGAGAATGGCATGCGGGCGGGAAAGAATGACGGGCGGATCGCCACCGCCATGCGGGCGGTGGCGATCCACCTGACATTCTTATGGGCCTCATAGTATCTGGAACTGTATGCTGTTTTGCACCGGTAGTGAATTCATCCATCTTAAATAGTTGGAATTATAGGTTGGGGATGTCTCTTATGTCTTTGTTCTGAAATGCCAGTTGTCCTTTTGGGAGACTTTCTTTACATCATTATGGCTCTAGATCCCTCTAGTACTCTTGAGTATGGGCCTGCTCACTGTTGAACCATTCATGAGTGCATTTGAGACTGGTAGGCTTTGGTGCTTTTAGTTTTCTTACTCCTCTGAGCACTACAGCTGTATGGATTATTTTGCTCTGAGTGTCACACAGTTTCCTTTACAAAAAAACAGAACTTCAATCAAGAAATGTAGATGTGCGGTAAGAGTTAGAGCTGCCGATTTTGGAACTGTGAAACCAGGTTCGAGTCCCAGTGTCGGCTCAACATTCTTTTAATCTGGATAAATCACTTAGGTGCTTATTTAGGTGAGGCGTGTGCCGTCGCAGCATCACTTTTTTGATGCTCCAGCAGCGCAAGCCTCTCAATCATATCCATGAGGCCACACAAAGCCATTTTGCGTGGCTTTGCATGGCCTTATAGATGTGGATTAAGACAAAGCAGCACAAGTTGCTGCGTTGCCTTACTCTATGCTTGGGAGGCGTTCCATGGGTGATGCAGCGGGTTTTCCCACGTAGCACTCATAGATTTTGACACTGCCCCTGATTTACCTAATCACATGCACCTGCGGCAGAGCCAAAACCTTATGTCTCCCCAGAGCAGGCATAACAAGGAGAAATATTTTTACTTCTCCTCGTTTTTTCTCTCTTTCCATGCGTGCGGAAAACGCCTCTCTGGATTGTTTTTGTGCAGGAAGGTGTCCCTTCTAGCACAAAGACAATCCTGCATGCAACGCAGAAACCCTTGCACCATGGTGCAAGAGGGCCTGAGTTGGCGCTAAGTAGATAATTGTGCGCCAGCGCAGAGGCAAAGGACAGGAATGCACCGGATTTGATAAATATGATCCATTCCTACCCTTCCACATTGGCGTAGGCCAGCACAGCAAGAAAACATGCGGCGTAAATGAGGGCCTTAATGTCTCCTTGCCCAAAAAAATTAATCTGCCCTTTTGTAATGTAACTAGTGTAAAGAGCTACATTGTCCTGAGGCTGAGTTGGTGCTAAATCAAAAACAAACAAGGGATTGAAGGGTGAAGCTGTTAAATGCACTTACACAGTATTCAGCAGAATTGACGGGACTTCCAACCCTGAGAAACAGCGTCTGAGGGAGGCAGCCAGCGCATCTAAAAGATATAAAACACAGAAGTGATGCATTAGTTATACATCATGTTACTGGAAACTATAATTTTGTAAAGATTATTTTGACAAACCTGAGAAGGAACTAGAGCAGTATACCAATAAATTAGTATATTTGAAACAAGAGAAACCCAAACAAGTAGAACACAACAACTAAGACAACCTCTATCTGAGGCTAAAAAAACAAAGATAAATGACTCCTGAGACACAGCGGATTCAGAATTAAACCCAGAATGACCCACCTCAAGCGGTAGTGAACCTTCATATATCAGACATTCTTTTTATACTGGTTGAGAACAGATTACAGAGTGGCATAGAAAAATGAGGTCCAGCATGCGGGAGAGGGTGAAACGTCTTTTAAACAGCGGTATGTGTAACCTGAGATTCTAAAAATGGCCACTCTACCAACTTCCAACGGCATTTTATAATTTACATGTCTTCCCTAAGAATGTAGTCATCCACTAAGAGAACCAACCGTCTTAAAGCAGAGATAGAATAAGAATTACTTGAAAGGACTGTCACATGAACATTCTTTGTCAGTTGTGAAATTTGTGAAACAAGTACTAAACGTTTTGAGTTTTTGTCCACTGGTTATATTCCAGTAAAAGCAATCGTCTATATCTTTCCTCAGAAACGTGAATCTATGACTAATCATCCTGGTAGGTCCATCATACGTTTCCAGAATTCTTTGTGTCAGCCCAGGTCAAATTTCGTTGACCATTTTATGTTTCCCTTGGTGTGCAAAGAATCCCCTTTTCTTAAGAGCCCAATGACTTTTGCATATTGTCTATGGGACGGTGACAGGTGCCCATCATTGGTGGTATTCATGCTGTATGAGAAGCCTTAAGTGAATGTAAGTTTAAGCCATCTTGGTACTGTATTGCCACGATGGAACAACCTTGGTTGCATTAACGCTAGTACTACATATTATCTACTAAGAGTTACCATATAGACCCTCTCCAAGGCAATAACACACAGCGGCATCCAGAT
Source organism: Triturus cristatus (assembly GCF_964204655.1). Taxonomy (NCBI): domain Eukaryota; kingdom Metazoa; phylum Chordata; class Amphibia; order Caudata; family Salamandridae; genus Triturus; species Triturus cristatus. The sequence continues at coordinate 79,370,828 of NC_140582.1, read as the reverse complement.
TATCGAACATGTACCAGATGACATTTCATTTACACTAACACTGCATAGGATTTACATGCACACTTTGTGGTTCTGCAACAAAATGTTCAGCTGCAATGATTGAAAAAGAAAGTGTTTGTCAATTACATTTTGACCACAACTTCCTTTTATAAACAGTTTTCATAACTTACATTTGAATATTGGGTACATGTTTGTGTGTGAGCTGGTGTACATTGTTATTGTGTAACACAAAGGTTCATAATGAAGCAAGCTGCACTGTACATGTGAGACCAACTATTTCACTCCCGCATCTTTTTGACATGCCTCTGTCTGCACATTATGGATCTGATTCACACAAAGCCAGAGAGAAAAACATATACTTTTTTTAAATTTAACATGAATTTCAGAAGATCTCCTTTGTGTCCAAGAAACTCTTAGATTTCCAAGAGCACTCAAATGCCTAACCATGTATGCAGCATTTGTCCACTTGTGTATGGTTTCGTCCAGAAAGCAACTTCAGAATTGCTGGTCATGTCCTCGCACTCTTGCATCTGGATGGTGGACACACTCTGATCCATGGTGACATGGATGCCACAATGACACCCCTAAAGGACTTCCTATACAATTTCAGGTGGCTCTTGGTACACCTGAACCCAGGACACCGTCAAACCTCAGACTAAGAAGTGTAAAAAAGAAGAAACAAGGCAGCAGTACTTTACCATTTGTGCACCCAGGATCTCTAACAACATCCCTGTATATATCAGGATCCCTTCAACGCTGCTCCAATGTAGGAACGTTTTGAAGGCTTACCTTTTTAAAGAACACTACATCACAATGCTCGTTGACTTTAAGCCTGGCTTTGACCCTTTACAGTGCTCTGCTGCTATCTGGCTACATACACACATACATATACATACATGCATACATACATGCATACATACATACATACATACATACATACACACATACATACATACATACATACATACATACATACAAGTATTACTTCCTTAGGAAGCCATTAAAGAAGACAGTGGTATTGAAACCCCGTTAATTGTTACTCTGATGAAAGAGCATATGAGGGGGAGACAGCCAGTCTGGTCAAAGGAAGAATGAAGTCCTGACACCACCACTAAAATCCTGCCTTAGGGGGGAAAAGTGTTAATGCCGCCCATGCAGCGAAGTGGTGGCAGAGAGGCTGCATCTGCATATGGTACTTCTAGGAAAGAAGATTCTGACCCATGAGAATCCCCATTATTTTTGCAACAGGGCCTTTGTTTTTGTTTTTTTACCTCTGATGTAAGTGAGACACCCTAGTGGAATACACTGTACATTTCTCTTAAAAATTATTTTGAGCTATAACCTTCGTAGCCCACCTTCACAATAAGCTGCTGAACACCAATGATAAGAAGCTCTGTGTGCATTACATGTGGAACACATGTCCACACAAACATATGTGTAGACATACATGTAGAGGCTGAAAGAGGTACTGCTTGTCTGGTTTTGTACGGCATCTGAACACAGGTATCACTGTGCCAAATTGGACACAGAACAAATTGGTTATGGCTTGCTAAGGCCTTATAAATTCATAGTTCATCTGAAAATGCAAGAAGAAATGTCCCCTTTCATTTTGTTTGAAGTGTAACATCTGTAGTGATGAAACTTAGAATAAAATATGCCTAACCCATACATTTCTATTGACATGAGATAGCAACCTCTTTGAAGTGTCTTTTCCAAACAAAGTGTGAGTCATGAATGCATAGCCGGAGTCAGTTGTCCTCTATGAGTTATTGTTGCATTTTTAAAGTTGGGCATTTTTGCATGAGCCAGCCTTATGGGAACTCATGCTTTGAGCAACCCTGATGAGCCAGATGGTTACTCGATAAATAGCCTCCAGGGAGCAAATGCACTTAGGTCCCTAGATGGAGCAGAAATGCTGGTGCACTGCTCTCAGTGCACTTACCCATCTTGTTTATAGGTGCGGGTGCTGCCATACGTATGTCCCGGAATATCCGGCCATGTAGCCTTCAAACATAGCATCCACTAGCCCTGTGATGAAGGGGATGCATAAGAAGCGGTATTGTATGAGGAGTAACTTTTCCTGGGAGCTCGTGCATTGGTTGGTCCACCCAGAGAACCTGGAGAGCATGCCCACACAATGCTAAATCACGCTCTTTGGAGGTGGTTGGAACAACTGAGCGTTAGAGCAAGAGAACATTGCTTTCCTTGCCTTGACCTTGGAGCAGCAGTCAGTGGAGGACGGTAACCCTCAACACTGGAGGGGCTGGGGCATCAGGGAGACTGGGAACCAAACTCAGTGCGGGTAAAAAGATAATTTAAAGAAAAGGAAACGTACTTACCCATGTTTCACTCTCCTTTCTTTCCTTTGACGGCACCTCATGGACCCTCAGGCAACTCCCTTCTGCAAATCCCGACGCTGCCCTCATGCTGCAGATGATTAGCATGAGAGCAACACCAAGATTGGCTGGAGCGGGCTACCTCGACGCTCCAGTAGGCACAGAACCTGTGCCTGCTCTCCACCCACCTGAGACAGCTAGGTTTAGAAGTTTACACTGCGCGTGTCAGACTGGCTGTTGCAAGATGGCCGGCCAAAGTGATTTGCGCAGTGTAAACTGGTGTAGTGAGCACCACTCCCCTGCTGCCAGTCAGGGTCATACTTTTCGGAAATAAAGACTCCAGCAGGCACATAATTTTTTTTTCAAAGAACAGAAAAGGGCATTGCTACGTAAAAGAAGCATGAAAGAGAGCCCCCCATAAAGCCTCGAGAACTACAAGTGCAGCCCCCTCTGCACCTCTGACCTCTGCCATTTAAAAAAAAAGGGACTTTGTCAGTCTCCTTGGATAGGATATTGATGATCCAATGAAAAGATTTTGCTGCTATGATGGACCTGTTGATGTGCTCTTAGGGTGTACTGGACACAAATTGTTTCGGACTTTCAGGCAGCCGGGTCTAATGGTAGAAATTTTGTCTTTCACTTACATTTTTGTGGTTTTGTAATGTTTGCAGTTGAGATTGTGTCAAAACCCATAGGTGTGTTTTTTTCAATAGGAAAATATGAACCTCCTTCATCTTGTAAAGGTATCGGAGTGTTAAATGATAATAAAAGGTCTATGATTTTAACGTTGGATGCATTGGGAGCAAGCACCATGTGAAAAAGTACGTTCTGCTGAATTTGTACACACTATCAAAAGGTTTGCTTTGGAAAATATGAGGATATTGTGGTTTCAGGAGTTAGGCTCCCCTGTTGCGTAAACCATTACCTAAGAGGTCTCGTTTTCATTTAGGATTTATTCTGTCACCTTTCTTTAGGGCACATTCCCTTTAGTTTGAGAGGCTCCTTAAATGGTTTTTCCATTGTTTGTTTCACCTGACATTTTGTATGTAGTTTTTAGTTGTGTGCACTGTAGCTTTTTGGAAATTAAAGTACTCTTTCTTTGTGAAGCAAAACCATTGACTTGAAGTTGATTTATTGTGTTATTCTTTCTGTTGCTGAGTTCTGAGTTTCCAGCCCACAGCACTTCCCTGAGTAATCCTTGGACTGCGCTGCCGTCCTTGAGAGGCAATTTCTTAATGGAGTCCAACATGTCGAGAGGTGACTTTATTGGGGCTACAGGACGGCACGTGATAGACCCCATTTATAACTGTGGATTTCTGTTCAATATGCAAATGTAAAAAAAACATTTTAAACGTCAATTACCTGAGCATAAGACACCTGATAATCAGTGGAAATAACAACTATTAGAACATTGGAATGTTGGGAGCTCCATTGAACACAATGGAGTGCTCCGGGCTTATAATGGCTGGTATAACACCGGAGCATCAAGATTCGAATATTGCCTTTGTTCACAGCTCTGGCTGTGAACAAAGGCCCTTATGGAGCCCAAGGGGATTTCAACCCCCTCGGGCTCTGTGAGGCCTTTGTATTACTATTTAGAATATTCTGCCCTTTAGGAGTACAATGTCTAATAGCCCTATAGCCCTCCGTAGCATGGTATACCGGCCATTAAAATTCCCCTCCCTTGTTGAATCCCCTTGCATTCGCTCAGACCTTTAACGCTGGAGCAAGCCTTTAATGTCTGGTATAGTCTGCTACGGAGTGTTATAAGCCTATAGTGAAAGAAGTAATCCATGCACTAGAACTCACAGTGAAGGAAGGTGGTTCAAAAACTCAGTGGTTATGGTGACACGGGAGTTAGCATACTATGGTTCCTCTCGGATATCAACATTTAAGAGTTAAGGTTCAAAAAATGAATTTTGACGGATAGAACCTGCGTCGTACAAATACAACATGGGGATATTCCACACTCATTATTCTTGTACAACATTGTACTGGAAAACTAAAAATATATAAATTATTATGTATTTTACCCAGAAATGAAGGAGTATGATATGACTGGGAGTTAGAAAGCTCCAAAACACATATACAGATGACTGAAAGTGACACTACTTTGCTTCGGTTATCAGAGTTCAGCCTGCGTGTTTCTCCCTCAGGATTACTGACCAGTAGGGGATGTGCATTGGGACAGTTTCACACCAGGCCTCAGGATTGAACTTTGCTTAAATTCTCCAGCATATGATACAAAATACATTGGAAAAGGATGAGTGCACAGTAAAATACAACTAAAGAAACTGAATGCCACAACCTTCACCAGCTTGATTGAAAAATGTTTTGGCACTATGTACAGCACAATGTAAAGCAGTGTATATAAAATATTTACATACATTATACATCTTTGTAGTATCCCTTTGTAATACTTCATTAACCAGTCCCAGCACTGGACAGTGCTAATCACTGGCCTCTATGGGATCTATCTAAATTTAGGTGACTGGAAGTTAGCAACACAGAGGGACCTGACTAGTGATGGGCTCAGTAAAGATAGCGCCTCAAAAACCATGGGTTGTATGGAAATGCTCATTCATACACCACCCACAGAAAAGCAGCGCTGAGGAATGTTTTGCATCTTCAGGCAACTTTCCAGCAAAAAACAAGCTTTGCACTGGAATGTAAATCTCAAATAAACATTTTTCACTGGTTTGTATCACTTTTCTGATGCAAAGTTGGCACAAAATGTTAGTAAATCTGCCCGGTGGTGTTATCCTGGGCTATTTCTAGGTCGAACATTTATTCCTACAGTGAGGGTGTGACTGGAATCTAAAGATTATATTTCCACACTCATACACAGAAAACTGACTAAACAGTAGAGAGACATTAAAAGACTGCCATGAGCTAATATCAAGAGATTATATTCCATCCTTGAAAAAATACATGAATTCCTGAGAAGAATACGAATGGTTCAAGAAGGGACTTTAAATCTTAACCAAGCCACACCATTCCAGCACTGCAGCATTACAATCGCCTTTTGTTAATTCATTGAAACATGTGTTGTTTCAAACTGAACCAAACTGGATGTGGAGTTTATTGAAAAGATCTACATGGACTAAGACGAGTGTAAACAAGTGAAAAAGAGTGTATGAGTACAGAATGTGAGACTGTGTGACAGAGTCCAGGACTGCTGTGGTGTGCCTATGGGGGTTTAGTGGTTTCAGCATGGTATTCTGCACTTATTACTCTTACACCAGTTAGCTGGAACACTATCACACCAGCCATTTGGTGAACTTGGAACATGAGCTAATTGTCAGCATCAAGTGACCAGTGACTGAAGAAAGCATGTGTAGAGTTTCCAGGTGGGAGGAAGGTAATAAAGTGTCTTGGGGATGAAATTCCGTCCGATGAGAACAACAAGCATTAGGCATCCAATGTTTGCAAGACCAGCACCAATAGATCTGCTAAATGTTGGCATGTAAAGGCATTAAATAACTCACTTATGTTATACTTGGTGTTATTTGTGAAGTTCAACATCTTGTAATGCCTTGGTTTCTTGGTGCTCTATGTGCTATTGTACATAAGCAGGGTTCTACACAGAAACACGCGATGTATGGGAGTATGCATTGCTCAGTGTATTGCAGGATTTCTTTATTGGTTTATTGGAGAGAGGTGGGGGTGCTGTGATGTGGGATAAATATGTAAAGTGGAATGGATAAGTAGTAGATTGTATGTAGAGAGGGTGTGAAGAACAACTGGTGGGTTTGTCATTTTGTACTCTTGGACGCGTTTCTGTTCAGAATCTGTTCATTATGAGGCTGTGGACTACAATGAGCTCCGCGTTTTCATGACCACATGTTACAACAAGGCACAGTGTTTGACTGAGTTCTGTCAAGCTGACTTCAGAGAGAGGAACCCACGAGGCTTAATTTGTAAAATAATAAATGCTGGTGCCCAAAGAGATCTCAAAGTCTGCAGCCAGTGCTGCAAAATTTCAGGGTTGCCGAATACCAAGACTTCGAGTCTTGTTTCCACCTCATGCCTTTTTCATCCACCATTATAACCTTCTTGCCCCTTTATTCCACTCTTGCAGGTTCTTTTTCTTCACTACTTTTTCCTTGTTTTTTCTGTCTTTCTCTTCCCCCTTCCCACTTTTTGGATTTTCTCTTTCTTGATCTGGGTCCAAGACTTATGAGGAAAATAAGTGTAAGCCAGTGGGCCCCACCTGCAGCTACCAACTCAAGTTAAGCGCTGGGAACACCTAATACCAAACACCTCATACACACAAACAAAATAAGGAGATAATATGTTTGAGTTTGGACACAGTTGGGACTGTGTAGAGAGGATGAGTGTGAGGTGACTGTGCATGAGTGTACGTGAGAAGGTAGGCCATGGAAGTCATTATTGTTCATAAACTTCATTACATTGTAATTTGTGAATTTTTCGTACTTTTAATTGAATTTCTGGCATACATTAATTAAACAGTTGAGAGCCACTGGAGACATTGAAGTGCCTCATGGAAAATAATGGCTGGTATAGAACTTCTGCTCCAATATTCCAATGCGTCTCTTTCTGTTTCTCCATACTTATTTCAGAACACTCTACTCTCACTGGGTAGAATGCTCTAATACTATTTTAGCCCTTCTGCCTCAGGCTATACTGGTGCCTCTTCTTCGTTATAGGATTCTTGCAGTGGCTCATGCCCATAAGTCGGGTTCGGGGCCTTTAGGAACTAATAATAACTCTTAGCGGTGGGCTACAATGCTAAATTATTCATGAGGGATAGTGCTAAGGTGCAAACCTTATTGTGATCATGTACATGCTTTGAGAGCTACACACATACCAAATACTGTCACACCCCGAACTAAAATTCTAAAAGCAAACTAAGGTAAAAAAAGGAATTAAACGAAGCTGACACTGCCGCCATATAGAACTCCGCATGACTCGCAGAGCTCTTTTATCTAGCTCAGTTTATTGTTGCAAGACCCTATCTGTGTAGATAGGGGTCGGTCTAGTAAAAACTTAGCAATCACTTATGGATATGTTTATTACTAACAACTAAACTACATTTGAGTTGACAAGTGGTGTTAATTTTAACTTATTTATTGTATCTTGTAAGCCTGAAAGTGAGTGTCATTATTGTTTTGCATTTATATGGAATTTATGTTTTTTTTTTCAAAATATACATTCCCGGTGGCACATACTACAATGCACTTTCTTTGTGCCTCTCACTGGAATGTGGGGTGCACAAAGGAAGTTAATGCAGTACTCTGTCTTCAGGAATGCCTTTGGAAAACCTACACTGAACTATTGATAATTTAACAATTGTGGTTTTCTGTACACTGTAATGCATGCCTTGGGCAAACCTCTGCTCTTCCAGAAACATCCATCAAAGGCCTGAAACGCTGCAAACTGAGCCAAGGCTCTCTGAGCAGCGCATGCAGGTGAGCACAGAAAAGTACCTACATTTCCTATCAGAAGTCTAGCACAGAAAGAAACCAAAAACAGAAAAACCTATTCAACATTTACTACACGTCAACAATAAATCAAAATGCTTTGCTGTCCTAACTTGGCTTCCATTTTGTCGGGAGGCAATTGAACACAGTTGGCTTTCCAGTTTGTGAACTGCAAGCCCACATAGAAATGTTTTTGGCAATAGACATCTGAAACCAGATGTGCAAATGTTGCGGATTCAGAGAACACACCAGCTGTGCTCTAATCTCCACTGTGAACATGCGATGTCTCTGTTCAGTTTCAGTTCTGCTCAATGTTAGCAAGACATTCAGAGTGGGTGGAGGCCTGCAGGGGGCAGAAAGCACTGCAGGCTGCCATGACTGTGATCCACAGTGAATGTTGTGCACAAGGGGTCCCCCCTCCCTCCCCCCCAAGGTGATAGAGTGGCAGGGCCATGTGATAAGACACAAGTTTATCGCTAAAGCTGCTCCAAAGGGTGTGAGGTGCCAGGCACCATGACAGTATCAGGGGTCCCCCCCAAGGAGATAGAGTGGCAGGGCCATGTGATAAGACACACGTTTATCGCTAAAGCTGCTCCAAAGGGTGTGAGGTGCCAGGCACCATGACAGTATCAGGGATCTCCCCGGTCCCAAGGAGATAGAGTGGCAGGGCCATGTGATAAGACACAAGTTTATCGCTAAAGCTGCTCCAAAGGGTGTGAGGTGCCAGGCACCATGACAGTATCAGGGGTCCCCCCCCAAGGAGATAGAGTGGCAGGGCCATGTGATAAGACACACGTTTATCGCTAAAGCTGCTCCAAAGGGTGTGAGGTGCCAGGCACCATGACAGTATCAGGGGTCCCCCCGGTCCCAAGGAGATAGAGTGGCAGGGCCATGTGATAAGACACATGTTTATCGCTAAAGCTGCTCCAAAGGGTGTGAGGTGCCAGGCACCATGACAGTATCAGGGGTCCCCCCCCGGCCCCAAGGAGATAGAGTGGCAGGGCCATGTGATAAGACACAAGTTTATCGCTAAAGCTGCTCCAAAGGGTGTGAGGTGCCAGGCACCATGACAGTATCAGGGGTCCCCCCCCCCAAGGAGATAGAGTGGCAGGGCCATGTGATAAGACACAAGTTTATCGCTAAAGCTGCTCCAAAGGGTGTGAGGTGCCAGGCACCATGACAGTATCAGGGGTCCCCCCCAAGGAGATAGAGTGGCAGGGCCATGTAATAAGACACAAGTTTATCGCTAAAGCTGCTCCAAAGGGTGTGAGGTGCCAGGCACCATGACAGTATCAGGGTTCCCCCCCCCCCCCCAAGGAGATAGAGTGGCAGGGCCATGTGATAAGACACAAGTTTATCGCTAAAGCTGCTCCAAAGGGTGTGAGGTGCAAGGCACCATGACAGTATCAGAGGTCCCCCCCCCCCCAAGGAGATAGAGTGGCAGGGCCATGTGATAAGACACAAGTTTATCGCTAAAGCTGCTCCAAAGGGTGTGAGGTGCCAGGCACCATGACAGTATCAGGGGTCCCCCCCAAGGAGATAGAGTGGCAGGGCCATGTGATAAGACACAAGTTTATCGCTAAAGCTGCTCCAAAGGGTGTGAGGTGCCAGGCACCATGACAGTATCAGGGGTCCCCCCCCCCCCCAAGGAGATAGAGTGGCAGGGCCATGTGATAAGACACAAGTTTATCGCTAAAGCTGCTCCAAAGGGTGTGAGGTGCCAGGCACCATGACAGTATCAGGGGTCCCCCCCCACCTAAGGAGATAGAGTGGCAGGGTCATGTGATAAGACACAAGTTTATCGCTAAAGCTGCTCCAAAGGGTGTGAGGTGCCAGGCACCATGACAGTATTAGGGGTCCCCCCCCCAGGAGATAGAGTGGCAGGGCCATGTGATAAGACACAAGTTTATCGCTAAAGCTGCTCCGAAGGGTGTGAGGTACCAGGCACCATGTCAGTATCTAAGCAAGGCACCATCCTCTTTTGTGTTGCCAGCAATGACTCGGATTGGGTTTGCAGGCTATGGCCTTGGCAGTACAAAGGGGAGCACCCAGGAGGTAGTGTTTACTGTAGTGCTAGTCCTAGCCAGGGCAGACAGCTCTACGTACATCCATAGGGTCCCTCAGAATTGGGAGGGCACCCATGAAGATGGGCTCCTCGGTGGGTGAGCTTGTCGGGTGGTATATAGGATCGGTATAGGGAAAAGCTTGTTAGTGTATTCTTTTGGTACTGTTTGGCTGATGGACATCAGCTATCTTTATATTTCTGCTGCTCTTGCGTGCCCCAGTTTCTGACACTTTAATGCATACTTAGTATTGTTTGACATCATCAGGGCTTGCATTAGCTGAAAATGATCAATTTATTTATACTTATTTTGAACAGGGACCTCCAAAATATGTGTTGCCCGGTGTCACAAAGTTTTTAAAAAAAACATTCTATTTAGGGGAGAGGATTTATATATATTAGAATGTGGAGATGGAGATGTGGTTGTCCTCTTTGTAAATCAGGTGAGATCCTTTACAGGGTTTTTTGATCTTTCTGCACATCTGCTCCAAGAAGTTCTAGCGACGAACCCCTAAAAGACCTTATAAAGAACTTATCAAGCCCATGTGCGTATGTCTTCCTTCATTCTCCAACTGACTTAAGGATGGAGGGGGGGCATGCACACCTTATCGCAGGTGGCCAATGGTCTTCCTTCTTTCATTTTTCCAGTGGTACAAAAGCAAACCCTTCCCCGCTATTTGAGGATTAGAAGTTTTTGTGGAATCAATCCATCGGGTTGGGTGGGATGAGCTCGACTAATATAAGCCTGTTAGGGCCCTGGTGCTGGTTTGGCTTATTTAGAGGTTTTATATATTCAGGAGGCAGGCGGCGCAGATACGAAACCACTGTTAGTTGTAGGGGAGGGGTTAAGGAAAATGAGAGGTGACTGCAGAAGGTGTGTCTGGGCTACCACAGGGAAAACAGAGGGTGTATTATTATTATTTTGAGTTTTATATAGTGCGGTTAGACCCGCAGGTATGATGTGATAACGTTTACAAGAGGTACACGAGGGGATTCGTAAGAGTCTTAGTTAAACAATACTACTTTAAGTGGTTATAAAGTCACACAAGTAAAGGTCAGAAGAGTGAACAGTAGCTATGAAGTCACAATGTCCAGTCCAAAATGGCTGCGTCTGGTGCTGTGAGGTCTGGGGTTTCTGATAGAATGAGACATAAGAGAGAAGGTTCTCTGAGATCTTCGAGGATGGGATGAGGGGTTCAGGGGCCAGGTTGCATTAGGCATTTGAATATTGATAATGACCCTTATAGTGCACCTGGTGATGAAGCTGAGGATACAATAATTAGAAGTATGATATAATCTTCTGAGCAAATGTTTACGCTTTTCACAGCATCATGCCTGTATCTGTTTGCTTTCTATAGAAATATGAATGCGAGCAATGATAAATGATACACACACAGCTGTTCCCCTTCATTATTTCACTCCCAGCAAACACAACACGGCCGAACATGTCTCACTTTCCCATTGTAACAATCTACGTTAAGGAAAACCTATGATAGGGCTGACAATCTCTTCAACACCCACACACCTTACTGGAGTGCTCTCCTGCATTGATAAGCATAGCACTATGCCCTCAAATGCTAATGTAGAGATGAAACATAAAAGTACATTTCTTGTACCTAAAACAGCGATGACATTTGAAAAAGTAAGCTATGCAAATTCATTGCTGAAACATATTTTCTTTAAGTTTTTTTAAATTGTAAGTTTATTGCAAAATTTAGTAAAATCATTGCAAATCATATCAGAGTAAAAATTGCCAACTAGTATGAATATAACAAGTCATAAAATGCATAATTAAAAGAAAACAAGTACGAATCATGAGGCCAACCCAGATCTCTTTAATTAGGAGTGAAAGTGCTTACTACCATCAAATTCGGCCTATATTAGCAGCTACAGACAGTGGCGGTCGGCACGGATCTGGGTTGGCGAGGCGAGGTGGTAAGGGGGTGTAAAATAAGAAAAATAGACCTACCTTCTTGCCGCTCGCCTCCCACGTAGTCTCTCCTCTGTTGGCCAACCAGGAAGCAGCCAGGCTCCCCTGAGCCAATTGCAATGCTGCGTTATGATTGGCTCCCCTAAACCAATCACAACGCTGCAATGCTGCCTTGTGATTGGTCTGAACACTGTAATTCAGCACTCAGACAGAGACAGGGGGCCTGGGCATGTTCTCCATCAAGGTTGTAATTCAGCCTGGGTGGAGAACATGCTAAGTGAGCATGACTTTTGGTCGGCCCGTGACGGCTGGCCGTGTGTTCACCACTCCTCCCCTGTGAGCAGAGCAGCCCCGCCCTGCCCCAATGCTGCTGCAGCAGGAAGGAACAAATGAAATGATAATAAAATCAAGTTATTATCATTTTATTTTTCCTTTCCTTCACTGCTGCAATGCAGTGGGGCAACGCTCCTTCGCCTTAGCGGAGGAGCCGCCACTGGCTACAAAATACACAGAAGCCGATTATATATCAAGAATGACAAAAAAAATTGCAAATGACTAATAACACATAAGATACTAAAATATATGCAAAAGGCTGCATGATTACATCCCTTAAGAATTTATGTTCCTGTTGAGTGTTGCATCAGAATCATATTAAATACCAAGATCTCTCTCGCAGACAATTAAAATGCAATTACTTATCAGTTTTGGCGTCTGCAACTGTAAACTGATGGATCAACTGCTGGAAACAAATAAGTCCTATTAATTCATGTGCAAAAGATGCTGTGCAAATTAGCAACACAATAGTTCTCACCCCTGTGAAGACAATAAATAATTATATCAAGATCTTATTAAATACAGTAATTTCTCCTCAGAGTAATTAAAGTGCAGGTGCTATTCACGTCTATGACTGTATATGGCAGCAGTGCTTTAGAATGGCGACAGCAAATATGGCGGACAGCAAACTAAGGATGGAAAGAAACTGTAGAGTGTGGTGCATGAAAGTGATTTGGTATGTGCACATTAGTGTTAAATGACCCACCAGCTCCGTGACTCTGCAGCGTTTAACACTGTTGTCCTTCATGAGTTTTGAAAATCTTGCAGTTAATTGACATGACTCTCCTTGCAAGCGTTCTTCGACTGCTACTTTGCAAGTTCAGTTATATGATGGAACCATGCATGCCATTACAAGGCATGCCATAACAACATAGCCTTTACAATGCATTTATCTTTACCACGCCAACATTTACAACGAATATGCATTTACCACGAAAAAGTAAGTATTTTGCAGGTAAGTATAAAGCCTTTTCAATGCATTGGCTCAGTATCCTAAAACTACGTGCTCTACTTTGCTCATGAATTCACATCATCTTATCTATTTGAATAAAATGTACAATGGCATCTACGATTGTGAGAAAGGCTGTATTTCAGGCCAAAAACATGTCAAGGTTTTGTTGCCAGTAAACCTTTACAACTGGGTAACCCAGCAGTGGTGGTACCTGTTCATTCATGAAGAGAGCAGGTTTTGGGAGTGATTGGGTTTGAGTCTGCAGGCACCGGAAACTGACACACTCCTCGATAAGGAGCACCGCGGCTGCCAGCACAGAGGAAGGGTTGTATTACGTGCATGCCGCGGAGCCCCCCACCCACAAGCCGTTAATCATTTTAGTGCCAAAGCGGAGGTAGCAACCAGTAGCTGGAGTGTCGCATGACGCCAGAGACTACAGGTAAGCGAAGCTGCTATGGTGCTTTCAGGAATTTTGCATTTGGGAGAGGGAGCTGCTTGATTAGCACAGCGAGTCTGGAAACGCTAAGTTTAATTGTTTTGTAGCAAAATGACCACAGAGTGGTTAAAGGAGAGAGAGGAAGCAGCTGAAAAGATGTACATTGAGGATGTAATATCCAACACAAACAATGACGGGCAAGTCTCTGGCACCAGTCCCCAGATGATGGATGCTCACACAAAGTTGCGAAGATTGAAAAAACTTCATAAAAATGAGGTCTCCTAGTGGTGGGAGTGCAACTCCCTCCAGAAGTATCTGGAGGTGATACGCATATCCTGAGGCTTAGGCATGCTGATCGCACAGACCTACGAAAACTCTAACCCAGACAAGTTTAGGGAATGGGCCAAGAACGACTCAGAAGCATTCAGAAGAATGATGATAATTCTTGTCAAATATGGTGACCATGATCGCAAGAAGATACTAGATGAAATTCAGACATTCAAGCAAGAATTAAGTGAGTGACCTGAGCAAGAAGTAATTGTGAACTTTGACAAAGAGATGAAAGGACGCCTAGTTAAGTATGAACAATCTATAAAGGACTCCAAAACCACTAAATTCATTCAAGATAAATTAGCCTATCAAGGAGGAAAAATCTTCACCTTCTCCAGGTGGTTTGATAATCCTCTCAGACAAAAATATATCAGAGAAAGTGCTTGGTAATACACAGTCCAAGCCTGCTGAGACCTTCTCTGAATTCAGTTCGGAGGTGGAAATTACCCTGATGAAGGCTGTTCAGGGAGCACTGGTTCTATTAGAGATGTCCCCACAGTTGTGGAAGAGCTTTGCTTTTTCCAACTGGACTGGACACTAAACGTCAGGCCATGTCCAAATCGAGAAAGAAATCCAAAGGGTGGAGGCAAAGAAAAAAATGATGGAGCGGAATCAACGCACGGTAAAAAGCTCAAACAGATGCATTAACCCAGAAAATTAGTACTGCAGACACAAGATTCATCATTAACCTATCGGACATACACTTAAGCCAAGAGGATGAAGAAACTTTGTCTTTGGGCCTTCCTAACTGCTCCCCTACCAGCTTCAATTATGGTCAAACTCTGATAACTTTTTTCAAATTCATCTGGAAAATAAAACTCAGAAAATATTTTCTTAATAAAGAATTGACCAGCACACGCTAAGCCAATGGTTCTGCTAGATGAACTACCAACATTCTAGTATCAGACCTAGAATGTATGTTATGGCTTGATCAGTTAGAAAGAGACTGTTCTGGTAACAACGCGACAATACCTGTATTTAACCAGTTTGTGGCACAGGGTTTGGATGTTTGTGGTAGTGTTACAACACCATTCAGGCCCAAGTTTATATTTATTCCTATGTTACAGAAGGATTTAATCAACATATTTTCTGATCTTGTGGTTAAGGACATTAAAGACTTGTCCAAGTATGCCCACCAAAGGGAAGGTCTTTCTACCTCTGGTCAGACAGCCAAATACATCGGCTTATGGACAAACTAAAATGCAGACAAGATGTGGTAATACGCCAGTCTGACAAAGGGGGAAATATTGTTCTTTGGCCTCTAACCATGTACAAAGCTGAGGCACTACAACAGCTAAGTGACATGGACTACTATTGTAAAGTGTTTAGCTCTAGTGTGAATGATGTGAAAGTGACCTATATGAATAAGCTTTCTAGGTGGCGAGGAATGGGATTGAACTCCTCAGACGAATTTCAATTTTTGACGGGTGACTCACCTGTGACTCTGATACTATACCTCATTCCCAAGGTATACAACAATATTCACAACTCTCCGGGTAAGCCAGTTATATTGGCCATTGGGGGTTGTTTGAAAACACATCTAGATTTGTAGCTTTCTTTCTACAGGAACATGTCCATAATTTACCCTCTTACATGCAGGACACCGGTGATTTTTGGCACAGAATATATCGCATAGTGTTGCAAGACTCCTTTGTTTTAATTACCATGGATGTTACATCCCTTTATACTAGTATTGCCCATCACGATGGGCTGAGGGCACTGGAACATTTCCTGGGAACAAGACCAATTTGTTTACACCAACACACATGCATGCTGATTGGACATGGTACATTGGTGCCTACATAACAACTTCTTTTTAATTGGCAAGGAGGTATTTGGACAGGTTAGGTGCAC